>NC_082644.1:122411660-123011660 GCF_028023285.1 Balaenoptera ricei | reverse complement strand
GACCTCAGCATCTCCTGCCCCCCCCACCCCTGCTGGCAGGGGTCCGTGGTCCCTCCCCCTGTCCTACTCACCTCGAACCCCCGGGGACGCCCCCACGAGGCTCCAGCCACTGCAGAAGTTCACGCGCCAGGCAGACGGGTATCACCCACTGTGCCCCCAGAAGTCCTCAGGGGGCCTGAGTTGGTCCTGCTGCGTGCTGGCAATGGCACTGCAACCAGGCTCCAGTGTCCTAGAAGCTCGGCCCCTGGCCCACCTTCCCCTCCAGCACCTCTTCAGCTCCTCCCCCTTTTTCCCCAGCTTTATTGAGATGCAGTTGACATACAACATTGTATGAGCTGAAGGTGCACAATGTGATGATCTGATACGTGTACATATTGTGAAATGACGACTCAATAAGGTCATTTAACACATCCATCATCCATCATCTCGCATAGTTTACCTTTTGGTTTTTTTTTTTTTTTTTTGGAGAAGGCTTAAGATCTACCCTCTTAACTCTCAAGTACATGATACAGTATTATTAACTATAGTCACCCCGCACAGTACATAAGATCCTCAGAGCCTGTAACTGCAAGTTATTACCCTTTGACCAGCATCTCCCCATTTCCCCCACTCCCAGCCCCTGACAACCGCCATTCTGCTTTGTTTCTGAGTTCAGCTTTCTTTTAGATTTGACATATAGGTGAGATCATAGAGTGTTTGTCTTTCTCTGTCTTACTTCACTTAGCACAATGCCCTCAAGGTTCATCCATGTTGTCACGAATGGCAGGATTGCCTTCTTTTTTTATGGCTGAACGTACTTCACATATTTCAGTGTATACATATCTCACTTCTTCTTTGTCCATTTATCCGTCAATGGACACTTAGGTTCTCTGATGACAGCTATTCTAGCAGATATTGCACGGTGGTTTTGATGTGCATTTCTCTGATGATTAGTGATGCTGAGCATCTTTTGATGTTCTTGTTGGCTATTTGTATATCATCTCTGGAAAAATGTCTGCCAGGTCCTTTGCCCATTTTTTAATTAGATTACTTGGGGTTTTTTTTGTTTGTTTGTTTTTGTTTTTGTTTTTTGCTACCAAGTTGTGAGTTCCTTATATATTTTAGATATTAACCCCTAATTAGATATGTGGTTTGCAAATATTTTCTGCCACTCTATAGACTGCCTTTTCATTTTGTTGATGGTTTCCCTTGCTGTACAGAAGCTTTTTAGTTTGATGTAGTCCCACTTGTTCATTTTTGCCTTTGTTGCTTGTGCTTTTGGTGTCATGTCCAAAAAATCTTTGCCAAGACCAGTGTCAATGAACTTTTCCCCTATGTTTTCTTCCAGGAGTTTTAAGGTTTCACGTCTAACATTTAAATCTTTAATTCATTTCAAGTTAATTTTTGTGAGTGGTATAAAATAGGGACCCATTTTCACTCTTTTGCATGTCAACATCCAGTTTTTCCAACACCATTTACTGAAGAGACTAACCTTTCCCCATTGAGTACTCAAGTATCCTTTCCCCTTGTCAAATATTAGCTGACCATATACACATGGGTTTATTTCTGGGTTCTTGATTTGGTTCCATTGGTCTTTGTGTCTGCTTGTATGCCAGTGCCATACTGCTTTGATTATTGTAGCTTTGTAGTATAGCTTGAAATCAGGAAGTGTGATGCCTCCAGCTTTATTCTTCCTCAAGGTTGCTTTAGCTATTTAAGGTCTTTTGTGGTTCCATATGAATTTTAGGACTGTTTTTTCCATTTCTACCAAAAATGCCATTGGAATTTTTTATAGGGATTACGTTGAATTTATAGATGGCTTTGGGTAGTTGACATTTTGACAATATTAACTCTTCCAGTCCATGAACAGGAGGTCAGTGGGGGGGGGAGGGTGCAGTGTCTTTCCATTTATTTACATCTTCTTCAATTTCTTTCATTAGTGTCATAGTTTTCAGGGTACAGTTCTTTCACCTGGGTTGAATTTATTCCTAAATTTTTTTATTGTTTTTGATGTTATTGTAAATGGGATATACCTCCCTTTCTAAGTCCCACCTCTGCCACTAGGTGTTGGGTTCCCACATGGAGAGTTGGGGAGGGAAAACTGGGAGTAATTTTCATTTTCATATAGAATTGACATTTAATTTTTAAAACAATAAGGGTAAGTAGTACATGAGGCCAGGAATGGCTCCATGAAGGAGAGGGACCCCTGTACTTCCAACTTATCTGCATCCCCACAGCGTTCAAACACCGGGCAGCCCCTCCCTTCTGAATTAGGGCCCCATACACCTCTCCAGCCTGCCACCTGTTTCTGACACTCTACCTAATGGCCCCCACCTCCGTATTTACTTTTTAAAATCAAACAATAAGTACATGCATATTATAAAATATGTATAAGGCTTAAGGAATAACAATACCACAAACTCCTGTGCACCCACCAACCAGCCCAGGAAACAGACCCAGGAGATCCTGCAAAACCCCCGTGTGCCCCTCCCAGACCCCCACTTCCCACAGAGGCCTCCCCAGTCCTGAATCCTGTACTCACGATCCTCTCTCTATTGTACCCCTGCACAATATCTGTACAGTTTTACACACTTTTACCTTCACATACATAGAAAGAACCGAGTTGTAGATATTCTTCTGCAACTTGCTTTTCCTCAACAGTGTGTCCGTCATTGCACATATGTGAATCATTTGTTGTCACCACACATATTAGTCTTTGGTGTGACAATTTATTTGTCCATTCTACTTTGATGGAGGTTTGTGCTGCTTTACATTTTCTGCTATTTCAAACAGTCCTGCGGTGAACATCTAATTTAGTTCTCCTGGTATCTGGGCCACAGGTGAGACTGGTGCTGCCCCATCAGTGCCAGTGGGCCGATCACACTCCCCAACACCTCACAGGTCCCAGTGGCTTCACTCTCCCAACACTCTGGTGTGATCGATATTTTTGTCAACCTGGTGGCTACTTAAAGCATCTCACTATGGCTTTTAATCTGCATTCCCCTGATCACTAAGGAAGCTGAGCAACTTCTCATATATTTATTACTTATCTAATCTTCCTCTTGGTCAAAGTGCCTGTTCAAATCTTATGTCCACTTTCCAACTGGATCATTTTTTTCTTATTCACTTGTACCAGTTCTTATATGTTCTGGTGTGAACCTTTGTCAGATATGTGTGTTGCAAAATCTTCTTTGATATGCAGAAGTTCTTAATTATAATGTATCTAAATATATTCAAATTTTCCTTTATGTTTTGTGCTTTTTGAATCATAGAAAATTCTTCCTTCATTTATCATTGTGAAGATATCCTTTTGTATATTCTGTTGGAATGTTGAGAATATAGTCTCCTACCTTCTCTTCTAAAATTTGCATTTTTGGCTTTTTGCACTTTAAACCAGATGCAACTAATTTTTCTGTACGAAGTGAGGCAGGCAGGAGTCCACTTTGTTTTTTTATATAATTAAACTGTCAGAACATCATTTTTGAAAGGTATCCTTTCCCCACTGCAAAGTCAGCTCTGTCACATATCAAAACTTTGTAAACATATGGGTCGGTTTCCGGGCTCTCAATTCTGCTCAGGTGATCTATTTGTCTATCTCTGTGCCAATACTACACTGTGTTAATTACTAAAGCTTTACAATAAGGTAATATTCCTACCTGGTTTTCTTCTTGAGAAATTTTGCTATTCTTTACCTTTTATTTGTCTGTATAATTTTTATTTATTTATTTATTTGTTTGGCCCTGCTGTGTGGCTTGCCTGATCTTAGTTCCCTGACCAAGGGATCAAACCTGGGCCAAGGCAGTGAAAGTACCAGGTCCTACCCACTGGACTGCCAGGGAATCCCGTCTGTATAATTTTTAGAATCAACTTGTCGCATTATACAAACACACACAGTGGGCTTTTGACAAGAGTTGCATGGAATCAATAGGTCAATTTGGGGCAAATTACACCTTTGTGATACTGAGACTTCCAGCCCATGAGCAAAATACGTATCTTCATTTAGTTTATTTCAGTAAAGTTTTATAATTTTCTCCATAAAGGTCCTGCGCATTTATATGAGATTTATTCCTAGTGTTTCATGTTTTCACACTATAACGAAGGGCTCCACCTAGTTACATTGTCTGTTGCTCACATTCTGTGCAGTTCTCTGCACACAGCAATACTGCTAAATTTTCTGATTAATAATTCACCATTAGATTTCTTTGTTTTCTATGTAGATAACATTGAAAAATGTTTCATTTCTTCTTTTCCAATTCTTAGATGTTTTGTTTCTTTTTCTTATATTCCTGTGCTAGCTGGTACAATGAAGTCCAGAAATGGGACAGTGGGCACCCTGTCCTGTTCCTCATGTTAAATAAAATACTTTCAACCTTTCACCATTATGAGGTTTGCTATGTTCTTTTAAAAAAATAGATACCCCCTAACCAGGTTAAGAAATTCTCCTCTAGTCTTAATGTCTAGGAGCTTTTATCATGAATAGATGAAGAATTCTATCAAATCATTTTTCTGCACTGGAGATGATCATATTTTTCTCCTTTATGTTAAGGTAGTGGCTTATGCTAATTGATTTCCTAAAGTTAAACCAACCTCTCATTCCTGTGGTAAATCAAATGTGGTCATGACTGATTATTGTTGTTATACACTATTGAAATTTGGTTTACTAATAATCTGTCGAGTTGTTGCAGGTAGGTCTCTGAATGACATTATCCTGTGGTTTTCCTCTGTTGCACTATTTTTATCAGATTTTGGCATCAAGGTTATGGTTGCCTTGGGGAGCATTTCTATAGAGAATATGTATTTTGAAAGTTCAGCTGAACTCACTAACTGGGCCTGATGTTTTCTTTGTGATTTTAATTGCTGACTATTTAAGAATTATAAGACTATTCAGGTTTTCTATTTCCTCTTGGGTCAGTGTTCGTTCCGTTATACTTTTCTAGAAATGTATTGGCCTAAAGTTGTTCATGCTATCTTTTTAATCTATGTTGTACTGTGGCTGTATGCCCTTTGTATTCTCCCTCTCTCTCTTCCCCTCCCTCTCTCTCGCTCTCTCTCCCTCTCTCCCCCCGCCTCCCTCCCTCTCTGCCCCCTCCCCCTCTCTCAATCTTGCCGAGGTTTGCCATTTTGTTAATCTTGTCAAAGAACCAATTTTTTGCTTCACTGATTGTCTGTATCATATGTTTGTTTTCTTTTTTCTTTTAATAAATTTATTTATTTATTTTTTGTTGCATTGGGTCTTCATTGCTGCATGGGCTTGCTCTAGTTGCGGCGAGTGGGGGCTACTCTTTGCTGCGGTGCACGGGCTTCTCATTGCGGTGGCTTCTCTTGTTGCGGAGCACGGGCTCTAGGCGCATGGGCTTCAGTCATTGTGGTGCCCGGGCTCAGCAGTTGTGGCGCACAGGCTCAGTAGTTGTGGCATGCAGGCTCTAGAGCGCAGGCTCAGCAGTGTGGCACGCGGGCTTAGTTGCTCTGCAGCACGTGGGATCTTCCTGGACAAGGGCTCGAACCCATGTCCCCTGCATTGGCAGGCGGATTCTTATCCACTGTGCCACCAGGGAAGTCCCATATGTTTGTTTTCTATTCATTAATATCTGCTCTTTATATTCCCTCTCCTTTGTTTTAGGTTTATTTGCTTTCTCTGTTGGATGATTAATTAGAGCCTTTCTTTAAAAACACACACGCGCGCGCGTGCGCGCTACACTATTATTTTAGACAGTTGTGGTTGCCGTGAAAATGTGCCCTGCAGCACGATTGGCAAAGGGCCTGTTGCTGTGCTGAGCCCACCGCTGCTCCTGTGCTGAGGGTCCTGGACTCTGCAGCGGCTTTACCGAGTCGGAGTAGATGCTTGGTGATCAGGACGTCCCCACCGGCCTTCTGTCCCGTTCTCGTCACTAGAAGTTAGAGCTGCATCATAGTCTGACAGCTCTGCCAGCCTTTCCTCACTCCCTCCCAATTTTTTTCTAATAATAATAATGTATATTCATCATCATATAATAAAATCTAATAAAATCCTGGTACATTTAATCCCATCTGTATCTTGGATGAACCGTGAAAACATCATGCTAAGTAAAAGAAGCCAGACATAGAAGGCCACCTAATACATGATTCTGCTTCATGAAATGTTTCCAGAATAGGGAAATCCAAAGACAAAAGGAGATTAGTGGTGCCAGTGGAGGAGGTGAGAGTGGGGAGTGACTGGTAATAGGTACGGGGTTTCTTTTCAGGGTGAAGATTTTCTGAAGTTAGATAGTGGTGATGGGTGAGCAACACTGTGAGTGTATTAAAAGCCACTGAATTGTACATTTTTAAATGACTATAATGGTGGATTTTATGTTATGTGAATTTTACCTCAATAGAAAAATTTAAATAAAAAGTGTAAATAATTTTAAAAAATAAAGATATTTGGGCCCCTCTAACTCTCCATCACTGCGGTCACCTTCCAAGTTGTTCAGCCAGTGGTGGTGGCCACCTTGTGAACACAGGGCCTTGTCCCGCTCGCACACCTGTCCTCCTCTGCAGCCTTGACCATGTCACAGCCCGCCTGGGGCCCTTCGCGGTTTTCTCACGGCTGCCGGCCCTGCCTGCCGCTCTGGCCTCATTGCTCATTCAGCGCCAGCCCCGCTGGCCCGCAGGTCCCTCAAAGGTGCCACCTGCTGTCCCTGTGCTGTCCCTGTGCCCGGACAACTGGGTCCACCCCTCAGATGTCAGCCAGATGCCACCTCACTGGTGACTCCCTGCCGGCCAGGATGCCCCCACTGCCCTGACCCCTCAGAGCAACCTTGCCCCTCCCCCCACTTTAGGTGTTTCTCCATCCCAGGGCTGGAGACAGGGCGTTCCTCTTGGGGTGCTGCCCTGTGCACTGTGGGCTGTGCAGCAGCCCTGCTGGACACCTCTGACTTCAGCATCATCCTCAGCTGTGACACCAAATCTGTCCCCAGATCTTGCAAGTGTCCCCTGGGGGCAGAGTCATCCCCAGGTGAGGGCCCTGCGCTATCCTGGTAGTCCCCAAATCTTTATCTCCAGTACAGATTTCTCTCCTGAGGATCCATCTGTTTCTAGACATTTTCCCCAGGAGAAATGGGATTTTTAAAAAGATGAGTGGAAGGAAATTGACAAATTTGTAACAAAAGCTAATCTGGAAGTACGAGCAAATAAAACGATGAGGACAAATAGAGACAAATAAAAGAACAGCCCCAACAACATAAAAATAGACAAAAATCAAATTGTGTAGTCTATACAACCCGGGAAAGAAATTCTAGATATACTGATGGGAATACAAAGTCAAATTTCAGGAGAGCAAAAAGGGTTTTTAATCTTAAAAGTGTAGGGACACCAAGGCCGGAGGCTCCGTGTGGCTGACAGTGAAGTCACCTGGGACGTCTTGCCAACAACACCACACGGACACGGGCTGAAAACCACCAGCTTAACAGAAAAGGTTGCCAAATTGGATTACAGAAGAATTTGAAATTCTAGAAAGGCAGAAGTAAAAAAGAACCTAGAAGCTGATATATATTTTTAAATAACCCATCATAAACAAAGTAAATAAACACATTTAGAAAATATTGTCAGTGCATAAGGCAAGGGATGAATTTTCTTTATTTCCAAAGAGCCCTTTCTGATCAATAATAAAAAGATTAACAATTCCACTGAAACTAAGCAAAGGACATGTAAAGTTGCCTCACAGAGAAAGACACCGATAATCATGAACGAACTTGCAATAAGACAGGATTTTAGGTGAGCAAACAAAGGCTTAGAAGCTTTACGGACCCAATGGGATTATTTATGAGAATGAGGAAACAGCACTGGGGGGGTATGGACTCTGAATTGCGCTGCCTGGGGTCCCAACCATGGCTCTGCCACTCGGAGCTGTGTGACCTTGGGCAAGGTCCTTAGTGTTCTTTTTATCATCCATTAAGGTGGGGACAGCCCCCACCATACAGAATTTTCATGAGAATTAAATGATCATGTACGTAAAGCACTTTAGAACAGTACCT
Source organism: Balaenoptera ricei (assembly GCF_028023285.1). NCBI lineage: Eukaryota > Metazoa > Chordata > Mammalia > Artiodactyla > Balaenopteridae > Balaenoptera > Balaenoptera ricei. The sequence continues at coordinate 123,003,690 of NC_082644.1, read as the reverse complement.
GGATATGGTAAACACTACGTTTGTTAAAAAACAGTAAGAGTTTTAAAAATATTACATATTATTCTTTTATCGATATATTTTTTTACATAAAATGTGAGAATATTCATGAAACAGTGATTAATCTAAGGAAGACACTGGAAGTGAGTGGAGGTTTAACTTTTTTCCTTTCTGTATTGTATTTACAATTGACTTTTTAAATTTAAAAACATAAAATCATAAGGAAATAGAATACATAGAGGAACAGAATAAAGCTATAGAATAGTACAACAGAATAAAAAAGAGTGTGTGTGTGTATACCTAAATGTAGTGGATGAGATTTAAGATTTGTGGGAAAGGAAAGATTTGTCAATAAATGGTATTAGAATAATTGGCTTTCAAGTTGGAAGAAAATAAAGTTCTATTATTCTTTTGCTTCTGGCCACAATGAAGTAGCAGGTACTAGATAACCATCCTGTCATAAAAACTGTAAAAATGGGCAAATATATATATGAAACCATTTTCAGACATTAGACAACAGGAAGTGCAGGAAAAAGATTCCTGGAAAAAGAAAAACACAAAGCACACTAGTTCACACTCACCCTGGCCTGTCCGAAGGGGACAATGTTCCAATCGTAGCACAAAGGTGAGGACACCAAGCAGAGCAAAGTCCTCCTGTCGAGATTACAAGACAGAGGTCAGAGTTCGGGGAAGCAAAGGTGGTGGAATTTGAGGGGCAGACACCAGAGATGAAGGACTGAACAGAGAAAGAGCTCCAGAAATCCATACGGGAGTGCCCTGGAGTCTCTGGCTGAAAAGAACCCGTGCGTGTGCACAGTAAGAGCCCACAAAATGGGGGCGGGAGGGATGCTGGGCAGCTGTGACCTGAACAAATGCCACACTCACACAGGACAAGGCGTCATCCGAGTCCTAACGAGTAGAAAACCTTGCTGAACACTCTGGCAATTCAGCAGAGGCCCAGAAAGGCCACATCATAAGATGTGTAGAGTCAAACTTGTCCTAGAATAAAGGCTACTTTAGACCTTCCCTCAAAAAAGCTTTAAAAGAAAAGACTTGAGATGATCAACTTGATCTAAAAGTAAAGTAATTATTTGCCAGAACAAAACCCACTACTCTCCAGAGAAAGAAAACAAAATCCAGACACTTAACACAAGATTCATACTGTCCAGCATCCAATTAAAACTGATCAGACATGAAAAGAAGTGTAGAAAGGTGGCAGAACTAGGAGAAAGATCAGTCAACAGAAATAAAACCAGTTATGACAGAATTAACATACAGAGATTAAAAATAGCCATTATTAGTATGTTCAAAGAGTTAAGGGAAAACATGAATATAATGAGATAACAGATAGTGAATCTCAAAAGAGATATTGAAGCTATAAAAGAACCAAATGGCATGTCTACAACGGAAAATCATGGTATCTAAAATGAAAAATTCACTGGATGGGCTTAATAGAAGATGTGACACTGCAGAACAACCACTGATTTTTCATCAGAAAGAAAGCAGTCCAGAAGGCAATGGGATTGCATCTTGAAAGTGCTGAAAAGCGATAATAAACTTGTAACTTAGAATTTTAGACCCACTGCAATAGCCTTTAAAATTAAGGTGAAATGAAGATACTTTTGAACAAACAAAAGATGAGACAATTCTTTGCTAGAAAGATCTGTGCTAAAAATTTTTATTTAAGTTCTTTCAATGACAGTAGTTGGAAATTTCTATCTACAAAAAGGAATGAAGAGCACCAGAAATTGTAAATGTATATAAATGTAAAATACCTTTTCTCTCATTCTTTAACTTCTTTAAAAGACAACTGAACTTCTTGATTTTACAGCATAAAAATGAATCTTAATGCATGCTGATAAAAAAAAAAAAAGTCACTTATGAGGCCGTAAGACCCCAGGAAGGAATGCAGACAGTGACAAGATAATCTATTACAATGTATGAAACAACCTCACTGAAGGGGTAGGAGAAGGGGCTAACCTAAGTAACCTTGGAAATGAGTGGGTCCATAAGAGTAAAGCAAATGGAGCTGCACATGAACACTGTCTCTGGTCAATAAGGTTGTTTCCCATAGGGAACTGGTTAACGACTCTGATACAGCTATGCATGTATCCTGGAACTGAACAACTAAGTAAGTAGACGGTGGAGAGAGCTGGGTTTCTCACGGCTGGAGCAGGAGCTTGCAGATAAGCAAGGACAGGAGGCTACGGTGATCCATGTTGTAAGGAATTACATTTGGAGACGTCAGTGTGAATTTACGTTTATCCTAATGTAGACACAGATAGGCACATACAGAAACATTTGTAGATTTGTGTGTATGTACACACATATATTTTTCTTTCCCCTGTCAACTGAGAGGGCCTTTCAGAAAAGACACTCCAGTAGCAACAAGCACCCCAGCACCCAGATCTCGGTTTCTAACACCATCCCCCAATGAAAGGAATCAGGGCTCCATGGAGAAGTGGCTAAGTCTAGGACTCAGGCAGAAAATAAACAAAATGAGCCTGAAGCATCTCACAGTGCCAGAAAGTAAGGAAGTGCTTGGAGGCACACACAAACACAACCCACGTTGATGAGGGTGTCAGTGGTAAACAGGAGCCACATGAAGAGCTCCTAATGGCCAAAGCTGCAACAATCTGAGCAGATAATACATAAATAAACACCCAAAATATAAAATGAATACCCATGAGCCCGTATTGATAAAAATAACTGAAAAAAATTAATAAATGAGCCAGAAGAGACAAATCTCAAGTGCAGAGGAATTCCAAATAATTTATGTAGATACTCTATCCCAAAGGAGAGGGGACCTAACCCCAGACCTCAGGTGTGGCAGGGCCTAGAGCCCTCCTTCTAGGAAGCAGGATGGAAAGGGAGGAAAGAGTGGCAGAAATCTGACAAGCACACCTCAGTGAGGTGATCAAGGCCCACATCAAGTCATAAATCATGTTGATAGGATTATTTTTATGTGACAGGACAAAAATGGCCCCTTATCTCTGTGGTCTTCCTCCCAATAGCCCATAACGTCAGTCGTATCATAAGAAAAACATTAGACAGATTCCAATAGTGGGACATCCTAAGAAACACTTGACCGGTACTCCTCTAAACTGTCAAGATCATCAGGAACAAGTAAAACTGCCACAACCAAGAGGAGCCTAAGGAGACCTGACAACTAAACACAATGTGATATCATGGAAGGAATCCTGGAAGTAAAAAAGAACTTAGGTAAAATTTAAGGAAATCTGAATAAACTATGGACGTTAGTCAATAACAATGTATCAATATTAAATAATTAATTAATTATAACAAATATACCATATGCTAATAAGATGTTAAGAGTAGGGGATACTGGTTCAGGGTATTTGGAAACCTTCTGCACTATCTTCTCGATTTTTCTGTAAATCTAAAAATATTCTTTAAAAAGTCTATTTTTTAAAAGATAATTGGCCAGATTAAACACAATCCCTGTCAGAATCACAGCTGGCTTCTTTGTAGAAACTGATAAACTGGTCCTGAAGTTCATAAGGAAACTCAAAGGACCTAGAATAGCCAAAAAAATCTTTCAAAAGAAGAAAAAAACTGGAATACTCACACTTCTCCATTTCAAAGCTCACTACAAAACTACACTCATTAAACCAGTATGATATTGGCACAAGAACAGACATATAGATCAATGGGATAGAATTTAGAGTCCAGAAATTAACCCAATATCTACGGCCAATTGATCTTTGACAAGGGTGCCAAGACCATTCCACGGGGAAAGAATAGCCTCTTTAACAAACGGTGCTGGGGGCTTCCCTGGTGGCGCAGTGGTTGAGAATCTGCCTGCCAATGCAGGGGACAGGGGTTCGAGCCCTGATCTGGGAAGATCCCACATGCCGCGGAGCAACTAAGCCCATGCGCCACAACTACTGAGCCTGTGCTCTAGAGCCCGTGGGCCACAACTACTAAAGCCAGCGCGCCACAACTACTGAAGCCCACGCACCTAGAGCCCGTGCTCCGCAAAAAGAGAAGCCACCACAATGAGATGCCCATGCACCACAACAAAGAGTAGCCCCCGCTCGCCCGACCGAGAAAAGAAAAAGAAAAAGCGAGAAAAGAAAGCCCGAGCCAAGCAACGAAGACCCAACACAGCCAAAAATAAATACATAAATAAATTTATTTTAAAAAAATAAAAAAAACAATGCTGGAAAAACTGGATGTCCATCTGCAAAACAATGAGGTGAGATCCCTACCTCACACCTATACAAAAATTAACTCAAAATGTGTCAAAGACTAAATAGTAGCTAAGACATAAATAGTAAGAGCTAAAACTATAAAACTCTTAGAAGGAAACCAAGGTATAAATCTTTGTGATCTTGGATTAGGCAACAGTTTCTTAAATATGGCACCAAAAGAACAAGTAACAAAAGAAAAAAATGGGTGAATTGAACTTCATCAAAATTAAAATCTTTTGTGCTTCAAAAGACACCACCAAAAAAGTGAAAAGACAACCTACTGAATGGGAGAAAATATTTGCAAATCACATATCTGATAAGTGACCGCTATCTGGGATATATATATATTTTTTTAAAGTCTTACCACTCAATAATAAAAAGAGAACTCTACTTAAAACTGGGCAAAGGCTATGAATACATGTTTCTCCAAAGAAGACATACAAATGATCAATAATAAGAACACTGAAAAATGCTTGACATCACTAGTCATCAGGGAAATGCAAACCAAAACCACAGTGAGGTACCACTTCACACCCACTGGGACGGTTCAAATAAAAACTACAGATAACAAGTGTTGATGAGGATGTGGAAAAATCAAAACCTTCATACACTACTGGTGAGGACTGTAAAACGGTTTTGGATAACAGCTTGGCAGTTCTTTTAAAGGTTAAACGAGAGTTTCCACACGACCCAGCATTTTCAATCCTAGGTATATATCCAACAGACATCTACACAAAAACAAATACATGAATGCGTATAGCAGCTTTACTCATAAGAGCCAAAGAGTGGAAACAATCCACATCAACTGACAACCCATCCACAGAACAGAATATTTATCATTTGGCCAGAAAAAGGAAGGACCGGCACATGGCACAGCACAGATGAATCTCAAAGACATGATGCTCAGTGGAAAAAGCCACAGAAGACCACAGTATTATATGAAATGTCCAGAATAGGCAAATCTACATAGACAGAAAGTAGATTAGTGGTTGTCTGGGGCTGGGGGGAGGGGGGACTAGGGGAGAAATGGCTGCTAATGGGCCCAGGGTTCTTCCTGGGGTCACAACAACGTTAAATTTGATTGTGATGATGGTTGCGTGTAATTGTGAACATGCTAAAAAACCACCGAATGGTAAGCTGTAAAAGGATATGGGATTGTATGGTATGGGCTTATATTTCAATAAAGCTGTTACTGAATACAAAAAAGGAAACCAGTGAGAAAATGAGTACACAAGGTACAAATTAAGAATAACAACAATAATTGGCTAAATAAAGCAAAAACAATAACAACGACTTGGGGTATAAACTATAGGGACTAAAATGTATGACAACTGGGGAAATGGGATTGTTCTGTTGTGAAGTTCTTACATCCGCTGTAACATGGTCAGCACCTCGGGAGAGCAGACCGGTCAGCGGAAGATGCAGAATGTAAATCCTATAGCAGTTACTAAAAAACGAAAACAAAAAGGGTAGAGCTAATAAGCCAACGCAGTAGGAACGATGGATTACACAAATACACTCAATACAAAAGACGGCAGAAGAAGGGGGAAAAGGAACAAAGAACAAACGAGATAGGCAGAAAATAGCAAAATGGTGGATTTAAATTTTAGAAAACCCGGCTGTTCCAGGACAAGGGCAGGGAAAGAGCCCAGGACGTCTTGTGCCATCAAGTAAGATGTGCTCGGTGAGCAAAAGAAGCCATCTCAAGGAGGTGCCACCAGCCCAACCTTTGACATTTTCAGCACCTGAATAATGAGAGTAACAGACTATAACCTGCTGAAGTAGAAAGTCATGAGTCCGTAACTCCCACAAGCAACCGGAAAGTATGAAAAGGATGGGATCCGTTTCCTGCAATGAGAAAACCAAAGCTGGTGGGAAAGGTGGCTGAATCTCAATCAAATGATTCAAGTTTGCATTATCAATAAATGGACCAAACCCAACTTGTGAGCCACCTGATAGGACGCAGGAGGACACAGCACCACTTCCGCGATGTTCCTGCCGAAGATGCAGCCCCAGACCTGATCCTGAGGAAACACAAATTGAGGACGTTCTACAAGAAAACCGACGGTCATCTTCACGCGCCGAGGCCACGAAAACCAGGCAGACAGGCCTGTTCCGGACAGAAACAACGAAAGACACGATAACCACACAGAACAGCAGGCTGAACCGGGTCCACATGCTCCGAGGGCAGGAGCCGCCTGGGACCTGCGGGTCAGTGCCAGGTCAGAGCAATGTCGTCCTGGAGCTGGTGGTGCATCCAGTCATGCGGCAGAACAGCCTTGCTTGTAGGGATGATGGAGCATCAAGGCGGCAATTTGTTCCCCAATGATTTAGAGAGAAAAGTTGCCTGTACTGTGCTTGCAGTTTTCTGTAAATCTGAGATTGTTTCAAAATTTCAAAAGTTTATGTTAAGCCAAAGAGGCCAGATACGATGGAGTATGCTGTGTGATTCCAATTATAGAAAATTCTAGAACAGGAGATGTTCATCTATAGTGTCAAGGGTAGATCAGTATCTCCCGGGGCAGGCAGGGTGGACCACAAAGGGGCACCAGGGGATTCTGGGGTAATGAAGACGGTCATTATGTCTTGATTGTGGCAGTGGCTACATGAGTATAGACATTTGCCAAAACTCATGGAACAAAACGGGTGCATTTTATGATACGTAAATTTTATCTCGATAAAGATGATTTTTAAAGCTTAAAAACCCCCATCAGCCTTTTTTGTAGGAATTGATATGTCGATTCTAAAATTTATATAAAAATAGAAAGAGCCAAAAGAGTGAAATACAGTCAGCCCTCGTGCACGCGGGTTCCACATCCATAGATATGGAGGGCCGACCATAAGGGATCTGAGCGTCTGTGGATTTTTGGTATCCACAGGGGGTCCTGCAACCAAGGCCCCGAGGACACTGAGGGACAACTGTAATCATCTTCAGGAACAAGAACAAAGTGGGAGGCCTTACACTACACGTGATTCTAATACCTAAAATGAAGCTACAGTAATAAAGACAGTATGATGCTGGCATAAAGACAGGCAAACAGATCTATGGAAAAGAATAGCCCGGAAATAAAGATGCACACAGCAGGTAATGGTCTACAAAGGAGCCGACACAACTCAACGGGAGAAGGAAATCTTCTCAAAAGATCAACAGCTGAAGCTGAAACAACTAGACACCCACATCGGAAAAAACAAATATTTATCTCTATCTACCTCACTCTACTGATGAAAATTAGTTTAAGATGGGTCATATGCCAAAATATTAAACCTAAAACTATCATGCTTTAGAAGAAAGCAAGAGAGTATCTTCTCAGCGTTGGGGTAGGCAAAGACACTTGATGATAGAGAAAATACTAGTCAAGGAGGAAAAAATGTAAATTGGACGTGCACAAAATTTTAAACTGTTCCTAAGAAAATGAACGAAAGGTTACAGATGAGAGAAAATATTTAAATACTTCTATGTGACAAAGGACGTGCACTAGAACATATAAAGAACTCCTACACTCAGTAATGGAAAGATAGGCCAATTAAAAAACACACAAAAGACTTAACAGGCACTTGGCAAAAAGGAAGACACACAGGTGGACAAAAAGCTTCTAAAAGGTGCCCAGCACGAGTCACCAAGGGACGCAAATCAGAACCACAGTGAGATGCCACCAGGACAGGCAGATTAAAAAGACCAACACTCAACCTGACCCAGCAAGTCCATTTCTAGGAATTTACCTGAGACAAACAGACTGGTACAAGGATGCTGGCAGCAGCTTTATTGACAATAGCCCCAAACTGGAGACAACACAGATGTGCATGCACAGGAGAATGGATAAACAGATTTGGTATATTCCTACTGTGGAATGCTCCTCAGCAATAAAAAGGATGGATGAACTGGTGCTTTACGAAATGTGAACAAAAAAACAGCTAAGCAAGAGATGCTGGACAGAAAGAGTAACCTACATGTCCCGCATACATGAGGTTTAGAACAGGGAATGAGTCTCGGAGGCAGGGACCAGCTGGGAAGGACGGGAAGAGATTTCCCGGGGGATGGGAAGAGTCTGGGTCTCGATTAAGGAATGGGTTACACAGGCAAAGGCATTGGTCAAAACTTATTGAGTTGTACGCAAAAGAGCCATGCATCTCACGGTATATAAATTATTCCTCAATAAAAAAATCTTATATTTATTATTTCAAACTATATACCAAATAAATTCCACCTGGACTCAAGAGCTAAACTTGCAAATAAAATACTAGGAAATTGTACTGGAGAATATTTTTATAATTTGGAGGTGGAGGTCTTTCTAAATACAGTACAAAGTCAGAAATCACAAGACAGATTTTACCACATAAAAATTTAGGTTCAGCATGGGTAAAAGGCTACAATATATAAAGAGCCCATACAAATCAATAAGAGAAATATAAACACCACAATAAAATTTTACAAGGCAATTCACACAGGAGGAAAGGCCCACCTGTAATAAATAAGACAGACATTCGCGTTTATCAGTAACCAAACAAGTGTGAAGTAGCACACTGATCATTTTTCCTCTAGACATTAGAAAAGGAAGTCCGACAGTGCTCAGTGCTGGACGTGGGGAAATTGACCCTCTTCGAGGAGGCAGAAATCAGCGCAGGTCTTAGGAATGGGGTTTTGGCGACAGGTTCCAAAATGTGGCTCTGCAGTGCCCTTTGGTCTCTTCTCTAAGAGGGTAATCGCACAAGTAGAAAAAGACGCTCAGGATTCTTCCTTCCAGCCCCGTGGAAACGGACGCAGCTGTCAGGGAAGAGTGGGTGGGAGGGGCCCACTGTCCAAAGTTGGCGGGGCGGGGGCAGGGACACCCCCAGGCAGGCGGGAGGCTGTGACAGGTTTGCCTTTGGGGAGTAAGTGCAGCCGGGTGAGACCCTCACACTGCAGCCACGTGTGCCCCAGCCACCGTGGGAGTCCTCTGGCCTGCCTCCCACCCACCAGCCAGCCCTTCAGAGCCTTGAATCTGCAGTCAGCGTCCCACGGAGCAGAGACCCAGGCCTATCCCCCAGGCCTGCCAGCAGGATTGGTGGGGGAGCATCTTGCCGGCGCTGAGGGGCACCACCCAGCCCCCAGAACAGGCTGACAAAGGAAGCAGCCCAGCACCCACTGCCGAGACAGCACCTCGTGGGGGCCCCTCACCCCACAGACCTCCCCAGCACCCTAAAGGTTTGCAACTAGACTGTCTTGATTCAACAGACAGTTGTTTGGACACCAACACTGGCCCAGCACATAACAGGCGGACCGCCAACACACAAGGACCTTCGTCCCCTGCTTGGAGCCCGAGGGCTGGGCTGGGGGAAGGCACACAGGGCTGGCGGGTCTCAGGGCCTGAAAACCAGCTGCAGGTGGGCCCTCCCCGCCAGCACAGCCCCTCCTGTGGTCCTGCTGCCCTCAGAAGAGAAAGGCAGCGAGCCCTGAGGACCCAGCCCAAGTCCTCTGGCAAGAAAGGGCTGTTCGGGCGGACCAGTCACAGCTCAGGCCCCTGGCTCCGCACATCGGGCCTTATCCGCGTCCACAGAGAAGGCACCCTGTTTGCGCCGTTTGCAAAATGCAGGTTCTGGATAAATGTCTGAAAATGTCTAGCTGAATGACGTCTGTGTATAAAAAATAGAGCATTCAAGCTGCTTCTTGTGCTCGGAGGCTCCCGATGAGTTCTGGGGCTGGAGTCCGGCAGGAGGAGAGGGCCCGGCCTCACCACGTCCAGACACAGATCTGACTCCAGACCTCCGCCAGCCTCCAGAGAGCTGGGCACACACAGACGTGCCCCCCACGCACACGCACAGGCACACGCACGCACAGCCTGCCTGGGGAGGGGCGGGCCGTGTCCTCTCCGCAGGGATGAGCGGGGGTGTCAGGTCCACCTTCTCAGGCTCGGCACCGGGCTGGGCCTGCCCACTGGTCCCCGGGGCCGCGTGGGACCCCACGAGCACCGCACCCCACGGGAAACACGGGTGTTTTGCAGAAACCAGTTGAAACATGATACCATGATGAAACCTCATTTAAAGTACTTCTTTTTTTTTTTTTTATTGATTTCATTGAAAACAGAACAAGAAATGGTCTGAGCCAAAAGACTGCTCTTAGAACTGTCAAAAACATTTTAACAGAAAAAATAAACATGACTGCATTATGAATGTTTTAGAAGAGTCGCACAAAAAAACCCACTGTTACTGCACTAATTACAGTATTTAAAAAAGTATATGCCAAAAAAAAGTATATGACCTGGCAGGCCATCACACAAAAGGTGATGGCAAATTTATTCACACTACAAGACTAACATTTTAAAAAAAGTTTTCTCCTGCATTTTATTCTAAAATCACTTTGTTCTCTTTATACAGTTGATAGTTTATTTTCACATGGTGAGTAGAAACCACACCAGAATCAGCACCGTTGTCTGTGTTTTGTGTTTTTTATTTTTTGTTTGTCCTAATGTCCAATAATGGTAGAAAATAAATCAGTTTATTCATCATCAGAGCGTGTGGCTTAGAAATCAACAGAAGGTGCCGGCCTCACGGCACTCGCGGGGCAGGTGTGGGTCCTCCGTGGGCCGTGGCCCTCCTGCACCCCCAGACCGCTTCCTCGAAAAGAAACGCGTTAGAGGTCTGGTATATAGGACTAGATATAGGATTTCTTTAAAAAGCAAACCCACGTTCTCTCCAAGGTCAGCGGCGGCTCGGCCCTGACCTCTCAGGAGCGGTGGGGACAGGGTCTGCGCCGCCCCAGGAGCCGGCACCAGCCCCTCGGGCCGCGGGTGGGTGACGGTGGCTTTGGCGGGGCCACACGGAGGGGTCTGGGTCAACAGGACACTGCCCACAGGCCCAGCGGTGGGACGGGAACGACGGAGAGCAGAGGGGAAACGAGAAACGTGGAAACGACAAAATCACCATCAGAAACTCACGGGCGACACCAGTGCAGAGTCCCAGAGCGCCCACCGCGCAGCCCGGCCCCGCCAGCACCAGGCCGGGACCGCAGACGTCGTCGTGTGCGCTTCTCCTTTTCCCCCCGAACCGCAGCGTGAACGGCATCCGCTTGGGCGCCTGGGCCGCGGCTCTCATAGCGGGTCGGCGGGGGAGGAGCTGGTGTCGGGAAGCCCGTCCTCCTGGGCGGCCTGGGCGTCGGCCTGCCGCTGGGCCAGGGCGGCGCTGGAGTGCCGGCACTTGGCGGAGCCACACCGGCAGCTGAACAGCTTGCCTTTGACGTCCCAGAAGCGCTCCCCGTAGTCAAACCTGCGGGGAGAGCAGAGCTGGGCGGGGGTCCGGGCCCACCTAGCCCCACCCGAGCCGTCCAGTCCGGGGCAGGTAGCGCGTGCGCCTGGCGGGCACCTACCCCAGCTGCTCCCCGGCCTCGATCAGGCGGGTGCTGAAGAAGGCGATCCTGGGGAAGCGCAGGTCCTGGTGGGACATGAAGACACGCACGGGCACCAGGTTGGGCTCGCAGTGGTGGTTGATGAAGCGGCTGACGTTGCCATAGAAACGCGCATCGATGCAGTACAGCTCTCCGTCCTGGGGGAGACACGCGCTGAGCGTCCCAGGAGGGCAGGCGTGGGCACCGCCACTGCCACGCAGCGGACGCCACCCTCTCCCCCGCCTCCCTCCTGGGGCTTCAACTCGGGGGGTGAAAACGAGCGTAAACATGGATAATCTATGTGGCCGGCACCGTCCCATCCAACGCTCTGATGCTGTCAGCACCAGGACAGAGGACGACAGTGTTATGCGAACCACGTGGGGTGGCTAAGGGGCCACATGGTCCTGTAAGGACCACCGGGCAGCACAACTCCCCAGGGACCTGGTGATGGAGGAGCAGGAGTACAACCTAGCAGGAGTGGGAGACGCAGGGGGCACTGGGCAGAGGGGCAGAGGGACAGGGGAGCAGAGGGGCAGAGGGACGGGGGGCAGAAGGACAGAGGGACAGGAGGCAGAGAGACAGGGGACAGAGGGACGGGAGGCAGAGGGGTAGAGGGACAGAGGGGCAGGGGGACACGGGGACGGGGGACAGAGGGACAGGGGGGCAGAGGGGCAGAGGGACGGGGGGCAGAAGGACAGAGGGACAGGGGGCAGAGGGACGGGGGCGGAGAGTCAGGGGGTCACAGGGGCAGGGGGCAGAGGGGCAGCGGGGCAGAGCTGCTTGGGGTCTGAGGGGCTGAGGGGCAGTGGGACAGCGGGAGGGAAGCTGCCAGGTCGCTCACGAGGGGACTCAGAAAACCACAGACCCTTCAGGGCAGAGAGGAGCCCCGGGACCGGGGTCCCAACCGTGCCTCTGGCATTGCTGCCGTGGTAACAACACAGGCCAGAAGGGGCTGACTTGACCGTGAGAAAGGGGCCTGGTCTAACCAGCAGAGCCCTGAGAAAGCAGAGTTTTCTCTGGAAAGATCCAGAGCACAAGATCGACCCAAAGTCAGAAGGGCCACACAGCGAGGACACCCACCCAGAGCCGAACCCGAGTGAGCAGCAAGCAGACCCCCCGGAGCACCACCATGCCGTCGGCCACTGCGGTCTGACCCTCACGCCGGGGGCCAGGTGGCCAGGGGGCCAGGGGAGAGCCTCAACTGTACTGATTTTCTCCCCTTTTCTGTGTCTTTATCCATAAAGGCAAGAGTAAGAAATCCTTCGAGGAAGTGAAACATGTTTTCACTTTTTCTCTTTTCTTTTTTCCTAAGCTGAACAAGAGACTAAAGGAGCAGCAGAAAGGGGCGGGTGAGAAGCAGGTTCCCGTGGGACGAAGGAAGGAGGTCCTGGGCTGGACCCCAAGCAGCGAAGGGCCCTGCGGACGCCGCCTGCACCACCCAGGGGCACGAGGCGGCCCAGACACCCCCTCCCCCCTGGGTCCCTAAGGGGAGCCCCTGTAAGGGTCCCTCGCAGAGACCCCGCCCAGAGCCTGCAGGACCCGCAGGTGGCCCCCCAGGGACACCAAGGCTTCCTGGGGGACAAGTGGGGGTTCTGCCCACTGGTCCCTGGCCCTGGGCCCCTGCCACGCCGCCCACACTTCCCACGAGGTGTGTCCTGAGCCCTTGGTCCCCCGCCTGCACCGAGTGGGCGCCACCCATCCTGAAGACCTGAGCACCGCTTGGACCTGGTCCCAAGAATTCCCCTCTACGAGAACACTGCGTCCCTCCTGCGACAAACGGCCTTTCTCGGGTCTTTAAGATGTGTCCTTTCAGATGTATGTGCTGCTTTTTTAAAGCTTCTCTGATCCAGAAACCACCCACACCTGGTTCTGAGGCAAAAATACTGTGGGGAGGGAGCCCCACGCCCACACGAGCCACCCACATCGTGACTCTGAGATGCTGAGGGCGGGAGGGCGCCCGGGGTTAACCAGGGGACTCGAGCAGAGGCTTGAGGCGGGAGGAGATGGGGACAGAGCAGGTGTCTGGAAGGTTCCAGAACAGCAAGGAGAGGGACAGACTCAGCAGCATGAGGACAGGTGATCAGACCCAGTAAACACCTGGAAGGCAGAGCCGGAAAGTTCCCTGATGCCTCAAATGGTGGGTGGGGGAGCGAGGCATGGGCAGATGGCCCAGTGGGTATGGGCACTCTGACACGCCCACACTCGGGGACACACAGGCCTGAGCTGGAACGGCCGGGGGACGTGCTGCATCCGTGGCTTTTTCCGTGCCCAGAATGAACGACCCATGGGGCAGGACTGAAGAGGGCTACCTGCTCAGGCCCAGGAGGAGTGGACCAGAGCAAGCAGGAGGCCCGCACGGCTGGGCGCCGGGCCTGAGGGCCCAGAGTCAGCGGCACTCGGGTCGCCAGGACCCTCCCGGGGGCACAGCCCGGTGTGTGGGGCTGAAGAGACGGAAAGGCCAGGGGTCAGAGGCAGCGGCCGCAGCAATGGGAGGAGAGAGGGTGGCCACTGGAGGGATGTCCCTACGGGGGCCGGGGGCTGGCAGGGGTCCAGGAGCTGCTCAGGGGAGAAGCTGAGAAACAAGCACGGCAATCAGACAGGGTAACTCCACGTCTTAGAATCTGATAATTAAGAAATGGGCTTGGAATCTGCAGTGTTTTTACAGAAGCACCAGCCAGAGCAGTCTGGAGACAGAAAGCTCCTCCCAGACAGGTAAGCGGGGAGCATGGAGAGGCCTGCGTGGGGCCCCCTCGGGGCACCCAGGATGCCCCTCCTCCCCTCCCCGGACGGCGACCGCACGCGCCCCGCCTGTCCAAGGATGTTGGTGAGAATCAGGGCGCTGACCTGCGGTCAGGCAAGCTGCCTGGTCTGCGGAGACTCGAGACAGCCTGACAGAGCATTTCAGAAAAAGCAACAAAGAAAACGCCTCGTGAAGGAGCGGATGCTCCGGGAAGGCTCCTCCACGGGGGTCGAGCTCAGCGGCTGGTGTTTCTAGCTGTGCTGCACCGCGGGCACGAGGCTGGGGGTCTAGGGCCCTGCGAACCTTCCTCGCTGCAGGTGGGACCCTGAGGGCTGCACCCCAGGGTGAGGTGCAGGGGAGGCTGGGCTAGACTCGGAGAGGCTGGCAGCTGCAGCTCAGCCCCGAACCACCCTCGTTCCCACAAATGGATCAAGTGATTCCAGATGAGGGCTCCGAAGCCTCAATGCATTTCTTCAGGCAGGTTTGCAAATACAGAGTTTGGAACCCAAACAAAAACTAATCAGGAACAAGGGGCAATGGGCAAACAGAATGAAAATAAGCAGGAAACCCCCAGACACTAGACACAGACCCACAGGGCACAGATGCTAGCGGTGCCAGATGGTCGGGGGCAGGCTCTGGGGACACACGCAGGCCAGCCTATGGGCCAGTGCAGGCTGACCACTGGCGGCAAAACGCCCCGTGTTTAAGCAGGTGTGAGATTACAGACCAGTAATGATGGCCCAACAATGGCCCATAAAATCAGATTATCCACCATGTTACTACAATAAGTACAAGAGAGATTGCAGGGGCATTTCAACAGCTGCAGAAAAACACTGAACACAACCTAACGTCAATCCAGGTCACTCTTGGTGGACCAGGGACAGAGCTATGAGCACCAGCACCCGTGGGAGCCTGGGTTCTGGAAGCTTCCTCCACCAAGGCAGGCACAGCGGCCCGGCCGGGAGGGGACCGTCTGCTGATGACACGATCGTGTCCACTGAGAAGAGAACTCACAAATAAATGCTACATCTAGTCAGTGAGTTTAACAGGTCACAGAGTTAAAAGCTAGTTGGAAAAAAATAACTATTTCTATTTATCAAGCAACTAAATTCGGGGTAAAAACGCCATTTACAAGACCATTGAAATGGTCCAACACCAGGACGCTGCTCCCAACCACGAAGGAGCAGCCAGCACTGGACCTGCCCTCCCACCAGCGCTCTCCAGACGCTTGGGACACGTGTGCCCGGGACACGGCCGAGCCTCCCATGAAGCTGCCAGTCACCACCACGCGGCCCCAGGGGATGAGGACACATCCACCCAAAGCCTGACATGAATGCTCTCGAAAGCTGCGCTAACCGCCAACACCTGGAAGCAGCCCAAGTGCGTCTGCAGTGGATGGAGGAGCAGCCCGAGGGGTATCCACACGACGGAGCAGTGATGACCCAACCAACACAAGCAGGTGACACCGCAGACGAGCCCCCAGAGGTTCCCTCCACCAGGGAGAGGGCCAGACCCAGAGGCCACGTGCTGCGGGAATCCACCCGTACGACATTCCGGAAAAGGCAAACGGCAGGGACAGAGGGGCCGCTGTCCCCGAGCTGGTCTGCGTATCTCGGTGCAGTGGTGCGCGCCCCAGTGCAGAGCTGGAAGAAGACCCCCGCCTCGCTCGCTCACAGGGCCCCACCCCCTGTGCAACCTGTGACTTGCTTCTCACGAAAGCCACTCCCGCGATCACGTCACACCGTGCATGGTTCTCCTGCCGGCCTTCAAGAAGGGGGCTGTGTGCTTGGGGCCCCTGGGAGCAGACAGAGCCCCGGCTGGACCTCAGTCCTGCAGCCAAGAACTGCGTTCTGACAACCAGCATGTGAGCCCGAGGACTCCGAGGTCCAAGGTCCAGAAAAGACGCAGCCGGACCACACCTGGATGGCCTGGGTGACCCTGAGTAGAGGACCCTGAGATCACTGATGGGGCAGGAACAAGGAGACGCCTGTCAAAACCAACAGAGCTGGACACATAAATGGGTGAATTTCCTGCATATAAATTAGACCTCAGTAAACAAATTAGCACCAGAACACTTCTACGAGGGCATCTACAAAAAGGTCACAGCTCACATCACACTTAGTGGTCAAAGAATGAATGCTTTTCCCTTGAAAGAGACAGGCAAGGATGTCCCCTCCCACTGCTGAGACCCCAGCCAGGCTCTCAGCACAGACTTAGACGGGCAAGGAAGAAGTAGAGCTGTCTTTACTCACACATGACACAGTTCTGTATACAGAAAATCCTAGAGAATCGTCAAAAAAGCTACTGGAATTAATAAGTGGATTTAGCAAGGTCGATATACAAAAAACCAACTAATTCCATATTCTAGCAACAATTAGAAAACGAAGTAAACAGCAGCACTGTTTACGAAAGCATAAGAGCATGGAATACTTGGGAATAAAACTTAAGGGAACATGTGTAAGATCTACACCCTGAGAGCCCGCAAGCTCTGCGGAGACCTGGACGTGACACCAGGGACCAGGAGGAGACCTAACGCTGTGCAGACACCGACGCCCTAAACTGAGCAACAAACGGGAGGCAACCCCAGCAGGGCTCCGGTCGCGGCTTCCTGTACTGATGCCCTGATTCCAGAATCTACAGGGAAACGCAAAAGACACAGAAAAGGTGAAACGGCTTTTGGAGGAAACAGGGTCTGAGCACAACGCGACCTGGTTTCAGGGTTTAGTTTCACGGCCGTACCGGCACACCTTGGTTTGCTGAACTTTGCAGACACCGCGTCCAGTGGGTCTGCAGGCTCCATTCTTCCAACAGTATCTGCTTACTTCCTGTCTCCGTCGCATTCTGGTAATTCTCGTAGTATTTTAAATGTTTTCAGTACTAATGTATTTGTTACGGTATCTGTGGTCAGTGACCTTTGATATTACTACTATGACCCGCTGAAGGCTCAGATGATGGTTAGCATTTTTTAGCAATAAAGTATCTTTTGATTAAGGTATCTACATTATTTTTTAAGACAATGCTATTGCACACTTAATAGCCTATAGTATAAACATGACTTTTAGATGCACTGAGACCAAAAAAAAAAAAAAAGTGTGTACTGTAATACGCTCTACTGTAATATTCACTATGTTGCTGGTCTGGAACTGAACCCGCAGCGTCTCCGAGGTGTGCCTGTGATCAGGACAGAGTGATGTAGGTTACGGATTGGCAAATAAATCAAAGGAACAAAACACAGTCCAGACAGACCTACTTTCAATGGTGCAAGTAGAGACTTTACATTCACATGGACAAAAGGGAACCTTGACTCCTATCTTACACCAAAAACAAAAATCAATGCAAAACGTGAGACCTGAAACCGTAAGATTTCTAGAAGAAAACAGAGGTGGGAAGCCCTTTGATATTGGTCTCGAATGATTTTTTGGATTTGACGCCAAAAGTAAAGACAACAAAAGCAAAAATAAACAAGTGGACTACATTGAACTAAAAAGCTTCTGCACAGCAAAGGAAACCATCAACAAAATGAAAAAGCAGGTACCAGGTGTTCCCTGGTCCACGGGTTAGGACTCAGCGCTTTCACTGCCATAGGCCCAGGTTCACTCCCTGGTTGGGGAACTAAGATCCTGCAAGCCGAGAGGTGCGGCAAAAAAAAAGGCAGCTACCGAATGGGAGAAAATATTTGCAAACCATGTGTCTGATAAGGGATTATTATCCAAAATATATAAAGAACTCACACAACTCAGTAGCAAAAAAAAAAAAAAAAAGGCCAATTTAAAAAATGGGCAGAGGAACTGAACAATCATCTTTCCAGAGAAGACACACAGATGGCCAACAGGTACATGAAAAGATGCTCAACATCACTAATCATCAGAGAAATGCACATCAAAACCACAATGATTAATCACCTCACACCTGTCAGAATGACCATCATCAAAAAAGACAAGAAGCGCTGGCGAGGGTGTGGAGAAAAGGGAGCCCTCGTGCGGTGCTGGGGGGAAGGTAAATTGGTGCGGCCACTATGGACAACAGTGTGGAGCTTCCTCAAGAAGGTGAAAATAGAACTGCCGTACGATCCAGCAATCCCACTCCAGAATGTTTACGAAGGAAACAAAACCACAACCTTGAAGAGATGTTTGCTCCCCCACGTCCACTGCAGCATTACTCACAACAGCCAAGATACGGAAATAACCAAGTGTCCATTAACGGATAAGAAATGTGGCATACACATACAGTGGAATACTATTCAGCCTTAAAAAAAAAAAAAAAAAGGAAATCCTGCCATTTGGGACAATATGGATGAACCTCGAGGGCATCATCTAAGTGAGATAAGCCAGCAAATGACAAAGACGGCATGGTGTCACTTAATGTGGCATCTTACTTTTTTTTTTTTTAAGGCAAACTCTCATGGAAACCGAGTAGAATAGTGGTTGCCAGGGGGTGAGGAGTGGGGGAAACAGGAAGACAGTAAATTTATAAAATGAAAAAGGTCTGAGAATCAAATGTATAACATGGTGACTACAGTTGATGACGCTGTTTTGTACAGCCGAAATCTGCTAAGAGAACAGAACGTAAGTGACCTCACCAAAAAAAATATGTGAAGTGAAAAAAACAAACCATACACAAAAGTTCTTGAAACAGATCATAGATCTAAATGTAATTTTGCTAAAATATAAAAATTCTAGAGAAAGGAGAAAATCTTCACAACCTTGCAGCAAAGATTTCTTAGGACACATAAAGCACTAAACAATTAAAAACGTTTTCTGTTCTGTGAAGAGGAAGGAAAGGCAGGAGGGAAATACTCACAACACACGCTGGACAAAGGGTACCATTCAGGGCTCGTGAAGAGCTCTTACGACAAGCGGCCTGACGGAACAACCCGCAATAAATTTTTAAAACTTCTCCACAAACAATGATGTAAGGAAGCCACTAAGCCGTGAAAAGACGCTGCCACATAATGAAGACGTGGTACATACAGTGGAATATTACTCGGCCATAAAAAGGAACGAAAGTGTCATTTGCAGAGATGTGGATGGACCTAAAGACTCATACAGAGTGAAGTAAGTCAGAAAAACAAATATCATATAATACTGCTTATATGTGGAATCTAGAAAAATGGTACAGATGAACTTATTTGCAAAGTAGAAATAGAAACACAGATGTAGAGAACAAACATATGGACCCCAAGGGGGGGAAGGGAGGGTGGGATGAACTGGGAGATTGGGATTGACATATATACACTACTATGTATAAAATAGATAACTAATGAGAACCTACTGCATAGCACAGGGAGCTCTACTCAATGCTCTGTGGTGACCTAAATGGGAAGGAAATCCAAAAACAAGGGGATATATGTATACGTATAGCTGATTCACTTTGCTGTACAGCAGAAACACAACATGGTAAAGCAACTATACTCCAATAAAAATTATTAAAAAAAAAAAAAAAGACGCGCCATCACGGGGCATCAGAATTAGTGTCTGAGCTGCCCTTTCCTGCTGGCGAGCGTGTGGGGGAACAAGCCCTCCGGAAACTGTTTGCCGTTTCTTCTAAAGTCAGTAAGTGGACACTCACCAGACGGCAGTAATTCCACCCCCAGGAATTTACCGAGAGAAACAAAGACTCACATCCACAGAAGTCAAGTCTGAAAATCCACAGCAGGTGCACTCCTGGCCGTAAAAGCCAGAACCAGCAGGTCCACCCACAGGCCAGCACACAGCCCCGCACGGCTATCTGGGTCACCACTCCCAACAGGAAGGAGCGGAGGGCCCAGCGAACCATCACAGATCAACGCTACGGCCCTAACCAGATTCACAGGTCAGTGCTCTGACCCTATCCCGGTTCACAGGTCAGTGCTCTGACCCTAAATGGATTCACAGGTTCAAAGCTCTGACCCTAACTGGGTCCACAGGTCAATGCTCTGACCCTAACCTGGTTCACAGGTCAGTGCTGTGGCCTTAACCGGGTTCACAGGTCAATGCTCTGACCCTAACCTGATTCACGGGTCAATCCTCTGACCGTAACTGGGTTCACAGGTTCAATGCTATGACCCTAACCTGGTTCACGGGTCAATATTATGATCCCTAATGAGGTTTACATGTTCGATGCCATGATCTAATCTGGCTCACAGGTTCAATGCTATGCAATCAAATCCCTACAGGAGTTTTGTGGAACTTGTCAAGCTGATTTTAAAACTTATACGGAAACTTCGAGAGACCCAGAAGAGCAAACACTCCCAAGAACCCCAAGGTAAGGGGAGGCAAACTAGGATAATTAATACAGAACAGGCTGCCCAAGGCAGTCAGCAGACAGAGGCCAATCCAAGCTCTCGCGGACACCTGATTTATGACAAAATCTGCACTGCTGAGGGTGGGGAGAGGACAATCTTTTCAACAAACGGTGCTCGGTCACACAGATGTCAATACAGGGGAAAAATAAAGCTTGACCCCCTTCAGCAAAAAAGCAAAATATAACTTCTGGGAAATAATATAAATGTGTATCTTTGTGACCTGGGTTTTAAGAAAAACTTATCTTGGACATTACAGAAACCCACCTGTATACATAAAAAGACTGCAAAGTTGGAGGATAATAAAAATAAGAACTTCTGTTCATTAAAAGACATCGTCAGGAAGTAAACAAGCCACAGAGAGAAGATATCTGCAAGTCAAACGTCAGGAAAGAGCACTGATCCAGAACACGGAAAGAACTGCTGCAAACCAGGAAGAGGCAAACTGCTCAGCAGACGCAGGTGGGCAGGAAACCCGGCCCAGCTGCAGCGACACACACACACACACACACACACACACACACACACACACACACAAACACAAACGCGAAGGCCGGGTGGGTGGCCGCAGTGCCTGGGGAAGTCCTGGCCCCACGGCCCTGGGCTAGAGCCGCGCCCCAGGCTGCAACCTCCAGGAACACAGGTTCCTCTTCCAGACGCCTGTCGCACAGATGCTGACCCTTTAGGGTGTGGCTGCAGGGGCAGGGCGGGGTCAGGCGATGAGCAGGGCGCCCTGAAGACACAGCCAGGAGTGGCAGGCGCGGGAAGGTGAGTGCCTGGCTTCACCCGACCTACAGGTGGCTGTTCAGGGGTCTCGCGGCTGCTGCGGGGGACAGAGTACTTGTTTCCCCGCCTCCACCTGAACTCCCTCCCACTGGCAGCGACGGTGAGTTCTCAGAAGTTCTGAAGTCAGCAATTTATGAATTAAGGAGCAACCCTGGGAGCCAGGACAAGGCAGAGGGCAGCCTGCGATGGCTCAGAAACTGCCCTGGAAACCAGGGCCCGGAGCGGACGAAGCCAGGGTCCAGCTCTTCTACCCGCACCTGGGAGGGCACCGGGGTCACAGAGAGACGCACCCACCCTGTTCACAAGTGTGACCCTCACTCCACACGAAGGCTCGCCCCCGTGCACACGGCCCCTGAGCCTCTTGGCGGCCCTCACCCCCGCTGAGAAGGAAGGTGGGGCTCAGAGGCTGGAGGGACGTGTCCGAGGTCCCACACTCTCACGCGAGGCTCGCTGGGAAAGCTCAGGACCTCTGGGATCGGGGACCCAGCGCCAGTCTGGCGGGCGAGCCTCCTTACCAGCCCGGGCCCCGCCAGCAGGCCCCTCCACGCGGCACAGTCCCATCAGCTCTACGCCCAACCCCTCAGGACGCATTACCTTGTTGTCAAGGTCAAAGAGGTAAGAATCTTCCTCACGCACGTCAGCTTCCGAGTCAGAGATGAGCTCCCCGACATACCTGCGGGGGCGGAGGCAGACGAAAACGTGACAGGCACATGTCACCCAGGACCCAGACGCAGGGCACAGGGGCCCTGACGGAGCCCACATGACTGAGAATTCTGCCTGTGACTGAACAGGGACTTCATCCGGGTCCCAGAAAATGATGACACAGAAACCCTCTATCTGACCAGGGATCCAAAATGATCATCCCTTACACATCACGAAGTGCTGACGGATCTTCTGAAATAAGCTATGAGCTGGCGAGAAAGCTCAGGCAGAAACGCAGAGGTGGGCGGGGGCTGCCCGCAGCGTGAATGCACAGCCTGGCCCAGGCAGCCCCTCCCCGGTGAGCCTGGGGGCCCCACACTGGCCGGTGCGCACTCCTAGTCCCTCCCCGACGGCTGCACCCTCCCCTGTGACAGCAGCAGCCCGCGGCCGACCGGGCCCCCACTTACTCGCAAACAAAGGTGCCCAGTGGGATGTCCTGCAGGGACCGCACGCCCCAGCCCATGTTCTGCGTCCGATAGAGCTGCAGCCTCGTCCTGGAAAATAGGATCAGCCACTCACAGCCACGTTCCACCACACTCATGTTACCACACGAGTGACAGGAGTAAACAACACAGAAAATACAATTTTCATGTCTGGAGATGCGTTAGAACTTCGTATGCAATGCAGCAGTGACTCCTAGAGTTAACCCACCCCCAACCCCCCTCCCTGCACCAAGGCGCCACTCACAGCGTCTTTCACATCCTCAGGAGGCAGGGGAACCTCAGAAACCGGCCTGAGGGTCAGCGCGTGCAACACGGCCCCCGGCCCTCCCTGTGCCTCAGTGTCCTCATCTCCAGCATGTGATGAGGACCAAAGGGGTTATTAGCAGGCCCGCTGGCCCCAGGCTGCAATGCAGGTGAGCTCGGGCAGCGTGCCAACCACAGGGCTGAGCTGGCCCCGGGGGGCAGCTGCGGGGCCCCTCCCAGGCCCCGAGAGCTAGGGCATCCCGCCAGCCATTTGTGTGTCCAGTGGCGTGTCTGTCCTCACCCCCAAGGACTTTCTACCACACGCCAGGACACAGAAGTATGGGCTGGTCACAATTGCTGTAAGGTTACTGATATTAATAGACCCGAAAATACCATAACGTTCATGTTCAGCTAAACTTACATAGGATACAAATCTTCCCTCATAACATTTGATTTTCCAACTCTCGAGCGTGTTCACGGAGGGAAGGTTCATGACCAGAACCCCAGGGTCTGGCTCTGGGTGGTCAGTGAACCAAGTGCCCGAGTACCAAGGGGCAACACGTTTTACATGAGACTCAGGACGTGGGCATGAGGGAACCACACGAGCGTTCACACCAGATCAGGACCTCGTGAGCTTGGACCAGGCAGCTCTTGGCAAGCCTGCCTCTTGCCTTCGGGCCGTCTGACCTGAACCCAAGTCTGAGCGGGTAGGAAACATGGAAGGCTTCCGCTCTTTACGTCAACCTCTAACATCAGCAGAGGTCAAGAGCTCCGAGGAAGCCACCTCCACGTGCAAACACACGTACGCTAAACACACATTGCTCCCGTTTGTGGACACACACGTGAAACTAGAGAGCTGCCCAAGGGACTTGACTGCTTTCCAACTTTACCACGGAGACCCTGGCGCCAGCCCGTGGCACCTCACCTGAGGCCGTTTTGCACGACGCGGTTCCGGCAGGTCCTCCAGCAGGAGCAGGCGTGGTTGCACTCGAAGAGCAGGGGCGGCTCCGCCATGTTGAACTCGGGCAGGAGCCGGCCGTCCTGCGGACAGACGCGCAGCGAGGGCTAAATAACTGACACCAACATGCCTCCTCAAATCAAAACACCGCCCCAGAAAGCATGGTTTCTGGCCAAACTCTACACCTGGGAGGACAGGGTAAGGCCACACGCTCACGCTTTGTCCAAGGCCACGGGAAGCCTCTGGCCAGGAATCTCCATGGCTTTTGGAAACCTCTGGGACAGCCCTCCCTGGTCCCTGACTGCAGCCAGCCTCTCTGCCCCAGTCGACCTCCCCCTCCCCGTCACCCTCTCTCAGCCTCCCTGAGGCCGCCAGCTCGCGAGGCCCTGGACTCCTGCTCTGCAGCCTCCAGCCTGGACCACCTGCCAGCACTACCCGCCACTCTGCAAACCCCCAGCTCCGGAGGGACCTGCCACCGCTTTTCTGTCTGACACCTGGGACGCAGCAGAGCAGCTGGGCTGAGCCCAGGCTGTGCAGCCGAGTCCGAGGCCCTGGCAGCTCCAGTGGCTGCTCTGAGGAGTTAAGAACTTGCCCCCTCTCAGCACGGCCAGGCTTCGCAGGAAACACCAGGAGACCTGAGCCCCGCCAGTCCTGCCCACGACACCTGAGCCTCTTGTTTGGACAACACCCTGACACCCCCTTTGCTGTAATGTTGACTCCGTGCCAGTGGCCTCCACGCCGGGCCTGTGTGCCCTCTCCACCCCAGGACACCCTGGCTCCTCCCCCAACAATGACCTCTGAACTCCCCAAACCAAAGCCAGGTAGGGCTCTCGTCTCAGACACCGGCCTTGGGAGCCCTTCTCTCCTCGGCTTCTTAGCTACCTCCAGGCCAGACTCAGGGATGGCCACCTCTGCCGCCCCGTCAGTTCCCTCTGGCCACGCCCAGGGCCCACAGAGAGCGCGGGCTCCGCCCCCAGTACCCGGCCTGGCCCCGCCCCCGCCCCGGCCTCTGTCGCTCCTCCCCAGCCAGGCCCGCCCGCGGGCTCACCTTGTCGTACCAGCAGCGCATGCTCAGCTGGCCGCACATGCAGTTGCTGGAGGAGCAGTCGTCGATGCACACGCAGTACTGGGGGGAGGGGCGCGTCAGATGGGGCCCCGCCCCGCCCCCCCAGTGCTGTTCACAACTCCAGTGACAGTCCTCAAAGTCCTGACTCTTGAGGACACCGGGGGCGTGCCGCCCCTCAGGAAGGAGGGTGTGGAGAGAACGCTCAGGCACGAGGCCTCGGGGGCTCGCAGGAGGGGCTGGGGAGGGACCCAAAGGAGGAGAGGAGGCTCAGACACCGGGCGGGCGCAGCGCCAGGAGGGGGGAGGCCGGGGCAGAGCCACTGCGGCCCTGAGGGCACCCCTCCCCGCTGCCCAGGCTGCTCTGGGGGCCGCAGACGCAGCCTCCCACAGCAGGGCCCCCCCCAGCGCTGACCTGCAGGTGGGTGATGTTCCTGTCGATGCTCATGGGCGACGTCACACAGTTCTGAGACACGTACTTATAGTTGCTGGGGCACGGCTCGCCGTCCACACCGTTGACACACGGGATGGGGATCCGCTCATAGCCCCGAGCGATGTCTCTGCCGCAGGAAGGGGCGCCAGCTTTCCCGGTGAGCCCTGGCCCAGCCCAGAGAGGCTTCCGTTCCGACCCCCAACCCTGCCCGGAGGCGGGCCCTGGTCTCGCGCGCCTCACCTGCTCACTGTCTTCTCCACCAGGGCGGGCCTGTCGGGGGCCGCGTCGCGCAGCGCCTGGCTCATCTGCAGGGCGCTCCACACCTGTGAGTTGAGGCTGGCGCACTGCAGGGGCGTCTCCCCCTCCTTGTTCTTCAGTGTGACGTCGGAGTCCCGGGATAGGAAGAGGCTGGAGGGAAACGCAAGTCCACAGAACATTCAGATCTCAAGTCAAAAGATACAAGGGTGAGATTCGCACGATGACAACGGTCAGTAAAAATCAGGAGGAAGCAGCGTCCGCTTTCAGATGAACCAGCCCACCGGCCGGTGCTTCCGCTCACCAAGGACCGACATCATTACTCTTCTCCCCCGTTTACTGTCAAAAGTCCTCTTTTTCCTTGAAGGGAAGAGCATGTAAATAACTAGGGATGGTATTTGATTTTTCTTGGCTTTTCCATTCAAAGGCACCCTCAGGATGAAAAGGGCAGCAGTGCCCAGCCGGCCATGTGCTCGGTCAACGCCCAGCAGGCAATCCGAGGCCTTACCCAGTCAGGGCCAGATGCTGCGCCAGAGCCCTGTGCCCCCAAGGTCCCAATCTGAGAGGGCGAGGGCCCCACCGGAGGGGCATCCCCTAGTCCCAGGCCCCCGTGAGATGAGAAGTGGGGGCCACACCTCCCTGAGCTACCGCCAGGAGCAGAGCAAAGGCTCTGGACCTGACGGCAACGGGCAAAAGTGACGCAGGAGGGGCTCCCGGTGGTGGTCGGGGGGGCTCCCAGCTGGCCCTCCAGCCCTCCCGTGGGTGCCGCTTCTCCGGCCCCGAGCGGAGGTGTTAGGACGGGGCTCCTCTCCACGTGTGACCTGGGTATTCGGGGATTTTCACCACGATCCTCCCAGAGCCACGATGACCGCAGGCGTGAACAGAAGAGTCTCGCCCGCCGCAGAAAGTCCCCAGAGCACCCGGAGCCACTCACACGACACAGGCGTAGCGGTCCTCCCTGGCGGCGATGTGCAGGGGCGAGTCTCCGTGGACGTTCACAGCGTGGAGGTCGCACCTGGCGGCCAGCAGGATCTCGGCGATGTCCACACAGCCCGAGAAGGCCGCCCAGTGCAGGCAGATGTTCTCCTCCTGCACGGAAGACACGAGCGTGTGAGGCCGAGGGGGCGGCGTGGCCCACCCGACAGAGGCTTCCTTTCCATTCCGTCTTGTTTTCGTTATAAAAGTACATTATCACAGTACAGAATACGTTAAAAATAGAAGAAAACATCAACCTCAATTAGACCACCGTAAACACGACACGTAAGTAATATAACATCTAGGGACAGTTTATTTTTTAAATTATATTGACTTTGGAACACAGTTATGATTGCAGGATAGAGTAATACTTGTACGAGATTTGAAAATGACAAATTTGATTAATTAAAATTTTATTTCGTAAAAAACTAAAAACTTTAAATGAAGCAAAGAAAAATTACAAAAATATTTGTGCCACATGTAAAATATATGATTTACCAGGTATAGATTATATATGTGATAACAAAACTTTCACATTAAGTTCATTAGGAGACTACAATTTTTCTTTTTAATAAGACTACAATTCTGAACAAATAAATGTGGAAAGAGAAGGAAAATAAAAAACAACTTACATAAGATAACAGTGAAGAATAACCCTAAAAACAAGAAAATGTCTAAACGAGAACCACCGTACATTCGACCTGCCACACTGGGGACACAGCGCGAGGAGAGCCACGCCCACCCACGCGGCCGGCTGGCTGTCCAGCCCGGGAGCCCGGGAGCCCGGCCGCCCAAGGAGCAGCGCCCAACCCCCCCCCACCCCCGCTCCCTTGCTCACCAGCCCCCGGTCTCCCTTCCTCCCTCAGGGACGTAACCAGTGACGCTGTAGCGGTTCTCTTTCTCTGAGTTAGCCTCAGAGATGGGGCTGCTGCCTGTTCTTTCTGCTCTGCAGGCAGGGCGCGTGCTTGGCTCACACAGTCGAGCCCTTGGGAACCACCAGGACCAAAGCGCAGCCTGGGCCCCGGGGCGCAGCCCACAACACCAAGGGGCGCAGCACGTCTGGGTGACTGGGAGGCCGGGGCACCCCCTGCACTGCCCAGTGCCCCATCCCAACACCCGCGTACATCCCACGCCTCCAGCTCAACCAACTTCAGGAAAGACAGAAGCGAAGCAGGAGCTAAGTGGTCTGTGTCTGTCACCCTCGACATCATCGGTCTGTTTCCAACAGAGAAAACTAAGGGCTGGCCCTGCCGTCAGCCCCGGGGTGTCCTGAAAGGCCGGGGCTTGTCTGGCCTCCCCTCCTGGCCATTACTCTCAGAAGCTCTCTACCCTCTGGCTTCCACCTTCTGCACATCTGCAAGCTCCTGAGTGCAACCGCAGTCTCCTGAGGGGCCTCTTTTCTCTTTCCTTCATCAGAACGATTTGTGACTTTATCACCAGAATTAGGTTCTGAGAACTTCCCAGGCCCCTAAGCCCTCCTGCCGGGGGGACTGTGCCGTCTCCCAGCCTCTCTGAGGTCCACCAGCTACGTTACGACAGGCCTACACGTCTGATGGAGCCTCCAGCAAAGACGGGGCAAGAGGGACCACACTGGGTTTACCCCCCTCCACACCTGAAAGAACCAGAGTAAGACAGAACAGTCAAAATGTGTGAAATACCAGTTCTCAAGAACCGGACAGCAGGCAGTGAACGGCTGTCCCCCCGAGAGAGGAGCACGGGGCCGGGGCCACCCGCTCACCGTCCCTCTCGGGCTCCAGGCCAGGGCAGCAGGGCTGCCGAGCAGGCCGTGGGGCTGGGAAAGAGGCCTCCGGAGGGCTGTGCATTCCAACCCTGGAGCTCCCGGAGGACACACCCCGAGGCCAGGTGCAGAGGGCTCAGCACGGGCCCCACCCAGGAGGGAAGAGCAGCCTCGGGCCGAGACCCGACAAGCCTAGAGAGTGAAACCCAAAATGACCAGACCGTTCCTAAGTCACTTTGCTGCACCCAGAGGAAGGCTCACGACAGTTCCAGGAACACAGAACTTCCCAGCAAGGTAAATTCGCAATGTCTCGTGTCCAGCATAAGGTGACCAGGAGTGCAAAGACGCAGGAAACGTGACCCAGAATGAGGAGCAAAACCAGCCAATCAAGCCCAGAACTGACACAGACCACCAAGCGAGGGCATCAAAGCAGCTGGAATAACTGTGTGTTCAGGAGAGACACATTTCAGAAAATACCAAGAAGACCCAAGCAGAATGTTCAGAACTGAAAACCATGACAACTGACGTGAAAGCACACTGGATGGAATTAACAGCATAACAGACGCTGTGGAGGAACAGGCTAGTGAGCTTGAACACAGAGCAATAAAACCAGCTGAGCAGAAATCCAGAGTGTAAAAATAATTTTAGAAAATGAAAAGCGCTTCAGTGAGCCGTGGAACAACTTCAAGCCTCCTGGCACACGTGGAACTGGGGCCTCGAGAAGTGGGGTGGTGGCAGAAGCAGCACTGGAAAAAATGACTGGGAAATTTCCAGCTGGATAAAACCCCACACCCACAGACCCAAGGAGCTCCATGAAGCCTAAGTGCACATGTGCACACACACAGCACCAGCCACCTCATAATCAAACTGCTAAACTCCAGTGATAAAGAGACAACCTTAAAAGCACCTGAAAGAAAAAAGACGTGTTACATACAGAGAAATGAAGACAAGAATGCCACCAAGACTTTCTCACCAGAAATGCATCGAGTGAGACCTCAGGGAAGAAGAATGTTTCAGGTACTGAAATTAAAAACTGTCATGCTACAATTCTATATCCAGCAAAATATCTTTCAAAAGTGAAGGAAAAGGGCTTCCTTGGTGGCGAAGTGGTTGGGAATCCACCTGCCAACGCAGGGGACACGGGTTCGAGCCCTGGTCCGGGAAGATCCCACATACCGCAGAGCAACTAAGGCCGTGCACCGCAACTACTGAGCCTGTGCTCTAGAGCCCGTGAGCCACACTACTGAGCCCACATGCCACAGCTACTGAAGCCCATGCGCCTAGAGCCCGTGCTCCGCAACAAGAGAAGCCACCACGATGAGAAGCCCACACACCACAATAAAGAGTAGCCCCCGCTCTCCACAACTAGAGGAAGCCCGTGCGCAGCAACAAAGACCCAATGCAGCCAAAAATAAATAAATAAATAAAGAGATTAATTTTTTTTTAAAAGTGAAGGAAAATAAGGACTTCGCAGGCATTAAAAAGCTGAAAGAATCCATCACAAGCCGCCCAGCACAGCAGGAAATGCTAACGGACATTAGATGCACAGAAGCAAACAGCAGTGGATGGACGGACCTGAGGAAGAGGTGACCACGGGAGCTGACACGCCAGGATTATTATAGCCTTTTCCAAAGGTCACCGTTGTTTAAACAAACAACACTGTACTGTGATGTTTATTTAGTAAAATGCACGAGAGGAACAGCATAAAGCTGGGGAGGGAGAAATGGAAGCTAATACTGGAAGGTTCTCCTTACAGGTCCTGAAGCTGCGTTCATCAAGAGAGCACAACCCCAGCACTAAGACAGACCCCAGGTCAAGGCCCAGAAGACTGAGTCCAGCCACAGGGCAAAGCCAATCTAGGGAGAAAGGCTGCTTTCTAAACACCCTGCTGGAGCAGCTAGAGGCCCACACAGCAGAAGAGAGAGCCTGATCCCTACCTCCCACCACATATGAACATTAACACCTAAACCTAAGGAACTGCGATTGAAAACACAGAGAGTCTCTACGGTCATGGGTTTGGCAGTGATTTCACATGATACATACAAAAAATACCTGATAAACTGGACTTCACCAAAATTAGAAACATGTGCTCCTCCAAAGACAATGGTTAGGATTTATGAGACACATTATCTGGTAAAGGACTTGTATCCAGAATACACAAAAACTCTCCAAACTAGAGAATAAGAAAATAAACAATCCAGTAAAAAATGAGCAAAACACCTGAACAGATCCTTCACCAAAGAAGATAGAGACCGACTACATTAAGTGCTGGGGAGACTGTGAAGGAACCAGACCCTCCTACCCTGGAAACGGCTGCACCCACAGGAGTGGCGGCACCTGAGCAGGGAGCCCGGCCACGGTCCACAGGCGCAGGACAAGCAAGCGGACGGCCTCTCGCAGCCACAGAAAGGGAGGGGGACCCACACTCGGACGGGACTACGAGGAGCGAGGCTGAGGGGGGCCCAGCTGCGACAGGAAGCTGGCGGGCTGGTTACGTTAGGAGGCGCAGGAGGAAACCTAGCAGGAAGTGACATCCACTGTCCTGGTTGCGTGATGGTGGCTAGGTTAGAATTTATCTAATTGTACACTTTAACTAGCACAGTCCGCCAGTCATACTTCAATGAAGCTGTTGAAATAAAACAGTGACTTGTTTCATCACATAAATAACAAACACGACTCAATCAGTTCTTCCAATCCCTCAGAACCACCAGGGCCTACACTGCTGGATGCTGCGAGTCCGTGCGCTGCCCGTGGGCCCAGCCGGTCCACTCCCGCCCGAGCACCCAGGGCCCAGGCTGCTCCAAACCACGAGCCCATCTCTCGAGGAACAAGGCAGAGTGTGACTGCCGTGTGCTGTAGCTTCCCCGGACCTTGTCGCCTCCCTCCGCGCCACCCTCACCTGAAGCCCCCAGGGTTTCCCGGCCCTCAGCTGCTCTCATGTCCCAGGGCCCAGCTCTGTGGAGTTGGCAAAGATGTCCCCAACCAGCCGTGCCCGGCCCTCGGCTGGGAGCCGCTGCTCCTGTTTTCTGGGAGTGGGAGGGTCCTCACGCGGAGCAGCCAGGAGGACCGACCAGCCACTGCTCCCATCCTTTCTTCAAACAGTCCACTAAGGGCTCCGAACTAAGGGGTGGGCACACCTTCCTGCCTTATTCCATTATCAGTTTAATGAGTGTGTGGCTAGACTTCCTACTTATGGCTTGGGTAACTCTGTAAAGGTGGACACAGCTCCGCAGGCCACACCCTGTCTGTGTCCCAGGAGCCCTGTCCCTCTGCCTGGGAAGCAGCACAGGGGCTTGTGCCAGAGCAGCCCCCCAACTCTGTCAGCCCTACCACCCGACCGGTTCTGTGGGTCCCTGAAGCCCGCCTGAGAAATACCGCTTTGAGTTCATCAGATGTGCGTAGTGCTGCCTGTGGCCAAACAGCCCCACTGATACGCAGCAGAGGGCTGTTCCCAGAGGGACTGGCGAGTCCCCCGACCTTGGCCCAGGTGTGGGGTGGGCCCTGTGGTCTCGGACGCCACCACAGACATGGGAGTCAGTGTCTCTAAAAACCTCTAAAAATGCAGCTCTGCCCGAGGGGCAGGTCTCAGGGACCTGTGTCCCTCGGTTCACATCCAGCAGCTGGCTGACACACAGAATAACCACTGGAAACCGCACTGGGTCAACACATGGCTGGCGACTCAATGGGAAGAGGTCAGAGCCACAGGCAGGCGCCAGGACACTGCCACCCGACACACCCGTCCCCAGTCCTCCAGGGTCCGCCTCCCCGGGGGGAGACTCACGTTGTCCCGGATGTTGATGTCAGACCCCTTGGACAGCAGCAGTTTCACAAGGTCCACGTGCTTATACTCAGTGGCCCAAATCATGGGCGTCCAGCCGCCATCATCCTAATTTCAAAAGAAAGAAACAAACATCCATCACAGCTCCTAGAGACACAAGGCGTGAGGCACCTCATCACTTGGGACCTGCAAGGAGGTCCCGGGGGGCGGGAGCCAGCCTGAGTCCCCATTTTGTTGGAGGAAACTGAGGCTCAGAGCGCTGCCTGGGGATCTCAGCGAGCAGGCTGGGCCCACCGGGCAACTCGACACACCTGTGCGCACGTGACAGCGTCACCTAAGAAAAAGGCCAGAAGGCCGCGGAGCAGACCCAGCTGCAGAGTCTGTGCCCGGCTGGCGGGAAGCACTGACCGGGACGCGCCTGCCCACCCTTCTGGTCCCAGGACAGACTCCACGCACGAAGCAGGAGCAACAGCCAAGAACTACAGACAGACAGACGGATGGACATCAGGCCCAGAGATGAATGGAGGCCATGAAAAGTCCCAGCCCCTTCTCTAAGGGCTGGAGCAGCAGCTCACCGGGGCTGAGCCCCCTGCAGGCTGGACCATGGCTGTCATGAGCTGGCTGTCTGCCGCTCCAGCCCGGAGGCGACTCTTAAGAAACGAGTATTATGGTGCCAGTTCCTACTCTGCAAACACTCTAGCACAACATTCGCCACTTTCCAGTCGCCACATTTTCTTGGTGGATGCACACGGCCTCCATGACTAAAGCGAGATGGTCCCTGCAGGCCTACCATGGGCACTGGGGACACGGCAGGGGCAACACAGCCCAGCTTCGGGGGAGAAACTCACAAAACCCGACCGAGTGGGAGATAAAAAACCAACACAGGGGAAGGGGGCCCGTGGACCCCACTAGAACAGAGGTTGGACAAACCACACTGCAGGGAGCTGCATTTCTGGTCCGTCTGGGAGGGTCTCACAGTCAGGGTGGTGGGCACGGGAGCTGGGTTAGCGGCAATGGCTGGGCCAGAAGATGGGGGGGCGGGGCGCCGTGATGGGAGATGGTCATCCCAGAGCTTCAAGTCATGAGGCGGGGGTCCCGGGGAGCGGAACGGGGTCTCAGAGAACAGGAGGGGCCCCTGGTGAGTTAGAAGGCCCCACCCTCATTGGCTCTCCCCAGCCACTCACTCGCTCAGCAGACACGCACAGGACCTGCTCTGTAACCAGGCACTGCAGGTCACACGAACACCACCCCGGGGTCCTGACAGCAGGTGCACAAGAAGAAAACACACAGGGGAGGAGGTGGAATGTGCGACAGTGGTCAGTGCTGGGGGGGGACGGTGAGGTGCCACGGGGGCGGCACGGCACACAGGAGGCCAGAGACCCTGCTGTGTACCAGCATCTGAACACAGGCCACAAGGAGACCAGGGAAGCCCAGGCGGACACCTCAGGACAAGCCTCCAGCTGGGCAGCGGCACAGAGCTTGGCGAGCGGCCAGTGGGCGGGCCAGGAGGGAGGTGGACGGGGGCGGAGGATGGGGCCAGGCCTTCCAGGACCTGGCAGGGGTGGGGGGTGGGGTGCCTCGGAGGGTGGAAGGGGCCAGGATTATCACGGAGGAGGACCACGCCTCTGGCCAGCCCGTCAGGTGCTGTCACGAGTGGACGAGGTGGTTTACCTGACAGTTGACATCCATTTGCCCGTTGGAAAGCAGATACTGAACCACATCATAGTGGCCTTTCTTGGCAGCCAGGTGCAGACAGGTGGAGCCCTCTGCGTCCTGCAACACAAATGCATTTAGGTCCCGAGAATCACAGCGTGATGGGGCAAGCTCGCCGTGCAGCCTGACACTCGTCACGGCGCCTGACCACCTCCAGGTTGCGTCCGCTGGCCGCCGGGCACACCTCCTAGATGGCTTTTAGCTCCATCTTTTCAAGGACACTAAGGGTGCCACGTTAACTGAACCATCTCAACAAAAAGGCTCCTTCCAGATCACCAGTCTGAATGCAACGGCTATTATGCTGACACCACTCTTGATACTTTTGCTACATGTGCATGTATCCATAAATGACGGTTTTATGTTTTTAAATTGTCTATAAATAACATATCATATACCTGTCTGCAATTCGTATTTAGTTCAACGTTATGGTTTGGAGATTTCACTTTGTAGAGAACACATAGCACTAGTTCACTTATGTCAACTGATGTAAAACTAGCCCAGTTTGTGCATTTGGTCGAGGAAGACTCGTTGTTTTTCACCAATATTCACCAAACACTGCAATACGTTTCCTGGATTCCTCGTGCAAGAGTTGCCCACGGGGTCCCCCAACACCGAGACCCCCCCCCCAACGACACACGTGTGCTACTCCCCCAGGTGGGCTCAGCTGTGGACTTCACGGGATTCTACGGCCAGGGAATGGGGTGTCTCAGGTGCTGGAAAGGCAGGCGCCTTCCCAGCATATCCCGGTCACACATCTCCTCTCCAGGGAACTGCCTGGTCACCTTCCTCACCTATTGCTTCCAGTTACTTTCTTTCATCTGTAGGAGACCCTGATGCCCTCTGGCTGTAAAACCCTCTCCCGGTTGTAGCTGCCCTTCATGTTGTACCTTGTGACATCTTTTGTTGATCAGAAATTCTGAATTCTAATGCATTTGACTTTATCAATCATTTTTGTACTTTTGTCTTGTTGAAGAAATCTTTCCCGACGCTGGAATCACAAAGCTAATCTTCCCTCTTAACCTCCAAAAGTTCTGTAATTTTGCCTTTTGTGTTTGATTCTTCTGTTTGCCACGTGCCTGACGTGTGCCCTGACCCTGCTCACCCAAGCCTGGTCCGTGTGTTAGCGTGTGTTCTCCAGGGAAGCAGAGCTGGTTCTCGCCTGCTCACTGGCTCAGACCAACATCTGCCCTTGGCTGGAGGGCTTGTCCTCTGACACTGGATATAATTACGACATGGTTTTAGGGTTAGATGACCACCTTCCTATTTGTCCTATCTGTTTCTATTCCTCTTTTCCTGCTTTTTAGTTACACAAGTATTTTTTAACATTCCGTTTTACTTTTTCTACTAGCTTTTTAAAAAGTTTTCCTTAAAGCTATACTCCTTTGAAATTATTTCCTTAATGTTCTGTAGGGATCACAACCTTCAACTTTCCCATCCACTTAGGTCAGTACTTATTCCCTCCCAGGAAAGAACTAAAACCCGAGGACCCTGCTCACATCCACCACTGGCTCCCCCTGTGCTCCCGCTGTCCTGTCTTACTTCCAAGTTAGTGTAAACTCCATCTTATAATATTCTTCTTGCTTTAAGCAGCCTTTGTCCTTTAAGAAATTTAAAGAAAACAAGTATTTACCATTTCTAGTATTTTCATTATCCCCAAGAACAGGATTTTCCTCCCACAAGCTTTAGTGTAAACCTGCTGGTAAGTCCTATCAGCTTTTGTGTACCTGAAAATGTTTTATTTCACAAGTGCTTTCTGAAGGACGCTTTTACTGGCTGTAGCATTCTGGGCTGACAATTTTTTTGAGTTTTTTTTCTTCCCTTTTAGCACAATAAGAATATCACTCCATTGTCTCCTGGCCTCCGTCGTTTCAAATGCAAAGTTGGCAAATTTTCGTAATGTTCGCTTACACGTATTGTGTTGTTTTTCTGGGGCTGTGTTAAGGTTTTCAGCAGTTTAACATGATGTATTTAGGTGTGGCAGCCTTAGTATTTATCCAGCTTGGGGTTTGCTGAGTTTCTTGAATCTGTAGGTTATTTTTCACCAAATGTGGGAAATTTATGACCATTTTTCCTTCAATAAATTTTTTTCCACTGGGTTTTCTCTCCTTTCTGGGACTCCAATTACACATCAGACAGCTCAATGTTGTCCTAGTCTGCTTTTCAGACAGAATGGTTTCTCTGATTGGTCTTGGATTTCAAGGACCCTTTCTTCTACAGCACCCAGAGTGCTGCTAACAAGCTCACCGGTGAACTCTCTACTCCAGACCTCCTCCAATCACTTGTCCTGCAGGCTCCAGCTGCTTCTGTAAAGCCCTGAACACTGACCTCTTGCCTCTTCAGTGGTGCTTTGCTTGGGCGCTGGCTCCTGTGACGAGGCTGGGAAATCGTCCCCTGGCCGAGAACTGGGCAGAACTCACCCACCCATCCTAACGGAGAGGATTAATAACAGTTATCTATAGATAGTCATAGAAAAACTAAAGGTTTCCAGATCTCAAAAACCACCAAAAGCAAAGGACTAAATACCAGCTTGAAAAAATATTCACAACAAATGTAAATAACTATATACAAAAAAAGTTCACTTTGAGAGAAGCAAATTAAAATAGTAAAAAAACAAGTAAATAATCATTTTTGCATATCAAATTGTTAATTTTTTTTTAACCGTAATGATCGGCACTGGTAAGAGTACAGGGAAACGAGTGCTCAGACGCTCCCGGATGCAATTCAGAGAGAGGGAGCAAAAGCCTTAAAAACGATTATATATTCTGATCTAGCAATTCCACACACACACCCAGAAATCTGTCTTAAAGAAATCAAACGTGCCAAGATTTAGCTATGAAATGTCTGTTGAAGCATTGTGTACAATAAAAACTGAAAATAACATAAATATTAAACAATCAGCAAATCTAAAAAAAGATACAAATTATATCATGAAATACAACACAGCCACTTGAAATAATGTTATAGAATATTTAATGACATAGAAAAAAGAGTGAGAACTTAATTTGATGGGAAAAAGGAGTTGATAAATTAGTATGAACAGAACGATCATTTTTTTGCTGGAAAAAATGTGTATTAATTTGAAGGACTGTAACATTTAGCATTTTTATTGTTATTGCGTGTGTGTGTGTATATGACATAAAACTTGCCCTTTTAACCATTTTAGAGTGATTCAGTGGCAACATGAATTGCTTTCACAGAGCTGTACCATCACCATACTCTATTCTCAAAGCCTGTCCATCAGCCCAGGCAGAAGCTCCGTCACCACTCAGCAACAGTATCCCCCCCTCACCCCGGGTAACCTCCAATCTACTTTCAGTCTCTAAATCTGCCTGTCCCAGGTTCCGCACATAAGTGGAATCATACAATATTCGTCCTTCTGTGTCTGGCTTCTTTCACTCAGCATAATGTTCTCAAGTTCACCCGTGTTGCAGCCTTTGTCAGAATTTCCTTCCTTTTTGAGGTAAGGCTGAATAACACTCCATCGTATGGATGGACCACATCTGGCTTATCCATCGCCCGTCAATGGACACTGGGTTGCTTCCACCTTTTAGTTACTGTAAACAATGCTGTGAACAAGGTGTGTACATAACTGTCCGTGTCCTTGCTTCCTGTTTCTTTGGGTACATACCCTGGATTGGAATTGCTGGATCATATAGTAATTCTACGTTTAACTGTTTGAGGAGCCACCAAACTGCTTTCCACAGTTAACTGCATCATGTTACATTTCCACCAGCAATATATGAGAATTCCAATTTCTCCACATCTTTGCTAGCACTTATTTTCTGATTTTTAGATAATAGTTGTCCTAAGGGTCTCACCATGGTTTTGATTGCATTTCCCTAATGACTAATGATGTTGAACATCTTTTCATGTGCTAACTGGCCATTCAAGTATCTTCTCTGGAGAAATGTCTACTCACACTCTGCCCATTTTTGAGCTGGGCTGGAGTTTGTTATTGAGTGGTAGGACTTGTCAATATATTCTGGATAGTAAAGCCCTGTCAGATACAGAATTTATGAATATCTTCCCCTTCTGTGGGTTGCCTCTTCACTCTCTTGAATAGTGTCCTTTGTTGGACAAAAGTTTATTAATTTTGATGAAGTTTAAGTTATCTAGTTTTTCCTTTTATTGTCTGTGCTTTTGGTGTCATACCCAAGAAATCATTGCCAAATCCAATGTCATACAGATTTTCCTGTTTTCTTCCAAGAGTTTTACGATTTTAGCTCTTAAGTTTAGGTCTTTGATCCCCTTTGAGTTAATTTCTGGATACACTGTAACCTCATCCTTCTGCATGTGGAAGTCCAGTTTTCCCAGCACTTGTGAAGACGCTCTCTCCTGCCACTGGATGCTCTGGGCCCCCTTAACAGTAATCACTTGATCGTATCTGCGAGGGTTTATTTCTGGGCACTCTATTCACTGTTCTATATGTCTGTCTCTAGGCCGGTACCACATGGTTTTGATTACTGTAGCTCTGTCATAAGTTTTGAAGTCAGGAAGTGTGAGGCCTCCAGCTTTGTTCTTTTGCAAGATTGTTTTGGTTGTTCAGCGTCCCTCAAGGTTCCCTATGAATTTTAGGACAGGTTTTTCTATAAGCTGTAAAAAAAGGCATTGGGATTCTGATAGGGATTGCACTGAATCTGTAGATCGTTCTTGGTAGCAACAACATTTTAACAATACACTCGGGACTCAGTATCCACGGATGCAGAACCCACGGATATGGAGGGCTGACTGTACTATTAAGGGACTCGAGCATCGGCGGGTTGGTATCTGCAGGGGTCCTGGAATCAATCCCCCGCAGATACTGAGGGAGGAATGTACTGTCTTCTTCCAATCCATGAACACCAGATAATTTCCATTTATCTGTGTCTTCTTTAATTTCTTCCAGCATTTTTTAGTGTACAAATCTTTCGCTTCCTTGGTTAAGTTTATTCCTAAGTATTTTATTCTTCTCAATGCTATTGTAAATGGAATTGTTTTCTTAATTTCCTTTTCGGATAGTTCATCACAAGTGTATAGAAATACAACTGATATTTCTGTACTGATTTGGTATCTCACAACTTTCCTAATGTATTTATTAGTACTAACAATTTTTTGTGTGGATTCTTTATGATTTTTTACATATAAGATCATGTCATCTGTGAACAGAGATCATTTTTCTTCCCCCTTCCCAATTTGGATGCCTTCTATTTCTCTTTCTTGCCTAACTGCTCCGAATAGAAGACAGAAGAGAGAAGGTGTGCCTATCCAAAGAAGGAAGCTGAACACCTCTGCACACAAACTCCTTATCAGATGCTTGACTACCGTCAGGCATAGTGGATCCAGTGCTCACTAGTATCTTCCACAAATAAACCAGTAACCAAGTAAGGTGAACTACCTACTTCCAGACAACCCGGTGGATGCCTGGTGGCTACCAGTTGCTGAAGACGTTCCAGCAAGGAACCGGCCCTGTTCCTCTTTACGAGGAGCTTCTACATGAAACAGGGGTGTGCTTCTGAGCAGTGAGTACCTTCGGATCCACGAGGGCCCCGGCCTTGATGAGGTACTTCACCGCGTCTAAGTGGTTGTTTTCTGCCGCCTCCATCAGTGGGGTCCTCTGGTCCTCTGAGCAGGTGTCGATGTTGGCGCCCGCCTGGTGAAAAGAGGGACAGCTCAGGTGTGAGAGCTGTCACCACAGCCACACCCAGTGAGGAAACGTTTCCCAGGCTCAGCACTTGGAAATGGAGGGGTCTCAGGGGCTACATTACGTCTTTCTATCGACTAAGCCTGAATCACCCAAAGCAGAATTCAGAGACATGATTATTCTGTAACTATCAAACCTTTAGTTCAAGAAGAGCATTTCATTTCTAAGCTAATTGGGTAAAAATGCTTACAGTAACATTAGTGACAGCACCTTTAGAAATAAGAAAGAAGGTGAGACCCCAGAGCAGGCAAAGAAGGGGTGCTGACGGGGACTCAGCAAGGCAGGGCCAGGAGGCAGGCGGTAGCCCAGCCTGCAGTGACCGTGGGGCCCTAGCTCAGGGGCCTCAGAGGCCTCTGTCTCCGGCTGTTCTAAACACTTGCCAAAATAAACTGAACAAAAACTCATTTCCAGGGTGTATTTTCCAATGGAGTGTGTACTTGAAAACCAATGAGCCAGCAGGTATACTTGGGTAAATCGTCTGTTTGAAACTGAAAACGCCCAACCTTAAAGTGGGTTTTCCACTAACAGCAAAGCAAGTGTTTGGCAGTTGAACATTTTAAAAGAGCTAATACTTATAAGGCTGAAAGTAGTATTGTTTTTACTACTAGCAATTAAAAAACAAAAATAACCCAGTTTAGTAAGAAATTTAAAAATAGACCTAGAATGGTACACATGGAAAGCCAGGGGAACTGAGGTGGTCAGGGACGGTGAAGGAGACTCGGCTGTTCCCACGGAGCAGAGCTAACGTCAGAGAGCAGGGGCGTCCAGGTAGGAGACGAGTGGGGGACACAGGTCAGACGGCCCAACCTGAGGGTGAGGTAGAGCCAGGATTCCAGCTGGAATCCAGTTAAAGCAGCTAACTTTAACAACGAAACTTGGAAAAGCACACGCGATAAAGGTGCGGGGTGGGGGTCTGAGTAGCGCTAACGCGGCCAGCGTGGGGTCGGCCACGCTCTGCCAGGCTGCACAGGCCAGGATGTGTCCTCTGCCGGTGAAAGGCCAGGCGCCGCCTGTAACTGCGTGCACACACTTGGCAAGACCCCCCCCCACCCCAAAACCACCCTGAATACCCAGGGGTGCGAGAGCCCGGGCCGCAAGCCTGCCCAGGGGACGGCCCGGAGGGAGGGGCCCACAGGCCGGGCAGCCCCCGACTGGGCCCACGTCTGAGAGGCCCGGACGGGCGGATGACCAAGAGCAGAGCCACGGGCCGCACGGTGCAGAGGGTCGGGGTCCGAGGGCCAGGCCCCCCACCCGACACCCAGGTAGTGTGAGGACGGCTGCTCCGTGTGCTCGTGTGAAACCCGCGCCGGCCAATGACGGCCCCGCCCGCCAGCACAGAGGCCCTGCACAGGGACACGTGGGCAACCCAGGACCACACCAGGGAAGTCAGCCCAAAGGCCAGTGATCATCACCAGAAGAGGCAGGGTGGCCAGGAGATAACGCGGAGAGATCTGAGACACGGAAGGAGGCGGGAGGAGGGCCTCCACCCAGAGGGGACAGAGGGCCCGGGAGGTGCGGGGCGAGCACAGCCCACGGCACGTCCTGGGCTCCTGGGGGGCAGGGCAGCGGTTGTCGCTCTGTCCCTCCCTTCTGGGCCCATGACTGCTAGAAAACGCATATTTTCCTATTAGAAGATGCCTCCTGGGCTCACGGCCCGCAGAGCAGGTAAAAGCAAAGCAGGCGAGATGGACCCCAGACGCAAGCAAACACTAACACAGAGGGACAGGACGGGACAGAGCCGGGGAGCAGACGGAGGCCCAGGTGGGAGAACTCAAAGCAGTGACCACAAATGGGGACACATCCAGGCCCGGGCCCGGAGAGCAGCGCGGCACGTCACTCCAACCATGG
The DNA here is from genome assembly GCF_028023285.1 of Balaenoptera ricei. NCBI lineage: Eukaryota > Metazoa > Chordata > Mammalia > Artiodactyla > Balaenopteridae > Balaenoptera > Balaenoptera ricei. Next base: position 122,962,488 of record NC_082644.1, on the reverse strand, counting down.
GTGTGCCCGGTGCCGGCCAAAGGCTGGGCCTGGCCAAGGGTACCGGAGGGTGTCAGGGGCGGCGACCAGAACAGCTGCCCCTGACCTCGTGCCCCCGCACACCGGACGTCCACCCGAGCGCCCCAGAATGCGTCCTGCTGGGGTTTCGTTTAATGTTGTTATTTAAATTAAGTGTCCACCTGCGGCAGGGCCACTGTGCTGCAGTTGCCTGGATAGAGCTGTTTCCAGTGAGACCTCGGCATGAAAATTAAACAGGCTGGGAAATACCCAAACCACTCCTCACAGGTGCTCCTCCACTGACCCCGAGCGTGAGCAAGGGTGCCTGCTGCCTGGGGCCAGGGCCAGAGCCCAGCCGCAGGAGGGCACGTGAGGTGGGCACCCACCAAAGCTGCGCCTCCAAGAAACAATACCCTCGGATTCGGGGCAAAGCAGAGGAAATCTGTCCCACGTCGGATGGATTCTAGGGGAGAAAAGGACACAAGAGCACAGCCCCCAAGTCGGGGAGTCTGCAGCCTGGGTCACCAAATTAACCACCAGGCTGACAATCTAATCTGAAGTGGTGTCAGACGGTCACACCTCCAGGCTCCGGGCAGACAGTAGAGTCATAAAGATCGCTGATGTATAAAGCATTGGTTTTTTTCCAAAATACATAACATTTTATTCTGCAATAGTTTACAACTCACAAGAAGCTGCAAAACAGAGCACAGAGCTCCTGCGTTCTTTGACCCGGACAGTCTTCCACTATCACGGCCAGTGGGGAGAAGCAGGAAATGGGGCAGCGGATCAGTGAATGACTCAGGCTTTTGCTCTTTGAATGAAAGAGGCAGACAAAGAATTCACACTGTGTGAGGTTTAGAAGTGGACAGAGCTGAGCCATGGGGTTGAGGATCTCTGTGGGGCGGTGAGCGCACAGAAACACACACACCTGATCGTCACAACACAGGCTAGGAGAGCTGCCACGGGGGAGGGACACATGGTGCTTCTGCGGGGCAAGCAGATCAGGCCGGGTCCCGTTAGAACCATTCATTAACCAAGACGTTTACGTTTCAATGATTTTTCTGTATGTATCTCACACACGTTTTTATGTTAAAAAAAAAAAAAGTTGGGGGTGGGGGGAATAGATTCTTTCAAAGGAGTGTGAAACTACCTTTTCCAAAGGAAGAATAAAGTCAGAAGACCATCAATTGTTCCCCCCTCCTCCTCTTCTTCTTCCTCCTCCTCCTTCCTCCTCCTCTTCTTCCTCTCCTTCCTCCTCCTTCCTCTCCTTCCTCCTCCCTCCTTCCTCTCCCTCTGCCTCTTCTCCCTCCTCCTCCTTCCTCTCCCTCCTCCTCCTCCTTCCTCCTCCTCCTTCCTCTCCCTCCTCCTCTCCCTCCTCCTCCTCCTCCCTCCTCCTCCTTCCTCATCCTTTCTCCCCCTCCTCCTCCTCCTTCCTCATCCTTTCTCTCCCTCCTCCTCCTTCCTCATCCTTTCTCCCCCTCCTCCTCCTCCTCCCTCCTCCTCCTTCCTCATCCTTTCTCCCCCTCCTCCTCCTTCCTCATCCTTTCTCTCCCTCCTCCTCCTTCCTCATCCTTTCTCCCCCTCCTCCTCCTCCTCCCTCCTCCTCCTTCCTCATCCTTTCTCCCCCTCCTCCTCCTCCTCCTTCCTCTCCCTCCTCCTCCTCCTCCTCTCCTTCCTCCTCCTCCTCTCCTTCTTCTCCCTCCTCCTCCTCCTCTCCCTCCTCCTCTTCCTTCCTCCTCCTCCTTCCTCTCCCTCCTCCTCCTCTCCCTCCTCCTCCTCTCCTTCTCTTCCCTCCTCCTCTCCTTCTTCTCCCTCCTCCTCCTCTCCTTCCTCCTCCTCCCTCCTCCTCCTTCCTCGTCCTTTCTCCCCCTCCTCCTCCTCCCTCTGTCTCAAGACTGAGCAAGTAACAGCCACTTGTTAGAATCACAGAGTGACCTCTGGAGGCAAGAAAGCAAAGACTATAACTTCCAAGCAAATAAAGAGAAAGGAAATGAGACAAAACAAAAGTCAACCCAAAAGAAGGCAGCAAAGGAGAGGAAAAAAAAAAAAAAAAAAGAAATATTTGTTTTAAGAGGCTGAGAATCAAAACTACAATATAAGAAATTAGAAATAAATTTTAAATGTCAGAAATTACAGTAAGCATAAGTAGACTGAAGATTCCTATTAAAATACCAAGGCTGTCAGACAGAGCTTTTTAGAAGCTGGCTACATGCTATTTAAAGAGATCTGTCCAAACGGAGCCTCTGGCGTGAGCCAAAGTTGGGAGGGGTCTGACAAATGGGTCTCGGGTGTTAGAAATCTAAACCAACAGGTAACCCCACTGTACAACACCAGTGCAAAAGCAGGCTCCACACTTCACACAATCACATCTTAGTCTGTGCACATAGCACAGGTGAGAAGAGGAAGAAGCAGACACTCCAGGCCGATGGTGACACAGAGCAGCCGTGACTAGACAAGAGACCTGGGGGAGGGGGGTGTCCGCCCAGGGCCCCAACAGAGATGCCCAGAGGACGGTCCTCTCCAGACACAGAGCCATCCCGAAGCCCACCCGACACGAAAACCTCCAGCTGACGGGCCCCAGCCAAGAGCCCACCACCGGCACTTCAGTCCCTTCCTTTACAAACAAACAGGATCCACCAGGCATTTGAGGGAAACCTGAAATAAGAAAGACCAGAATGAACAGACCGGTATAAAGCTTCCAAACACTGTGGGAAGACCCAGAGGCTACAGAAAAACGTGGCAGCACAGGCGAGACCCCGAGAGGAGCTGAGGGTCAGGCCGAGAGCACCGCTCAGAAAAGCTGGACAAAGCGTGAGTCCAGAAGGTGCAACAGGTAAACACAGGCACTTGTGGAGGGACCTGGAGCCCAGACAGAAAATCTCCCAGACCTGAACCTGGGCTGTGGGGAAACTCCAGACCCACGGGTGAAAGGAAATTTCCTGAAGGGTCCAGAGATAAACACCTGGCTTAAAGGTGGCCTCCGGGAAACAGGGGCCCCAACACGGGCCAGGGGAGGGATGTCCCAGAGCAGCGGCAGTCCCAGGGTGGGCAATGTGCTTCCCAGATGACACAGGGCCAGTCTGTCTGCTCGGGGTGGATTGGTGGGGGGATCGGTCCAGGACACATTTACACGACCACGGAACGCAAGCTCTTGGCGCAGGGCGGGGGGTAGGCGGAGGCATGTGTGCACGCCTGAGCTAAACCCTCCCACACCAGGAAGTCCGGTGACACTAAAAACCCAAACGAACTAGAACAACAAGTCAAACACTGAAAGGCAGTGCGCCATTTCCAGAGGCGGCGTGACTGGCAGGAGAGGCAGCGGAGGCGCTGAGGGCACTGGGCAGAGCCAGGGCGGGTGGGCCTGGGAGCCTCCGGCACCGCTGGGCTGCCCGGCTCTCGGGACCCAGGCCAGGCTGTCTCGCTTTGGTGGCCCCGAGAAGACCGCGTCTGACCTGAATCAGCATGTGACAGATGTCCACGTGGCCGGCCTCCGCCGCAGCGTGCAGGGGCGAGCGCTTGTTCTGGTGCTCCATCTTGAAGTTGGGGTCGATCCCATCAACTGCAAACAAACAGGAGGTGCCAGTTACCACAGGTGCAGCCCCCAGAGCCCGCGATAGCGCAAGGGCTGGCAAGGCTCCAGGCGGAACCGACAGGCAGGCCTGTGGTCAGAGACCCCCAGCACCTGCGCTCCTCCTAGACACCCTCATCTAACTCTGGGCTCCCCCGTCTCTCCCGTCCCCAGGCCCGGGCCCGAGCGTGAGGGTGGAGGGGCCCCAGGATGGATGCTCCACAGGGAGCAGGACCCCCAGGCCAGGCCCAAAGGGAAGGCGGTTGCTGAGCACAGCTCCCAGCCTGGAGTGGAGACGGGCTACAAGGCCAACCACGGAGCGGCGAGGCGAACTCGGCATCGCACAAGGTCCACGAGGAAAATGATTAAAATCGCCATTTCAGTCAACATAAAATAAAACCTTTTTTTTTTTCAGAGCAAACCGTTAAGCTTCTTTCTTGACTTAACTGTCAAGTAAAAGGATTCTTAATCAGCCTTTTCCAGCCAGAGGAATCAAGCCTACGCTGTGAGCTCAGAATCAAAGCGCTGTCCCTTGCTCAGCAGGAGACGGAGCTGGGAAGGACCCGACCAGTACATTTTCAGGTGTTAAAAACCCACAAAGGCAGGTACACACTGAAAACACAAGTGCCAGAAGGGCCGCACCCTGCACACGAGGGCGCCAACTCCATCCGCACGGCACAACAGCCCAGCTGGCTAACTCTGCTTTCATGGAGTCGACGTCTCTTCTTCATCTAATAATCACATACTTAATCCCTGTTTAAAAACGGGGAATTCCTGGGACTTCCCTGGGGGTCCAGTGGTTAAGACTCTGCACTCCCAGTGCAGGGGGCCCAGGTTCGATGCCTGGTCAGGGAACTAAATCCCGCATGCCCCAACTAAGAGCCCGCATGCGGCAACAAAGATTCCACGTGCCACAAGTAAGACCCGTACAAAAAAAAAAAAAAAAAAAAAACGAGGAACTCCTAGAGAATACTTCCAGAGCAGCACTCTCCCCGGGAACCTCTTTTCAGCAGAAGCAGAAAAGGATGATGCGGATGGGGAGGGCACGTGACTGAGCACGAACACTGCGAACGGGCTGAACACCAGAGGCGGCCTGTGTGCACCAGCCAGAGAAACGGGACAGAGCAGGACACAGCGGGCAGTGACCGAGAGGCGCTGACAGGTGCGGCCACCTACCCAGCATGAGCAGCACCTTCTGCAGCTCCCCTTGCCGGGCCGAGAAGTACAGCTGCTTCGGGTGGAAGCGGAGCTTCTTGGGTCTGCGGAGAGAGCACAAGACAGCAGTAAGCACAGGCTCCCCACCACACACACACACACACACACACACACACACACACACACACACACACACACAGACACACACACACACACACACACACACACACACACACACACACACAGCACCTGCAGGCTGGAAGGCCTGGGCTGGGCCCACCTGCCCAGCCTCAAGGTCAAGGATGCCACACCCACCAGGCATCTCACAGTAAAAAGAACCAAAATTAGTGACCATCTCCTTCACCCACAGCACGAGAATGGTTCCTGAGGTTCTGCATTCCGTGCAGGGCACAGAGTGAGCTGCTTCTCTATAGCATGAGGTCAAGGGACCCCCGAGGTGGTGGGGGCAGCGTGTCACACCCAGCTACACCCACCCTCTTCACGGTACAGAGTCTGGACCCGGTGAGTAGGGCAGGGGGCCGGACAGTCACCGTAAGACCAGGGCCAGAGACCAGGCTGGAGGCGGACAGAGAAAAAGCCGTGGGGACTCAGGACCGTGTCCCAACGCTACAACTTCCGAAGAAGCAAGGCAGGAAGGTGCAGCTCTGAGGGAGGGAGCCGCACGGCCTGGCCGGAGCCCTGACCGTGGAACCCCATGACCAGTGCACACCTGTGCGCTCATGGGTCGGGGCACCGGGCCCTCCTGCAGAGCCACAGCTGGGCTGCAGTAATGGGAGCCGCAGGGACAACCGAGGGGCCACCTGCTCCAAACTCTCCTTTCACAGACGAGCAGCCACAGAGTGGCACTGGCTCTAACGTCCTGAGGTCAGGGCCACGGTCAGCGTGTCCAGGGAAACGTGTGCCAGAGCCTCCCAGGACTGTCCTCGCTATGCCTTCAGAGGATCACTTTGCTCCTAGCGTAACGGACAGTAACCTGCAATCGTTTCCCGAAATAACGGAAAAGAAGGTGCACGGTCCTGATGGCCAATGCTAACAGGAGACCTAAGGGAGGCCTCGGCGACCTCCTGGGAATGCCACGGCCCTGGGGGCGCAGACAGCTGGGGCGTGTGGTCCTGGCAAGCACCGGACCCCGCAGGGGGACCAGGACGCGCGCGGAAGTGCCGGCAGCTGACTCGCGCAGGAGGACCTGGAGGGAGGGGCCTGCAGGAAGGGAGTGCCAGGCCAGGGCGCGGCTGGGCCAGGCCTTACTTCTCCGAGTCCAGGGCGATGAGTGCGCTCTCCAGGGTCTCCTTCCCGGGTCCCTGGGAGAGGCCGGGCGCTGGCTTCCCCAGCCCGGCCGGCCCCATGGGGTCGAAGGCCTCGGGCACCTGGGGGGCTGTGCTCTGCGGCTTGTCATCCTCTGAGAGCGGGGGTCCAGCAGTGCTTCGGGGAGGAAGAAATAAGTGGAATTCTGAGTTTTAGAGACGTGGAACTCTCCCTTCTTGTGGAAACCAATGAAAACACAAAACATGATTCACTCGGACCCTCCAACTGCGCTGCTCTTCTGAGCGTGAAAACAGCCTCAGGTTCACTGACCATCTATCTGCTCAGCCCCTGGAGGGAAGAGCCCAGACTCAGAATCAAATCCCAGAGAAAAAGGGCATTCAGAAGTGAGGGCGGCTTTCCCAGGACTTTTGGCCAAATGTTCAAATATGCTTTAGCGAATGAACTTCAGGTTGAATCTAAAGTCCACTGCCCTCCCAACGCAAGGGACACCTTGGAATTTTGACTCAAAAATCATTAAATTTATAGATTAATACAATTAATACAGAATAATACGAAGGAGTCGACACCATTCCAATATTCAGTTTTGAATGTCTACAATTCGAGTCTCTTAAATGACCTTCAGTGAAGTTTTACAGTTTCCTTTTTTATCAGTGTGATATCGCTTGCTTTTTCCTAGGTAGGTTACGGGTTTTGTTGCTGTTTTGAAAGGCTCTCTCTCCGTCACCCTGGCCTCTAGCTGGACACACTGGTGGGGACAAGGCTTCTGACACCTTTTCTTACCTGATCCTCTGGCTGACTGACTCCATTTAGCTTTATGAGTTCTTCAGCTATTTCTACTGAATACTTCTGAGAAGAAAATTATATGTTTCCAATATCAATCCTTCTCTTTTAAAGACTGTTTCTTCTGTGTTCAGCTAGGGCCTCCAAAACATGACGCAGTAACAGCAGACTACAGCAGCTGACACTAATGTTTCATATCATACACTACACACAGGTACAGATGGGTAGGGACAGGTGCGCACAGGTACAGATGGGTAGGGACAGGCGCGCACAGGTACACGTGGGTACAGGGGCTGATGTTTCAGGTGTATACTAACAGCTACCTATGGGAGTACTGTGCTTCGACCGAAAATACTGTGATACCACATCAATTAGGATGGTGTGATACTGGTTCAAAAACAGGCAAAGAAATGTACCAAACTACACTGAGTGCAGAAGAGACGTGTGCACGGTGGCAGCGAGCAAACGAAAAGTCAGCACGCCTCACAGCCTCACGCGTCAGAAATCACAGCGCGCGCGAGCCAGCTGGGAGACATCTGGCAAGTCGGAAGACATGAGCAACGATCACAGACGGGCATTGCCAGGTGAACTCTGAGGGCTCGGGGGACACCGTACCTGCCGGTGGTGGTGTCGGCCCTGCCCTCCACCGTGGAGCTCTTCTCCTGCCCGGGGGCCAGCGTCACGGTGGAGGTCGTGTCTGCTTTTGCGACAGTCACCTCTTTGGCCTTGGCGGTCTCCTCCCCACAGTGGGGGCAGTAACTGGCATTGTTGACGCGAGAGGCACAGGCTTTGTGGAAACGGTGAGAGATGCTGCTCTCGGGCTGACATTCCATAAAATTACCCTAAAAACAGGAAGGCGAGGAATCACTCTTTTAATTGGGGCTAATACGCAAAAGAACAAGCAAAGCCCAGAATTGAGCGCTGTGTGGGGGCAGGAAGCCAGAGCCCGGGGGGCTCCCAGCCCCTCTCCGGGTGAGGAGAAATGATGCCCTGCGTCCACGGGGCCCCTCCCAAGGCATGTCCACACACATGCTATTTGAAGGAGAGAAAATCCCCATCCCCGCGCCCCGAGGAGCCCGAGGCCTCGCTCTCCAGCTGCTCTGACCAGGGGACGGGCTGCACCTAAGTCCAAAGACGGACCCACGGAAGACACACCCGGGAAGAGACTCCCAGAAGCAAAAGCCCGAGGAGGGAGGTGCCGCCAACAGCCCTTGGCAGAGAGCGCCCGACACCAGGCCCTTCAGGCGACCCGACCTCAGGCCAGGGCTCCGGGGTGAGGAGCAGCCGGAGCGGCACTCTCCCCGGGAACCTCTTTCCAGCAGAAGCAGAAAAGGACGATGAGGATGGGGAGGGCGCACAGGTGTGATGTCCGGAGAAGCCCCTGGGGAGAGGCTCTGGGCCCAGCAGCACAAAGGGCCACACGGAGACCAAACGCGGGCCACGTGAGCCACGTGAGCCTCTGTGGATGAAGTCACTGATGGAGAAGGTCCCGGAGGCACTGGCGAGCAGGACGCAGTAGAGGGCCAGGCGGCCCTGCCTAGGCAGACACGTGAGCAGCAGGAAGGGAGCCGGGGGCCCAGGTGCCCCCGGAGGCCAAGGGCAGGAGAGAGGGGGCCGGGCACTCACGGCGGTGCAGAAGTAGCCGCAGCCGGGACAGCACTGGTGCTTCACCATCCGGCCCCGGTGGTCTTCACACAGCACCAGGAGCGGCGCCTTGCTGGACGGGCGCATCAGCTCGTGCTTGACCACACTGTTCGTGCACCTGCCCAGCTGCAATCAGACGAGACTGGGTCAGCCACTGCCATGCCACAGGGCGGGAGGTGGGGGGGTGGGGGTGGGGATCAGGAAATCAAAGCAGGAAGGCGGCCGGGTCCTCCGTGATGTGATGTGGGGCTATGCCGCCGGTTCACGGACCAGGGGGTCACAGCGGCCGCGTGAGGAGAACAGTCTGGGCTGGGGGCTGGGGCATCGAAGGGAACAGGACACATGCCAGGGAGCACGGCCAGCAGCGGGGAGGGCAGAGAATCCGCAGGACCCACCAGCACTCAGGCGACCCGCCCGCGTCCGCTGTCGCCCTGGCGCCTTCCAACAAGGACCCTCGCCTCCTGGCCGCTGGTGCGGGCGACGCGCCCCCAGCCCCGGCTTCCTCCTCGCCTGTTCCTCAAGGGAGCCCGTTCTCAGAGACTCCATGGAGCCCAGAGATGGGGGCGGGACGGGGCCAATGCCCCCAGGAAAGGGGCCCAGGCGGCTCTGAGGCTGGAACAGGAGGCCACGAGGGAGGGCACAAAAACAAGCTCTCAGCACCAGATAGGAGGGAGAAGTGAAATTTCCATGGAAGCGCTGGGAGACGGAGGGAATTTTCTAAAGTAAAGCAAAAAGTCAAAAATGTGGAAAATGGAGAAGTGAGAAGGCTGGAGGCTCCGCAGAGAGGACCCAGAGGGGGGGCCGGGGCTCCCGAGACGCGGACGGCCCAAAGCAGACGGGGACGTGACCGGGACATGAGAGGAAACTGCGCCCGTGAAGCCGCGGCGACAGGAGAGGATCGGCCCAGACCTTCCCCCCAGGAACCTCCCTCAAGGAGCTGCTGAGGCAACGCGCCCCCCGCTGAGAGGGACCGATGTGTCCGAAAATCCTACAAAGTGAGCAAGTCCATCAGTTTGGGGTGGAATCAGTAACAGGCACAAAGAAAACAATGAGAAACGAGGTAATTACTAACTCTGAGAAAAAGGAAAGGTTGCTCAGGAGAGGAAACCCCTGGCTCAGCTGTGGACGCTTCCACGAAAACAGCAAAGAGGCTCCCGCCTCGGCCGACGGAGGGAGGGACAGACAGATGCAGACCGCGGTGCGGGGGGCGGGGGCACCCCTCCCACAGTAAGAACCTTCAGACAACACCTCAAAGGAGAGGTCAGGAAAGGAGGGTAGAAAGCAGGTATTTGAGAACATGGAGAAAATCCCAGGAGGAAAAGTAAAAGGGGCCAAGGGTTGCTTGGGGGGAGGGACCCTGAGACCCACCCGCAGCCCACGTCACGGACATTCAGGGTCTCCAGCAGCGGGTGGGGGGCAACAAACAGCCACCAGGACGCCCCACCACCACCACCAGGACCCGCGAGGCCATCAGGAGACACAGGCGGAGGCCTCTGACTGGCTCAAGTACACTCAGCGAGGAGGAAGGTCAACAGAAACCGTCGGACGCCAAAATGGGAAGAGAGCGCAAGTGCGGAGCCCCCATCAGCTGTGAGACGACATCCCACGAGCCGGCGTCGAGTGACTGGTTTGGGAAAGAGAAAAAATAAAGAGCCGCTGGGCAGGAACTGATTTTCTAGGAAAACAGAGACACCAGGTACAAGTCCAAGAAGCTCAGAGAAACCTAAAGAGGACAAACACCAAGAGAGAGCAGCACAACCCCACACTTCAGGCTCAGAGGTCAGCGCAGAGGACCACAGCGACGAGGGCCGCGGCCTCTCCTCGGGACTTTCGGACGGCAACACCGACCGACGTCTCTAAGTGCCCAGAATTCTGTACCCATCAAAGTCTCTCTCAAAATTGGAAGCAAAACAAGGACTTTTTCGAACAAACAAAAGAGAATTCGCTCTGGATGCAGTTTAAATAAAGGGAAACAAGAGATGATTACGGTTACTCAGTCTAAAAGATGAGCGTGTACAAAAATAATAGCATATGTGAAACTGAAACGTACGACAAAAGATGGGAGACAGGATTTGGGCCCACGCATGTAAGAGTCTTACATTACATGTTAAGTGGTACGATATCAATTCAAGCAAGACCGTGATAAACGAAGGATGTATGTTAGAAACTCCAGAGTAACTGGTGAAAACGTGAGGAAAATACGTAAAAAATAAAGCCAACAGCAGAATAAATTGGAATCATAAAAAATTCCAACCCGGGACTTCCCCGGTGGTCCAGTGGTTAAGAATCCGCCTTCCAATGCAGGGGACACGAGTTCGATCCCTGTCCAGGGAACTAAGATCCCACATGCCTCGGGGCAACTAAGCCCACGCGCTCTGGAGCCCGTGAGCCACAACTAGAGAGCAGCCCGCGCGCCACAACAAAAGATCCCGCATGCCACAACAAAGACCCAGCGCAGCGAGGGGCGGGGGGCATTCAACCCAAGAGGCAGAAAATGAAGAAAAAGGAAGAACAGATGGCATAACTCTTAGCACTATTAAGATGTCAGACTGTAACCCAGCTACCCTGATAAGTGCAATGGGGATGATCCAAACACACCACTGGGAAGACGGAGACTATCAGGCCCTGTGCAGGACACGCTGTCTAAAGAGACCTCCAAACGTACAGGCAGCACAGGTCCGGCGGCGGTGGGGGGCGTCCTGTGTCAGCACCAGACACCCCGAATCCCCAAGGACACAGTCGACCCCCAAGAAGACAGGAGTCACGTAAAAACGGCCCGAGCTGAAGAGTCAACACCCCTCCCTCGCACAGAAATCAGAGGAGCGTGTTGGTCGCACGATCGTGTGCATCTGTCACACGTGTCACTCGTGTGATCTGAGTCACTCATGTCACTCATGTGACTCAGAGACACACACTCAGAAAGGTGACCTCGAGTGTGTGAATTATGCCTCAATAAAGCTGATGGGAAGGAGACACAGGACGAAGGAGCTATTAGCTCTGAGGGGCTGCTGCCAGCTAAGGCCGAGGCAACCTGAGCATCGAAAGAGAAAAAATATTTTTGGCAAAACAGCAGCAGCTTAAGAATTTCCTGGAATCCCACAGAAAACAGAGCAACTAGACAGCAAAACCAAAACCCAGAGACGACATTTAAATGAAAACCAAAGGCCACAGGATGCAAATGGGTAAGGGTGGGCCTGCTAGACACTGGTGCCTGGGCAGGAGGAGGGGGGAGGATGGGGGAAGAGGGACACAGCGAGGCAGTGTCTCGTGGACCCAAGGACAGGGGGGAACCAAGGTACCAAAAGGTCCTCCCTGGGGCTGAGAAGAGCAGGCGACCTGGGAGAGACCCTGCCCAATCCCAGCAAGTCTGGGGCTGCCTAAGACCTGGGGCCAGTGCGGGCCAGCCGCCAGGAACCCTCAAACCCAACCTGCCTGGACCCCTTCTAGTTCGGGGCACGAGGACACCAGGACAAAGCTGAGCTGAAAGTGAGCAGGACAGGGACAAGAGAAATGAAGAAAAGAACATCGAGAACAGTGGTTCTCAAAAGCTCCGGGTTCAGTGTTCTTTTATACTCTTAAAAATTACCAAAGGTCCCAAAGAGCTTTTGTCCAAATGGGGTACGTCTATTAATATTTACCATGTTAGAAATTAAGAAAGAAAATTTTAAAATATTAATTTATTTAAAAATAGCAATAAACCCATCATGTAAAGAATGTATTTTAATTAAAAAATTACTTTTAAAAAAGTTAATGAGAAATGTCATTGTTTTATATTGTTCACAAAACTCTTTAATATCTGGTTTAATAAGACAGATGAACCTCATATCTGCTTCTGCATTCAGAGCAGACAAATGTGGACATTCTTCTCTGACACCACAGCAAAACTCTACAAGGGGTAGTTTCTCAAAAAGATTTGCTGCAATGTAAAAATCTCAATCCACTGTCCACAAGTTTAGTACCGTTACACTAAAATCCATCCATGTGTCTTGCACTGTGAATGATTTTGTAACACCATGAAAATCACTCATTCCCTGAGTTACATAGGTCTTGTAAACGTACAAAATGCCACTGTACACTCTGTGAAAGAGTAAGTGAAAAGGCACTTAACTTTTTAGTATCGTTACAGAAATAGTTTGACCATGCATATCCCCTAAAAGAGTCCAATATGAAGAGGGTCCTGCAGGCCAAGGGGTGGGGAGGGTGAAGCTTCAATAATAATAATAGGGCTTCCCTGGTGGCACAGTGGTTGAGAATCTGCCTGCCGGTGCAGGGGACGCGGGTTCGAGCCCTGGCCTGGGAGGATCCCACATGCCGCGGAGCAACTAGGCCCGTGCGCCACAACCACTGAGCCTGCGCATCTGGAGCCTGTGCTCCGCAATGAGAGAGGCCGCGACAGTGAGAGGCCCACGCACCGCGATGAAGAGTGGCCCCCGCTTGCCGCAACTAGGGAAAGCCCTCGCACAGAAACAAAGACCCAACACAGCCAAAAATAAATAATAATAAATAAATAAAAATTAAAAAGTAATAATATTAACAGTAATAATAACAACGACAGAAAGATTAGAACCCGTCAAATCTGTTTAAACACGTGAGTTCATAATGATATTTTATGAATTTATTTATTTATTTATTTTTGGGTGTGTTGGGTCTTCGTTTCTGTGCGAGGGCTTTCTCCAGTTCCGGCGAGCGGGGGCCACTCTTCATCGCGGTGCACGGGCCTCTCACTGTCGCGGCCTTTCCCATTGCGGAGCACAGGCTCCAGACACGCAGGCTCAGTAGTCGTGGCTCATGGGCCTAGCCGCTCTGCGGCATGTGGGATCTTCCCAGACCAGGGCTCGAACCCGTGTCCCCTGCATCGGCAGGCAGATCCTTAACCACTGTGCCACCAGGGAAGCCCCCATAATGATATTTTAAAAGTAAGAACTGGCCAACCTCAGAAGATGACAGACAACAAATTCATTACCTGAACAACTAGGAAATAAAGAGAAAGGCTCAAGCACCAGTGCGGTCCTTCCTCTGAGATGTTCTGCTGGGTAACAAAAGAGCAGACGAGATGACAAGGCTCTTTATGAAACCATCCAGCTAACAAATGAGCAGTAAGCGACACAACGTCACCGTTTTGGAACCTCTGATGAATTAATAAATACAGGCATGAAGACTCAACAGCTGCCAACATCAGAAAAAGAGAGGCAACCAGATTATCACGAGCCTTTACCTTGGACTAAACTCCCCTCAGCTGAGCCGGGTCCACCTCTGTATAAACTGCAGACAGAGGCGCTGGAGGCTCCGTGAGCATGGGAGCCACTGCTCAGACCACGGGGTCAAATGGCCCGGTTGCTCCACACATAAAGGGAAAGGAAGAGAAAGGACAAATGGGCAACAGCGTCTAGGGACACCTGTATGGCTGGCAAAACCATTTAGAAAACACGGAAGCCGGGTGGCAGCTATTTGGGGCCAATCCTACTTCCTGACCCTGGGAAATGGTTACCAGAGTGCCCACCCTAGACAGACTCATTAGGCCAGACATTTGTCTTGCATTGTTTTCTGGATTTATATTTCATTGTACAACAAAAAATTTTATATGTAACAGGTTGAAAAGAGAAAAGACTGTGAGTTCCTAAGATGAACTTTGGGGAGCGGGGGGAGGGGCACCAGAAGGCGTCAAGGCACCAACTCATTACTCGGAAGAGCAGCAAAAGAGACCACGAAGTCACTAGTTGTGCTGCGAACCCAGGATGAAGCATGTCTCAGGGGCACAAACAGCCCCAGCAGGTGAGGAAGCTCTGTTCCAGAGACACCAGATTGTCACTGCAGGAGGAACAAGAGAACCGTGGAGGGCTTCCCTGGTGGCGCAGTGGTTAAGAATCCGCCTGCCAATGCAGGGGACAAGGGTTCGAGCCCTGGTCCGGGAAGATCCCACATGCCACGGAGCAACTAAGCCCGTGTGCCACGACTACTGAGCCTGCGCTCTAGAGCCCACGAGCCACAACTACGGAGCCCGCGTGCCACAACTACTGAAGCCCGTGCGCCTAGAGCCTGTGCTCTGCAACAAGAGGAGCCACCGCAATGAGAAGCCTGTGCACCGCAATGAAGAGTAGCCCCCGCTCGTCGCAACCAGAGAAAGCCTGCGCGCAGCAACAAAGACCCAACGCAGCCAAAAACAATAAAAAAAAAAAAAATTAAAAAAAAAAAAAGAGAACCGTGGAGCCGCCACCCTGCAACCTCTCACCGGACAACGGACCAAGGGCAGGAACTCGACCTCACAGTGACCCCACCAGGGCCGGCCGGAACGCAGGGACAATCTCAGCACCTGGACGAACTCCGACCTCCAGTCCTAAGATTCGGGAACTAAAGGGAATGACGGGCCCCGGGCCAGTGGCGGGGCGCAGGAGGGTGGGCGGAACCCACCTGGATTCAGCCAGAGCAGAGAACACAGACGTCTGACCACCAGCTAGGCGTCACGTGATAATGGGAACTACTGTTACTTCTGTTACAGGAGACAGGTGCTAAACGCTGGCTCAAAGCCCAGCGAGCGGAGCGGGACAGACCCAAGTGCTGGCGGCTCGGACGCCGAGCAGCAGGTTCAGAAGGTCAACTGCAACGCTTTCATCACGGACAGTTCTTCTAAAGAAGGTGACGGGGCCCGTGCAGAGGCTGCGAGCAACCTCAGGTGCAGCTCTGCCTCTCACCCGTCCACGTCCGAGTTCACAGCGAAGTAGAAACGCCTTTGGGAAAGCGTGACCTCAGCGGAGCAGCGCCCGCGGCCGTGTCGGCTCCCAACCACCACTCCCGCCTGGCCGCGCGCCCAGCACCGTCCTCCTGAGCAGCGCTGGCGCCGCCGGGCGGGGCCCCCCTCGCACAGGAACGCGAACCTGCTCACCTGGTGGTCCGCGCTCTCCGTGGCCATGCACTGGTTGTTGGCCAGGGTGGTGATCTCTCGGCTTTTCGGGGTCTCCATCCGGCAGCTGCAGAGGGGCACCTCCTGAAGGCCGTCCGTCTCGCCTACGTCGGGACCGTTGGCCAGCCCTGCGGTCACACACAATGCGTGTCGCCGCCACGGCCCAGACAGCTTTGCTACACTCGGGCCCGCCCGCCCCACCTCCGCAGGGCCAGAAAGCTCGAACACGGTCCCTGCAGACACGCCCGCGGGCAGCCGCCCGGGAGCCAAGGTCCAGGAGCCAGACCGCCCAGGACTTCGCTTCCCACATGCTTCCCAGCCAGAAAGCGCTTGTCTTTGTCACTTGGTTTTAGAATTGCAGCCACGAGACGAACGTTCGGTTCAACCTGAAAGAGTTTGGAGGCAGCTTGTCTACTGATCATCTAGAACGTTCCTCACCCACTACAACAGCGCAAAGAGCCTGCTTATTAGGCGGAAGGAGGAAAGGATTGGGGAACACAAAGAAGAAAACTAGGATCACGAAGAAAGTGTTGGGCGCAGCACATCACCGCCTGACCCGACTTACAGGCAGGGCAAGGCGGGCACCACCGGGACGAAGGCAGCCCGCAGCTAGGCCGGCTTGCAGTGGGGACAGAGGCCGGTGGCCAGAAAGACCCTTCGACCCAGCCACGGCTTCCAAAGGAAGGTGCGTTTCATGTTCCTTCTTGTGCAATGAAGTAGGGGTGTAGGGTAAGCGGGGGTCCCCACAGACATGGCAGGCCGGCTCGCCTGGACCCCCATGAATCAGGACCCGTCCCCACCCTCCGCACCCATCCAGGTCACATGGCCCTTCTCCGAGGAGCCCCAGGCCCCCTGCCCTCCTGCCCAGCCTCAGGCCCCACAGCGGCCCCCCTAGAGGGTCTGGAACCCTAGCACTAAATGCACACAAAACTGGGGGACCTGACTCGTCCCTCCAAAGTGCTGACACCCCAGGCCCTGCGTGACTGGACACATCCACAGGTCCCTCCAATGGTGGCTGTCAATCCAGGGAACACCCTCAGGGAAGCAACTTATATGGCGCCCCGCAGCCTCTCCTCCTCCTCCAAGGGGCTCCCGCCAGCGTGGCCCTTACTTTTACCAGAAGCTGAACATACACATTAAAGGCAGAGGCCACCTGCCTCACCCTCCAGGGCTCAGCTCAGACAACAGACAGGGGCAGCAGGCGCCCCCGCTGTGCTGCCCTCTCACCTCTGACCCCAGGCAATGTGGTAAAACGAGCACTACTTCCTGCTGGCGTCCAAGTCGGCACCTTCCTGAGACAAAGCTAAGAGCAGGTTTAGAAACAGTAAACACAGACGTCACTTCATCGGGAAGGAAGGCATGAGGTGATGACTGGAGAGGGGTTTCTGCTCTGTGTGCAGCAAGAAGAGCGGCTACTTCTCTGACAGACAAGCCTACGATTTTCTTCTTAAGCTAAAGATGTGATTTCCTAAACTAAACAAGTAAACCAAAAGTCTTCTAGTGTTCAAAACGCTAACAGCTGGTTATTTGTCCTTTAAAGAATGATTGGTTAAACCCCAACAGCAGCAAAATCCATGGGGTGTAAGTTAACAAGGATTTTACATTTTCCCCATGTTTCACTTGAAAGAAATTTTTCAAAAGAGCCAAACAGCTATTAATTAATTTCCACTGGTAAAGATTTTCAGACAGCGAGGAGTGTGTGGCCCCAGCCCCAGAGCCAAGGACCCCCGGAGCTGCAGTGCCAGGGACTTCAAGGCCCGGCTCCAGATATGCCACCATGGGGCACCACCAGCTCAACAGGGACGAGAAGACACACTTCCACCAACATTGTTGGAATCAGGGATCATAAAAAAGCCACGTTGTGCAGAACGACGCCACCTGCATGCAGCCAGGGCAGAGGGTCACCTCCCACTGGGAGCCCCATATAAACACGCATGGCTCGCAGGACTCCTGACCTTGGTGGGCAACTGCACCCGACCCCTGGGGCCGCCTCACTAGAGCGCCACGGCGCAGCACACTGGCCCCGCGCCCTGCCCACTCGGCACCAAACACTCCCTCCCCCACCCCCGCCGGCTGGCCCTGGCCACGCACACGCTCACCTTCTGCGTCAGAGGCCAGCGTGCCCTTGACTCGGAGATCCAGGGAGTCCAGCGAAACCTCCATGTACCCCGTGCCGTCGCTGGGTGCCACGTGCTCTGCGCTTCCTGAAGACGATGCGTACGCTTCGGAACCTGCGTTCAAAGGCACACACGTCAAACACGGTGCGCCGGGGCCTCGCGACCCACGGGAGGCGCCACGGGACACTCGCGAGCCACTCAGACAACAAACACACATAGCATCCGGGCCCCCATCCCGCACTTCTGCTGGTTCCCATTTCCGCACGACCTCCCTGGGGAGAGGGCAGCCGTGTCGAGGAAAGCAAAGGTGTGGGCATGTGGAAACATCTTTCTCTACAAACACACCAGCTAGATAAAAGCTGATCAAATAATCAAGGACACATAAAAACGTTGTGCACATACGTTCTGTGAATATTACTTTAAAAATATAAGAGTAAAATCTGAATGGCAGCTTTGAAAGACCAGCTGATGTACAGCAGCTAAAGAAGCCCCAGACGTTTAGCGTCGCTGTGGAACCGGCCCAGCCTCAGACGCCTGGGCTGCAGGATCCACAAGGAAAGGCTGCAGGGCCGCAGGGAGCGTCCTCCTGTGAGAAGGGGGTTTACGAAGCACATCACCCACCAGAGGGCAACACAATCTGAACACGCCAAGGAGAGGAATGTGTGTAAGTGAGGGGCCCGTCAAGGGAGGGGGCTCCTGTCCACAAGTCCCAGGAGGCCCAGCCGGGTAACTGCCATTCTAAGGGCATTTCACTGAGAAACCTGTGAAAATGTGCATTTACACAGGATAATAACACCACCAGCAAAGGGCAAATGCCCATAGTTCAGAGCCAAGTTTTAAATATCTGTCATCGACATTATTTCAATGATGGGAAATGAACGAGCCATAACACAGAGAGGTTTGGTGCCCAAAGACTCTGAATTCAGGCCACAGTCTGAACCTAGATCTCAGGCAGGAAGGAGCCAACCACCAGCAAGAAATCATCACCAACCTGAGGAACTGAGTAGCCTTTGTGCGATTTTAAACACTTTACAGGAGGAAATAAAATTCAAACTCCCGTTTAAATATTTATTTAGGCAGGCATTCTACACATTACACACAAGATGGTGAAGATGAAGCCTCTACCCGAAACAACTTTTAGTCTTGGATCTACAAAGGCTTTTGTCAGCCGACAGCAGACACCACATGGGGCATTCTGATCTTGGCTGATGATTCCTGGTTGAGAGACAAGGAAACGCGAGTGAAGGAGAGGAGGTTCACGGGACGCACACGTGGGCCTGGTGGGTCAACAAACCCCACCGGCCACCTGACTCCAGTCTGATACTGACTGTCACACACGGGCCTCCAGCAGCCCTCTGCATTTCAGGGGCAGCTCTGTAAACCTGCTTCTCTATCAGGGGAATCTAGAAGAACGCTAAAATAACTGTGCAAGACAGAAAGAAGTCCTGCAGCTTTGTGGTGCTGGTATAGAGAAAAATCAATCAATAAAACAGACTAGAAAGTCTAGAAACAGCCATACGGTGACTGTCAACAAAGGTTCAAAAGGTTAAGTGAAGAAAGAAAAGTCAATGCAACCAACGGCGCTGGAACAGCTGGAAATGCACAGGCAAAAAAGTGAGCTGCCCGACAACACACACACACACACACACACACTCACACACACTCAAAGTGGATCAGAGACCCACATGTACGGGCTAACTATAAAACTTCAAGAAGAAAACATGGGACAAAATCTTTGTGTCGTGGGTTGGTTAAGTCGAAGATTTCTGAGATCACGAAAAGCATGAATTTTAAAAGAAAACAATCCATAAATTAGACTTCAACAAACATTTTTTAAAACTTTTAGTAGGTGCACATACTTGCCAAACATCTATCTCACAAAAGACTTGTATCCAGAACACTGAAAGAAGTCACAACTCAGTGAGAAGATACACGCTCGGATTTTAGAGTAAGCAAAAGGTATAAACGCATTACGAGAAGACAAACGCTAAGATGTGCAACCTCGCTCTTTGTTCGGTAACCGCAATGAGGCAGCACCACACACCACCCCGCAGCGCTGGAATCAGAGACTGACCGCGCAAGCGCTGCGGGGGCCAGTGCGGGGTGGACCCTCCCGTGCTGCTGCGGGAACGCAGAGCAGGACAAGCACTTCGGGAAACAGCTGGCAGCACTACGAAGTGAGACACACAGCATGACCCGGCCACTCTCCGCTCCTAAACGTTTACCCCAGATAAACGGAGCATTTGCTCTAGAAACATGTGTACACAAACTCCGCAGCAGTTTATCTGTAAGGGCCAAAAACTGGAAAGAGACCAAGTGTCCAACAGGTGAGGGATAAACAAACCACAGACAGCTGCGCGTGGAACACCTCCCGCCAACAACAACACGGATGACCCTCAGTTACTCGCGGGGAAGCCAGAGAGAAGGATCCACCCATAAACGTTCTCCACAGCGCTAACCCATCTGCGGAGGCGACGTGGAGCAGAGGTGCCCGGGCCGGGGGAGGGCTGGCTGCAGAGGGAAGGTCTCCATCGCGCAGCGAGGGTGGCAGGGGTCTCCTGTCACACGCACGTGGTGAGGCTCACCAACCGAACACCTCAGCAACACACACTTCATGCTACGCCAAGTCCTCCATGGCAAAGCTGCAAAGACGGGGCCCCTGGGCCACTAACTTTGACGTCATGCCCTTCCCAGCTGTCCCTTTAACAAGGCTACCTCCAGATCAAGGGAATCTGAGCAAAGGGCTGAGAGCCACCGTGAGGACCAGGGCCCGGCCCGCACAGGACAATGAGGGCGGGACACAGGGAAGGTGGGGGCAGTCAGTGTGCGGCCATACCACGGGGGCCTGCTGGAAGGAGACCCCCTGGCATCACCCAAGGGTCTCTAATAAAGCTGTTTCTGATGTTTTTATTTTTTTCAACAGTGGAGTCTTCCGTTCAAATGAAGTCCTACACAGAACCCCAGCCCCAAGGCCCCACGGCCCGCTTCCGCCCGGGGTCCTGCGTGTGGCTCCGTGTTTACCTAGCACGGAGCAGGGCTTCTTTTTACTTCTCCGCCTCCTCTTCCTCGCTGGCTTGATCCAGGGGCTGTCAGGCTTCCCTTTCCTCTTGAGAAACTTCTTCTTGATGCTGGATTCAGAACTCTGAGAACCAAGGGAAAGGAACAGAAAGAGCAAAGCATGGGCGCTCGGAAAGCAAAAGTTCTGTTTTCTTGCTGTATCGTGATAATCCAACTAGAAGATTAATTTCACTTTTAGACACTTTTCTAGGTCACATTCTTAAAGACACTCATGCTTTTCCCTAAATATCACTCTAAGCTCAGTTACTTGAGTTTGGCACAAAAAAAGAATAAATGAAAAAGTTCTACCAGTAACTAAATAAGTTCAGTAAAAGAATCCCCTTTTAATTACATACACCCATTCATCTCGCTCATGAGAAAAGGAACAATCAAAGCCTCAATGTGCTTCAAATCTATGTCCAAATTAGCCATTACATGGAGAACAAGGAAAGAAATTATCATTAATTTACAACATTTCGAGATTCCTGTGAGTACGTGTGTCTCAAATCTAGACGCAGAAAGGGCATCTAACTGCCACGAGTTACAGCAGATGCAGAGCATGAACCACTAGCCTTTCTAACGACTCCACCACCAGGATCTCACAACCCCTGTTAACTATGGATAGAAAAAGAAATTTTAAAATGTGTGTTCACGAGATAAAAAGATACACTAAGGGCGGCTCACTGGCCTTTCCAGCAGTTGCCCTGGAGCCCGAGCCCTCGTGTTGGGCCCCCTGAGACGCCCAGGTGCCCTGAGCCCCCTTCAGAGCAAAGCTCCGGGAAGAAAGTCTGCCAAGAGCAGCACCACAGCCCCCTGCGCTTCAGTCGATGACCTCAAAGAAACACGTTTATCGCCAGACACAACAGCCCCTCCCAGGGCTCATCTCCGCCACCCACGTGGCCACTTTCTCCTTCTCACGCACAGAGACTCCCTTCCCTGCGCTGCCTCGCCAGGCTCCGTCCTCCCCCCACAGCCCCGCCCTCTGACCCTGCCCCCGTGAGGTCGTGTCACTCGCACCCCTCAGCTCTGAGCCACATCCAGCCCGCGGAGGGCCTGCGGTTCCACCTTGGACGCCTCGATCTTCCCTCGCCCGGTCCACCCGGCGGCCCCTCCCTGGCTCTCTCAGGCCGCTTTCTCTGCGGCTCCCACGTGGCTCCTCTGCCAGGAGCCCCAGGTCACCCGCGCACAGGTTACCAGATCGGACTCGTCTCCGTCCTCCTCCTCCTCCCCGGTGCCGGCCGACTCCTGCTCCTCTTCAGATTCGCCCTCCATCTGAGCAGCCGCGCCGGGTGCCAAAAAGAAAACAAACCAATGAGAGCCGTTGGCGGCAGGTGATCTGACCCGACACACCTTGGAGGTGTCCCAGCTCCCCGAGAGCCCGGCCCGGAAGGGCTGCCCCCATGCCAGGCCCCCATGCCAGGCTCCCGCGCTGACCTGGACCACCGATCCGATGTGACTCGGAGGGCGGCCCCCTGGCATGGGCGAGGGCGCCAAACATATGCAGATCAGGGCGCGTGAGAGACTGCACTCACCGCAAAAAGGTTTTCAAAGACCACAAACTAATATAAAATGCAAAACCTACCCGCCCCCCACCCGCGAGCCCGCCCAGCCCCAGGGCCTCGACCTGCTGCCAATGCTGGGCACCCGCGGGCGAGCACGGGAGTGTTTGCCTGCAGGGGCAGAGCACCCAGCACGCTTCTGCGTCTTACTTTCTTCTAATGAAAAGTACGCTGTGGGATCTTTCCGTAACAGAACAGCAGAGGCACCTGGGTTCACCTTCTCTACCTACACAGGAGCCGCGCGCCCCCTCCACCCTTCCCCGCGCACCCGGCTGTGGCTCCTCGAGGGGCCACGCGGTGACCGCACCCTCACAGTCTCACAGGAAGGGTAAGACCCCCCGGACAAACAGCAGACACGTGCTCCCACCCGTGCAGGACACTCCGGGTGTGGGGCGCCCACAGGGCACCCCCAGGTCCTCTGAGGGGCTGCACCGCCTCGAGTGTCTCCCATGCGTGCTCCTCCGTTTCTCCCGCTGCGTACTGCGTGACCACAGCCCCAGCCCGTATTTCCACTGGGTCCTTGCTTTCTTAGTAACTGTGGAAGCTACACACACACAGGAAACTACACACACACACTGTCTGTTAAGTATGTTATAAACATTCTCCTATCAAGCTCTACAGGCTCTGCTTCTGCTATTTCTTTTTAAAGTAAAACTTCTGGGGTTTTAATCTGGACAAGTCGAACCTCTCAGTCTCTCCCTTCGTGGCTTCTAGGTTTGTGTCTTACAACAGAAGCCCTTCATTTGAGATTAGAAAAACGGTTTCCAACACTTTTTCCCACAGTTAAATATTTTGTGTTGACACTTTAAATCTTCTGGAATTTGCTTTTTTAAATAACAGCTTTACTGATTTATAATTCACCTACCCTTAAATTCACCCTTTTAAAGTACACAATTCAGTGGTCTTGAGTGTATTCAGAGTTGTGCAACCATCACCCCCACCTATTCCAGAATGGAGTGTACATTTGTTGTGCACCTTGATCTAAGGGTCGGCCTTCACTTTGCCCCCAATTTTCCCAATAACATTTATTGAAAAGTTCATGATCCCCTGCAAACAAACTGAAAACCCAACCCTTAGAACAAACTGTATCTCTGCAGACAGACAGGTGCACTGTGGCCGCCCTGCTCCACTCTCTCATGGCTCCCCCGTGCCTGCACGAATCCCCGCTTGAACCCCCTCCGTAACTGTCCTGCTAACCTCTCCCCCGCCCCCCAGCCCGTTCTCGCCGTGAACGACTCCCAGGTCAGCTGGTCCCACAGAAAATCCTGTGGGAATTTTGATGAGAACAGTTCTGAATTCATGGAGAACATGGCGAAAGGGAGATGAAAGAATGGATCTTCTCGTTCAGACAAATAATGGGTCATTCCATGAACTTATTCTTTTTTTTAACCTCTTTCAGTAAAGTTTTACTATTTTCTCCTTATAGATAACAGACATTTCTTGTTAAATGTATTACTAAGCACTGTGGTGGTGTTAAAGACTTACAGCTAATTTTTAGGTGTGATATTGTGGTTTTGTTGTTCAAAGAATCCTTACCTTCTAAGGACCCACACTGATATACTGGCCTCAAGACCGTCCAGGTGGAGCAGGAACTCTGGCAAGCACCAGTGGCTGTACATATGCACAGCCTGACGCTTTCCATTCAGGAGTTAACACGTATGGTCGGGTATTTACTGATATTATTGACAAGCTGTCCTTATATTTTCTGACTGGCAGGACCACACAAGCTCAGCTCACTGGCTACAGCAGCCGCTCAGCTGGTTTCCGTGGATTTTTTTAGATGGATGATTATATTCCCAGCAAACTCCCTTGTCCTTTAAAATATTAATGTTTCCTTCCGGTTTTCACCTTACAGCATCACAGCAAGAATGACCAATGTGGCGCGCTCGTGTGAGGGGAGGAAGTGGCAACCCGCACTTTTCTCTTTTTTTTTTTTTTGGCTGCATTGGGTCTTAGTTGCAGCACGCGGGACCTTTCGTTGTGGCGTGCGGGCTTCTCTCTAGTTGTGGCGTGCAGGTTTTCTCTCTCTAGTTGTGGTACATGGGCTCTGTAGTTTGTGGCACACGGGCGCTCTAGTAGAGTCGTGCGGGCTTCTCTCTACTTGTGGCGTGCAGGTTTTCTCTCTCTAGTTGTGGTACATGGGCTCTGTAGTTTGTGGCACACGGGCGCTCTAGTAGAGTCGTGCGGGCTCAGTAGTTGTGGTGCACGGGCTTAGCTGCCCCGTGGTATGTGGGATCTTAGTTCCCCGACCAGGGATCGAACCCACATCCCGTGCCTTAGAAGGTGGATTCTTTACCACTGGACCACCGGGGAAGTCCCAACCTGCACTCTCTTTGTCACTGGTATTAACAATGGTTTAAAACTTTCACCATTAAATACAACCTTTTTTGTAGGATTCTGATATCTTTATAATAAGCTTTATTTAAATGTTATCTTTAAATTTCATTGGGTAGTTTCTTATTCTAAAAATACTGAGCAGTGAAACTACCCATCAAAGTGAGCAGATTAACAACTTCCGAAACTCCTGTGACCGTAAAGGGAGGAATAAGGAATAAGTACTTGAAAACTGCACACACAGCAGCTACAGGAACAGGCGTAAGGCGCTCGGGGAGAGGAGGGAGGGGAGCACCACAGCTGGCATCTGAGTGGACAGATGGTGTGGCGCTAAGCCAGGCAGAGGCCACACAGGGTGGGGGACCCGAGCCAGCAGGCCCCGCACCCACCTGCCCCATCCACCCCAGTGCTGAGACAAGGACGCCGGTCATCGGTGAGGAGGCAGCCCCCTACGCGGAGAAGGAGGCACCGTGCTGGCCGCACACACACAGGGCCTCCCTTCCTACAAATCGACTTTTTAAAAGGACAAATAACTACACAGATAAACAGCTGGGTCCCAAACAGGCACTTCACAAAAGAAGACATCCAAACAGCAAATAAACATACAAAAAAGTACCCAAGCTTCTCGGAAACCAGGGAAACGCAAATCAGAACTGCAGTGTGAGAGCGCTCAGCCGCGCCAGGAGGGCAGCCCACCAAGTTCACAAGCCCGCGATGCACACGCAGGACGTGCAGCTCCCCTCGCGGATGTGCCAGACATGGGCAACAGCCCCGCTGGAGCCCCGCACACACCCGTCCGGAGGGCTGCGGCCCCGCTTGGCTCCCAACGCTCTGGCCTCAGGGCCCCTCCCTCTCGTAGAAACTACTGAGAACAGCCAAGGGCTGTGGGGGCCCATGAGTCCATGAACACGCGCCGCTGCAGACACTTACAGCTGCGGCGTGGCTCCCTCAAAGGAGAGTGAGAAAGGCAGGTAACATTCCAGCATTATTATAACCCTGGAGGGTCTCAGAGACCCTGGGCCACCTTAAAAACCACTGTCACACAACAGTGAAAATGAACTAACAGCATAAATAAATCGCACAAACACAACACAGAGTAAAACGAGCCACACTCAGAAAAAGGAGTGCTTCCTGCGTGATTGCATCGAAGCCCCGAACAAGGGCAGAGGCAACCCTGCCACGGGGACCGGAGGGGGGCGCCACCCGCATGCTCCTGCCCTGGGCACCGCTGACCTGTGCCCCGTCCCCAAGTCCACACGGCAGGGAGCTGGACCCTGTGACATGCCTTCCAGTCTCTCTCCTTTGCTCCGTTCCCTCAGCAGGTCCTGTGAAGAGCTTTCCTGGAGGCCGCAGCCTCCCCTGCCCTCGTGCCCTGATACACGGTTGTGTCTGGCTGACTTTAAGGCAGGTTTAGCCTCAGAACCAGCTGGCGTATCTCCCATCTTTCTCGTCTCCGGAACAGGTCACATAACAAATCCATGACTATTTGTTACTATCACTGATCTGTTTAGATCTGCTCCTGCCATCTTATTTTGTTTTCCACATTTTCTTTTTGATTCTGCTTTTATTCATTTCCTGATTCTTTTGTTAGCTTGATACCCATTTAATTTTCTTCCTTTGTATCAGTACCTAGACTAACTCAGTGTTATTCAGTGTCTAGATTCTTTCCGGAAGATGAGGACCTCCATCAAAATAGAGAATCCAGAGATAGACTCACATTCAAATGCCGCGTGGTATGTGACAGAGGTGGCATTTTAAATCAGCAAGGAAGCAAATGTCAGTCAATAAACAGTGCTGGCACACACAGCTCACCATGTGAGGGAGGCCACACAACCCTGACCTCACATTTTGTTCAAAAAGCTTTACTGAGGTATAATTTATATACCATAAAATTCACCCACTTTGACTGTCTCTACGTCACATTTCATCAAAAATTCTCTATGAATCAAATGTTTATACATAAAGAATGAAGCCCATGAAGAATTAGAAGATAGCTTACGTCAATATATTCAAAATCGCCACAGGGAAAGGTCTGTGTATTGTAATTAGAACCCCGAACCCAGAAATCATACAGAAACAGACTAGATCCATGAGCTCTGACATCGCAGCCAAGGCTGGACAGCACACACCTTCGAGCAACAGGTCAGCTCTGCGCTCACATAAGGCTGCCCAGACCACATGACCCAGCGGAAACGGGGTCGCTAGACAACAAATCCTGACAGCCAGTCGTGTGAGAAGCTGCTCGGCACATTCAGACCTGCAGCAAAACACTGAGATGCAGGGACATACAGATGAAAACCTGTCCCTCCCAACTCACTGCGGCAGGGACCTGGAGATGCCCACATTCCACCTCTCAACAAAGTGCTCACTACGAGCCCCGAGTGTCGCCTCCAACAACAGGAGAAGGCTTTACGGGGGGCGGGGAGGGGGCCGCACCCCCACTGAGGGGCCCGGCCAAGAGCAGCTCGTGGAACCACAGGCAAAGCTCCTCAAGGAGACTGGACGTCCAGAGTCAAGTCCCCACTGCAAGCAGCGGGGAGTACAGGTCTGTAAAAATCACCATTCGAAATACCACCCCAAGAATTAGGAGACTGCTTCCTTCCTACACGAAAGGGAGAAAATAATACAAGATGGAAGAGAAAAAAATAATAAATGATATCTTAAATCATTTTAAAATTTCCTTTAAATCTCTAATGTTAGCATTTTCTACCAATTTATTTCTGAAAAATTATACCTTAATAGCTGGGCCAACATTTAAAATTTTGCCCCAAAACCTGCTAAAAAA
This sequence comes from Balaenoptera ricei, assembly GCF_028023285.1. NCBI lineage: Eukaryota > Metazoa > Chordata > Mammalia > Artiodactyla > Balaenopteridae > Balaenoptera > Balaenoptera ricei. The sequence continues at coordinate 122,935,307 of NC_082644.1, read as the reverse complement.
TAGAACTGGCATAAATGGCTAATATGAATCTGAAATTTAAACAACACTAAGAAAAAACACAGCCCAAACTCCAGAAGCTGAAAGACAATGCTTTACACATGTCAAAGGCTGTACCCACAGGGCTGACGCAAAGTGCAAAAAGCTAATCAACAAAATTATACACTTCAAACAAGTCACTGTTGCAACAAACTCACTGGAACGTCTCTGCCCACCCTTAGTTTCAGAATAACTCGTAAGGCGTAATGGTCCATCTTAAAGATGCTCCAAAGTTTTCTCAGACAAGCCTGATGCGTGGACAGTAAACCCACGGCTCCACACGTCCGCCTCTCAGCCACGGTTTCGCCTCCGTGTCTAACTCACCCCTCCCCCAACCAGAAAGGCCCCAACAGCAGCAGCCACTCTGCTCAGGTCTGCGCCCGGCGCCCCTGGGCCCCCTGCATCACTGAAACCATACAAGCCCCGTGTCCCTGTCATGTTGCGGCAAAGATAGAAACGAGGGTCTTTTCTTTTCTGACAAATAAGGAAAATAAAGAAGCCATGGGCAGGCTAGGGAAATAACATAAACTGGCCTGAAAGAGTTAATCAATCCTAGCTTTTCTTTCTTTTTTTTTTTTTTTTCCCCTTGGCTGCATTGGGTCTATCGTTGCTGCACATGGGCTTTCTCTAGTTGTGGCGAGCAGGGGCTACTCTTCGTTGCGGTGCGCGGGCTTCTCATTGCAGTGGCTCCTCTTGTGGAGCACAGGCTCTAGGCACGCAGGCTTCAGTAGTTGTGGCACGCAGGCTCAGCAGTTGTGGCTTGCGGGCTCTAGAGCGCAGGCTCAGCAGTTGTGGCGCACAGGCTTAGTTGCTCCGCGGCACGTGGGATCTTCCCGGACCAGGGCTCAAACCCGTGTCCCCTACACTGGCAGGCGGATTCTTAAGCACTGTGCCACCAGGTAAATCCCAACCCTAGTTTTATTTTAACTGTTACTAATCTGTAGTGTCTGTAACTAGACTTATCCTTCACAAAGCTAACCTCTAACACTCTCTGACACTATGTGAATTACATCCTGCACTCCCCTGCAGCAAATCACCCCTTGTAGCGTTCTGCATTTCAGAAAGAAGGTCGCAGCCGATAACCCAGCCGATAACAAACGGACCCAATTACCGGGCCGCCTGACACCAGCAGTGACTGTTTTGAAATAATGCAAGAAGAAGAAAAATTCAAGACCTTCATTGCTTTGATCCTTATCACCTACCCCAGACTGCGAGCTCCACCTATAAGACCTCTCCTGATTCCCCAGGGAGCGGGGGCACAGCTCTTGAGGCACTAGCCTGCTGTGTTCCCTTTTTGCCTGGCAAAGAATAAAGCTATTATTTCTTTTCCTCCAAAACTCTGTCTCCGTACTCCTGTTCAGCACCGGTGCACAGAGAGCCAAGATAAGGCATCACCACCCCCAGACACTGCCACGCCTTCAGGGCCACCACACCGCCACCCCCGAGCTCGTCCTGGGTGGACACGGATGAAGCGTCCATAACGAGGACACGCCAGCGCACGTACCACCCCACGGGCCTGTCAGCAGCCCTGGGCGCTCACCCCACTGGGAGGACAGAGGCCTCACCTGCAGGAGGACCACACCTGTGCCGGGTGCCTGGGACACCGTGCCAAGGCCAAGGGCAAGCCGTACTGGCACTCGGTCAGCCACGGTTAGCAGTTTGGGTTATTAATGGTATTATTCCTGTCACTCCCAAGCCTAAAAATGCTCAAGCCGTTTACTTCCATGAACGCTGCACAGGAAGACAAACGCTTCTCTGATGAAAATAAACTATCTAAAAATTCAAGAGAAATAAAATACAAGAATCCCAGCCAGAAGTGAACAGGGGGCTTTATTAAGGCCCAGAGGCGCCCAGAGGCCACCCCCGCCCCCGCCAGGACCGAGGTCCGAGGCGTGTGTCCCGCCCACCTTCTGGGTGCGGTCCGGCTCCAGCGCGCCGTCCTTGGCGGCCCTGCTGTCCTCGGCAGGGAACACGGCGGCCGGCTGGGCTCCCTGGTCCTCGTCCTCCTCCAGCTCCTCCGAGTCGTCCTCGTCCGAGTCCAAGTCCAGGCTCTCCCCGTTCACGTGGAGGGAGCCGTCACCGAGGTCCTTCTCGCCCTGCAACACGGCAGAAGCCCACGTCAGGACCCCCGCTAGCTCCTCCGGGAAAGGCCCACGGGGCAGGGCGGGGGAGGGGGGTGGCGACTGTGCTGGAGGACGAGAGCCTGGGGCGGGCGGGGGCCACCCTGGAGCGGAGACGGAGGGCAGCCCCCGCGGCCGGGCCCGCAGCCTTACCTTGGAGCCCACCGTGGAATGAGTTATGCTCTTAAACATCTCAATCACCGTCCTCTGTTTTAACACTTTGGTCTTTTTCTTAGGAACCAGGCTATAGGTTCCCATTCTTCGTTTTTTCTTCCGAGATACTGCAGCTGCTAAAACAAAAGGCAAGCAAGCTAAAAAAAAAAAAAAAGTCAAAAGGGGACGAGAGAAGAAAAGAAATGCCGTTCAAATGTTTTTAAAGGTAGGTGACAGTCCACAAACTCTGATCACCGAAATCATCAGCACCCACAACAGCGTCTTAAGTTGCACAGAGAAAGCTGAAAACCCGCCACAGATACAGGATTTGTTCACAAGGAGACACCGAGCTATACGGAGGGCAAACGTGAGCACCCCCTCCCGAGCAGGCAGCACACCAGGAGACCCGCAAGCCGTCAGGAGCGGGCCCTGGAGCACCTGGGACAGCCTCTGAGCAGGGCTCTCCGAGGGGCTGAGAAGGAAGGGCCTCCTCCAGACGCCCTCCTGCTTGTGTGTCCAGAGGGTCCACCTCTGACGTGCGGCCACTGAAGAGTGGCCTTACACCACTGTCACCTGGACCCTCCGTCCTCGCTCAGCACTTCACAGACCAAGGGGAAGAATACTGGAAACAACGGCCCAGCGAGCTATCCCTGCACAAGGGCCAGGGAAGGAGAGGCCTGGGGGCAAGGTCTCCTGACAAGCACAGCAGTGGAGGGGGGACCGGGCCAGGGCTTGGGGGCTCGTGGCCCCTGACGCCGTTCTGGGCAAAGCAGCCCCAGGTTTACTGCTTTGACAGAATGAGGGTCTCTGTGATGTTTTATTTTTGTAAAAAGTTCCAGGGTATGAAAAAAAAAAAATCTGAAAACCACTGCTTTAACACGGAGGAACTCCACGAAAGGGCTGAAAGAAATACCTTACGTTTTATTTCTACAAAATGCAGAGAAGGGATACGGGGAGAAAGGACGCACGTCGGCCACGGGCACCGGGGGTCAGGCTGACAGCCCCTCGCAGGTGCGTGGCGACGCCAGGACACTGAGGACAATCGCCACGCGGGCCGCACATGTTGACGTGGAAACGCCGTCCGTCCACGCGCTGAACGGAGCACAGGTGAGCCGGCAGAGGTGCCCCCCCAGGAGGAGGCGGGTGAGTTGTGAGCTCTGTGCAAATCTGCCGTCGGCTCGCGCCACAGCAGGGCTCTGCAGCAGGATGGCAAGAGCAGGCCCTCCGGGGCGGGGTTGTCACCACAGTGACTTAAAATACGGACAAGAAGAGACGCCCGAAAGCGTGCACTTCCTGTGATAGTGTAATGCGCCGGCCAGGGGAAGGGGGGAGGAGGAAGGTTTGAAGAACGAGGCAGGCTGTTCCGGCGAGCCGTCACACAGGGCCACATCCCCACGGGCCCCTGCTCCCGCGGCGGGTGGGGGGGGGGGCAGGGGCGGGGGCGGGGACGATGCAGGCACAGCAAGAGGGGCCTGCCGCCTCCCTAGGGAGCGAGCCGGGCAGCTGCTGCAGGAGCGCCAGGCACCAGGCCGTTCACACTGTCCTGAGCCCGCGGGCCGTCTCCGGCCCTCAGATAAGGAAACAAAGGTAGAGAAGGACCCATGTGGGAAACTGCTAAACACACTCAGCACTTCTGTTTAGAAAACTTGGATTGAACAGATAAGGAAATAATAAAGCTAAAATAGGAACAATCTTAACTTTTATTAAGATAAAAGATCCTTGCAGCTTGCAGGATCTTAGTTCCCTGACAAGGGACTGAACCCACACCCATGGAGTCCTAACCACTGGACTGCCAGGGAATTCCCCAATCTTAACTTTTTAACAGAAGAACCGACTCCTGACATTCCTCGCCAAGCCCTACACACATGTGTGTAATTCCACAGAGACATGCAACTCTGTCCAGCTTTAACTCTCTGAAACAAATAATACTGAGTTGAAATAGACCAAAAGTTGCAGGTGGTGGGGAGACAGACTGACAGTGTTTTCTAACCAACCACCGTGCTCCAACAAACAGAACAAGGGCTCCTTGGAGACACGGCTGGTCCCAGGCCTGGGGAAGGACAAGACGGGCTGGGTCCACCTGGTGTAGCCAGGAAGTCCTCACAAAGTGATGGGGGTCACATCGGAGGACTCAGGAGCCAGCCTGAAGGGCAAACCCGGGACAATGTGAACATGACGGTGACGGACTGGAGCCCAGAGATTCACATAAGGATCCATGAGTTGAGACAGAGGCAAGGCTAGAAAGGGGAGGCCCTTCATTCCAGCAGAAGCTCCACTAGGAAGTAAGGAGGGGGCGATGGAATTGGAAGCCATCCTGGAACGATCAGTCTGGGAGTGGGTCCCTAGATGCTCAAGCTGCCAGGTGGGACCGTGCAACCCTCTAAGCCCCGCCTCCAACGACACAAAGGACAACGACCCAAGGACCTGTAGACCCAGCCCTGCCGCAGCAGGACCAACACCCACACCCCACTCCCGGGGGATGCAGCAAGGACACACACCCCTCGGGGACGGCAGTGACCCGAGCCCGACCCAGGAAGACAGCAGCGACCCCATGGGGACGCTCCAGATGTCAAGACGCACACTAAGGGACTGCAGGAAGCTGGCCAGAAATGCCTCCTGGGACGACTGACTGGCAAAGGCGAGTGGGGCCTGAGGCCTGGACGACGCGTCACATGGGGGGGCCCTTCCAGGCTCTGACACTACAGCGACTGCCCGAGAAGGCGCCACGCACAACACGGACGTGCCCAGGGCCCCATGTCTGCAACTTCCACGCACGTTCAGAAGCAAACGTTACACGCTGGGTGGGAGAAGGACACGCGACTGTGCACATGGTGGAATGGGGGGAGGGGAACAGGGGAGGCCACAGACATCCTCTGCAGAACCTCTGGTCTGAAATTACTGATAAGCAACAAGTGTTCTGAAAGTCCTGAGGAAGACAGGCCCCAACCAGCACATGACCACCCCAGGGCAGCCCCTGGGGGGCCGCCTCCCCCTCGTCTGTGAGTCCTCAGCGACGTGAGCCGGGCCTGGCGGAGAGGCCTGTCTGCACCGGAGGGGTCTGCAGGGGAAGCAGGTTCTACGGGCACGCCTGCCACGGCAGCCTCCCTGGGGGCCGCTCACCAGCCCCCGCCTCCTGCACGAGGCCCCACAAGGCACCCGATGCTCCCCCACGCCCCCAGGTGAGCGTGAGGAGAGGTGGCTCGGGCTGGGAGGGGAGCCGCCCCACTGCCACCCGCCCCTGAACCGCAGTGCCCCTGCAGCACTGAACCCATGAGCTGGGAGACTCCTCAAATCCAGAGCCCTCCACCCAATCAGACCAAGGCCGCAGACTGTTGGAATGAAAACGATCTTCATCTGGAAGTTGGAAGTTGAAAACAAGCGGAGGACGCGACGCAGCACCGGGTGAGGGTGGAGCGGGGCCCGCGTTCTCTGCAGTGCAGGCTCGGGACACACCCGAGAGCGAGGCGGCGGCAGCTTCCCTTTACCTGTCTGTGCCTTCGTGGTGGCCACGTAGCACTGGTTTTGAGGTAGCGACTGGTGAAGGGGCGGGAAGGGGGGTAAAAGCTGCTGTCGTCCAAACTCTGAGGCGCTTCTGCTCAACTCCTCTTTCGGCTCCTCATGGTCGCGGGCGTCCCGGCCTTCCCTGGGGTCCTTACCGGCCGCGTGCTTCAAAACAAAGACAACGCGACAATGACGCACAGGCAGGCGGCGATGAAACAGCGTGCCTCTCCCACCAAACCCCTCCCCCGAGAGATGTGCACTGAGGAGAGAGGGGAGAGCGCGGAAACCCGCTGCCACCAGAGCGCCTGTGACAGGCGCAGGTCGGCGTCACAGGCCAAGAACAGAGTCTGCCTTTCTGCAGGGAAGTAGCAGCGGCTGTGACACGTGCGGCACCCAGAACCGGGACCGTCTCCCACCTGGGCCTTTACAGAAAGCCAGCCAGCCTGTGATTTAGGTAATAAACTATGACTACATTTGAAAATACCCAGACGGGGCACATTCCAGGTGATCACGGCTACACAGTGCACCTCCCCCAAGCAGTTTTCACGCCACGACAGATCATCATGTTACACCTTTAAGACGCTTTTGCTCAGTTTTACCCATCTCCTCAGTGTCTCGGCCTTAGCCTTCTGAGACCACAACCTGTGGTCCTGTGATGTGGACGCCAACCCCCTGGCACCGACCAACAGCCCTGCCTTTGCTCCAGACACCACTCAGCCCCCGCCCCACCACTTGCTTCCCCAGAGTCACCTACAGCCTTGAGACAGTCTGATCTCAAACCCGATTCCACTGAACCACATTTCGTTGTGCACAAAGTAGGTGTGATCCTTCAATATACGGGGCAGGGATACTGGACAGTCACCTGCAAAAGGATGGATGTGGACCTTCACCTTATACCACTGACAGAGATTAACTCAGAACAGATCAAAGACCTAAAATTGTGAAACTCTTAGAAGAAAACAGGGGGGAAGCTTCATGACATTGGATTTGGCAATGAACCCTTGGATATTACAACAAAAGCACAGGCAACAAAAGAAAAAAGATAAATTAGACCTTATTAAAACTAAAAATTTCTTATAGGGACTTCCCTGGTGGTGCAATGGTTAAGAATCACCTGCCAATGCAGGGGACACAGGTTCAAGCCCTGGTCCGGGAAGATCCCACATGCCACAGAGCAACTAAGCCTATGCACCACAACTTCTGAGCCTGCGTTCCAGAGCCTGCGAGCCACAACTACTGAAGCCCGCGCAACTAGAGCCCATGCTCCACAACAAGAGAAGCCACTGCAGTGAGAAGCTCGCGCACTGCAACAAAGAGTAGCCCCGGCTCACTGCAACTAGAGAAAGCCCGCACGCAACAACGAAGACTCAACGCAACCAAAAATAAAAAAATAAAATAAAAAATTTCTTATAAATCAAAACCACAATGAGATATCACCTCACGCCTCTAAGAATGGCTATCATCAAAAAGACCACAAATAACAAATGTTGGAGAGGGTGTGGAGAAAACAGAACCCTAGTGCACTGCTGGTGGGAATGCAAACTGGTGCAGCCACTATGGAGGTTCCTCAAAAAGCTAAAAATAGAACTACTATATGATCCAGCAATTCCAGTCCTGGGTATTTATCCAAAGAATACAAAAACAACAGTTCAAAAAGATAAATGCACCCCTATGTTCACTGTAGCACTATTTATGATAGCCAAGATGTGGAAGCAACCTAAATGCCTGTCAACAGCCAAGTGGATAAAGAAGATGTGGTGTATTTATACACACACACAATGGAATATTACTCAGCCACTAAAAAGAATGAAACCTTGCTGGTTGTGACAATACGGATGGATCCAGAGGTACTACACTAAATGAAATAAGTCAGAGAAAAAGACGAAAACCATGATTTCACTTGTATGTGGAATCTAAAAAGCAAAACAAATGAACAAACATAACAAAACAGAAACACTCATAAATACAGAGAATAAACAGCGGGTAGAGAGATGGGGGAGGACAGACGAAACAGGTGAAGGGGATTAAAAAGTACAAACCACCAGTTATATAATAAGTAAGTCATGGGGATGTAACACACAGCATGGAGGATGTAGTCAACAATATTGTAATAACTTTGAATGGTGACAGATGGTAACTAGACTATTCCTGGTGATCCTTTTGTAATATATAAAGATATTGAATCACTATGCTGTATACCTGAAACTAATATATTGTAAGTCAATTATACGTCCATTAAAAATTTTTTTAATTTCTATGCATCAAAGGACAAAATCAGTAGAATGAAATGGCAACCTACAGAATGGTAGAAAATATTTGCAAATCATATATCCGATAAAGGAATCATACATAGAATATATAAAGAACTCTACAGCTCAACAACAAAAAAAGGCCCAATTTAAAAATGGGTAAAGCATCTGAATAGATATTTCTCCAAAGAAGACATACAAATGGCCAAAAAGCACATGAAAAGATGCTTAACATCACTGATCATCAGGAAAATGCAACTCAAAACCGCAATGAGACCACCTCACACTCCTGGGATGGCTACTATCAAACAAACAGAAAACAAGTGTTGGTGAAGGTATGGAGACACTGGGACCTCTGTGCACTGCTGGGGGGAAGGTAAAATGGCGCAGATGCTTTGGACAACGGTGTGAAGCTTCCTCAAAAAGTAACCAGAATTATCCCATGATCCTGCAATTCCACTTCGGGGTACACACTCTGAAGAATCAAAAGCAGGGACTCGAAGAGCTCTTTGTACAACTGTGTTCACAGCAGCATCATTCACGACAGACAAGGGGTGGAGGCAACCCAAGTGCCCACTGATGGATGATGGATAAACCAAATGTACATGTGTGTATACGTACACGCATGCAATGGAATATTATCTGGCCTTAAAAAGGAAGGAAGTTTTGACACAGGCTACATTGTCTCGAGGACATTGTGCTGAGTGAAACAGGCCAGACACAAAAGGACAAATCCTCATATGAGGGACCAAGCGTAGTCAATCCGAGACAGAAAGCAGATGTCGGGGCCAGGGCTGGGGGTGGGGAAGGGGAGTGAGTGTTTAATGGGGACAGAGCGTCAGTCTGGGGAGACGAGAAAGTCCTGGGGAGAATGGTGGTGACGGCCGCACAACAATGTGAATGTGCTTAATGCCCCAGAGCTGGATACTCAAAAACGGTTAGAATGGTAAATTCTATGTTATGCGTATTTTAATGCAGTGTCCGCATCTCCGGGAGTCAACAGCGGGGAGATGCCAACAGGCCTGCCAGGGGCGGCCCTGGACTCGGCTTCTCCCAGCGGGACCCACGCTCAGCCCTCTGGCTCCTCTGCCAGGTTCCCCGCCTGGGCCCCGCACGCAGCTCCTCCTCACACAGCGCAGGCCGAGGCCTCCTCCGTGGCCTCCACCGCTAACGTGCCCTGGCACAGACAGTCCTGGTAAAGGTAACCTGTTAGCTGCGTCAATTCTCCAGTCCTTCTCAAATAAGCGAGCTTTGTCTCAAGGAGGTCACTGCTTTGACACGACCGCTCCCTCACTCCTCCCACCAACGACCTCACAGACCACGCCAGCTACCACCTCAACCAGCGCTTGCAAGACAGACGTGACACAGGAGTTTAAAGGATACATGGATGAAGGCAGAAGCTAAATCTGAGAAGGAAACAGCCACATGAGGCTCGTTCTCACTCGGTACAAAATCCATTCTTTGATTCAAGGTATTATTTTTGAAAATCTAAAAAACAAAATTAAGAACGGCTGAACTTGAGTGAAGACTCCAAATTTTGTTAGGGCCCTATCATCTGACAAAGCAAACCCACCGAGGCGGAGGAGCTGGCGTCTGACCTCCCGGCGGGGCACCGCAGAGCCCCAGCCGGTCACCCACGTGCAGAGAGGACCTGCGCCAACACCTACCTGCCACGCGCCCGGGTCACAGCGTGTGACCGAGACGCCCGAGGGCAACCGCGTCTGGCCCCCGCGGGCCTCCCCACCCCAGCGCTCGCTCTGCTCAGCGGCTCTCCCCTCCTCGCCCCGGCCACCGTCGGGCCTGGCCCAACCGGGGCGAGTCCTCACAGCCCGGTGCCCCCTCTTCTGGGTGCAGCAAACACCCACCTGCACCCCAGCTGCACGAGGACCCGCCCCACCCGGACCGAGAGTACCCAGCCAGGCCCGCATCTTCTCTCCATCTTCTCTCCAGAACCCAGGGACTACTGGGGGGCCGTGTGGAAGGAGCCAGGGAGAGCGCGGGGACACAGCCACCCAAGGAGAAGCCGGAGGTCTCCATGTGGCACCTCCAGGGATGAGCACAATTCAGTTAGGGAGACGGGTCTACACTGGCGTGCCAATGCGGGATAAAAGGGTCTCCTTCCAGAAGTTCTCACCTCCTTGGCGTGAACAGTGGCTGAGTCTAACCCTGTGTCGGCGCCTTCTGACGGCACAGACACTGGGTCCGAGAGGCAAACTGGCCCTGCCCCGCCTGGGGATGCGACGCCACCAGGCTGTGAAAAGCCCTGCATTTTTAAACTCTTAAAGGACAATGGATTTCTTGCCATAAGCATGTAACACCCTTTCTATCATTGGGATGACTGTTTTCAAAACGCAATTTTCAATAAAACATGCTTTCCGAAGAAAACCAAACAAGGCTAAACTGGGTCTGGGGAGAAGAGAAGCCAGAGGGCAGGAGAGGCCGGGTCTGGACCTGGGCCGGGAGCCAGGCGGGCACCCAATCTCCACGTCTCCAATCCCCTCCTCCGGCAGGGGTCCCAGGAGCAGATGAAGTTTCCAGGGTGTGGAGCAGATGGGCTTGGTCTTCAGGAAATCAGGTTCCAAAGCCTCAAAATCCTTCCCTTTTCTTTCGCTACAAGTGACCAGCCTGAGAGTGCTCAGTAATATCCAACAAAATATGTGTTGCAATTGACTGCATGCTACTACTAATTACAATAACTCCATCCAGAACAAAGCTAACCCTCGCATAAACCTTATGGTCAGAGATATTTCTTGAAATTAAATTTCAGATTGCTTTTTTTTTTACCCCCTAGAGGGATATAAAAAAATGTTTGAGAATAAAAATACATTAGAATAAAATTCTAGAAGTGAGGATGGAAGAAGAGTATAATTTTGAGGAGATAAATAAATACTGTTGTCTGACACGCATTTTAAAATCGATAATGCTGGGCCAAAAAATGGTAGGTAAATAAATAAATGAACTTCACCCTAAGCCTCAAATCTAATATAAAAATTAATTCACAACAGGTCATATATTTAAAGTTCACATAAAACTAAAAAACTATGAAAATTAGAGAAAATCTTCAGGATCTAGGGCTGGGTGAAGAGTTCTTAGTCATGACACCAAAAGCACAGCCTTAAAAGAAAAAAACTGTGTAAGCCGGACTTCATCAAAATGAAGAACTTCTGCTTTAAGAAAAGCCATAGGGTCTTCAGTAGCGAAAGGATGAAGACCAGCTACAGAACGAGTGAAAACATCTGCAAACCAACACTTGACAACGGTCCATATCCAAAACTCTCAAAGCTCCCTAAATATTTAATTGTAAAGTGGGCAAAAGATATGAAAGACATTTCACCAAAAAGGACATACAGATGGCAAATAAGCACATGAAAAGTTGTTCAACGCCATCAGTCATTAGGGAGGTTCAAACTAAAACCACGACGAGGAATCACAGCTACGACAGAGAAGAGGCAACACCAAACACCCCTCTCGAGGATGCAGGGACATAAAATGTAGCAGTCTGTGCAGTGCAGTTTGGCAGTTACTTATAAAACTAAATATCCAATTACCACATAACCTTGCAATTGGGCTCCTGGATATTTTACCCAGAGGAATGAAAACTTTTATCCAAACAAAAATGTGTACATGAATATCCAGAGTAGCTTTAATGGAACACCCCAAAACTGAAAACCCCCAAATGTCCCTCGATGGGCGAGCGGTTACACACGCAAAACTTGTCGACACGCAAAGGAGGGCCCTGCAGACATAGCCTGGGTGGGGTCAGGGGTGCGGAGTGAGGGAAGAAAGCCCCCGAACTCTGCCATCCCGCATTTCAGAATACCTGAAACAACACACCTCCAGAGATGGGGGACAGGGTCAGGGACGGCCGGGGTGACCACAGAGGCAGGCTCGCAGTGCTGGGTGGGCACGTAAACCCACACCGTGGTACCCTGGGGGAAACCGGCTGGAGGGGACGTGGGCTCCCTCTGTACTATCTGTGCAGCTTCCCGTGAATAATTATTAAAATGTTTAAGTTTCGGCACGTACATAAAAATACTACGAAAGGCAGAAGTCAGGCCAGGGCTGGCCGGGCTGGGGGAGTCAGGGGCCCCACGCTGCGTGGGCAGTGGGCCACGGCCCAGCTTCCAGCACCCCCCCCGGCTCCACAGTCACAGCAGGCAGGCGACAGCCAGGCAACAGGGAAGCACAGAAACAAAGATGAGCACACTCCTGGCGGAAAGTCATTTCAGGGGAAAAATCACCCGAACAAGAGGTGCCAAGGCCAGACAGACCCCCACATGAGGAGACAGGAGTTGTAACCAAGACCATGCAAGGGTTATAACTGTCCTTTGAAGGATAAGACAAAGATGTAACTAAGAACGCAGGTATTCTTAAAAAACTAATCCAAGACACTGGATATGAAAAATATAACTGTCAAACTGAAAACATCAACATGTGGAATGACCAGCAAGACTGAAGTGCTGGGGAACAAATGAGGAAGCTGGAGAAGAGGGGAGCTCCAGGGAGGAAAGCCGTGCAGAACCTTCTAGAGCTGGAGAAACACACGGGTCAGGCCGCGGGGCCCCTGGGGAAGGGTCCGACCCATACCAGCAGCGCCAGCACAAGCAATGCCAGGCGTCTGACTGCACACCTGGACTTCATGCAGGAAGCGGGGAGCAAACCACGCCCTGTGTCTGTAGCGCATCACTCCCAGGCCCCAGCCGCCCTCCCGCCTACTCACTCCCCAGAGAGACAGGCGGGTGCTGAGTCTCCCAAGCCAGTAACTCCCCAAAGCGGATGAGGAGCTCCCGGTGAGCCCAGGCACCTATGAGGAGAAGCCCAGAAACCAGGCTGACGGGTCAGCCTCGGGAACCCTGCAAGGCCCGCAGGCAACCGTGGCTGACGACCCCACCACTTCCCGGCCTCTCCCCTCCACGCACAGAAGTCCACTTGCCATCCGCACACGAAACAAAAGAGGAGACAGACAGGAGAGCGGCCCCACCCCGACAGGGACGCGTTACCAGGCCCGGGATGGACTTCGGCATGGTCTTCCGAGCCCTGTGGACCTTGACGTCAGCGCCCGGGGCCGGGGCCTTCTTGTCCTCTGTGTCCTTGCTGCCTTCCCCGGGCTTGGCTGGCATGGTGGCCGGCGGCTGGGGAAAAGCGCCAGGAGTCCTCCCTTTGCCAGCCCCGCCAGGGAGGGTCTTCGCGGCGTGACCGGGCAGGGAGGAGGCCAGGGCACCAGCCACCCGCAGCGGTGGCTCAGACAGGGGGGCCTTGCCGAGGAAGTAGCCGTTGCTCCCGACGACGGGAGTCTGAGTGAAGCCGTCGGCTCGGATGTGGTTCTGCTTCCCCACCTCAGTGTCTCTGTCCAAAATCCCATTTTCCGCTATCCGGGCCACCGGACCAGCTCCTTCCTGCGGGCTGACTCTCGTGCTTTCCTGAGTGTGCTTCACAGCGGCCGGGTGGCCGTTGGCATCGCTCTTGTCGCAGGACCCGTTGGTTTCCCCGTCTGCAGCCACATGGGCCTCCCCTCCCTGCTGCTCTGCCGAGCCTTCATCAGCAGCCATAGGTGACCCTGCGGACAGAGGAGAAGAGTCAGTGGCTGCCCCGCCTGTGACTCCAACACGAGAGCCCCCAGTGCCCTGCTTACACTGAACTGTCTGAAGAAAAACCACTTTATTTCATAGACAAACATTTGAGTTCAGACGGATTAAATACAAAGTATGTCGCAGACACTGTCTCTACAGTGAGTCAGTTAAGGGGGGAATGACCCCATCCCCGGAAGGGCAGTCTGTGCCCCGCCCCTAGCGAGGTGTGGGCGGGGCGTGGTCCTTGAAACAAACACCCCGCTCCTCCAGTGAATTCTTAAAAGACTTCAAACACATTATGCAGGATTTACATATCCTCCAGGAACAAATTCACCACTGGAAAACAAAACTGGGTAGGATTCAGAGACAGGAAACAAGGCCTCGGGAGCAGCTTCCCAAAAACAGACCTAAAGAAAACAGGGCGAGTTTTCAGTCTGTCAGCCAGAAGCCTCGTTACAAACCCCTGGTCTCTGAAGCGCGTCTCCTCCACAACTTGATAAACAAGAAACACACTTCCCATCAGCAGATCGACACACGTGGAGCCTCACTACAGACCCCAGTAGAAAGCTCACGGTTACAGCGCTGGGTGCAGAGGGTCTGTGGTCACATCCAAGACCCCACCACCCCTCACCCCTGCACCCCTGTTTACAGCACATCACCTGCCATGACTCCATCACGACTGTACTGGGCCCTGGAAGGAGAAGTCCACGTTCACTACTGTACCCTGAGCACAGAAACACGAGTGCAGTAAGTACTGTCTGAATGAATAAGCAGCTATTAATTTTTTTTTAAACCCTTGGCAAAACAGAATAGGTAAAAACCTACTCAACTTGGAGAAGGCCGCATGCCAATCTGCAGCAAAGATACACTTATTCAGAAATGTTGCATGAATTCCGTGTAAGATCAGAAACATCAGGACATCCATTAACACCACAAAGGCTCACACAAGAGTGGGGTCCCAGATGACCCCACGGGAGAGAGAAATGAGGAGCAAGGCCTGGCGACAAGGGTTGGGCTCTCCTGCACACCTGGTCTGTCGGCAAGTCAAACACGAGTGCAGCAAGGCTGCCAAATCTGAAATCAAGTACAAAAACCAAAGGCATTTTTCTACGCCGAACTTAACTTTTGAGAAAACATAAGAAAAAAAATAAGACAGTATTCACAAAAAAGCAGGAAAACTATAAAGGATATAAAACTTTAACCAAGATCATGCAAAGCCTCTGCAGAGAAAAAAAATTTTAATAGAAATATCTCACGACCTTGAATGTGATGGCAAAAATACAAAGATGTAAGTCGCCTCAAATTGACTCTTTAAGTTCAATGATACCCTAATTAAAATTCCAATCAGTGTATTGAGGAACTCCATAACCTTATTCTAAAATGTGCAGGGAAAATAAATTTTCACAAACAGCAAAGTAAATCGTGAAAAAGCACAGCGAAGGAAGGGGAAATGGGCCTCTCCCAACACACAGGAGGACGGGGACGTGGACAGTCCCGGGGCGTCGAGCACAGCCGCCCGGGGGCCAGACGCTGACAGCTGCTCAGAAAGGCAAGCTCCTAGGACAAATGCATCTCAACTTGCAAAAGAATAAAGTTGGACCCTTACCTCACACCATATACAAAAATTAACTGAAAACGTTTCCAAGATCTAACTATAAGAAGAAAACACAGGCATAAATCTTTATGATCTATGAAGCAATGGTTTCTTAGATGCTATAACAAAACCACAAGCAACCAAAGAAAAACAGATAAGTTGGACTTTATTTTGTGCTTCAAAGGATACCATCAAGAAGGTGAAAAGACAACCCATAGATTGGAAGAGAGTGTTTGCAAATCACACATCTGATAAGGAACTTGTACCTAAAATATATTTTTAAAAACCTCGGACAATGCATTAATAAAAATCAATAACCAATTTTTAAAACGGGCAAAGGATCTGAATTGACATTTCTCCAAAGAAGATGCACAAATGGCTAATAAGCACACGAAAAAAATGCTCAGCATCGCCAGCCAGCAAGGAAATACACATCAAAACCACGACGAGATACCACTTTGCACCCACTAGGACAGCTGTAACCACAAAGAAGGTGCCAACGAGTGTTGTCAGGAGCCACCCTCGCTGCTGGCGGGAATGGACATGGTGCAGCTGCTGCAGGAATCAGTCTGTAGGTTCCTCGAAAGGAGGGCCCAGGCCTGGGCTCAGGGGCCGTGTGCAGAGGAGACTGGCACCTGGCATCACTCATCCACAACTTGTTTTAGAAAAGGGCCCAGGAGGGCAGACAGGGTGGGAGCCCAAGGAAGGGAACATTTCAAGGAACGGGGAGGAGGACAGCGCCAGGAGGAAAACGCTGAGGCAGGTCTTCAGAGGTCCCACCACTGTGAGCAAAGGGACAGGCAGGACAGTGTGCGGGGCAGCTCCGGGAGGTAAGCGCCCCAGGGCCAGCCGGGGTGCAGCAGAGAGGGGCTGGTGGGCCGGATGCGGCACCCTGAGGTGCAGGGCGAGGGTGGAGAGCAGGGTAGGGCCACGGCCTTCCGTCCAAGCTGGGCCGTCTGGAGAAGATGCCCCAGGGAGAGAGGGGGTGAGGCTGGAAACAGCCCTGGGAAGCCAGCCAGGCAGCTGCCCAACCCCCACCCCACCCAGCTCCCTGAGCCCCAACAGCTCTACGAGAACCTGAAGCATTTTGGTCACACGCTAAGTGACACACTCACAGGTAAGACGGTCCTGCCCTGTGGCCTGGGCTGCTGGGTCCCTTCTCTCAAGCAAGGCTGCCCTGCCATCAGCCCCGAGCTGGGGGCCCATACTCTGCCTTCACCCACCGTCACCCTCGGGTGCGCACAGGGCGGTCACAAAAGCAGAGGACCCCGTGGATGTGAAAAGGTGTCACAGCAGCATGTGGGCTCACGAGGGAGGGGCAGGGCCGTGGCAGTTCCCGTCGTGGGGGCCGCACCACAGCTCGGGGAGGACACAAAAAGCGGCTGCCAGCCTAGGGCACGAGGTGGTCCCTGCCACCAGGCCACTCGAGGCCTCGTCCTGGGAGGCTCAGGGCCACCCGCACCGAGCTCACAGGTCTACACGGAACACTGGGGCACAGGCCTCCGTCTCCCTGCAGTGCCTGGCAAGGCAGGGCCCTCGCCTCCCACTGCTGCACACACGGCAACCTCTCCAGACTGGCCTCCGCCACCCACGGGCCACTGTCTGTGTGTTCTCAGAGGATGCAGGGCCAGATGGGCATCTGACAGCCCGGGTAAGCTCGCCTGACCTTGGCCCCGAGCCAGCCTCCTCCCCACCCAGCTGAGAGGCGGGTAGACATCGTCCAGGGACCAGGCTGGGGCGGTGGCGCGGGTGTGCGGCCGGGACCGGGCAGCGATCACCGTCACAAGGGGCAGGAGCGCGGTGCGGGCGGGTTTCCTCCCACATCAGTGGGGACAGCGCCACACCACCGACCAGCAGGACGACACTGAGACACGCTTCTCGTCCGCACGGTCCTGCTGTTCGCACAGGAGGCCCCGTGCAGACACGGCCGGGCGGACACCAGCATCTGAGGCTCCCAGGCGCCGACCTCATGGTATCCAGCCAGGACGCTGCTCTCCAAAGGGGCCTGGCTGGCACCCCCAGGCAGCTTGGGTGGGACAGTGGGGTTTACCTGTCACGGTCTGTCCCAGAGCCAGCACCTCCCAGCCCGACTCCGGGCCCGTCTCTCCAAAAGCTCCCCTATGTACCAGCCCCTCGCCAGCCTCCCTCCACCTCCTGGCACCTCCGCGGCAGCTTCCACGCCCCAAGACCTGGTGCGGCCGCCCCCCTGCTGGCCCCACGGCACCCTGAGGACCAGGACGCACAGGGCTTCCACCCTCCCAGAGGACCATGAGCCTGGGACCCCACAGGAGGAGGCCGCACGGCAGGCCTGGCCGAGGAGGGGTGGCCAGGCAAGGGGGCCCAGGCGCCCTTACCTTCGCTCGGCAGCTCGGCTCCCAGGCCGCAGTCCTGCTTGGTCTCCCCCTTCGCCGGAACCGCCTGCTAAAGAGAAATAAACGTCAGCCGGGCTCCGCCAGCAGGACTCCTGTCCGTGGGCATCGCATCCAAACCAAAACTAAACCACCAAGGACAGGACGGACAGGGCACCGCAAGCCAGTGGAAAATGCTCTTGACACGGTCTCTTCGGGAGGAGGCCGAGCAGTCAGCCACAGTCCCGAGAAACCTCTACTTCAACTGTACTGGGGGGATAGTCTTTTAATAATAAGAACGCATGGCTTACGTAACTAAAATTGCAAATGTCTTCTCTATTATAGGAATGCTACAATTTATTTCAAAGTGCATTCTGCTGCTGACAACAATCCATCTAAGTATTTCAAATGTCCATCAACCTACAGAAAAGTTAGAGAAATGAATAAATCAAGAAAATTCAATAAAAACCTGAATCACTAAATATTTGAGTCTACCATACAGAGACATGAATTACACGATGCC
Organism: Balaenoptera ricei; assembly: GCF_028023285.1. Taxonomy (NCBI): domain Eukaryota; kingdom Metazoa; phylum Chordata; class Mammalia; order Artiodactyla; family Balaenopteridae; genus Balaenoptera; species Balaenoptera ricei. The sequence continues at coordinate 122,917,213 of NC_082644.1, read as the reverse complement.
TCTTGCAATGGTTTTAAGACAAACTTCTTGCCTTCGGGAATGTGAGAGTCTGGTTAGAGAACGAACAGAAACACACAACACACCCTTAAGCGGGGTCTCTGCAGGCGTCCCATCCACAGGGGGAGCAGCTGACGCAAACCCTCTAGGCATCTCGCTTAGACATCCAGAGTCTAGGGGCCTAGCTCCCATAACGCTTGCGTAACGTTCTGGAATGTTTTCTTCAAGAAACACCACAACATATGTTCGGAACACTCCTCCTGAGCCTGGCTCCCGCTGCTAATTTCACTGGGGTCAGGCGGCTCCCTGGAGCAGTGCCCACCCCCACCCGGACCCCCACCTCCACGGCGCCCTCCTTCCTTGGCACCTCCAGAAGTCCCCACCCGCTGACTCCACCACCCCAGGCCTGCGGGCCAAGAAGGGGCACGAGCACGGCCAGCTCCCTCCGGCCACTTCCAGGCTCCACTCTCCTACCTTCCCGGGGCTCCACGTCTGGCCGGACCAGTGGTTTGAAACCCAGTGGTTTTCAAAGTGTAAGCTGAGGATCCCTGGGGCCCCTGAGAACTCCTCAGGGGACCTAAGAGGACTTGTTTTTTGAGGCATGTGTCCATGCACACACACAGGGGTAGGGTCTCACTGGCACTACCCGGTCCTGGCCCCCAGACCACAGCCAATGGCACCTGGGTGGACATCCGCTCCTAGCTGGTCACTCAGGGTCCCTTGTTCTAGGAGCTGAGGAGCTCAGTCGTGTCCGTGGCCACGTGGATGAAGGCCAGCCACCGTTCCTGAGCACCTGTCGTGTGCCAGGCACCTGCCAGCCCAAGGGGAGGCCTCAGTGGACAGCAGGGTCCAGGCCACAGGGCCAGCTGACAGTGGTTTTTACATCCCCAGAGGCCTGTGAACAGTAACAGACAAGATGTGACAGAGACCTCTGTGGTCAAAGCCATGTGTGGTCCTTTTCAGAAAAGTCCTCAGAGCCCTGTTCCAGTCAGGGGATAAGAAACAAACACATTAACTTCAGCGAGAGTGTGGGGTGCTGTGACGTTATAAACAGGGGTGCAAGGCTGCAGCGGTGACGGGTAGCCAGCTGGGGGCTCTTCTCCAACCCCTCCCAATGGCCTTGTGCTCATACCATCTACGGGCCTGGATTAAACAGTCCTGCTCTGTTGGCACTGGCCAACTCCCTGCTGCCCCTTCCGCAGTTAGGAAGCTGGAATTTGGTGCCAGGCACTAAGGGAAACTCTTGAGGCCTCAGAGCCTTCCTCCCAGAAGAAGGGGAGTACTTTCTTACGGAGTCAGACCTGACACATCCCTCCTCATCAAGGAGAAACAAGCCTTCATCGTGGATGGCAAAGCCCAGCCTCTGCTCCCCTTGGCACCCCCTCCCACACCCTGATGCCAGCCTCTGGCCCCTGGATCCCGCCACCCCTCAGCAGGCCAAGCTCCACCTCCTCAGACAGCCTCACCTGGACCTCGCCTTGTGGCCCCACTGGTCCCACCACCACCAGGCACACCACCAGCCTGTCTGCCCTGCCAGCATGAGCACTCAGGGTCCAAAGGGGGGAACCTGTCCTGTCCCCAACCTGTCGGCAGTGCCGGGCGTGAGGAAGGGGCTGAGAAAGCGTGTGGCAGAGAAAAACAGGGTCTTCCTAGGGGACTGGGTGTGGCGCAAGCCTGAGGGGCACTCTGGAACAGCCCAGACGCACAGTCCACACGTGTTGCAGCCACCCTGCTCCTTGTGGGCACTGCCAGTGCCACGTCTGGAAGCCCAAAGGCCCAGAGACTGAGGCTGCGGGTGAGCTCGGCCCACGACCAGGGCAAGAAAGACGACATCTCCTGAACCCAGATGCTCTGTGAGTTGAACCTGTGTGCACCTAGCAAGAGGGAACATGGTCTTCGTTGCCTTTTCCAAAGGGCCAGCAACCCACAAAATCGACATCAACCAGGAAAGGATTACAGGTGGAACACGTAGCCCAAACCACTAACAAAACCAGAACCAAACAGAACTGCTGGCAGACACTTGAAACCCCTGCCAGCTCTCCCGCAGGCAGGGGCTGTGACAATCCCGACAGTAAAAGGTGGATGGGTGACCTCAGTCTCTGCTTTGCAAGAAGAGCCTCAACTAACCCCAGAGTGAGCTTGGGATATGGGGACACAACAGGAGGAGGAAAACCTCCAGAGAAGACGCAAGCCAACGGCAGTGCGCACAGCAGAAGCTCTGAGCAGCGCAAGGGCCCCTGGGCGGCACCGGCACAGAATCTCGGCTCCCACGTGCCACCTCCACAGAGAGACTGAGGCTCCTGGCAGAGAGGACCGACTGCAGGCAGGGCGGGGGCACAAGAGGAGCTTAGAACCTCGGGTTGTGCCTGAGAACGAAGCACTCAAAGCTGGCAGGGCGCATCCAAGAACCAGGACAGACCCAAGGGATGCCCACTCCCGAGTTTGCGACACTTGGAGCATCAAAATGAATAATGACAGAACAGGAATGGTAAACCAGCGAATTAACACCAGCATTAAATAAATGAATGGATAACAAACAAATCCAACAGGGAAAGCTCCTTATCCTAGATGCCAACAACTGAAGGCAGAGAGAGGGCTGGGAGCTGAAGCCACCATTACAACTCGTGGAGGAAGTTTCGTAATAAACGGGATCTTACAGAATCTCAAAGTATCTCGCCGCAACACTGTCCTCAAGTACAAAGGGAAAAGCAGTGACCTTCCGTGGAGAAACCTGTAGCCTCACCCACTGGACGGTCACGGACAAAGCGGCAGGTCTCCTGATGGGACGCACCCTAACCCTAACCCTTCCTGCCACCAAGGTTTCCAGAAAGCAACGCAATGTGCCCTTGGAAAAGGAAGACCGAGAAGCTGGAGTCCCCTCAACTCCCCGTCCAGAGCGGGAAAGCGCTGTGAAGGGGCTACTGTGACAACCGCATGCGCAGCGACCGGGCACCGTGTTCTAGTGTGATTACCATGACACCTGTACGCACTGCAGACCAGACGGTTGTGTCAACATCGGCTATCTTGATGGTTATTCAGAGAAATGTCCTTGTTTGTAGTAAATAAGAGCCTGGACTTACCTCTGTGCGGGTCAGGGGAGACAAGATGCATGTGTGTGCGTGTGTGCACACATGTGCACATGTGAAGGACATAACAAGTGGAGTCTGGGTGAAGGGTAGATGGGAGCCACTGTACTAATCTTGCAACTTTTCTGTATGTTTGAAATTATTTCAAATTAAAGCGTTTTAAAAAGGAAAAGTTAGGAAAGTCTTCAGACTGGAAGCACGCCGTGCGGCCACGGGGCAGACGGGGTAGAACTGAAATGACGACAGGGCGTCTTGCAGGCAACAGAGAGGCAGCAGCAAGGACTTCCCAGAGGGGAACTGGTCCACGGCAGAGGCGCAGAAGCACAGGCTTGGAACCTGAGGACCTGGGCCCTATCCAGCTCCTCTGTCCCCTTGCACTTTGCCGAGGTCACCTGGCTTCTGCAGCTGCAAGGCAGGGACCACTTGTTCCAGGCGCTGCTGTGAGGACGACGGACCTGGCACCTGACGCGGAGCCAGCAGACCCGCAGCCCAGGATGCGTGAGGACACAGAACACGCGTGCACCGGGGGCTCCACAAACTGCTGCGCCTGCACCCCGTGTCACCGGGGGCCCAGGACTGCGGGCAAACGCAAGGGTTCCGGCACTGGCTGTGGGATACAGGTCCGGAGAGAGCAGGAGAACCAAGACGTAAAGACCACTAGAGGCGGGGTGGGGGGACCCCCAAAGGAGCAGCAGGCTCAGGGGCCAGACGGCACAGCTGTCTCCACCTTCCATCAACTATCAACATTTGAAAAGCAGGAGAGTTCACACAAAATCTGGGTTTCCAGAACCTGGAACAGTGAGGAGCTGTGGCGACACTGGCAGGGTGCTGGACAGGCTCCGGGGGGCTCCCCACAGAGCTGGCCTCTGGACAGCCGGGACCAGCACCAAGTCAGATTCCACTCACTCCTGCATGTAGGTACTGACCCTTAGGGTCTAGACTGGAGAAAACGCCCTCCTGCCCAGGCCTGCTTCACTCATCTTAACTCATCCGCCTGCCCCCTGACCTCACTGGCAGCACCTGACTTGAGGCGTCACCTCCCAGGACCTGTCCGGGCCACATCTCTCAGTAATGATGCCATGACCTGTCCCCATCGGGTTGGGGCAGTGGGGCCGGGATGTCTGATCCCAGGCCCCTGATTTCCCACCGTCCATCCAGGGCCAGGCAGGGCTGTGCCTCGTCTTCACCCTCAGCCCCACGTGGCCGGGCCTCACTGCCTCTCCCAGCCCATCACAGCTGCATCCCAACTGCCAACCGCCTACACCCTTCAACCCCCTCAAACAGTTCTCTGGGGTCCCCAAGACCCTTCCAGAGATCAAGACTGTTTTCGTAACACCAGCAGGATCCCACTCACCCGTTTCGCAGTACTGACGTCTGCACAGATGGTACAAGGGCAATGCTGTCGGCACCTTAGCAGGAATCAAGAGGGTGGCACCAAACGACACGCTTAGTGACTGAATTCATCCTCGCTCTGGGGCCACCGCCCCACAGCAAGGACACCGGGCCCGCCGACAACACCTCTGGGCCCCGGGCCCTGACTGGTGACAACGGGTGTCTGGAGACAAGCTGGGCGGGCACAGCCCCCGGGACCCCATGGACACAGCAGGTGTCCGGAGACAAGCCGGGGCGGGCAGAGCCCCCAGGACCCCGTGAACACAGCAGCAAACCAGCTGCCTCCTGTCACAGCACCAGCCACACGTCCATCCACAAAATTAAGGTTCATGACCTTTCCCCCAAAAAAGTCTGTTTTAAGAATATTATGTAACACACTTTCAAATAATGCCAGACTGGGCCGCTATTTTGCTCTGCGTCTACCCGAGTGCATTCAGGAACCCGCTGACGTGCTCACAACACGCCAGGCCCTGGGTGAGCGTGAGACCCGGAAACAGAGCACCGCCATCTCTGCCTCACTTCTGTCTCCTACTTAAAACCCAAGCACCTCCTCGCTCGTTTCTCTAAGAGACTGCTGCTGGTGGCACAGGGTGGAAGAGGAGGGCCGGGGGAGGGGGTGGCATGGGGGAGGAGGCAGGGCAGAGGACAGGCAGGGGTGGGCAAGGAGGGGCACACCCGAGCGGCTGACACCTAGGGCAGGGGACAGTGTGCTGGAGTCTGGGATGCTATTTAGTCTCCAAACGAGGGACACATTAGCTTATCAGATGAATATGAAAAACAAGTATCAAAGAAAAGGAATACTCCCTGGGTCTGAAACTTCTGTACAAGCCTCTACCTGACAAAACCTGCCCTAGGGCTCTGCTCTAACACTTGCTGTGCCTTATTTAAGACATGGGCCCTGCCAGTGGCCAATTTCTCTTGCATAAAAAGGAAGAGCAGCACATATTCATAAAGCTCACAATAAAGAAACGTTACTACTTACCTCAACCCTGTCTAGCCTAGCAGGTTATTCTTTCTCCCTGATCGAAGCAAAACAAAACAATGGGTTAAAACAAAGTTTTGAGGTAATTTTTCGACTTCAAATCAAGACCTTTCCATTTACGACCATCTACCTAGTTGTATGGGAGTGAAACACGTTAATGTGCATGAATAACCGGCCAGCAATTCAATTTCTTAATTAAGTCAACATGGCCGCAGAGGCACAGAACCCAAAGGCCAGTCTCTCACTCATACACAGACAACAGAATCAACACCGGTGAAGGTCCGCCAGTGGCTAACTCGTTTCCCAAAAGCCTGGTCTCTTTCCTGGAAGAACTTCCAATAAAATCATCTAAACTCTCCCCCAGGCCACGTCACTGATCAAGGTCACTGGTCAGGGCGCAGGCCTCCCCAACCTGGCTTCTCTGAAGGCACAGCCCCTGCCCCAGTGTTGGCAGCTCACCCCGGCAGCCCTGCCCATAGCCCAGAGATCCATGGCCCCCGTGGCCTGAGACCCCAACACCCCACCCTCAGGAAGACAGGAGGTGAAGGAGTGGGCCCCCCCGCTCCAGACGACCTGCCCCACTTTCCGTCCCTCCTTCAGCACGGGCCGAACCTGCTCACCCTGCTCGAGTACCACGGCCACCGCCCAAATCACGAGGGCTTCAACCGCAAGGCTGGGCCCCATCTCCACCCCAAGACCCATGTGTCCCAAGAAGGAAGGACCTGCACCTCCTTCACCTCCTCCTTGGAAGACAGACATCCCCAGAGTCAGACCCCACCCGCAAAGGCACCAGGAACCCGGACCTGTGACCTCATCCGTAAGCATCAGGCCTTCCGTTTTTCAGATGCCACAAACTTGGGCACGACTAAGAATCCACAGCTTGCAGCGGGAACCAGCGGGGGCCATGTGTGCTCACCAGGTGTACACAAGGCACACACGCCATGCAACTCTCGTCCACTGCACCACCGAGACACGACAATTCCAGAAGAACAGCTCCTTCCAAGGCTTTTTGTCCTCTTTATCCTCAGCACATCTGCCCGAACTCCAGAACATTTCAGGAGCAGACTTCATATCACACTCCCAAACCCAGACTGAAAAAGGGAATCCTCTCAGAGCCTGGGATTTGCAGAGATTCTGGGGCTTCTTGCAGTCAAAGAGCGTTTTACATACAAACTTCTAAATAAAATGACATTTACAGGGTGAAAGCAGCGAGGAAAGACTGAAGGGAGGTGCGGGGTCCTGAGGGGTGGGGCTATACCCAAGGACACCCCTCTCTTCACAGAATCAGGAATCTTCACAGTCCTAAACTCAACATTGCATGTGGGTTTTAGTTCCCGGACCAGGGATCTAACCCAAGCCCCCTGCAGTGGAACCAAGGAGTCTTAACCACTGGACTGCCAAGGAAGTCAGACTCAACTCTTCTTAAATATGCAAAAACAAAGCGCTCCTGCCTCGAGTGTCCACATTCCTTAAACAGAACGGAAACCGTAAGAAAACCCTCAGACTCTGCACCATGTGGCCAAGGTTCTCGAGTCCATCTGTCCACTGGAGGACAGGCCGGTCCCCCTCCAGCCTTGCCCTCCATCAATGCCCTGAAGGCTCAGCCCTGCCAGCTGGTCCTAGCCCTCCTCGCGTCCTCACATTTGGTGACCTGCCGTTTTTGACAGTAAAACTGGAGCTGGGACCCGTGACGCCAGAGCTGCTCACGGTAAGAGTCCCTCCACCAGCCTATCCAGACCCTCATTCGACTTCTTCACCGCCTCTGAGAAAATCCCAGATAGACCCAGCTGAAAGGCCCCGGGGCGGGGGTACGAAGTCTGCCCAGGAGGTGGCCAGAGTGGCCAGCGAGCGGCAGCGGCAGCACGCCCCTTGGGGAGTGCGACAGCCACACGCTCACTGCGAGCTGGGTCTGACCACCCCTCCCAGAAGAACAAACTCTACCCTTTGGAGCATCAGTTTTCACATCCTGTCTAAGGAGCTGATGTGGCTGGAGAAAAAAAGAAAGAAAACTTTCCAGTTTGTGAAGTTTTTGCCTTAAATGCAAATTGGCAGATTTCGATATACACAAACCCTAAGGGAAAAAACACATCCCCAGAGGTGAGGTAGAATCTGACCCCGTGCTGGATGTGTAAGGCCAACACAGGGCAGTGAGTGCAACAAGCTGCCCAAGACATGGACGTCCAGCGACATCTGAAGTTCGGATAAATGACAAGCCGTGTTTTAGCATAAGTATGTTTATCTGAACTTTAAATGTAACTGGGCATCCTGTATTCTTTTTTTTTTTTTTTTTTTTTTTTAATTTTCTTCACCACTTTAATATGCATCAGGCTCTGGTTTTCTTTTCTTTTAAAAAAAAAAATTTATTTATTTATTTGGCTGTGTCAGGTCTTAGTTGCAGCGCACGGGCTCTAGAGCAGCGGGCTTAGTTGCCCCGCGGCATGCAGGATCTTAGTTCCCCAACCAGGGATCGAACCCGTGTCCCCTGCATTGGAAGGCAGATTCTTAACCACTGAACCACCAGGGAAGTCCCACATCTGGTATTCTTATTAGCTGAACTTGGCAACCCTACACTGAGTCTGTGAGGATCAGCAAAGGACAGAAGGACCCTAGGCTTCTGTAATTCTGAAATGGCAATGCTTACATTTCAAAAGGCAATATTCTCTGCCCTGTGAAATCTAAAAAGAAAAAGAATTATTAATCAAACAATTTCTTCATAAGAGAATAGAACACAGAAGAAAATAAAATGCAGAGGAAAAACACCAAAGGAATTATGAAGTCCTCCTCTCACACCATCTCTTATGCCTTGGCATGGGAGGCCTTCCCTAACTTGGCTCCCTTTTACCACTTGGGAGACTGTCTGCCCCATTGGGGTGCTTGTCCTGACCCATCTCTGGGGGAAGAGGTCCCACCTGGACCACAGGGAGGTCGCTTGTTACCCATACCATATGCATTTCAATAAAAACATCTCAAGGTGGTGGGAAAAAAAAAAAAAAAGTCTTGCTAGGGTCTTCAGGTATCCCTATGTAAAAGAAAGAACGCACCCACCACCCGTTCTACAAGGGTTAAGTCTGAGCCACTGCAGCGCTGAGGGACAGCGCACCCTGAGAGGCTCTCTGTGCTTTGGAAAAACAGGCCCCTTAGAGTAGGTATCTCAGAAGAATTTTAATGAACCCAAATTCCTGCATTTTCCCATACACAGGAAAAAAGGGCTAAAATCATTAATGGAAATACCCCTTCCCCGTGACTAGCAGTTTACCTTCTACCGAGATGTGTGCTTGGCTGCACACACCCCCTGGCCCAGACCACACAGATCCTGGCCACTCCCCCACCTCTTCAGAGCAGCCCCTCAGAGCTACTGAGACGCTGTCTCCCAGGCTACAGTCCTCGGTAAGATCCGGAATAAAACTCAGCTCACGGCTCCTACGTTGCGTATTTTTCCTGTTTCAGTCAACGCTCCTCAAGTTAACTTCCAATCACACAGCCCTCAGTGTGGTTGTGGCCGCTCAGACACCAGAGTCCCACCACCCCGCAGCTGCCCCGCCAAGAACCCGCCCTGCCTCGCCTTGCTCTGGACCCTGCCTGCTCCCCACGTGCGTGCGGGACAACAGGGCACCCTTCCGCACAGGGCAGCGGCCAGGACCTGTGCCAGCGACACAGACCGGTCTCAGATTCCACACAGCACGTCTGTGCAGCAAAGACCCCCCCAACTCCATGGAAGGCGAGAAGCAGCTGAAGTACACTCAGGCAACCAATTCTGGCTGCGCGACATTACAGAGAGCATTTCCCAAGAAAAAGCGTACAGTCGTTTGCTTTTTAACAAAAAAGTGGGGGAGGGGGACATACCCAGCTGCAAAGACCAGAGAAGTCATATTCTAAAGTCATCTTTAGGTGACACTGGCAGGTGGCTGCGTTCATTGCAGTGACGTCACAGGACAGGAGACAGCGACCGCGTGTCTATCACGGGGACGCAGACGTCCATCTGCTAAGTCCCACTCGGATTTTCTTAGCGAGTAAAACAAATTGTACCAGTTCTCACAGCAGCACCACTTATTTGGTGTCCCTCCCGCTAAGTGTAGCCACAGAACAAGCACGTAAGAAGCACCTGCCGCTCCAACAGCACTATCTGTAGGCGACGTCAGGGTAGCCTGCATCCCCCTCCTCAAGGCCCAGGGCCCCCATCCGCCCCCACTGGCCATCACTGGACGTGAGAAGAATGAGCACCAAGTGCAACCTGTCGTGATGCAGTTAGCCTCAGTTTACAACATCTGCTTCTACATGCTTTTTAAAAAGACAGTTTTTGTTACACACACACAGTTGGCCCCCTGTGTCGAGGGTTCCACCCCCGCAGACTCAACCAACTGCAGATCAAGTATATTCGGGGAAAAAACTCCAGAAAGTGCCAAAGAGCAAAACTTGAATTTGCCAGTTTGCAAGGCACCGGCAACTACTTACATAACATTTACATTGTACTTAGAACTGTTTACACAGCATTTACGTTGCATTCGGTATTATAAGTAATAATCAGAAGGTGATTTAAAGGATACAGAAGATGTGCTTAGATGACATGCAAACAACAGCACTGTCATTTCACACACGAGACCTGAGCATCCACGATTCTGGTATCTGCAGGGGGTCCTGGAAACAATCCCCGACAGATACCAAGGGACAACCGTACAGCACAGATCATTAAGGTTAGGATTCTATGAGGAATCTCCACTAACTCTCCAGGAAAATTACAAGGAATCCTTTGTACTTAACTGTCAGACCCATGAGCCTCCTCATTGGCACCTGCACCTGCTCACCTGAGAGGTGAGGGGCCTTCCCACCCAGGTGACAGCCTTGGGCAGACCCAGACCCTCACTCCCCGCACAAGAGGGTCCCACGGCTCTGCCTCCCAGGTGCCCACCCATCGATTTCTACCACACTGCTGACTTTTTTCTTTTTTGTTAAATAAATGACGGATGGTGGGAGAATGATCATAGAAACTCTGACATTACCCCTTAGAAGATTCCTAAAATTCAAAGGTAAGTAAGGGCTAGATATATTTTGGATAATGTGTATTAAAAGGACAAGCCTATAGACAAATGATAGATTTCAATAACTTTCTCAATTTGGATGTTGAAGACAGGGACTTCCCTGGTGGTCCAGTGGTTACGACTCCACGCTCCCAGTGCAGGGGGCCCGGGTTCAATCCCTGGTCAGGGAACTAGATCCCGCGTGCCGCAACGAAGATCCCCTGTGCTGCAACTAGACCCGGCGCAGCCAAATAAATAAATAAATATTAAAAAAAAGAAAAGAAAAAGATGATGTGGTCACGTCCACAAACCAGTAACAACCACCATGACAACGACCATCACCAGGGAGCTCGGTTTCTACCTCCCTTTGCGTCTGCTGCCCTGCCCGGGAGCGGAGAGTAAGACCCCCACCCGCTCAGCGGGGAGGGGTAAGGCCTCTGAGGGGAGGGAGCACAGGGCCCCGGCCTCTCCAGGCTCCCACAGCGGGACTGCTCGAAGACCCAACCACGAGCTACCTTGGAAGTGAGCATCTTCCCACACACTCTCCCTACACAGAAGTGCTAACCTCCACAATAAGGTTATAGTCACAAAAGTACCAGAAAGTTAAAACTGCCTCCAAATACTTCATCTTCAAAATGGTGTGCTGGGGACCCTGGACCACGCCCAGGGCCAGGCCAACCCCGAGGGTGGGGCAGGAGAGCCAGCTCCAGAAAAACACAAAAGCTGACACAGCGGCTTGCAGACCTTGCACTCGCTGTGGGGCCAGCTCTGCGGTCGGGCCTCAGGCCTGAAAGCTGCAGGACTGGAGCCCCCGCCTCCAGCCAGAGCTGACCGTTTCCTCGGCCTCCGCAGGCCCAGGCCACTTGGCATCCACGCATGTCACATCACCCTTGCATTTGCACAGAACTCCTGTCTCAAGGACAAAGGTTGAGAAGGTTCATCTTTAAGTGCTACACGCACATTTTAAGTTTAAAAGCAGCGAAAGCCATTTCGGAAAGAATTTGAGATGAACTCGACTAGAACCATGTAAAACAGCTCCATGTGCTGGGGAGGCGGGAAAGGATGCAGTCAGTGCCCCCAGGGAATTGCTGCCCTCCCAACTTGGCCACCAGCATTTCTATCCTGGCTCCAGCGGGCCGTGCGGCGCGTGTGCTGGATTGGGGGAGGGGGTGTCAGCTTTCAGGGCTTATCTACCTGAGCTATAAAGAGACCCAACAACAGCACGATATTAAGAGAAAGGAGGAGAAACCCTCTCGACACTCATCATCGTGGCAGGCGTGGCTCGCTCAGCTCATCTGATGACTACTGAAAGGAAAGCCCCTCCTCCACACTGGCCACCAGGCTTGCCTCGGCCTGCGCCCTGGAGACCACTGCACAACACCCAGCATGGGGAACACAAAGGGGACCTTCTCTCCCACGAGGAGGGAGGTTTTGGTTCTAGCCAAAACAGGAGATGCCAAACCCGACCTGCCATTTGCCCCTCTCTGCCCAAGGCCTGGACCAGCGGTGGCATCCCCTCCCTGAGAACCACAGGGATGCCAACGCCGGGCTGTAAGCACCAAACAGGTTCTCAAAGATGGGACGCGTCTGCAGTCCAAGAAACTTCTGAGATGTAGAGCGCAACCCGCCCACCCCCTAATTTTAAACTATTTTCCACATACCAATTTCACTAGCTAATTATCAAAAGGGGTGGGGAGAAAAAGAATGAATCCTTTCAATATCTCACAGATTTCCTTGTCCCTCTTTTGTCTTTTTGTTTTTCCCCTTGGCAGAAAAAGGAGAGTTAGTTCCTAAATCTGGAAAACACAATTAATATCCAAAGTGGCCCCATACATTACGTTTAAGGGATTTTGAAATATCAGAACAGACTCCCTTTCCATCTGTTACTTAACCCTTAACTGGCCTCTGTGCAAAGAAGAAAACCAAAGGCGCTACCTCCTCGCTGTTCCCTTGACCTAGAACTCTCTCAGCTACGATGTTCTTCCAAAGATGGCCAGACCGACATGTCTCCCATCTTCCATGCCCTGCTACTGGATGGTGCTCACATTTCCCCCCAAAAGGTGGGCTCTGTGTGCCCTGGCCGCTCACTGGGCCTGGACCCTGAGATGCGGCTGAAGTGATTTCCCCCCTGATATCTAAAGTCAGGTCACGCAGTAGCCCGGACCACAGGAGAAGCCGAGTGCCAATGTGCGTGTGAGTGAAGAGCCTTCAGATGCACCCACCCCCAGTGCTGAGTCTTCCAGCTGAGACCCCAGACTCTTGGGCCAGAAAAGAGCCATCCTCTAAGCTCCACTGGAATCGCTGGCCCCCGAGAGGGACAAGGATCGCCGCTGTCTTGGGCACGGAGTTCCAGGGCACCGTGCCCGGCAGCAACAGGCAACTCAGGTGGCGCGCTCCTCCTTCCGCTCTCCCCGCCACCGGGACGCCCCCCGCTGGGGTCAGGGCAAGCCCAGCCTGGGCCCCACAGCCGAGGTCTCCCCACAGGACGCCGATCTACGGGGAAGACGTGGCAAACCAAGAGATGCGCCAGGTGCTGTGGAAGCACCCCCGCCCCCCAGAGAGCACAGGCCTCGCCACTCGGCACCCCACGCCCCAAGCTTCTACGGATTGAACCCCGCTAACTGGACCTGACTGTGGAGGAAAATGAGAACGAGCCACAAGCTCCCGAGGTGGCCGGCAAGCGCTGGGCTGGAGCGGGCCTCTGTCCCAAAGGCACAAACCAGGGAGTGGGGCACACAGCACTCACCCTCAGTATAACTTCCCTCGCAGCGGACAGTCACACCACAAACACGCTGATTTCCTAGTTCACACGGCAGTCTCTAATGAATTTGGATAGTCCCGTTGCCACAATGTGGTTTGCTGACAAAATCAGGTTTTCGGACCCTTCCCTGGGGAGCACCACGCTGCCGCTCCCACTGTACACGACAGCGCCCCGGGGCCACGTGGCCGGGTGGCGGGCCTGGGTGCCCACAGGCACAGAGCCCAGCAGGATGCGGTGGAGATTCAGGACCCTCCCCCAGGGCTTAAGGCTGGCCAGCTCCCAGCTCCTGTACTCCACGGAGCCCGGACTACATCAAGGTGAAACCCTTGGACGCTGTGAGAAGTCAGAACGCCTGGCTGGCAGAGGGCACAGTCAGCTGCGTGCCTCGCTCAGGCCCCGCTTGCACCACAAGGACTCAGCACACTGAGCGCCACCCTAAAAACCAGGGTCAGTCAGTCCACTCCCAACTCCAGATCCTTACTGACTCAGTTTCAACCAAAGTTTCGGCAACATAAAGCTATCACAGGGGAAATCACTCAGTATCACGTCATCTATCACACTTAGGTTATCAATATAAAAAGCAAAGTGGGCAGCATGGCTCATCAATACACTGGCCCTAAAAAAATCATTAATAGAATTCCAGAAAGTGGGACATTCTGCAAGACCACTGACATAGTTTCCTCACCAAGCCGATAGTGGAAAGCTACAGCCAAGGAAGAGACGGCTGCAGCTCTCGGACTTAAACAAAACAACCATGCAAAGTGCAGGCTATGCTGGGCCCTGATTTGAACTAATCAACTGTAAAGTGACATTCTGACATAACTGGAAGGAAATCTTAAAATGGCTGGATGATACTGAATTACTGTAGATTTTGTTAGGTATGAAAATGACATGTAGTTATGTTAAAAATGTCTATATTTAAAAAAAAAAAAATACACAGTCAAGAGTGTAGAGGTGGAAGTTTCATGACACCTATGACGCACTTTGAGAGACCAATCAGCGCACAGGCCCAAGCTGTCTACTTTTGTATGTGATGGAAACAAATTCTTCAGAAAATTCCAGTAGAAAACTAGATCTAAGATACAGAAGATACCTGTATCTAAAGAGAACAGTACACGTCCCACCCCTTCGCGGGTGCCAGCGCCAGGCACCAGCGAACCTGAGCCCTGCCACCTGCCATGTCATCGCGTGATCCCGTCCCAGCTCCTCCTTTCTCCACCCGTGTGGTCAGGTCACATAAACCTCCCGCTGCCTCGCTGCTTTCTCACCTGAGGACAGTGCAGAATGCTTGAAGCCACTGGTGACACATCAGTGCCCAACAGACATCAGCTAGTCTTACTGTTCAATACACGTACTAAGTGTATCACGAAGACATCTGTACCATCTGCCACACGCCAAACTCCTTCTTGACAGTCACCCCCAAATCCAAACGTCCAAAGGCAAGTCCAGCCTGGAGCCTGGCCCCTGAGCCTCAGCCAGCCCACGCACTCCATCTCCCCACATGAACAGCCACCACCAGACCTCCGCCACCGACCTCTTCCTCCAACCTCCCTTCAACCTCTGCCGGCCCCGTTCTCGAAGGCACGGACAGCCTGAAGGAGGGCAGAGCCGCAGCCTGGCCCTACTCCACCCCGCCAAACCCACCCAACTCTCAAACTTCAGACTGTTCTGGAGCCTACACATCCCACGACCCCTTTTGAAAGCCACCCTGGCCCTGTCCGCACACATCCGTTCCCTCTGAGGCCAGCTCCTCCCCAAGTGCCCACAGCCTCACGTGTGGGGCCTGAGAGCATCACTAGCCGTTTCTTTTTCTTTTTTTTTTTTTTTTTACTTATGGCTGCATTGGGCCTTCATTGCTGCGTGCGGGCTTCTCTAGTTGTGGCGAGTGGGGGCTAATCTTCGGTGCAGTGCGCAGGGGCTTCTCACTGCGGTGGCTTCTCTTGTTGCGGACCATGGGCTCTAGGCACACGGGCTTCAGTAGTTGTGGCACGCGGGCTCAGTAGTTGTGGCTCCCGGGCTTAGTTGCTCCGCGGCATGTGGGATCTTCCCGGACCAGGGCTCAAACCTGTGTCCCCTGCATTGGCAGGCGGATTCTTAACCACTGCGCCACCAGGGAAGCCCACTAGCCGTTTCTAACACACACGGAGACGGTACAGTCCAGGCGAATGTACAAGGTCATCTGATTCTTTCCCAGACGCAACAGACACATCTAAAATAATGTTTTCTCATTTTTTACTGTTGTAAGAACTGCTTTCTAAAGTAAAAAAATTTTTAAGTTGATTAGAAAAAAAACATATAGTGATGAAAGGCCATTAGAAATATCCAAAGGTAACACAGGAGTACACTTCACAAATGCCAATAGAGGGCCCTCCCCTGACAATATTTTGGCACCTTGAGCGAGATCGGCCTGGTGTTTTTTACAGTTCTCATTTCATGCCATTTCCAAATTCTCCCAGAGTCCAGTCAAGCTTCTCATTAGTTCTGCCTATTTTGCACAACAGAATCACCAATTTCCTGTGAAATTTTAGTAAACTGTGCTTCATTTATATTTCAGGGAAAGAAACAATTTTAAGAGCTCCCACACTGAAGGAGTCAGGACACAAACACCCGGAGTCCGGGAGGCAGAGGGACATGGTCCTAACTGGAGAGGGCAGGGCGGCTGGTGGTGCCACAACCGCTATTCCCACGAAGGGAGCCATGGGCACCCGCCTGGGGGCTTTCATGAAGAAGAGGGGCCAGAACACATGTTGGTGAGCACGTGGAGAAACTGAAACCCTCACACGGCTGGCCGGATGCAAAATGATGCAGCTATTGTGGAAAAGAGTTGGTGTCACCCCCAAACTCTAAACACAGAATTCCCAGATGGCCTGACAATTCCACTCCTGGTACACACCCAAGGAATGCCTGAGACTCCTGTCCAAATATGCTCAGAGCAGCACTATTCAAAATGGTCAAAAGATGGAAAAAACTAAGGTGTGCATCAACAGATGAACACAAAATATCATTCAGCCAGAAAAAAGAATGAAGTTCTGACAAATGCTACAACAAGGGTGAACCTTGAAAACATGGTGCTAAGTGAAGTAAGCCAGACACAAAATGACAAATATTATATAGTTCTACTGATACAGAACATCTAGTTTAGGTAAATTTATAAAGATAGAAAAGGAAAAAGGGAAATTTTTGCTTAATGGGTACAGAGTTTCTTCTTGGGGTGATGAAAATATTTTAGAAACAGTGATGATGGTTGCACAACATTGTGAATGTACTTAATGCCACCAAAAAGCACACTGAAAATGGTTAAAATGATAAAATTTATGTTTAAGTATGTTTTACCATTAAAAAAGAGAGAAAAAAAGATTGAGGTGGCAAACCTACCCTTATAGATGCAATCATGAACTTCTTTAAAAAAACCAATCCAATTACTAGAAAAGACCCCTTTAAAGAAGAGACGTAATGTATTTACAAGAACAAAAATCAGAAAATACTACTTTGTGTAGTAAAAAAAGAAAAAATAGGATGTAGCCTAATAGTGCTAAATGCATACCCTCATACAAATATATGTTGAGACATATATTATTACCTTCCTGATGTTGATGGTAGAGGAATATCTGTAGGAAACATACACCACCACATCTAGGAACCACGGGGCATCTACGAAGCAACTTTATCTCAAACGGCTCATGAAAAGAATCTCTTGTATTGTACTTCCAACTTTTCTATTACGTGTGAAAGTATTTGACAAGAAAAAGAAAAACAGCTTTACAGTCCAAAAAAAAAGGAAAAAGATACAGAACAATACTGTATTGTGGGTGGGTTCAAACACCTCTCTGTAAAACACAGGGAAAGATCTGGAAGGACCCACATCCAACTCATCACGACAGAAGATGTGGGCTGGAGTGTGAGGGGCAAACGAGTGATCGTGCCTGAACAGGATTTGATTTTCAAAAGAAAAATTCATATATCATTGTATAATTTTATTCTTTAAGTAAAGGAAATTAATTGGGAAAAATTAAAAAGTGAAAACTACCCATAAGCCAACAACTTTAACACTGGTGTATAATAACCTCTCAAACATTTTTCTGTGCAAATATGCTCATAAAGCTATAACTGACACAGATTATATAAATGGAATTCTACAAATACTGTTAGAGAACCACTTCTCCCTTAACCAATGTGAACAAAAGAATCTACCGCATTGTCACGGGGGGGATGCACAGGGTTGGTGAGAGACCACCCACGTACGACTGACTCACTGAGGGACTCGCAAGGGATTTGCAATAGCACCATCTCCACGTAATACACTCCTCTGTATGTAGCTTTTTGTAAACTCCTCTAAGAAAGAGCCATAAAAATAAAGGACAGAGGGACTTCCCTGGTGGCGCAGTGCTTGAGAATCTGCCTGCCAACGCAGGGAACACGGATTTGAGCCCTGGTCGAGGAAGATCCCACATGCCACGCAGCAACTAAGCCTGTGCGTCACAACTACTGAGCCTGAGCTCTAGAGCCCGCGAGCCACAACTACTGAGCCCACGTGCCACAACTATCAAAGCCCATGCGCCTAGAGCCCGTGCTCCGCAACGAAGAGTAGCCCCCACTCACTGCAACCCGCGCCCAGCAACGAAAACCGAACGCAACCCAAAAAATAAATAAATAAATATTACAACAACAACAAAAAAAAGATAAAGGACAGAGCTGGAGATTAAAGGTCTTCATTCCCTTAACACAAATGATGTGCCCTGTGTCTCAGCAAGGGTCCTAAACAGACAGGTTTTCTCCTTCTAAGACTGAAACGCTTTAAAAAGATTTTTGAAGAATAACCCCAGATCCTTTTCATGTTAATCTGTGTAAGAGAAAGGAAGCTCTCCCTGACCCAGGCCCCCGTTACCTGGGGCAGGACCCCCAGGATAAGCAAGCTCGGGAGGCCAAGCTGCAATGCTCAGCCTTTGGGGACCATGTGTCCTACACACCGGGGGACAGGCCCACGGACTGAGGCCACACACCTAGGAGCTAACACACAACTAACTTCACACAGTCACTGCATGTTACCAGTCCTTAGACTAAATAATTAAATAGCTACTACTGAGTTGATTCTTACTATCACAAGGTTAGTGAAAAAACCAAAAAACGAAAAACATGAACGCACATGAACCTTCACTGTTGCTCGAGGTGATGGCGCCAGCACAACACAACTCTCCTCCATACAGACAACATCTGATTTCTGAAGTTCGAACTCCGGCCAAGGAGATCACATTACCAAAAAGACATCCATGTGACACGCCTTCAGCCACAGCATCGCTCCTCCTCCTGAGGACAGCGGCACCTGCCACAACCCGAGTCCTGGAGCTCCTCGGAGGGGCTGCAAAGAACACGGACAGCAGTTCTTTCTACAGAGACGGCCCCTCATCTAGAAACACCCCATTCAAACTGGTGGAACAGGGTCCATATCCCAGCTTGTAACCCACAGTAATAGCTTGACTGCTCTGATTTTAAAAGTCTCCTCGGGCTTCCCTGGTGGTCCAGTGGTTAAGAATCTGCCTGCTAATGCAGGGGACACGGGTTCAATCCCTGGTCTGGGAAGATCCCACATGCCATGGGGCAACTAAGCCCGTGTGCCACAACTACTGAGCCCGTGAGATGCAACTACTGAGCCCACGTGCTACAACTACTGAAGCCTGCATGCCTAGAGCCCTGCTCGGCAACAAGAGAAGCCACCACAATGAGAAGCCCGCGCACCACAATGAAGAGTAGCCCCCACTCGCCACAACTAGAGAAAGTCCACACGCAGCAACGAAGACCCAGCGCAGCCAAAAATAAATTAATTAGTTAATTAATTAAAAATAAAAAATAAAGTCTACTCAATGAGAAGCCTGCCAAATGACGAGCTCCCTAATCCACAAAAAGTAAACCTATGTGACACAAACATGATTTTGGCTTTTATGCTTATTCATGTAACTGTATCGAGTTTCTGTGGAGAACTGGAAAATGAACAAAAACGGCATAAGAAGCACCAAGAATCCACACAGTGGTGAGGCAGGGGCACGTGCAGTGTGAGGGGGCCCTGCTGCCCTGAGCTGCCCAGAAACCACCCCTCTCTTGAGCCCGGGGGCCTGAGGGTCTGCATGGGCGCCTCGGCCTCCAGGCGTCCCCCCAGGGTGGCTCCAGGCCGAGGGAAGGAGGCCAGGCCAGGGGAGGTCCTAACCCCTAAGCTCCTGGCAAGCAGCGGCCGGGCCCAGGACACAGTGGAAGCAGCGATGGGGACCGTGGCCACCAGATGGAACTGGATAGACGCAAGAAGACTAAAAGTAGGCTACTCAACAGAGAATACCATGACGGCTAGGACATCCTAAACTTTCTACCAAAAACAATAATAAACCATTATTTCCTCACACAACACAAAAAGGTTAATATTAAGGAAAAAAAGTTCACTTGAAATTTTTAACTGTTTAAGATTTTTAATATTATATAGTTAATAAATCCCAAACCCGTGACTCCTTTAAAGAAAAATGTCTTTTACGTCTCGACAGCTTTCTACAGCATAGAAACTAATGTCAACTCAACCCTGGGGTCATTCTTCAGTCCCAGACGTGGAATGTGAACTTTCTGGGGGCTGAATGGCATTGTGTCTCACTATCCACACGCCCCCTGTGGGCACAGGGAGGTGCCAAGGTCAGACGTGGTCGGTCAAAACCGCATAGGGGAGAGCAGGGTGAGGGCCCCCCACATGGAGGTCACCCTCGCCCCGAGGCTGAGACTGAGGACAGGAGGGGCACGGTGGACACTGAGGCTCCAGGGAATGAGGGCCAAGAAAGGACCAGAACAAACCAACACCTGGAAGAGGAGGGAAGTGAGGAAACGACAGGGTAGAGGCTGGTCCTGAGTTTCTGGAGAGAAAGCTGACCTTTCCTACTACCACAGATAACGAAGGAATTTAAGTAGGAGCAGTTCTGTACCGATTTTATATCCATAATACATTAAATCAAATTACAGTTCCTCAGGAAGACCAACTATTTGTAGGACAAAAGAATTTGCAGGATGTGCAATGCACATACTACAAAATTTTAGCAAAATCCTGCAGCTTCAGGCTGAATACAGTTCTCAGGATTCCAATCTGATTCCTGCACAATGAGGTGCTGATTATACATATGCAGCAAAAACAACGAAAACGTGGCATGTTTCTGACTGAAAAGACACGGTTTCACGTGTCCCTCACACTGGCAGCACCTGCCTCCCATCACCTGCCTCGGCTGCTCAGAAAACCTGTGAAGGATAATCTCACGATGGCAAAACTCAGAGTTACGAACACCGGTGCCTCACAGAGAAGAGGAACAACTCAATCTCTACCTTTCCCAATGGCCTCCTCCTTCAGTCCGTCTACTTGTGCTACTGGTGATCAGCCTGATGTTTTTAATAGTCTAAGCAACAAAACCCCACGAGTTAGACCATTAAACATCCAGGAGGATACATGATAATTACATTGATCAGTCATGACATGATTCTGTGAAAGAAAACCTACTATTGCCTATGAAAAACTCTTCTATTTTTCATTAAGAACGTTTAAGAGAGACTAGAAAAAGACATGTAAAAATAAGAATATAGTACATAACGAAGAGCCATTTCAAATCAGTAGAAAGAAAGAATAATTAATAAAATGGTCACTGAGACAATGGCTAACCATGGGTGAAAGGTTATCATAAATATAAACCAGTGAATGAAACAAATATAAATTAATAAAACCATAAAAGCACTAGGAGGAAATACGTGATACCCCTGAAATGAGGAACTCCTGATTCTAAGCATAACACTAAGACCAGCAGTCAAAAAATAAAAGCTACAGATTCAACTACCAAAATATTTCAAACATTTACGTGGCTAAATAAATAAACTTTAAAAGACAGAAAAACTGGGACTTCCCTGGTGGCGCAATGGTTAAGAATCCGCCTGCCAATGCAGGTGACACAGGTTCAAACCCTGGTCCAGGAAGATCCCACATGCCACGGGGCAACGAAGCCTGTGTGCCACAACTACTGAGCCTGTGCTCTAGAGCCCACAAGCCACAACTACTGAGCCCACGTGCCTAGAGCCCGTGCTCTGCAACAAGAGAAGCCCGCACACTGCAACGAAGAGTAGCCCCCACTCACCACAATTAGAGAAAGCCCGCGCGCAGCAATGAAGACCCAACGCAGCCAATAAATAAATAAATATTCCTTTAAAAAAAAAAAGACAGAAAAATTATATGCAACATATGTGGCTAAGTATAATACCCTTGATATTATTCTTAACTCTAGAAGGAAGAGGTAAATAGTAACTACAAACTAATTTTTTTAGAAAAGACAACCACCGAGAAAATGGGCAGAAGAATTAAACAGGGATTCCTAAATGGCCAAGAGACATACAGGAGACGTTCAGCCCCTTAGTAACCACGGATCAGTGAGAACTTGTTCCACAAGAAGAGTCTTACACAGGAGACAAAGAGAGTCAAAGACACTGTACGAAAACTACAGCTCAGTCCTCTCATAGACACAGACTCAAAGATCATTAACTGAGTATTAGCAAATGAATCCAGCAACATGTAAAAGGAATCACACATCCATGACCAAGTAGGATTTATCCCAAGAATGCAAGGTTGGTTTAACTTCTGACAATCAACTGATGTAACAAATATCAATAGAATCCAGGACAAAAATCATGATGACCATTTCAATAGATGCGGAAAAGACATGTGACAAAATTCTTTCATGACAAAAACTCTTAATCTGATAAGGACATGATAAGAGACTCATGGCTGACACCACACTTAACAGTGAATGGCCAATGCTTCCACCAAAGATCGGGGACAAGCCACAAAGGTCCACTCCCGCCGTTTCGCCTCAACACTGCAACAGAGCACTGGAGTTCTGGCCAGCGCAGTGCAGGCTGGAGGGCAATACAAGTAAGAAAAAAACTGCCCATAATCCTACCAGCAATAGTAAACATCTTAGTACACCCGGTACAGGTATTTTACATTCATGGATAATATAATATACTGGTTTTAATCTATTTTTTTCACTCAACCTGACATCTGTAACATTATGTTTAAGATGTGCGGTAGTGTTGTGTCATGTGGTTACGACCGACTCCTTTTAGCTGTTGTAAACCCCACTGCAGCCATCTCTTTGCAAACCCTTATTAAGAATGTCAGTCACACTTCACTCTTGGTGCATCATCACCAAGCTCAACGCCTCCTCCACCGTCCACAGACTCTGCTGCTACCTTCTTATTTTAAGCCACGTCACCCCTGAAGTCACTAGTAGTACGAACAGTCTACCAACTCATTTTCTCACTCCAGTCTCTCCCCTCTTCAGTCTAACGTCTATTCTGCAGTTAAAATCACCTTCTAAAACTGTGATCTTCCCATAATCTTCTCAAGACATCCAGTGCTCCCCCTGTCCACGAGCTCACATTCACACCCAACAACACAAAGGATCACAAACTGGCCAATGGCCAGATCTAGCCCAAGCCCATTTGTGTGCTTCCCACCAGCTAAGAATGGTTTTTGTACATTTAAGTTAAAAAAATAAGAAAGAATATGCATCAGAGACCGTGTGCAGCGTGCACAGCTGGCCCTTTACAGAAAAAGTCTGCTGACTCTTAACCCAGTCCAACAATTTTCGGGTCCAAATTAGCCTGTCAAACACCCTCAGGTGCCAGCCTACGGCATCAAACTACTCAGAGTTCCTGGGCCAGGACCCTTGGTCTTGGGCCGCCGCATGTGTCTTCCTCCCAGCTTTCACCCCTGAAGGTCCAGCTTGCACTGAGCCCTGCAAGGTCCCACAGCTTCTCTGTCCTCTCGGGATGGGGAGTCCCCAGGAAACTCTGACTTACTCATCCAGGCAAACCCCAGCACCCAGCCTAACAACTGCCCCACGACACACATTCCACGCCTGCCTGAAGAGCACGTTTAAAGGGATGGCTGACCATAAAGTGCAGGCCTGTAGCATCGAGAGGTCAGTCACGGAGTTGCAGACACGCTGCACAAAGGAGAGCCCCACAGCCCACACTGATCTGCACTTGCTCTTTAAGACTAGACACAAAAACAAAGGGAACAAAAGGAAAAGCTCTGGAGGCGGGAGCCAGGGAGCATTCTAGGCTCCCTGCCAGTATGAAAGTGAGGCCGGCTGCACTGAGGGGACTGGGAAGGAGAGGGAGCTTGGAGGGTTACCACCGTCACGTTCTTTGATAGATGCCAGTCAAGACTGTAATCCTCCTTAGTTTCTTCTGGCTCCTAGAATTTGCTTCTTAAATACGGCTCCGTGAAGAGACTGGCGCCCAGGAGGCCCTGGGGTTTACACAGGTTACAGATGCAGCGTGGTCGTCCCGGCTTCTGCCACCGTCCCGTGGACAAAGCCACGGCCGTCAGGCACCACATCTCTGTGCTCCAGGACAGGGACCCACATCTTCAGAAGAAAGGACTGGGTGTTTCAGAAACTCTCCCACCAGGTGCCCCACCTCTGTCACCATTTCTCCCAGCTGTACGGCAAACAGAGTGGGGATGGGGTGGCTCTGGCCCGTCGCCCCCGCTCCCGGGGCTGGTCAGACTGCGAGCTCGATCCCAGACCAAGGGTGGCCCTGCTCCAACCGCACGTACAGCAAACATGGAGTCACCTCCAGGGCCCGCTCGGTACGGGCCGGGGGCTGGGTGAGCAGTGTCACCACGCTCACGAGCTGCTCCTTCACGCGGGCAGTGTGACCAGAGTCACGGAATTGTGTCGTTTCCTACCCTCTCATTGGTACATACTTTTCACAATTACTAACGTGAGAGGAAGGGCCCTGAAGTGTTTCTGATGAGAAGAAAGCTTTCAATCTGCTGAAACACGGTGGATGTGATACAGGATCCCTGAGGGCAGCATGCGTGTCTCTTCCTGGCTGAAGCGCAGCCGGTTTAACTGTGGGCTGAGCCCCAGGCACAGTCCTGGCCACTGGTCAGGGGGACCCCAGCAACTGACCACGTCCCCAGGCCGGAGTCCCCGTGGCCCCGCGTGGGAGGGAAAGCGAGGCTAGACGGAATTTATACACCAAGAAAAAGGAGAAACCTGTTCCCCTCTTCAGATCTGAAGAGCAGCACCCCTCTCCGAAGCACCACAAATAAGACACAGCGGCGGGGGGGTGCGGGGGGTGGAATGTCAACCCCCGAGGGCACGTGGCCGTCTGCCGGGCACCGCAGAACCACCAGGCTCCAGCACGCAGACGATAGGCGGCTCGAGCATCTGCTGGGCAGGAGAGCCCCAAGGCTTCCTGGGACGTCGACCTACAGCCACAGTCCTGAGAGGAGGACCAGCCCTTACTGAGCAGGGACTTAACGGGATCGGCTTCACTGGCAAAAAGGCAGCCCCCGGCTCATCGGGACGGGGCGCCATCTGGTGGTGAAAAGCGTAAGTGCAGGCTACGTGCAGCAAACCAGAGAAATTCATTAAAAAGTTTGCCTTCTAATCAGAAAGGTTCTTGGAAGAAGACCATATTCCTAATATTATCGGAGTTTTTTAAAAAAATCTTTCCATAATACTGCTCTGTAATAGGACTGAAATACCATGGGAAAAACAAGCACAGTCAGAGCTGAATTTCATTCAAAACCCCCACTTTGACAAAAAGACTGAGCACGGTAACAATAGTAAACCAAAGGAGGTGAATATTTTGAAGCATGTACCACAGAATTTGGGATCCGTTCCCCATCAGAATGAAAGCTCTGTGAGCAACAGGAACTCCGTGGGGCTCTGATTCACCGCTGTCCTACCACGTCCTCCAGCAGCTCTGAGAACAGCTCAGCCCTGGAACCAGGCTGCACCCCAAAGAGCACGGAGCGGCCCAGAGGCTTTGCTCCCCTGGGTTCCAGCTGTCACCTACCGTGCTAGAAATCAAAACTGAGACAGTCCATCACTTTCTTTCAAAATAACAATAAACGCATTACATGTTAACATATAATATATTTATGAAAAATAACCACTTTTCAAAACAAAAAAGTAGAGACAAGAGTGGCATTGCTTTACATGTTTACAAGTGTCTTTCTTGGCTTAACAGAGCAACGCTCATATCCTACACGCGGCGGCCCAGGGCCTATCATGTCCCAGGCTGCTCTAGAAACCTGTGCCCTACGGTCAGGACTGGATGAGAGGGGAAAAACAGTCTGACCTGACAGCCCTGGAAGGGCCTTGGGGCCCCTCTGCTATGGTGTCCACTACACAGTAGGTGCTGATGGCGCTCTCCTGAGTGGAGGGACAGAGACTGAGCAGGGGCTGGTGCTGAGGAGCCGGTAAGAGAAGGGCAAGGGTTGGGAAGGATGAGGTGCAGCCCGGTGGGGTTGGGGGGAGTGTGAGGCCTGGGCCCTCGCGCTGCAGGGGGAACTCTCATTTTATCTGATTACAAGTACAGGATGCAACTCTTTGGGGCAGCTTTGTTTTGATAGAGCATTTCAATTCAGGGTCATCTTCTCTTCAGGATTTTAATGCTCATTACTTTTTAAAAATACAGTAATCATGAATCAAAGTGCATACAAATGAGGGTTTGTTATTAATTTGTTTTTACTGTAAAACTAATACATGCTCATTATTTTTAAAAAACTTATATTCCACAAAATATTTTAAAAATCACTGTCAATCTCTGGGACTTCCCTGGTGGTCCAGTAGTAAAGAATCCGCCTTACAACAGAAAGGACGCAGGTTCAATCCCTGGTCAGGGAACTAAGATCCCACATGCCGCGGGGCAACTAAGCTGCGTGCCACAACTACTGAGCTCTCACACCTGAACTAGAGAGCCTGCGTGCTGCAAACTACAGAGCCCACGCACCCTGGAGCCTGCGGGCCACAACTAGAGAAGAGAAAACCTGCAGAAAGAAAAAAAGAAAAAAAAAAACTCACTGTCAATCTCAATCCCATAATTCAGAATATCCAAGTTAACTACTGGTATATTTCCCTCTGTTTTTTCCCCAAACTTAATAAGAAACTTAAACTCACCTGTAGAATATACAATTACTAACAGAATGATAATAACTACAAACAGGAAACCCTCGCTAACCCATCATTTAAATTCTACAAGGGATCCAGGGCCTGCAGCAAACACAGGGTGGGCCTCCCAGGGGCTGTCCCCACGCACTCGGCCACATGCACCAGTGCCAGGTCCGCAACCCTCCCAAACAGTCGTGAAAGACATAGCTGGAGAGGAGCCGCCAGCCAGCTACAGGCCTGTCGCTGTCCAGCCCTGCCATTGCCAAGAATGTACCCCAAGAAAGATGTCCTCGGAAGGAAGAGAGCAGCAAACACAAGAATGGAAGGACAGCCCTCCCCTCCTGGGCCCTGAGACCAGGGTAACAGGCAGGGGAAGAGCCGGGCCAGCTGCCCCAGGACAGTACCTGCCCTGCCAGCACACCAGAGATGATCAGGACACCAGTCGAGGGGCAGGAGCATTTGGACGGTGGGAGAGGCCGTTGGGGGTGGGGGTGGGGGTGGGGCAGCACAGAGGGCAGCGCTGGGGAGGCTTCTCTCTGCCCCAGGTTCTCTGTGGAGCCGGAAGAAGGTTCCAGTGGACCACGAGCGCGGGGAGGCAGCAAGGACAGTGTGACCGAGAAGACAAGGTGACACCAGCTCCAGTCACCTTCACCCCTGCTCTGATCTTGCTGGTCTCCCTGGGTCAGCTGAGTGAAGCCTGGAGGACTGATACTCTCCAAGAGCTGACTCCTTCCAGCACCCAGGACTCCTCCACAGCCACGCAGGCTCCCACCTCGGGGCCTTCCTTTGCATTGCATTCCTCTCTCCAGCACCCACACCCTCACCTCCTTTCAGTCTTTGATCAAATATCACTTTCACAGGGACTTCCCTGGTGGCGCAGTGGTTAAGAGTCTGCCTGCCAATGCAGAGAACACGGGTTCGAGCCCTGGTCCGGGAAGCTCCCACATGCCGTGGAGCAACTAAGCCCGTGCGCCACAACTACTGAGCCTGCGCTCTAGAGCCCGTGAGCCACAACTACTGAGCCCACGAGCCACAAGTACTGAGCCCGCAAGCCACAGCTACTGAGCCTGCATGCCTAGAGCCTGCGCTCTGCAACAAGAGAAGCCACCGTAATGAGAAGCCCGTGCACCACAACGAAGAGTAGCCCCCCGCTCGCTGCAACAAGAGAAAGCCCACGAGCAGCAACAAAGACCCAATGCAGTCAAAAATAAATACGTTAATTAATTTTTTTTAAAAAAGGCTGCTGCTATTAAAAAAAATCACTTTCACATAGGGAACAACAAAAAGACTAGATAAACTGGACTTTTACCAGAAATAAAAACTTTTCTGCTTCAAAGGACACTCACAAGAAAGTGGAAAGTCAACCCACAAAATGAAAAAAAATATCTTTTCACATAAATATCATAATGCCAATATTATTTTTGGCATTATTCATAACAGCCAAAAAATGGAAATAATCCAAATGTCCATCCACTGATGAATGAAAAAACAGTGTGGTCTATCCACACCATGAACTATGGTTCGACTATAAAAAGAAATGAGATACTGATACACACGAGGACAGAATGGTCCTTGAAAACAGTAAGATAAGTGAAAGAAGCCAGTCACAAAAGATCACATACTGTATGACTCCGTTTATGTGAAATGTCCAGAATATGCAAATCTACAGAGACACAAGGTAGACTAGTGGTTGCCAGGGGCCGAGGGAGGAGGAAATAGAGAGTGACAGCTGATGGGAAGAGACTTCTTTGAGGGATGATGGAATGGTCTGGGTTTTTTGTGCTCCATTGATTGACATACCCAAGCTTCTGGACTAGTAATTCTGGTATATAATAGGTAAAAAGTATGTGACGAATGGAGAGGTGAGAGGGTGGAGGGGAGGTGGAGGGGAGGTGGAGGGGGGAGGGAGGGAGGGGAAAAGGGAGAAAAAGAAAGGATGGAGGGAGGGAAGGATACCCCTCCTCTGGAGGGAGCCTGGAAGTCCCTAGAGGTGGACAAGGGGGCACCCAAAGCCACCTCCCCTGCCGGCACCTCTTCCTTCTTTGGGCTTCCTTCTGCGTGGCTGCATCTTGATCGGCCCTACCTCTTCTCCGAGGCAGAAAACAAGAAGTGAGGTCTTCGAAAGTCCATGAAGTAGATATGAGTTCTCTCCTGTTCTTAGCACTCTATCACTTTTCTTTTTAGAAACAAGTCTGTGAGGGACTTTCCCTGGCGGTCCAGTGGTTAGGGCTCCGTGCTTCCACTGCAGGGGGCACGGGTTCGATCCCTGGTCGGGGAACTAAGATCCCGCATGCCACGTGGCCAAAAAATAAATACAAAAAAAATTTTTTAATCAAAAAAAAAAAAAAAAAGTTCGTGAACTGGAAATGTGTTGTAGGAAACGGGCCTCCAGGAGGTCTCACATGCCATCTGCCACAATTCTCAAAAACGGTTTATCTTGAAGGTGAGGACAGTTTGGAGGGGCTCTTTTCTGGATCCTATGAACCCCACCAAGCATCATACACTACATAAAACAAATTCCTACGAGATGTCAGATGCCAAAAAGGCTGGACCATTGTGATAAGCAGCGTAACAGTATACCTTTCATCCCTCAGTTCTCTAAAGAGAAAATAAAATGCTTAAAGGAATGTATTTTTAATTTTAAAAACCCACCAAAACTTTTGTTTCACTTAAATAAACTTTTTCACTTTGGTTATATTGTTCTTACTCTCTTAATGCCATGATCCAAAGACGATTCATACTGCTTTAAGCAAAAAATAAAAATCTTATATTACCCTTAAAAAAAAAAAAAAAAAAGCCCATCTCTAAATTTCTCTTAAAATGAAAAGCGAAAGTCTACCCAAGCAAAGACCTCCCCGCCCCTGCCCAGCCCCCACCTCAGGGCTGCAGTCTGCACCTGCCAATGAATGGTCTCCCTTGGTCCACCCTCCCCACAAAGGAAGCTTTCTTCCCAGGAGGAGGTGGGGATAGAGGGGGAGGGGGAGGAGGGGGAGGGGATGCAGAACCTGCCCTGCAGGCAGGACCTCACAGCTTGGGAACTATCTCCTCTAAAAGCACATTTCTGACTCAGAAAAGACGAAAATACCTCCTTTAAGGGCTGAGCAGCTAACCTTCACCAGCAATGAAACTTACAAAGGTGCCCAGGTAGAAGGTTCCTCTCAGAACCCCCACACACACCACCACCACCACCACCACCACCACCACCCTGGGCAGCCCGCCCGGGCAGCTCAGAGGAGCCGCCCCTCTTGTCCCCTCTTCCTCATCTGAGGGCTGGGCTGGGGTTTCCTCAGACCCAGGAGAGTGGACTACCCACCCCCCACTCTTTTGTTCTAAGAACAAGTTCTAGAACAGGCTGCCTATGAACCAATCTGCTCCAATCCTACTATTTCTGATATATTTACAATAAATAAAACCTTGGCCCCTCACTAGGTCGCCCCCCAAGGTGAATCTAACCTTCTTAACCACTTATACACCATCTTGCTTTCCTAGGGAATCACCTAGAAAACCCGAGCGGAAGCTCTGCAGCCTCGGGTCTCTGCCTCTCTCCCCGGCCTCCTTGCCTCCTGGCTGTCAGGTCAAGGGAAATGGAGTCTCGCAGGCACCGAGGCGGACAGGGCGCTCCTGCCGAGGGTCAGTGCCCGTCTCACGCCCACCTGGTGCCCACAGGCATCTCAGAGCCGCAGGAGCTCGGCCAGCCTCGCCCCAGTCACCCCGGAGGCTCCCAGGCGGCAGGGAGGGAGAAAACTGGAAAACATCAGCAAGAAAGCTCCAGTAATCTATTTATAAATGTTCAAGCAAGAGAAAAACTACTGGGTTATCGTCGGGCTGAGAAGTCACGAGCTCCTCATTGCCTTACCTGGTTTTCAACACCTGCAGCTTTGGGAGGACCTCCCACCCCACTCCCAAGACATCAAAACAGGATTATTTTGCAGGGCTGGGGGCAAGGGTGGGGGTGGTTAGGTTAGGGACAGGGAGGGGAGGTGGTCCCACCAGTACAACAGACAACCCAAGCTCCTAGGCCCTGACCAGGTAGCCTACCCGAGCTTCAAGCCCGCACGGCACAACCCTCATTGAACAAACATTTGTAAACAATCAGTTTTCTTGGAAGGAAACTGACTGACTACATTTATTGTCTTCACCCTAAAAATGGTGAAGGTCCTTCTACAGAAACCATCAATACAGTTCATTCCCTCCGCCAAAAAAAGAAAATCGCTCCTAGGAGGGTCTCTCAGGATCAGCTTCACTTAAAAAACCGAACAAAAACCTAGGAAAGGACTCTAAGGTCCAGTCTAAGAGAACAAGAGCGGCTTGACCAGCCCCACCTTAGAGATTTACCTCTAGAGCCAAGAGCCCATGTGACTAAACCTCAGAGAAGCAAGGCTACAGCTCACCCACCTCACCTCACCGCAGGGCTTCAGTCCTCCTCCCAAAAGCCTGCAGAGCGACAGGGTCTCAGCGGCCCAAACTCACCACGGCCACCTGCACAGCCAGCCTCCACCCCCAAACATCTCCACCCATCCCCCACTCACCAACTTCCTCTCACAGAGACCCTTTTACAGCTGTGCCAGCCCTCCAGTCAAGTCCAAGTTGTAGCTCTTAACAAAAAACAATTCCCTGGTGGCGCAGTGGTTGCGAATCTG
The DNA here is from genome assembly GCF_028023285.1 of Balaenoptera ricei. Lineage (NCBI taxonomy): Eukaryota > Metazoa > Chordata > Mammalia > Artiodactyla > Balaenopteridae > Balaenoptera > Balaenoptera ricei. The sequence goes on along the minus strand of NC_082644.1, from coordinate 122,886,366 downwards.
CCTGCTAATGCCGGGGACACGGGTTTGAGCCCTGGTCTGGGAAGATCCCACATGCCGCGGAGCAAGTAGGCCCGTGAGCCACAATTACTGAGCCTGCGCGTCTGGAGCCTGTGCTCCGCAACAAGAGAGGCCGCGATAGTGAGAGGCCCGCACACCGCGATGAAGAGTGGCCCCCTCTTGCCACAACTAGAGAAAGCCCTCGCACAGAAACGAAGACCCAACACAGTCAAAAATAAATAAATTAATTAATTAAAAAAAAAAAAGTTCCAAAAAGAAAAAAAAAAAAACAATAAATATTTGAATTCCTTTTTTTTAAAGGAGGCAATACTCAATAACAGTCTATTCAGGTTTCATGCAAACTGCAAAATAAAAACACAAATAGGGACTTCCCTGGTAGCACAGTGGTTAAGAATCCGCCTGCCATTGCAGGGGACACGGGTTCGATCTCTGGTCCAGGAAGATCCCACATGCCGTGGAGCAACTAAGCCCGTGCACCACAACTACTGAGCCCGCGTGCTGCAACTACTGAAACCCACAAGCCTGGAGCCCGTGCTCCACAGGAGAAGCCACCGCAACGAGAAGCCCGTGCACCACAACGAAGAGTAGCCCCCGTTCACCACAAGTAGAGAAAGCCCACAGACAGCAACAAAGACCCAATGCAACCATAAAAAAATAAATACATAAAAATAAAAACATAAATATAATTTCCTATTGTTTAGGTTATATGAAAGTAAATACTACCAACCTTTCATATAAATGCTCTTCTTTAAACCCCCCACCCACTTTCAGTCTTTTTGGTTGGATGCTGGTGTTGAACTTGGGCCTCCGGGCTGTCACAGGATCCCATCAGAAAAAATGAATAACAAGTCGTTCCCTCTTAAGTGCCCGGATTCCACTCAGCCAAGAGCAAACCAGGTGCCGGACTTGAACTTCAGATGCAAAAAACAGTGTTGACAGACCCAGGTCATTTACAACCCTGTTCAGCTCACACAGAGCACAGAACAGTCCCACCCCATCTCAGACAGAAAAGGCATGCATGTGCTAATAGAAATAAATGTAACTGTTCACTCATTATTAAGAAAATGCATTTAAAGCAACAAAAGTATCATTTTCCACCTATCAGACTGGCAAAATATTCTGAAGTCTGATATCTGAGAGTATGGATAAACAGGCAATTCTCATTACTGCCCGTGCAATAAGATTAACGAAACCTCTGTGGGGCAACTTGGCAATATTTGTAAAATTTAAAAACACACATATCCCTTGGCAAAGCAATTCTACTCTTCAGTTTACTCTAAGATACACTTGGAAAAGCTCTCCAAATCACAGTAACAAGGGAATTCACTCGGCCTTCTTTCTTCATTAGACAATCTAAATATCCAACTAGTTACAGAAATTGCTACATCCCTACAAGGCAATACTAAAAGGCTCCTGAAAAGTCTAAGAATAAGCCACGTGTTACTGTGGGAAAATCATGGTGACTAGCCAAAGGTCAGGTACAGAATGGGGCGTCTGCGAGATCCCCGCAAGAATAGATGCCAGCATGTGAATAAAAATCTTTTTGGAAGGAATTATAAGAAAGTATTAATAGCGCGACCTTTGTAAGTAAGATTAAAGCAGAAAGGGAGATGAGATGGAAGGTTACTTTGCAATATGCACCCTTTCTTACTAGTTAACTTTTTTTGTTCTTGTTTCTTCTTTTGGACCTCAAATGTACTAGGAATTCTGATCAATCCAACTCCGTACATGACGCACTGTCACCACCAGACCATGCTTTTCTTCACTCATTCAATTATTTTTAATTGTGCAGTAAGGACCCATTAGCCCACCAAACCACAACAAAACTAGGACCTTGACATTAATCTGTCTAACCAGCCATATGGTCTCCTCACCCCATTACCCCGCCTCCTCACACCCAAAGAAACTACCACAACAGAGCCTGTGGACTGCAGCTTCATGAAAAAAAAAGTCCCCAAATTAATGCGCTAATGACAAATTCACCTAAAGAAGGTACAAACGAACAATAAAATAAATCCAAGAAATGAGAAGGAAGAAAATCATAAAATTAGTGGAAATTTCTATTATAAATACAGATGAAAGCTTCTATACCAAGTATGATTTTTAAAACTCAATAAATCAGGAATAGAAGAGAATCTTCCTTACCCTGATAAAGAATATTAAAAACTAATAGAGTAAACATCATCCTAAATGAGGAAATACTGGAAACATTCCCTTCAAAATCAAGAATGATCATAAAGGGGGATTCCCAGGCAGTCCAGTGGTTAGGACTCCACGCTTCCACTGCAGGGGGCGTGGCTTTGATCCCTGGTCGGGGAACTAAGACCCCGCAAGCCACGCAGTGCAGCCAAATAAATAAATAATATAAAATAAAATTGTAAAAAAAAAAAAAAAAAAAAGGAACGATCATGAAAAGCAAATAAAAACTAGACAGAGGAATAGAATGATAGAACAAATGTGGTAAAATGGCAACCCCTGGGGAATCTGGGTGAAGGGCATATGGAAATTCTGTGTATTACTTGTGTAAGATTTTTAAGTTTGAAATCATCTCAAACTGGACAGTTCATTAACTAATAAAAATAAATACAACCAAGAACAAGGACCTCGCGTCCATTCAACATTGTACTGGGAGTCCTAACCAATACAGTTAGACAAGAAATTTGCAGCCTGAGGACCAGAAAGGAAGAACTACAACTGTTATTATTTGTTATTATATGACCTACAAATTACTAGAAACAACAGTAGAGCTTAGCAAGGTGACTAGATATAAGGTTAAATCATCAGTTAGTTAGTTGCCTTGCTATACACCATCAGTGAACAATTAGACATGGTAATTAAAGAGAAGACGTACAATTAAAGAGAAGATGCCATTTACAATGGCATCAGAGAATCATCAGTTATCTAGAAATAAACCTACAAAAGATGGCAAGACCTCTACAGGAAAAATACAGTTTCACTGAGTTTTTTTTTTTAACTAAATGAAATAGTGAGATATATACTATATTCACCAATAGGAAGGCATAATATTGGGAAGATGTCAATTCTCATCAAATTGATCTACAGACCCAGTATGCAATTCCAATTAATATCTCAACATAATTTTTCATCAAATTTGATGATCCTAAAGTTTATACTGAAGAATAAATGGCCAAACACATCCAGGATGCTTCTGAAGGAGAGGAGCACGGGGCAGTGGCGCTCCCAGGGTGTATGGAAGGCCTAAGTCCAGAAGGAGCCTCAGGCTCATGTGAGCTCTGGGAGGTGCTGTGTCAGATTCGCGGAGAAAAGAAGACTTGCTCAATCCCTGAAGCTAAGAAAAAACAACAAAGCAAATGGAAAAAGGTGACACTGAACCACTACTCATACGGTTTTTTAAAAATTTTAAATACAAGAAAAAAGCCAACTCTAGAAAAAATAAGGAATTAAACATCAAAAACACAACTTAAGCTACAAGTTCAAAATCTAAGTAAATTTCTTTTAGACTGCGAGATAAAGGCAGGTTTCTTAAAATATGAAAATAACTAATTGTAAAACTAGGAGAACATATTCACAATACCCACACCTAACAAAGAATTAACGCCAAGAATATACAAAGAACTGCAAAATAATAAGAAAAGCACAAAGCGCCAAAAAGCAGACCAGTGGCATCTACAGACATTTCACAATAAAAGGAAATACATTCAGTCAATAAACACGAGATGTCCAACATAATTCGTGATCAAGGAAATACCAATGAAGACAATAGTAAGATGCCATTCACACACATTCAAATGACTGAAAGCAAAAGGCCTGGCATGGGAGGAGAGGGACACAGGATCCATGCACACTGGGGTGGGGGACCCACCAACACAACCGTTTGCAAACGGCTCTGCAATCTCTCCTGAAGTTGAACATTTTACACAGCCAGCGACGGGCAATTCCACTCCTAGGTAGACACCCCAGAGAAGAGCACAGAAATGTTCATAGCACTGGGGGCCACAATTTTTAAAAAGAAAGAAGAGAGGGACTCCCTGGTGGCGCAGTGGTTGAGAATCTGCCTGCCCATGCAGGGGACACGGGTTCGAGCCTTGGTCTGGGAAGATCCCACATGCCGCGGAGCAACTAGGACCGTGAGCCACAGCCTCTGAGTCTGCGCGTCTGGAGCCTGTGCTCCGCAACAAGAGAGGCCGCGAATAGTGAGAGGCCCGCGCATCGCGATGAAGAGTGGCCCCCGCTTGCTGCAACTAGAGAAAGCCCTCGCACAGAAACGAAGACCCAACACAGCCAAAAATATAAATAAATAAATAAATTTTTTTTTAAAAAAAAGAGAAAAAAGAAAATCAACCCTGGAAACAACTGAAATGTCCCTCAATGGGAGAGTGGATGGAAAAACTGGGGTGTTTTCACACAGTGAAAGATTAGAAAGCAGATAAAATAAATCAATTACAACAATATGCAATATGAATAAATCTTCGCAAGATCACATCAAGTGAAAAAGAAAATCCCAGAAAATTACTATCTTTATAAAATTTAAAACTATTAAAATAGAAATACCTACATTTTAAGAATACAAATTAGTGCAATGAAACTGTAAAAAGCACAGGGAAAGCTGAACACAAGATTCAGAATGACATCCGAATTCTCCAGAGATTTATAATGTAATTATACAGATTTCTTAAATGTGTCAAGAGAGGTTATCTGGGTCATGAAATTATGAGCAATTTTCTTTGCATTAATGTAAAAAACAAATGTTACTTAAATATCTTTTTTTTTTTTTTTTTGTAGCTCTTTAAGATTTCTTTCACACAATCTTTATAAAAACTTACATGGCAATTTCTGAGCATTCAACCAAATATTTATAATGAAAATGTTTGTTTTATGTGAAAAAAATGTTTATATATTTTGTTTCAATTCAATGACAAATTTTTAGGCCTTAATTTTCAAGAAAATAACATGACATTAAAATTTCTAAATGCTAGTTTGGGATTAATATATACATACTACTATATATAAAATAGGTAACCAACAAGGACCTACTCTACTGTATAGCACGGGGAACTATACGCGATGTTTTATAATAGCCTATAAGGGAAAAGAATCTGAAAAAAATAGATAAACATGTACGTATAACTGAATCACTTTGCTGTACACCTGAAACTAACACAACATTGTAAATCAACTATACTTCAACTTAAAAAAATAAAGGGACTCCCCTGGTGGTCCAGGGGTTAAGAATCCACCTTCCAATGCAGGGGATGCGGGTTCGATCCCTGGTCGGGGAACTGGGATCCCACATGCCGCGAGGCAACTAGGCCTACACGCTTCAACTACCGAGTCCACGCACTCTGGAGTTCACGTGCCACAACTAGAGAGCCTGCACACCGCAAATACTGAGCCCGTGTGCCACAACTAGAGAGAAGCCCACACGCTGCAACAAAAGAGCCCGTGTGCCACAACTAAGACCCAATGCAGCCAAAAATAAATAAATATTTTAAAATAATAAAATAAAAAGAAAACTGTTCCCCAAGAAAAAAAACTTGTAAATGCTAAAAAACACCATTAGGAATGTTATGTACTTTGGACTTGGTAAAACCTTATGGTAGAAAAGTAAAAGGAAACAATTTTTAGAAAACAATGAGAAGTATGAAAAAAATCCAGTTAAAACTATATGGGGGCTTCCCTGGTGGTGCAGCGGTTAAGAATCCACCTCCCAATGCAGGGGACACGGGTTCGAGCCCTGGTCCGGGAAGATCCCACATGCCGCGGAGCAACTAAGCACGTGAACCACAACTACTGAGCATGTGCTCTAGAGCCCATGAGCCACAACTACTGAAGCCCACGCACCTAGAGCCCATGTTCCACAAGAGAAGCCACCACAATGAGAAGCCTGCGCACCGCAATGAAGAGTAGCCCCCGCTCACCGCAACTAGAGAAAGCCTACGCGCAGCAACGAAGACCCAACACAGCCAAAAATTAATTAGTTAATTAATTAATTAATTAATTAAAAAAAAAACAAAACTATATGGGACTTCCCTCGTGGTCCAACAGCTAGGACTCTGCACTCCCAATGCAGGGGGCCTGGGTTCGATCCCTGGTCAGGGAACTAGATCCCACATGCATGCCGCAACTAAGACCCAGCACAGCCTAAATAAATAAATAAATAGACAGATAGATAGATAGTAAAAAAAAAAAAAAAAACTATACGTACTATATACTAACATTTACATGTATAATGCATAATATAGTCTACATATGCATGTAAAGGTGCAGAAAAGTCTAGAAGGAGATTCATTCCTATTGGAGAGCAAGTCTCTCACCACAGGACAGGCTTTGAGGCTGCAGTGGATGGACAAACACACAAGGTACCCACCCAAGCTGGTGATCTCCCCCAAACCAGCTCCTCCGGGGTGGACTTCATCTCAGCTCAGGCCCACAACCCCAAGAATCTGATTTCCTCTTTTCCATGTCACAAATCACAACCGATCCATCACGTGGCTCTACCTTCAACATATTTCCGGAATCTGACTTCTCAAGCCTTCGTCCTGACCTCCCCCTCAGTTCCCATCTTCAAAATAGATCCTGAAACTGCCCTTTCTCCTAACTCCCTCACCAAGCCAGGCCTGTGCCCTGAGCCACGCAACAGCCTTTCCTCTCTCCCACCAGCACCCTCGCCCCCTCAGTCTAGGCTCAAGCCGCAACAAGAAAGGCCCTGTCCAAGCGGAAGGCAGTACCTCCATTCCACCCAGAGACGCCAGGCCGCGACCTTGATCCCCACCCTCACTTCACTGCGGCAGCGCTGGCCTCCCCGCTGATCCCCGAGACCGCAGGGCCACCTGCCTCCCCACCCTTCCTGTCTGCTCTCCCTCAGCCGGGTGCCCTGCTGGTATCCAGGCGTCTGTCGATCCAGCTCACTGCTACGCACCAAGGGCGACAGGGTACGGCAGGCTCCAGGCAGGCACCTGCTGACTGAGCAGAGGAAGGTGGAGGACGAGCAGCCAGAGGTTCAGTGGGACCCCTTCCACAGCCCTGCTTCGGGGTGCGATCCCAGCCCCCACTCTGGGCCAAGCCTGGGGCCAAGGTGGTCAAGGAAAACAAAGCCAGTTTGAGCTCCTTCCTACAGATTAGTACGGAGCCGATGTTTTTGCTTATTAGGAAGGTAACAGTAAAGGGAAATTTTGAAACAACCATCACCACCTTAACTCAAAATTTTTCATTTCCTTCCAGTTTCTCCTCACACGTACACACTTCACATGACTGATCCGTACCAGTGATTTTCCCTTAAACATGCATGACATCTCCAGTCACCACGTTAACGGTCGTAGAACACTTCATCCAGCTTCTCTATCATTGACCATCTGTGATTTTTCAATTCATCATTACTTTAAAAGACACTTTACTTTAATGTCTCCGTAAGTGATGATTACCGTACACTCATCCACTCATTACTCAACCATACTGAGTGAGCACCAACACATGCAAAGCATCGTCCTCTCTTTAGGTAAAGCCCTATCAGTGAGACTCCTGGATCCATGGCTAACAATAGTTTTTGGTCTTTTTGACCAGCCTACACCAGCAAGGCTGCCAGCTGAAAACAACTGACATGTTCCTTCCTACTGACTTCACCTCACACCGAGGGTCCCTGACACCTGCCTCTGCCCCCCACCTCACACTGGCTTGTATGAAGAACCATCATCGGCAGCACCCACCACCCCTCCCGGACTCTCACCACCCTGGAGGCTCAGTCCCACGTGCTTGTTCCCTACACTTACCAACCACAAAGACACCTCCCAGGGTCTGTCTATCCAATAACACACCTTGGCCTTTACACCAGTCTTCAGGTCTGTGTGCCTCCCTCTCTATATTCCCCAGTCTGGCCCATCCCACTGGGACCCAATCCCCATTATGTCTGTTGGTCTGCGACTCCATTTGTATACCACCAAACATTTGCTTGTGTCTCCTGACATTAGTTATATATACATGACTCCACTCAGGGGTAATTACATTTAAAAGAAAACCCAGCACAATCCCTATCAGGATCTCAGATGGCTTCTTTGTAAAAATTGACAGGTTGACCCTAAAATTCACATGGAAACTTAAGAGACACAGAATAGCCGAAACAATCTTGAAAAAGAAAAACAAAGTTGGAGAATTCACATTTCCCCATTTCAAAACTTCCTACAAAGCTACAGTAATCAAGATGGTGTGATACTTGCATAAAGATAGACATTTGATCAATAGAATATAGAGTCCAGGGATAAATCCATACATCTATGGTCAACTGATTTTCAACAGATACCAAGACCATTCAATGGTGAAGGAACAGTCTTTTCAACAAATGGTGCTGGGACTGCCACATGCAAAAGAATAAAGTTGGACCCCTACCTGATACCATGTACAAAAATTAACTTTAAATGGATCAAAGATCTAAATATAAGAGCTAAAACTGTAAAACTCTAAGAAGAAAACATAGGCACAAATCTTCATGACCTAGGATTTAGCAACTGCTTCTGAGATACGACACCAAAAGCACAAGCAACAGAAGAAAAACAGAGAAACGGGACTTCATCAAAATTAAAAATGTTTGTGCTTCAAAGGACACCATCAAGGAAGTGAAAACACAACCCACAGAATGGGAAAAAATATTTGCAAGTCATATATCTGATAAGGAACCTGCATCTGTAATATACATATAAAGAACATATGCAACTTAATAATAAAAAGACAACCCAATTTTATAATGGGAAAAGGATCTGAACAGAAATTTCTCCAACAAAGACAAATGACCAATAACCACATGAGAAGATCCTGAACATTATTAGTCATTAGAGAAATGCAAATCAAAACCACAAGATACAGTCTCACACCCACTAAGATGATGACAATGAAAAGATGCACCATAACAAGAGTTGGTAATGACATAAAGAAACTGGACCCTCGGACGCTGCTGATGGGAATATAAAATGAGACAGCTGCTGTGGAAACTGTAAACAATCCCTTACTGAGATAACTGTCGATTTACATGAAGTGTAAGAAATAACACATAGACCTCCTTGTACACTCTGCCCAGTGTATTAGTTTCCCAGGGCTGCCGTAAGAAAGTACCACAAACTGGGTGGCTTAAAACAAATCTGTTTTTATCCTTTCACAGTTCTAGGGTCAGAGGTCCAAAATCAAGGTGTTGGGGACTTCCCTGGTGGCGCAGTGGTTAAGAATCCACCTGCCAATGCAGGGGACACGGGTTCAAGCCCTGGTCCAGGAAGATCCCACATGCCGTGGAGCAACTAAGCCCGTGTGCCACAACTACTGAGCCTGCGCTCTAGAGCCCGCGAGCCACAACTACTGAGCCTGTGTGCTGCAACTACTGAAGCCCGTGAGCCTAGAACCCGTGCTCCACAACAAGAGAAGCCACCGCAATGAGAAGCCCGCACACCGCAACGAAGAGTAGCCCCCACTCGCCGCAACTAGAGAAAGCCCGCGTGCAGCAACAAAGACCCAACGTGGCCAAAAATTTAAAAAAATAAAAATACAAAGCCAAGGTGTTGGTCGGGCCACACTCCCTCTGAAGGCTCCAGTAGCTTCTGGTGGCTGTGGCAACCCTCCACACTGCTCGGTTTACAGAGGCATTGCTCCAATCACTGCCTGTGTGGTCACATGGCCGTCTTCCCTGTGTCTGTGTCATTGGAGTCAAGAACACCACCCTAAGTCCAGGATGATTTCACCTCCAGATTCTTAATAAATTACACTGGCAAAGATCCTATGTCCAAATAAGGGCACATCCTGGGATTCCAGATGAACATGAATTTAGGAGGACACCATTCAACCCACTAACGTCCAGTTTCCCTAAAGGTACCATTTTGCAAAACTACAGCATAATATCATAACCAGGCAACCCACCAACCTTATTCAGATTTCCTCACTTTTACTTGTATTCACACGTGAGTGTGTGTGTGTGTGTTAGGTTCTGCACAGTTTTCTCACCTGGTTAGCTGGCCGATCTACTATCACAGTGAAGATATTGAGCAGTTCCAACATAATGTATGAAGGATCTGTCTGACTTTGGGGCAAAGAATGGATGGGGTAGGTACAGCATGGGAAGCAGAAAAACTCGGAAGACCAGTTAAGGGGTGACCACTACAATCCAAGAAAGGCACCATGGTGAACTGGACCCAAGCAGTGACGCCGTGAGAGACAGTGGTGAGAGCGGAAGTTGTTCTGAGGGCACAGCCAGCAGGATTTTCCGATGGGCTGATGTGAGACGTGAGGAAGGGTAGAGCCGTCAATGATTCCTTGTCAGTATTTCCACAAGGACAAAGGCACACCTGTATAGTAATTTCGGAGAATTAACACTTTCATGATGTCCAAGAACAAGAACTGTCTCTCCAGGGTTCAGGTCTCTCGTTGTGGGAGTGCTTTATACTATTCCTCATATAAATTCTGCACATTATTAAACTCATTTCATTTACTTTATCTTTTGTGTTGTTATAAATGGGTTACTGTTTTCTACATATGAAGGCTGTTGACTTTCATATGTCAATTTTATACCCAGTTCCTTTACTGAACGATTTCACTGTCTGCATTTTAGCACTGACTCTCTTAGGTTGTCCAGGTACAGTTATCTCACTTACAAACAGTTTTACCACTTATTTCTAATTTTTCGTCTCCAATAGCTCTCTTAACTGATTATATGGCTTAATCCCAACAACAAAATGTTAAAGATTCGTGGAGACGATAAGCAGCCTAACTTTGTTACTGACCTTGGTGGGAATGTCTCCAGGGTTTCCAACTAAGTAAGAGAGAGAGAGGGAGAGGGAGAGAGAGATACGCAGGCAGACAGACAGACAGATAGGGAGGGAAGTATGGATGGGTAGGTTTAAGACAGACAAACTGCAAGCTTGGAAGCAGATCCCACCCTAGTTGAACTCAGACAGCTCTTCCTGTTTGCAGCCTGTTTAGGAGACCCTGACCCAGAGGGCCCAGCCTGGGGTCCTGACCACAACAGAAGTGTGAGATAACAAATGTGTGTTGTTCTAAGCTGCTAAATCTGAGGAAATTTGTTACATAGCAATAAATAACTGACATGCTATCTTTACTACAGTAAATTTTGGTAAATTATATGTTCCTAGGACAGTCTCCATTTCATCTAGGTTTTCGTATTTATCTGCCAACAATTGTACAAAATAGTCTCTTATAATTTTGTTATCCCACAAAGTAAGAAGGTGCTCAAAAACTAATTGGAATCATGTTTAAAATACAAACAATCTTGGGACTTTCCTGGCAGTCCAGTGGTTAAGACTCTGCACTCCCGGGACTTCCCTGGTGGCAGAGTGGTTAAGAATCCGTCTGCCAATGCAGGGGACACGAGCTCGAGCCCTGGTCTGGGAAGATCCCACATGCCACAGAGCAAACTAAGCCCGTGCACAACTACTGAGGCCACGCTCTAGAGCCCGTGAGTCACAACGACTGAGCCCGCGTGCCACCAACTACTGAAGCCTGTACGCCTAGAGCCCGTGCTCCGCAACAAGAGAAGCCACGGCAATGAGAAGCCCGCGCACCGCAACGAAGAGTAGCCCCCACGTGCCACAACGAGAGAAAGCCCGCGCTTAGCAATGAAGACCCAACGCAGCCAAAAAAATTAATTTAAAAAAAAAAAAAAAGACTCTGCGCTCCCAACACAGGGGACCCGGGTTCAATCCCTGGTCAGGGAACTAGATACCACATGCTGCAACTAAAGATCCCGCATGCCGCAACGAAGATTCTGCATGCAGCAATGGAGATCCCACATGCCACAACTAATACCCGGTGCAGCCAAATAATTAAAAAAAAAAAAAAAGACACAGAGTCTTGCTTGAAGGGCTCAATTGGCCACATCTGGGATAATTTCAACATCAAAAAGAAAAACGATAAAAAAAATAGATTATAACATGTTTAATAAATACTCTGTAGCAATACCAAAAAAGTGAGGTACAAAGAGGGAAAGAAAGTTCTTCTTAAAGAAGACCATCAGCTGATAAATGAGAAGGAATGAGAGAAATGGTTTACTGATGAATCATGAAGAAGAAAAGAGGCAGCAACACCCTCTTCACCAACCAAGGAAACTGCGGGGTCAACAGGATCAGGACAAACTGACCTGTGACCCCCAACGTAACAAAAAGTCCACAAGGTCACCTGTGTAGCATTCTAGTCAAAACTATTTCACCTGAATCTAACACCTGATGTTAACAGTACTGACTAACCATCTGTTAAATTTCCTGAATTTAATCACTGTGCTGTGGCTATATGAGAAGCTCCCTGTTCTCAGGAGATACACACTGAAAAACAGGGGAGAAGGGTCATGACGTCTGCAACTCACTCTCCGATGGTTCATTAAAAACAACAACAGCATGTCCCAGAGGGAAAGACTCGTGATGGAGTAAGCGATGAATCCAGGTGAAGGGTACATGAGTGCTCACTGAACATTCTTTGACATTCCATAAAGGTCTGAAGCTTTTCAGAATAAAAAGTTGAGAAAAAACCTTTAGCGTTACTACTCTGATGTACAATTTAATTTTTAGCTTTTTAATTACCCAAGTTTACATTCAAAACTGTAGGTAACTTTCTTGTTGTTAGAAGAGCTTGGCTTAAGAATGAAAGACTTCACTGTGGGAAAAGATTACCTTTGTTTTTAATCAACAGATTCAGCAGGTCAGGTCATAAAGGTTTAAAAGCTGACAACAAACAAAAAAACAGGTCAAGTCCTATTATAAAAACTCCTACAACTAAAGAGTCAGCATGCAAATTTCTCATTAGAGTCACATCTCTGCCAACAACCTTCAGAGACAGCCTCTAACCAACAAGCAGAAACAGTCAAGGATTCTAACTGAAGACTCCCAGGGCCAAGGCAGCGGCTGCAAGGGCCACCTCAGAGCTTCCCAAGCACCCAACTGGTCTAGGTTGGCACAACTCGCCAGGCCCGGAGACCCGGTTTCCCAGCACACAGCAACTACACGGGGTGAGAGCGCAGTCAGGCAAAGGAAGCAGGAGACGCTGGAGCAGGCAGGGCAGGGCCAGGAGGCCGCCGGGCCTGGAGTGCAGAGAGTCGGGGGAAGAGGCAGGAGAGATGGCAGGCGGCCTAGGGCCAGATGCCACACAAGGCCTTGTCAGCCCTGGTGAAGAGCATGGAAGCCACAGGAAGGCTGCCTGCAGAGCAGAAACACGACGAGGACGCCCAGGCCTCTGAGCAGAGCCCAGGCCATCGGGAAGCAGGGAGAGGAGGCAGGCTGAGACCCCAGTGGCAGCCCCCATGAGGGCAGAGGATGTGCTAAAGGTGGACCCACTGCATCCCTGAGAAACAGGTGGCACCGGCCACAGTGGGACAAGCAGAGCTCAGAGGTCAGGGAGTGCTGGCGTTTCACACTGGGCTGCAGGTGCCCACCCGCCCTCCAAGCTCTCAGTCAGCACGTCCCCAACCTGGGGGCAGGCAAAGGTGCGGCTTGGGGTCGGAGACGGCTCGGCGTGAGGACACGGAACCAGGGCACCAGGACAGATCCCCAAGGCCCTTCAGTATCTACAGGTCAGGCTCAGGGCATGGGTCCTGCAAACAAGACCAAAAAGAAAGGCTCAACTGGTAGGAAAAACCAGCAGAGTGAGGTGATCTGGAGGCCAAATGAAGATAACTAATCACTCCTTTTTTCTTGAATTTGAATGTCAAATGCTGTCATGAGGGCCAGTAAAAGGAAGGAGAACCAACCAATGGATTTGGCAACACCTAGGTCAATGGTGCCCTGCTCAGAACCGCCTCAAAGGGCAGGCCTGGGAGGTCCTGGAAACAGCAAAGATGGAATGAAGTCTGAGTAACTGGGATTTAATTTACAGAAAGGTCACGAAGCACGTGCACACAAATACCCGCATTTGAGAATGCGGATGTCCAAGGATGACAGGATGTTCAAGCTGAAAAGCAGCTGAGACGTCTACTGTTCCAACCCCTCAGTGCTCGAGGCCAGCGGCAATAACAGGACCAAAAGCCCCCACTCCCATCACACGCACCTGGCAGGGCTGCAGACACAGACAAGAGAGCGGCACACCGGTCCCACATCACTCTGTTCCAGCCGCTCTGACCCACACTTGAGCCCTGACCCAGGCCAGGCGGCCGCCGCCAACCCACATCCTAACTGCCGGCTTCTGCCCAAGCCAGGGCTCCCCTCACCCCAACGGGCACATTCCTCCCGCCTTCCACTCAGAACCCTTACTCTTTAGCCCTCTTCCTGGAGAATTAACCTGTCATTCTCCCCCTAGACTGCAGGATTCTTGTCCTAGATGGGCCAAAGTTAAGACAAACTCGAAATGTCTTCAGCCCAGGGCAACACTATCCAACGGTAACACAGTATGAGCCACAAGTATAATTCTACATTTTCCAGCAGCCATGTTAAAAAGTAGAAATAGGAGTAATTAATTTTGATATATTTTATTTAACCCAATACACATCTAAAATGTTACCAGTTCAACATGTAACCAATTAAAAAAAAACAAAAGAAACAAAAAAAGACAGTACCCCTGAAAAGCACAAGACATCTCAAAAGCCTCTGAAATCCAGTGTGCACTTCACACTTACAGCACATCTCAGTTTGGTGTGGACAAACGTCAAATGTTCACAAACCACACGGGGCCGTGGCCAGCTTGTCGGAGGTAGGTGGCAGCCACCTCTCCACTCCAGTCTGAACATGTGCAGGAGCCAACCCTTCGCCAAGATTCCATCTGGATTCCTGAGCCAGAGAGCCATGGTCTCAGCCTGAGGCAGGAATGAGCACACGGGAGCCCTCCCTAAGCACCCCAACAGGAAGGCATTTCCCCTATGCTGCTCCTGCACCTTCTCTCTCTTGAGAGCAATTTTAATAGCAATTGCTCTCTTTTAATAGCAATTATCAAACTGTGTAACTGTGTGTCTTTCTCAAAACTAGAACACAAGGACCTCCACAGAGACAAGGCACCATGTTTAGTCTCATCTGACTCCCAATTCAGAAGCCGACACACAGAAGGCATTAAATGTTTGTTATAAAAATGAACAAATAAAGGAACAAATGATTGAACAAATGGTTCCTGTCTATACTTTGAAGCCAGTTAATTCCTAAAGGATTCAACCTGAGCCACCACCATAAAAAAAAATCCATAAGCCAATTCTGCCTCCTTCTCCTTTTACATTAAGCTATACAACAGAAATCACCTAAAAATGTGCCAAGTAAGGGGCTTCCCTGGTGGTGCAGCGGTTAAGAATCCACCTCCCAATGCAGGGGACACGGGTTCGAGCCCTGATCCAGGAAGATTCCACATGCCGTGGAGCAACTAAGCCCATGCGCCACAACTACTGAGCCTACGCTCCAGAGCCCGCGAGCCACAACTACTGAAGCCCGCATGCCTAGAGCCCATGCTCCACAACGAGAAGCCACCGCAATAAGAAGCCTGCGCACCGCAGCAAAGAGTAGCCCCCGCTCACCGCAACTACAGAAAGCCTGCGCAGCAACAAAGACCCAACGCAGCCATTGATTAATTAATTAATTTTTAAAACTACATAAAACAAAAATTTAAAAAGGAAAATGCAACTACATAAATAAATATTAAAGACAGTATAAATGTATTCTTAGTTGTAACTCTTTTCTTCTCCTACATGACTTAAAAGACAACTACATAAAGCAATCATTGTAAATCTGTGTGGATGAGCATACAATGAACAGACATGTAATTTATATGACAACAACAATTCAAGAAGGACAAAAGAAATGGAGCTAGGGCTTCCCTGGTGGCGCAGTGGTTGAGAATCTGCCTGCCAATGCAGGGGTCACGGGTTCGAGCCCTGGTCTGGGAAGATCCCACATGCCGCGGAGCAACTAGTCCCGTGAGCCACAATTACTAAGCCTGTGCGTCTGGAGCCTGTACTCCGCAACAAGAGAGGCTGCGATAGTGAGAGGCCCGCGCACCGTGATGAAGAGTGGCCCCCGCTTGCCGCAACTAGAGAAAGCCCTCGCACAGAAACGAAGACCCAACACAGCCAAAAATAAATAAATAAATAAATAAAATTAAAAACAAAAAAAAGAAATGGAGCTATATGGCAGCAAATTTTTTTCTGTATTTTTCCAACTTCTTATATTAGAGTATAGTTGATTAACAATGTTGTGTTAGTTTCAGCTGTAGAACAAAGTGATTCAGTTATACATATACATGTATCCATTCTTTTTCAAATTCTTTTCCCAATTAGGTTATAACATAATACTGAACAGACTTCCCTGTGCTATACAGTATGTCTTTGCTGGTTATCCATTTTTATTTTTTTTTAATTAATTTATCTAATTTATTTATTTTGGGCTGCGTTAGGTCTTCATTGCTGTGCACAGGCTTTCTCTAGTTGAGGCGAGCGAGGGCTACTCTTCGTTGCAGTGTGCGTGCTTCTCATTGCAGTGGCTTCTCTTGTTGTGGAGCACGGGCTCTAGGCACGTGGGCTTCAGTAGTTGTGGCTCGCGGGCTCTGGAGCGTAGGCTCAGTAGTTGTGGCGCATGGGCTTAGTTGCTCCGCGACATGTGGGATCATCCCGGACCAGGGATCAAACCCGTGTCCTCTGCACTGGCAGGCAGACTGTTAACCACTGCGTCACCAGGAAGTCCCTGATTATCCATTTTAAAATACAGCAGTGTGTACATGTCAATCCTAAACTCCCTAACTATCCCTCCCCCCCCACCACAAGCAGCAAATTTTTTGATGTATACATTTTAATAACACTAGTATAATCCAAACTAGACTATTATAAATTAAAACATTAATTGGTAATCCCCAGGGAAATAAAGAAAGAAATTTTAAAAATACAGTCAGACAATAAGGGAATTAAAATGGTATACTAGAAAATATCTAACAAAAAAAAGAAAGTAATAGAGGAAAAGAGAAACAAAAAGACATAACACTTACAGAAAACAAACACCAAATAATGTAAATCCTACCTTTTCAGCAATTACAATAAATGCAAATGGATTAAATATTCCAACTAAAAAGCAGAGACTGACTGAATGGATTAAAAAAACATGATCCAGCAGCGTGAAGACAGCGCCCTCGTCTCCATCCCGGCGGGCGCCCTGTAGGCCTCCAAGTGTGTGTCAAACCAGCTGCCTGCCCCTCAGGCCGAGGCTCCAGAACAAGCACAAAGCAAATGAGCTTCTCCCACACGGTCTGGGCGGTCCTGGGTCTGCTGCTCCTGTGCGGGGGCCCTGGTCAGATGCAGCTTGCTGCACGGAGGATACATGGCTGGTGTTCCTGGGCCCCTGGGATAAGCTGCCAGCCCCTATGTTGGAGGTCTGCTGTCGCATAGCTGTGCTAGTGACTAGGTCATTATCGAACAGTCAGTTCTACCCACCACCAGAGCCTCCCATCAAGCCTCTTAGATAGCCTCAACCACCAGAAGGCAGACAGCAGAAGCAAGAAAAACTACAATCCTGCAGCCTGTGGAACAAAAACCACATTCACAGAAAGATAGACAAGATGAAAAGGCAGAGGGCTATGTACCAGATGAAGGAACAAGATAAAACCCCAGAAAAACAACTAAATGAAGTGGAGATAGGCAACCTTCCAGAAAAAGGATTCAGAATAATGATAGTGAAGATGATCCAGGACCTCGGAATAAGAATGGAGGCAAAGATCGAGAAGATGCAAGAAATGTTTAACAAAGACCTAGAAGAATTAAGGAGCAAACAAACAGAGATGAACAATACAATAACTGAAATGAAAACTACACTAGAAGGAATCAATAGCAAAATAACTGAGGCAGAAGAACAGATAAGTGACCTGGAAGACAGAATGGTGGAATTCACTGCTGCGGAACAGACTAAAGAAAAAAGAATGAAAAGAAATGAAGACAGCCTAAGAGACCTCTGGGACAACATTAAACGCAACAACATTTGCATTATAGGGGTCCCAGAAGGAGAAGAGAGAGAGAAAGGACCAGAGAAAATATTTGAAGAGATTATAGTCGAAAACTTCCCTAACATGGGAAAGGAAATAGCCACCTGTTAGGGAAAGGAAATAGCCACCTAAGTCCAGGAAGCGCAGAGAGTCCCACACAGGATAAACCCAAGGAGAAACACGCCGAGACACATAGTAATCAAAGTGGCAAAAATTAAAGACAAAGAAAAATTATTGAAAGCAACAAGGGAAAAACGACAAATAACATATAAGGGAACTCCCATAAGGTTTACAGCTGATTTCTCAGCAGAAACTCTACAAGCCAGAAAAGAGTGGCATGATATACTTAAAGTGATGAAAGGGAAGAACCTACAACCAAGATTACTCTACCCGGCAAGGATCTCATTTAGATTTGATGGAGAAATCAAAAGCTTTACAGACAAGCAAAAGCTAAGAGAATTCAGCACCACCAAACCAGCTCTATAACAAATGCTAAAGGAACTTCTCTAAGTCGGAAATACAAGAGAAGAAAAGGACCTACAAAAACAAACCCAAAACAATTAAGAAAATGGTCATAGGAACATACATATCAATAATTACCTTAAACGTGAATGGACTGAATGCTCCAACCAAAAGACACAGGCTTCCTGAATGGATACAAAAACAAGACCCATATATATGCTGTCTACAAGAGACCCACTTTAGACCTAGGGACACATACAGACTGAAAGTGAGGGGATGGAAAAAGATATTCCATGCAAATGGCAATCAAAAGAAAGCTGGAATAGCTATACTCATATCAGATAAAATAGACTTTAAAATAAAGAATGTTACAGGAGACAAGGAAGGACACTACATAATGATCAAGAGATCAATCCAAGAAGAAGATATAACAATTATAAATATATATGCACCCAACATCGGAGCACCTCAATACATAAGGCAACTGCTAAGAGCTATAAAAAAGGAAATCGACAGTAACACAATAATAGTGGGGGACTTTAACACCTCACTTACACCAATGGACAGATCATCCAAAATGAAAATAAATAAGGAAACAGAAGCTTTAAATGACACAACAGACCAGATAGATTTAATTGATATTTATGGGACATTCCATCCAAAAACAGCATATTACACTTTCTTCTCAAGTGCGCATGGAACTTTCTCCAGGATAGATCACATCTTGGGTCACAAATCAAGCCTCAGCAAATTTAAGAAAACTGAAATCATATCAAGCATCTTTTCTGACCACAACACTATGAGATTAGAAATGAATTACAGGGAAAAAAACGTAAAAAACACAAACACATGGAGGCTAAACAATACGTTACTAAATAACCAAGAGATCACTGAAGAAATCAAAGAGGAAATCAAAAAATACCTAGAGACAAATGACAATGAAAACACGACAATCCAAAACCTATGGGATGCAGCAAAAGCAGTTCTAAGAGGGAAGTTTATAGCTATACAAGCCTACCTAAAGAAACAAGAAAAATCTCAAATAAACAATCTACCTGGGCTTCCCTTGGTGGCGCAGTGGTTGAGAGTCTGCCTGCTAGTGCAGGGGACACGGGTTCGAGCCCTGGTCTGGGAGGATCCCACATGCCGCGGAGCAACTAGGCCCGTGAGGCACAACTGCTGAGCCTGCGCGTCTGGAGCCTGTGCTCCGCAACGGGAGAGGCCGCGATGGTGAGAGGCCCGCGCACCGCGATGAGGAGTGGCCCCCGCTTGCCGCAGCTGGAGGAAGCCCTCGCACAGAGACGAGGACCCAACACAGCCAAATAAATAAATAAATAATAATTAAAGGTGCTAATACTTAAAAAAAAAAAAAAAAAAACTACCTTACACCTAAAGCAACTAGAGAAAGAAGAACAAACAAAACCCAAAGTTAGCAGAAGGAAAGAAATCATAAAGATCAGAGCGGAAATAAATGAAATAGAAACAAAGAAAACAATAGCAAAGATCAATAAAACTAAAAGCTGGTTCTTTGAGAAGATAAACAAAATTGATAAGCCATTAGCCAGACTCATCAAGAAAAAGAGGGAGAGGACTCAAATCAATAAAATTAGAAATGAAAAAAAAGAAGTTACAACAGACACCACAGAAATACAAAGCATCCTAAGAGACTACTACAAGCAACTCGATGCCAATAAAATGGACAACCTGGAAGAAATGGACAAATTCTTAGAAAGGTATAACCTTCCAAGACTGAACCAGGAAGAAACAGAAAATATGAGCAGACCAATCACAAGTAATGAAATTGAAACTGTGATTAAAAATCTTCCAAGAAACAAAAGTCCAGGACCAGATGGCTTCACAGGTGAATTCTATCAAACATTTAGAGAAGAGCTAACACCCATCCTTCTCAAACACTTCCAAAAAATTGCAGAGGAAGGAACACTCCCAAACTCATTCTATGAGGCCACCATCACCCTGATACCAAAACCAGACAAAGATACTACAAAAAAAGAAAATTACAGACCAATATCACTGATGAATATAGATGCAAAAATCCTCAACAAAATACTAGCAAACAGTATCCAACAACACATTAAAAGGATCATACACCATGATCAAGTGGGATTTATCCCAGGGATGCAAGGATTCTTCAATATACGCAAATCAATCAATGTGATGCACCATATTAACAAATTGAAGAATAAAAACCATATGATCATCTCAATAGATGCAGAAAAAGCTTTTGACAAAATTCAACACCCATTTATGATAAAAACTCTCCAGAAAGTGGGCATAGAGGGAACCTACCTCAACATAATAAAGGCCATATATGACAAACCCACAGCCAACATCATTCTCAATGGTGAAAAACTGAAAGCGTTTCCTCTAAGATCAGGAATGAGACAAGGATGTCCACTCTCACCACTATTATTCAACATAGTTTTGGAAGTCCTAGCCACGGCAATCAGAGAAGAAAAAGAAATAAAAGGAATACAAATTGGAAAAGAAGAAGTAAAACTGTCACTGCTTGCAGATGACATGATACTATACATAGAGAATCCTAAAAATGCCACCAGAAAACTACTAGAGCTAATCAATGAATTTGGTAAAGTTGCAGGATACAAAATTAATGAACAGAAATCTCTTGTATTCCTATACACCAATGATGAAAAATCTGAAAGAGAAATTATGGAAACACTCCCATTTACCATTGCAACAAAAAGAATAAAATACCTAGGAATAAACCTACCTAGGGAGACAAAAGACCTGTATGCAGAAAACTAAAGACACTGATGAAAGAAATTAAAGATGATGCCAACAGATGGAGAGATATACCATGTTCTTGGATTGGAAGAATCAATATTGTGAAAATGACTATACTACCCAAAGCAATCTACAGATTCAATGCAATCCCTATCAAATTACCAATGGCATTTTTTACAGAACTAGAGCAAATCATCTTAAAATTTGTATGGAGACACAAAAGACCCCGAATAGCCAAAGCAGTCTTGAGGGAAAAAAACGGAGCTGGAGGAATCAGACTCCCTGACTTCAGACTATACTACAAAGCTTCAGTAATCAAGACAATATGGTACTGGCACAAAAACAGAAACATAGATCAATGGAACAAGATAGAAAGCCCAGAGATAAACCCACACACCTATGGTCAACTAATCTATGACAAAGGAGGCAAAGATATACAATGGAGAAAAGACAGTCTCTTCAATAAGTGGTGCTGGGAAAACTGGAGAGCTACATGTAAAAGAATGAAATTAGAATACTAACACCATACACAAAAATAAACTCAAAATGGATTCGAGACCTAAATGTAAGACCAGACACTATAAAACTCTTAGAGGAAAACATAGGAAGAACACTCTCTGACATAAATCACAGCAATACCTTTTTGGATCCACCTCCTAGAGTAATGGAAATAGAAACAAAAGTAAACAAATGGGACCTAATGAAACTTCAAAGCTTTTGCACAGCAAAGGAAACCATAAACAAGACGAAAAGACAACCCTCAGAATGGGAGAAAATATTTGCAAATGAATCAACGGGCAAAGGATTAATCTCCAAAATATATAAACCGCTCATTCAGCTCAATATTAAAGAAACAAACAACCCAATCCAAAAATGGGCAGAAGACCTAAATAGACATTTCTCCAAAGAAGACATACAGATGGCCAAGAAGCACATGAAAAGATGCTCAACATCACTAATTATTAGAGAAATGCAAATCAAAACTACAATGAGGTATCACCCCACACCAGTTAGAATGGGCATCATCAGAAAATCTACAAACAACAAATGCTGGAGAGGGTGTGGAGAAAAGGGAACCCTCTTGCACTGTTGGTGGGAATGTAAATTGATACAGCCACTATGGAGAACAATATGGAGGTTCCTTAAAAAACTAAAAATAGAATTACCATATGATCCAGCAATCCCACTACTGGGCATATACCCAGAAAAAGCCATAATTCAAAAAGACACATGCACCCCAATGTTCATTGCAGCACTATTTACAATAGCCAGGACATGGAAGCAACCTAAATGCCCACTGACAGACGAATGGATAAAGAAGTTGTGGTACATATATACAATGGAATATTACTCAGCCATAAAAAGGAACGAAATTGAGTCATTTGTTGAGACATGGATGGATCTAGAGACTGTCATACAGAGTGAAGTAAGTCAGAAAGAGAAAAATATCATATATTAACGCATGTATGTGGAACCAAGAAAAATGGTACAGATGAACCGGTTTGCAGGGCAGAAGTTGAGACACAGATGTAGAGAACAAACATATGGACACCAAGGGGGGAAAACCGCGGTGGGGTGGGGATGGTGGTGTGCTAAATTGGGCGATTGGGATTGACATGTATACACTGATGTGTATAAAATTGATGACTGATTAAAAAAAAAAAATGATCCAACTGTATGTTGACACACCTTAGATTGAAAGACACCATGAGATTAAAGGTAAAAGCCAGAAAAAGGTGTACAATGTAAATAGAAAGTATAAGAGAGCTTAAGTGGCTATACTGGTATCAGACAAGACAGACTTTAAAACAAGAGATATTGCTAGAGACAAAGAGGGACATTTCACAATGACAAAAGGGTCAAACAACAGGTAGATATAACAACATAAATACATGCACAACTAACAACAAAGCCTCAAAATACGCGAAGCAAAACCTGACAACTGAAAGGAAAAGAAAATTCAACAACAGTTGGCGATTCCAAAACCTTACCTTACTGTCAGTAACTGATACAGTAACTAAAAAAAAAAAAAAAAAAAAAAAAAAAGGAGGAAGGATAAGAAGACTCAATACTATGGGCCATCCCACCTGGCACACCTGGACTGCAGAATGCACATTCTGATCAAGTGTTCATCAAACATTCCCCAGGACAGAATATAATATAGCCATTAAAAAAAAATCTAGCAAATCTAAACAAACTGAAATTAAAGTATGTCCTCTGACCATAGTGGAATTACATTAGAAATCAACAAAACAGGGAAATCCAGGAAATACCTAACATTTAGAAATTAAACAACACAATTCTAAATAACCCATGGGTCAAAGAAATCACATGGGAAAACAGAACATATTTCACACCAAAAAAAAAAATGAAAACACAACATATCAAAATTTATAGCAAGCATCTTGTTTTGTTTTTTGTTTCTGTTTCTTTTTTTTTTTTTTTTTTTGGCTCCATTGGGTCTTCACTGTTGTGCATGGGCTTTCTCCAATTGCAGTGGGTGGGGGCTACTCTTCACTGCAGTGTGCATGCTTCACATTGCAGTGGCTTCTCTTGCTGTGAGGCACGGGCTCTAGGCTCACAGGCTTCAGTAGTTGTGGTGTGCGGGCTCAGGAGCTGTGGCTCGTGGGCTCTAGAGCGCAGGCTCGGTAGTTGTGACACATGGGCTTAGCTGCTCCGTGGCATGTGAAATCAGATCTTCCCAGACCAGGGCTCGAACCTGTGTCCCCGGCACTGGCAGGTGGATTCTTAATCACTGAGCCACCAGGGAAGTCCAGTATCTTGTTTTGGTTTTCTAGGGCCGCCATAACAGAATACCATAAATTGGGTGGATTAAAACATCAGAAATTCATTGTCTCATAGTTCTGGAGGCCAGAAGTCCAAAGTTAAGGTGCCAGCTGGGCCATGCCCTCTCTGATGGCTCTAGGGGAGGCATCCTCCTTGCCTCTCCAGCCTTTGTTTTCACCAGCAATTCTTGGCATTCCTTGCTTTGTAGACACTCCAATCAGATGGCCACCATCCTCCTGGGTATCGTCACATCGTCTTCCCTCTGTGCAGGTCTATGCTCACAAGGCATTCTCTCTGATGCTGACACCAATCATACTGAATCAGGGACCCACCCTACAACCTCATCTGAACTCATCTGCAATGACCCTATTTCCAAATAAGGTCACGTTCTGAGATACTGGGAAGTTAGGACTTCAATGTACCTTTCTGGGGAACATAATTCAACCTACTACACAGGAAGGAAACACTTTGAGGGAAACAGTATAGATTTAAACTTCTGTATCAGAAAAGAACTCATGCCAAGGTCCTAAGCTTCCACCTCAGGAAACTAGAAAAAAGAAAACAAAACCCAAAGCAAGCAAAAGGAAGAAAATAAAGATTAGAGTGGAAATAAATAAAACAGAGAACAGAAAAACAATAAGGAATCACCAAAATCAGAAGTTACTTCTTTGCGGGGACTTCCCTGGTGGTCCAGTGGCTAAGACTCCATGCTCCCAATGCAGGGGGCCCAGGTTCGATCCCTGGTCAGGGAACTAGATCCCACATGCCACAACTAAGAGTTCGCATGCTGCAACAAAGATCCCACGTGCCGCAACTAAGACCTGGTGCAGCCAAATAAATAAAAGTTACTTCTTTGCAACTTCAGCATAACTCAAACCTTTGACTAGACTGACCAAGAAAGAGAGAAGACTCAAATTATTAAAGTCAGGAGGGAATATTACTACCAACCCTCTAAAAAATAAAAAGGAAATACTATAGAAACTACTATAAGCACCTGTATGCCAAAAAAATAGATACCCTAGGAGAAATGAACAAATACCTAGAAGGATACAAAACACCAAAAATGACTCAAGGGCTTCCCTGGTGGCACAGTGGTTGAGAATCTGCCTGCCAATGCAGGGGACACGGGTTCGAGCCCTGGTCTGGGAAGATCCCACATGCCACGGAGCAACTAGGCCCGTGAGCCACAATTACTGAGCCTGCGCGTCCGGAGCCTGTGCTCCGCAACAAGAGAGGCCACGATAATGAGAGGCCCGCGCACCGCGATGACGAGTGGCCCCCACTTGCCGCAACTAGAGAAAGCCCTCGCACAGAAATGAAGACCCAAGAGAGCCATAAATTAATTAATTAATTTTTTTTAAAAAATGACTCAAGAATAATTAGAAAACCTGAACACCTATAAAAAGTGAAGAGATTAAATAATCAAAAAACTTCCAACAGGGAGTTCCCCCTGGTGGCCTAGTGGTTAGGATTCGGGCTTTCACTACCATGGCCCAGGTTCAGTCCCTGGTCAGGGAACTGAGATCCCACAAGCCGTGAGGCACAGCCAAAAAAGAAAAAAATTTCCAACAAAGAAAAGCCCAGTGGACTTCCCTGGTGGAGCAGTGGTTAAGAATCTGTCTGCCAAGGCAGGGGACATGGGTTCAAGCCCTGGGCCAGGAGGATCCCACATGCTGTGGAGCAACTAAGCCCATGCGCCACAACTACTGAGCCTGCGGTCTAGAGCCCGAGAGCCACAACTACTGAGCCCATGTGCCACAACTACTGAAGCCCATGCGCCTAGAGCCCGTGCTCCGCAACAAGAGAAGCCACAGCAATGAGGAGCCCACACACCACAACAAAGAGTAGCCCCCGCTCACCGCAACTAGAGAAAACCTGTGCGCAGCAACGAAGACCCAATGCAGCCAAAAAATAATTAATTAATTAATTTTTTTAAAAAAAGAAAAGCCCAGAACCAAATGGCTTCACAGGTGAATTATACCAAATATTTAAAGAACAAACCCTTCACAAACGCAAAAAACAGAAGAGAAGAATACACTTCCCAACTCATTCTATGAAGCCAGTATTACTGACACCAAACACACGAAGACATCACACAAAAAAGAAAACTATGGGCCAATATAATACCCCTTATGAATACAGATGTAAAAATCCTCAACAAAATACTAGCAAACCAAACGCCACAAGATGTAAAAAGGATTCACTACCATGACAAAGTGAATTTACTGCAGAAACACAGAGTTGGTGCAACATATGAAATCATGTACTATATACCACATTAAGAAAATAAAAGAAAAAAATCGTATGATCATCTCAAAAGATGCAGAAAAAGCATTTAACAAAATCCAATACCCCTTTCTGATAAAAACACTCAACAAATTAGGAATAGAGGGAACTACCTCAAACTGATAAAGGGCATCTATGAAAACCCAAGGCTAATATCATACTCTAACAGTGAAAGACTAAATGCTTTCCCCCAAAAATAGGAATAAGACAGGGATGACTACTTTCACCACTTCTACTCAACATTTTACTAGAGGTTCTAGTTATAGTAATTAGGCAAGGAAAAGAAATAACAGGAATCCAGATTTGAAAGGAAGAAGTAAAACTAATTTGATTCCCAGACAACATGATCTAGTATACAGAAAATCCAAAGGAACCCACAAAAAAACTATTAGACCTAATGAACAACCTCAGCAAGGCTGCATGATACAAGATCGATATATAAAAATCAATCAGATTTCTATACACTAGCAATGAACAACCTAAAAATGAAATTAAGAAAACAATTCTGTTACAAAAACATCAAAAAGGGACTTCCCTGGTGGTCCAGTGGGTAAGACTCCGCACTCCCAATGCAGGGGGCCTGGATTTGATCTCTGGTCAGGGAACTAGATCAAGCATGCTGCAACTAAGACCCGGCGCAACCAAAATAAATAAATAAATAAATATTTCCTTAAAAAAGAAATTAAAGACTTAAGCAAATGGAAACACATCCTGTATTCATGGATTGCAAGACTTAAGATGGAAATACCCCAAATTGATCTACATATTCAACACAATCCCTATCAAAATCCCAGAAGGCTCTTTTGCAGATATCAACCTGTTCCTAAAATTCATAAGGAAGTACGAGAGTCCCAGATGAGCCCAAAGAGATCCTGAAAAAGAACTAAGTTGGAGGACTCACAATTCCCCATTTATTTTACTTACTACATAACTACAAAATTCAAGACAAGGTGGTACTGGCAGAAGGACAGACATGTAGCTCAATGGAATAGATCTGAGAATCAAGAAATAAACTCTCACATTTATGGTCAACTGATTTTCAACAAAGATGCCAAAACAATTCAATGGGGAAAGAACAGTCTTCAACAAATGGCGGTGGACCAACTGGAGAGCCACACACAAAAGAATGAAGTTGTGCTCTTACCTCATATCATACACAAAAAGCAACTCAAAACAGAGTAAAGACCTAAATACTATAAAACCCTTACAAGAAAACAAATTTCATGACATACATTAGGCAATTATACGGCACCAAAAGTATGAGCAACCGAGGGAAAAATTTTTTTAAATTGGACTTATCAAAATTAAAAACTTGTGCTTACACTCCAATAAAGATATAAAAACAAAAAAACAAAAACAAAAAAACTTGTGCTTCCAAGGACACCATCAAAGAAAAAATAGAAAGTGAAAGACAACCACAGAATGGAAAAAAAAATTTTTTGCAAATCATATACCTAATAAGAGACTTGTGTCCAGAATACATAAAATCTCTTACAACTCAATAATAAAAAGACAACCAAATTAAAAGTGGACAAAGGATTTGAATAGACATTCCTCCAAAGAAGATACATGAATGGCTAATAAGCTCATAAGAAGATACTCAACATCACTAATCATCATCAATGCAAAATAAAACCACAATGAGATACCACATCACACTCACTAGGATGGCTACTACCAAAAAGACAGACAATAACGAGTGTGGGCAAGGATGCAGAAAAGCTGGAACTCTCACACACTGCTGGTAGGTGTAAAATAGTCACCTGCAGAAAAGTCTGATAATTACTCAATCAGTAGTTACCATATGACCCAACAATCCCAACACTGGGTATACACCCAAGAGAAGTGAGCAGAGGTCCACCAGACAAAAACCTGCACTCAAATATTCACAGCAGCATTATTCATAATACCCAAAAAGTGGAATCAACCCAAAAGTCCATCTACCGAAGAACAGAAACAAAATGTGCTATATCCACACGACGAAATGTTATTTGGCCATAGAAAGGAATATGCTGATACATCCTGCAACATGAAGGCCCCTTGAAAACATTACGTTACACGACAGAAGATGATCACAAAAGGCATTTATTGTATGATTCCATTTATATGAAACATCCAAAATAGGCAAATCCATAAAGACAGTAAGTAGATCAGTGATTGCCAAAGGTTGGGGGGAGGGAAGAACAGGGAATGACTGCTTATGAGTATGGGGTTTCTCTTCAGGGTGATAGAAATGTTCTGGAATTAGACAGTGGTGATGGCTGCAAAACTCAGGGAAAAGTACTAAAATAGTACACTCTAAAAATGTGAAGTTTATGATATATGAATTACATCTCAAGTTTAAAAAAATCATATGCTCCTAGACTGATACTGGCATTTGGCAATACTTATCAGTGTGAAGACATTTTCAGAGATACAGAAAACTGTATCAAAGATCAACATCAACAGATGAACATTTCCAATAGATTTTGATGACAGGGAACCAACTCTAAACCCAAATTTAAGTAAAATATCATTCCAAAACTTCCATTCTTCTGATTAGTAGATCTGTATTACCAAGAAGGGGGAGAAAAGCAGTCAATTATTATTATATTTTTACTTTTGTCAATAAAAAATTTTGAAATTATCCTTAATTTTGCTTCTTGGTGCGCAAAGCCTAAAATATTTACTATCTGACCTTTGCCACCTCTGGAACAAATGACGCCTGGAGCTGACCTGAGCATGTCTGTGCCTGTTTCAACGAATGGAACCACCATCCACTCTGTTGTTCAAGCGGAACCCAGCACCTGGCCCAGGCCTGGTCGCCAGGAACCATCCTCAGCCCTGCCTCATCCGCCACATCACACTGGCCAGCACAGGGAAGGAGCATCACCCACCTCCTCGAGGACTGCCTCCTCCACTGCTGTTGCTCTACCATCCATCCCTTACACAGCAGCCAGCAAGACCTTCCTAACATGCACACCTGACCACGCCACTCCCATCCCTAAAGCTCTCCCACTGCCCTCAGGATAAGGACAAGAATCCCAAGCTTGGCTTCTAACCGCTGGACCAGCTACCTCAGCTGGCTCCTTGCCCCACATTGCACTACACCCTAGGAGGATGATAAAAGAAACATCCACAAAGCACTTAAACAAGTGGTCTCAAAACATTAATACTCATAATTATTCACACTTCATAAGGCTTATTCACACACACCATCTCATCTGACTCTCAAAATCATCAAGCAGGGCAGGCTAACCTTCCCTGTCGGGGCTGGGGTTGCGGTCGGCAGGACTCTCCTCCCCACCAGCAGCGGCTCTATGCTCTGCACCCCATCACAGAGACTCAGGCTTCGTCCTGGTGACTCAACTTCTCTGCATTTTCCAGAATTAGGGTAGAGGGTTGATTCTTCGCACTGACATCTATGAGGTACCCTCTGTGATTTCTTCTTGACCTTAGAACACCCCTCCACAGCACCTTCCCATGTGTGCCCGGGCAGAAGTGGCTCTAACACTCATCAGCCATGAGGGAAAGTCACCGAACATCTAGAGAGCATGACAATGCCTGCCACAAACAGGCGATGTTGAAGTTATGTCACATACGGAAGGCCCCCAGGAAGCCACACACCGTCACACGCAAGGATCAGCTGTGAGTGTCCATCCACCTGCTCTCAGCAATGGCAGACAGACTGGCCACCTGTGTTCTCGCACCACTTCCTCCACGTTCTCCGCTGTTTCCGTCTCCTTCGCTGGCTTCCCCTGGGGCCTCGTAGCGTGATCTTGGGGGCCTGGGCTCCACAGCCCTCTTCAGCACCAGGTGCAGGCCCGGCGTCTCTTCTGGACTCTGTGGACCCACCTTCTCCCTGTTCGACGATCACCTCTGAAAGTCTACCATCTCAAGAAATGACAACTGCGTTCTCGAGGGTGCTCACTTCTTTCACACCCCTCCCCTTTTGCTCTTCCTTCAAACACACATTGACAGTCTGACCTATTCTTAGCACCTCAGCTGTTCCCACCCTCGCCCAAGCTCCACCGCTCACCAGCATCCTTCAGTGCCTTCTGGCCGTGCCCCTCCGCCCCTCCACCCGAGTCCCTCCAGAGGCTGCCCACCCACCTGAAGTACAAGCCCTCACCGGGCCCGCCCTCCTCACTCCGTCTCTCCGTCCTCCATGTCCCCCCTCGGCCACAGTGCCCCAGCCCCCTCCAAAGAGCAGATGACTCGCCTCCGGCCTGAGCCTCACCTGTAAGGCTGACTGAAGGCCTGCTTGATGGTAAACAAATGAACCAGGTACAGGGCTCGCAGCCCACCCGCCACAGGGAAGGGGAGCGCTCTGCGAGTGGAAGGGCCCTGCTGCCCTGCAAGTGCCAAGCTACCCATTCGTCGTCGCCGTTGGAACTAACAGACGGCAGCGTTTCTTGCAAAGTGGTAATAATCCTGGATATGGTACAAGAGCACAGAAGAAAGAGCAAACACAAAAGCAATATTCCAGGAAAGAATACATGTGACAACCCACAAGGGCAATTTGTTGATTCCCTCAACACGTTCTGAAACAGTTCACACATGTTCCACAATATCAGGATCTAAAAGTTCTGATCCTGATCTTAAAATCCATGCCTAAAAGTTCTGGGACTTCCCTGGTGGTCCAGTGGTTAAGACTCCGCGCTCCCAATGCAGGGGGCCCGGGTTCGATCCCTGGTCAAGGAACTAGATCCCACATGCATGCCGCAACTAAGACCCGGCACAGCCAAATAAATAAATAAATATTAAAAAAAAAAAAAGTTCTACTTCCATTGTAGCACCCAAAAGAGTTTGCACTCATTGACTAATTGCTCGTAAATTAAAACGAATCAAAACAAGGCAATCTTTAAAATAAACTGAAGCAGTCAAGGCCTACCAAATGAAGTTTCTGTCACTTGTGAACAGTCTTATCACAATACTGCCAAAGAGTATTTCATTTTCACACACCAGACAGGTAATAGTCCATGGCTACAAATTCCATCCTAAGACACAAGGCCGGGTAGATGGACTGGGTCCCAATGCCCAGCCAGCCTACATCCATCCTCCCTTCTGCTGACCAGCCCTTGAAGCGTCGGTGGTGGACAGAGTAGGCCCCGCCTTCCTCTGGGCAGCGGGAGAGAGCAGGTGAGCTCTTCCCTCACTCCCGTGTCCCGCTGGGTCCCCAGCACCAGAGCACAGGGACCGCCTGGGTGGGCCCACCAGCCTCCACCACACTTCCAGGGAAGGGGAGCCCCTCCCACCACTGACTGGAGGCAGCCTCAGTCCTGGCCCTCAAGGACCTCAGACACCCTGGTTCTCTGCCCAGCAAACATATGAATTCTTTCAGGTCCTGCCCAAACGGCACCTCCCAGCAAAGTTCTCGTTCACCCCAGCATCCAGCACCTCTGGACAGCAGGATGATGCACACGATCCCTGCTGCTGACCCTTCCGGAACACCCGCCGGGCCGCTCCACCCTGGGGTGCCGGTGCGCACAGGTAGTGCCACAGAGATCTGAACCAGGAAGGGGAGGCCGCCCCAAATCTCAGTTCAACATGCTGAGTGTTGACTGACAAAACCCAAAGCAAGGGCCGCACACCTGGGGGAGAGAAGTCTGAACCTGAGACCAGGGAGGAGTCGGTCTATACGGCGGCACAAACAGAACAGGAGGGCAGAGTGGCCACGAGGGTGGCATTATCCTCACAAAGGACTTTCCGACCAGGTCTCTGCACACACCCCAGGGGCACTGCCGTCCTAGCTCCCCATACATGGACAGTGAAGGCCGAGCACCCGAGGCAGTGCGACAGTGTCTCTACAGTCACAGCGGCATCCGTCGCCAGGCTGGGGTCCTTGAGAGCGAGACCCGGGCCATCTTCCTACAGCAGGCGCTCAGCAGAAGCTTCTCTGCCTCAGAAGGGAGGAGGGAGAGGGGACAGAGGCAGGAAGGAGCCTGGAGCCCACCCGTTTCCTTTACATATACAAATTTTATAGAGCAAAGTTATATGACCTGAAACAACAGAAACTAGAAACATAAAGGGTAAGGATGAAGGATAAACCTGTATCTCGACCACAAGAAGTACCAGGCACTGCTTTGCACAATGATCAAGTAGTTCACAGCAGACAAGCCAAAACACGGAGACAGAAACTCGACGAGAGAAAAGACAAAGAAGGAGTAGGAGTTACACGCTCCCCGCAGAGCTGCTGCCTCCAATGTCCCAGGACCACGTTGTGCAAGGGAAACCCAGTGAAGCCCAGCACCTGCGGGCGACCTGCCTGTCCCACACGCTGGGTGGCACGCATGCACACACAGGACGGATTGTGCCTCCCCGTTTCGTCCCGGTTTGCAGCTAAGACAGTTTATGGGTAGGAAACCTGAACTTACATGCTTCTCCGACCTTCAAAGAGGTTTTACTGTTTTGCTATCCTTTGGTCTGAACTTCACACTGCCTGGCTAAAAGCACAGGCAGAACACCACATCACCTCCTTTTCCTCCTCTGTGAAATGGAGAAAGTGGGACGGTAACCCTATCCGATAGGGTGGTTGTCGGGATTAAGTGAAAAACCCCATATAAGTCACTTAGTAGAATACTTACCTCGTAATACACACTAGAAAAAAATCACGACATTATCATGATTATTGACCTGCTGGGTCCCAACAAGAGCCTTTTTAAAAAGGTAAAAGTGCATCCACGTGAATAAATGGACCCTTGCAGGGGCCAGTGGCAGGATCCACCCGACCAGACAGGACTCATTTCCAGAAAACAGCAACTCCATTCACTGAT
The DNA here is from genome assembly GCF_028023285.1 of Balaenoptera ricei. Lineage (NCBI taxonomy): Eukaryota > Metazoa > Chordata > Mammalia > Artiodactyla > Balaenopteridae > Balaenoptera > Balaenoptera ricei. The sequence goes on along the minus strand of NC_082644.1, from coordinate 122,853,403 downwards.
GGCACTTGAGACGGGCTCCCAAGCTGCCCCCCATTCAGCGTGTCCCCCAAGCAAAAGTCCATTGCTGAAAATTCCAACACCCCAGCCCCACACTTTAAACTGTCTCACAACAAAGCACCCCGGCTGCATCAGCAGGGGTTCCGCCAGTGCTGCACACTCTGCCTCCTCACCCCAGCCCTACCTGCCCGGCCAGCCCCCCCCCCGGAGGCGCCCCAATGCCAGATGTGCTTCTCCCATGGCTCTCTCTCTGCCAGTGCGTCCTTCAACCCGAACGCTGTGCCATGCACATCGCAGGATACCAAACGACGTGTGTGGAAGAAAAGACTGGAGGAGGAGCAGGAGGAGGGCACGATCATCTGAATACCTGCTCTGAGCCAGGCACCTGGCGTGTGTTGTCACCACGAGCCCACGCGACAGGGAGAGGACTACAGGGAGCTGCAAGATGTGCCAAAGGTCAAGGTGAGGCTGGCAGGTGAATGCTGACTGTCTGGCAAACAGTCCACAGTCTCAACATGACACCTGGTCTCACTTCTACAGCAAACAACCACGACGACGTCCAGGTGTGGGCTGTGAGACACACCATCCACCTTCCCCTTCCCCTCTGTATCCCGTTACATGGGCAGGGAAAACAGCCTGCACAGGGGGACTGAACACACAGCTTCAACCCTAAAGAAAACGTCACCGGACTTCAACTATTTAGTGACCTTCTACCTGTTATCAAGGCTGACAGCAGGGACTTCCCTGGTGGTCCACTGGGTAAGACTCCGCCTTCTAATGCAGGGAGCACAGGTTCGATCCCTGGTTGGGGAACTAGATCCTGCATGCCGCAACTATGAGTCCACATGCGCAACTAAGGAGTCCACATGCTGCAACTAAGACGCGACGCAGCCTAAATAGATAAGAATATTCCTTGTTTAAAAAAAAATGCTGACAACAGAAGATAGTAAGGACTTACTACAGAAAAAGTCTATTCTAGAGCCTCACATCTGTGGTTTTTTCTCATTTATGGGAAAAGCAACACTGACGTACAGTGGGTAAAGGATGGTCTTTTTAATAAATGATGCTGGTTCAAGTACACATCCATATGAAAGAAAATGAATCCTGATCCCTACACCTCATGTTTTACACACAAAAAACGATCCCAGAAACTGCAAACTAAACCCAAAGGAAGCAGAAGAAATAATACAGAGTGGAAATTTAAAAACAGAGAACAGAAAACTGGGAATTCCCTGGCGGTCCAGTGGTTAGGACTCTGAGCTTCCACTACACGGGGCACAGGTTCAGTCCCTGGTCGGGGAACTAAGATCCCATATGCTGTGCAGCACGGCAGCTCCTCCCCCCCCCACCTAAAAAAAGAAAGAATAAAGAAAAACAGAAACTGTCAACAAAACCAAAAGTTGATTCTTTGAAGAGATAACAAAATTGACAAAACTCTAGCTAAACTGACTAAGGAAAAAAAAAAAAAAGACATTGAAAGAAGGTAAAGCAGACCTAAACAGATGGAAAAACACCCTGTGTTCATGGACTGTTAGACTAAATATAATTATGATGATAGTGCTCCCCAAAGTGAATCACAAAATCAAGGCAATCCCTAACAAAATCCTAGAAGGCTTTCTGCAGCTATGGACAAGCTAATCCTAAAATTCATATGGAATTGCAAGGGACCCAGAAGAGCAAGAACAAAGTTGGTAAACCCATACTTCCCAAGCTACAGTATTCAAGATCATGTGGTACTGACATAAGGACAGACATATAAACCAATGTACTAGAACTAAGTAAGAGTCCAGAAACGAGTCCTGACATTTATGGTCAATTGATTTACAACAGAGGTGTCCAGACAAGCCAGTGGGGGAAAGAACAGCCTTTCAACCAGTGGTTCTAGGACAACTAGATCTCCACTTGCAAAGAATAAACTTGGACCCCCTACCTCACACCATACAAAAATTTAAGTCAAAATGGATCACAGCCCAAAATATAAGAGTTAAAACTATAAAACTCAGAGGAAAACACAGTGGTAACTTCCTAACAATGGATTTGGCAATGGACTGTTAGATATGACACCAAAACCCAAAGAAGAAAATAGATAAACTGTACTTCATCAAAATTAAAAACACTTGGCGCTTCAAAGAACACTATCAAGAAAGTGAAAGGACAACCTACAGAATGGGAAAAAATATTTCCTAATCATATATCGATAAGGGATTTGTATCTACAATCTTCAATATACAAAAAATGTTTCCAACTTACCACCGAAACAATCCAACTGAAATGGGCAAAGGATTTCTATAGACATGTCTGTAAAGAAGATACACAAATAGCCAATAAGCACATAAAAAACGCTCAACATCATTAGTCATTAGGGGAAATCCAAATCAAAAGCACAATGAGATACCACACCACATCCAACAGAATGGCTATAATCTAAAAGACAGTTAATAACAAGTGTTGGCAAGAATGTGGAGAAACTGGAATCCTCATACACTGCTGATAGGAATGTAAAATGCTAAAGCTGCTATGGAAAACAGTTTGGCAGTTCCTTACCACAGAGTTAACACATGCCCAGCAAATCTACTCCTAGGTACACACCCAAGAGAAATGAAAACGTATGTGTATACAAACACTGTTGATGAATGTTCATAGCAGTATTAGTCACCATAGCCAAAAAAAGGAAGCAACTGATAAATGTATAAATAAAACACAGTATATTCATACAATGGAATATCATTCACCCACATAAAGGAATAAAATACCCCCCCCAGCAGGAAAAAAAAAAAAAAAGTTTATGCAGGCATATCCCAAAAGTGTCTAAACAAAATAATCAAAAAGCATACTGGTGCTTAACATCAACAGTCATCAGGAAAATGCAAATTAAACCACAATAAGACACACTACACACCTACCAGAATGGCTAAAAAGAAAAAGACAAACCAGTACCAAGTGTTAGCAAGGATTTAGAGCAACTGGCGCTTCCTTACACTTGTACTTTGGTACAACCACCTTGGATACGTATGCACATTCCTTGACTCAACACCCCCACTCCTAGGCATAAACCCACAGAAACATGCATCTGTGTTCACCAAAAGACACATATAAGAATGTCCACATCACCTTATCTGAATACCCCAAAACTTGAAACAACTCAAACGTCCATGCATAGTACAATTAATAATGAAACTGTGCTATATCCAGACAATGGAATATTATACAGTAATGAGAATGAACAAACTACCACAGTACACAGCAACGTAGATGAATCCTAGAGACAAAATGTTGATCAAAAGAAGGCAAACATGAGTACACACTGCATGATGTCCTTTATACAAAGTTCAGAATCAGGCAAAATGAATCAAGGTAACAGAAGTCAGGATAGCAGTGACCTCTGGGCAAGTACACGGCAGACTGCAAGGAGCCCAGGGGGGCTTCTGTGGTTCTGGTAATGTTCCCTGCTTGATCTAGGGTCTAGAGACATATATGACACTAGACACATAATGTGTGCATGTTTCTGTATGTATGTCATATATTAATACAATTTCCAAAAAAATAGTCTTCATGCTTTGGTTACATGACTTATTGCTATTGAATCTGGTAAAGATATGGTGACAGATACTACAGAACCATAAAGACAGATTCGAGCAGACCATTTCTACAAGAGAAGGAAACAGAAGGGCAGACTGAGCCAGAGGTGGGGGAACTCCTGACCATTCACTGGCCCATATGACAACTGGCATTGTGTTTCACCCTAGTGTTCAAGGAGTTCACAGAACACAGGCAAACAGCAAGGATGAGGAAGTAACCAACACTCTCTAAGCCTAAATGCCAGCCTTGGAATCTGATGGAGAGGAGAGGACCTAGACTCCAAGGAGAGAAATCATCTTAACAACCAGCTTAGCAAACAATTTTCAAACTACACAGGACAGAGAGCTCTCTGGCCTTTCTTAGGCTAGCACTTATTAGGAGGCTACTGGGTGTCAGTTCCTCTATCAACAGTATCAAGAATCTATACCTCCTGCCCATATGAACTGTACTTCATGTCACTAAACAGTTCTTCTTTGTATAAGTATTCCAGCTAACGAATAAAGACTTCCATTTTGCAACCCCTAATGAGTTAACGATTCTGAGCAATGAATATCGATGACTGTTAATATCACAAAGCAAGATTTACAGTGCCTGATAAAAAACTTAATACCAGTTACGACATATTCTTGCTAAAATTTTTTTAAAAGACAAACCTATTATACATCTGATGGAGCCCCCAGCCCAGAGCTAACGGAAAGATAATGTGAGCCACGTACGTAATTTTTAATTTTCTAGTAACCACATTTAAAAAAGGAATTAGACGGACTTTCCTGGTGGTCCAGTGGTTAAGACTCCGCCTTCTAATGCAGGGGGCACGCGTGTGATCCCTACTTGGGAAACTATGATCCCACATGCCATGCCGGTTGCAGAAAAAAAAAAAGAAAAATTAGAAACACAAATTACTTTTAATAAATGTTATTTAACCTAATACATCCAAAATATATATTTCAACATGCAAACAATATTTTTTAAAGTATTAACATGATACTTCACATTCTCTCTTTCACACTAAGTCTTGCAAATTCTGCATGTATTCTGCACTTACAGCACATCTCAATTCACACTAACCACATCTGGACTGCTGAAGAGCCACATGTAGGAGTGGATATCATACTGGAAAGCAGCAGCTCTAGATCTTAAATAAAAATGGCAGGGAGTAGAGGACAAAGGAACATGTTAAACAACATGGTAAGAATGTCATCAGCGAAATCAAGGTTATGGGAAACTTTGGGACACATAAACCATTATCTTCAAAACTTAATTACGGGGACTTCCCTAGTGGCTCAGTGGTTAAGAATCCACCTGCCAATGCAGGGGACACAGGTTCGAGCCCTGGTCCGGGAAGATCCCACATGCCGCGGAGCAACTGAGCCCTCGCACCACAACTACTGAGCCTGTGCTCTAGAGCCTGCAAGCCACAACTACTGAAGCCCACGCACCTAGAGCCCGTGCTCCGCAACAAGAGAAGCCACAGCAATGAGAAGCCTGCGCACCGCAAGGAAGAGTACCCCCGCTCGCCGCAACTAGAGAAAGCCTGCGCACAGCAACGAAGATCAAACGCAGCCAAAAAAATTAATTAATTTTAAAAACTTAATTGCAGGACTTCCCTGGTGGTCCAGTGCGTAAGACTCAGCACTCCCAATGCAGGGGGCCCAGGTTCGATCCCTGGCCGGGGAACTAGATCCTGTATGCCTCAACTAAAAAGTCCACATGCCACAACGAAGATCCCTCGTGCCACAACTAAGACCTGGTGCAGCCAAATAAATAATTTTTTTTTTTTAAAACTTAATTGCAAGAGAAAAATAAAGACATGGAAATCGATATACTGAGAATTAAGAGATACCTATCAAGGGCAATGAATAGACCATATTTTGAAATGAAATGAAAAATCTGAACAGTGACTGAATATTTATTGACTGAAATATCTATATTAACTGAAACACAGATAAAATATATCTAAGAACTGCTTCAAAATATTTGAGGATGGATTGGGGAGTGGCCATGAGGAGACAACTGTTGATGTCGGGGGACAGGAACATGGGGCTCATTCTACCACCATATCTACTTCTGAGTAGGTATGAAAAAGTTCCGCAATAAAAATTCTGAAATATCTACATATGCATTTGTCTGTATACGCTCAATAATTATAATACTGGTAGCCTGCCAAAAGAAGAACTGAGTGGTTAGAGGACAAAGAGACAGATGTTTCACTTTATAATTTTATACTTTTTCAATTTTGAACCATGTAACTAACTCATCTACTCAAGATAAATTTAAACACATATGCCTTGACTCAATCCACCACAGGGCCCAAGCCTACTCAGTGGTCTCCCTGCTTCCATCGTCTTTTTAAAATGTGAATCCCTAAAATAATCCCTCGCTGACTGTCTATACTGCTCAGGAGACCATCAACTTGTTACCACAGCGACAAGGCCCTCAGTGACCCGACCCCACCTGTCCAGCTTCAGCTCGTGCCCCTTCTGACCCATAATTCCACCGTGTACCAAAGGCTTCAGTGTCACAACCCATAACCGAGGAAGCTGGGACACCTATAAAACAAACACCACGTGGCTACTGAAAATGTTAGAAGACACAGAAGCACGTGAGATGATCCGTGAAAGAAGAGTGCAGACAGCACGCGCTCACTGATTACAGCCGATTTTAAGTACGAACGTGCACACTCAGACAGATCAGAAACAAACAGATGACAAATATTTGGCATTCTTAGGTTTCTAGGTTTCAATTTTCTACATTTTCTAAAATGCCTGATTTCTTTTTGAAATGTACTACTGTACCTTGTACTTCCATTTCGTGTCTTATCTCCTTTAGGACCTAGACTAACTTACTTTCCTCAAGCGGCCTTTCCCAACACAAGTCTGCCTGCAGCAATTAGCGCAACAGCACGGGCCTTTTCTTGTTTACTTTGAACCGATTCCATCTCAATTCCCGCTTGGTAATATTTGCTCTATCACACTCTTTAAATTTTGTGAAATCAGAGACCAATCTCATAAACTTGCATATCCTCTTACACAGTATCTAGAATAGCACCTCATAAAGAGAAGGGGCTCAACAGTGCTTAGAGACCACTTGGAAGGAACATTTTAAATATACTCTGATCAGAACTTATAAACCTATTAAAAGTGGGATGCAGAAAGCAGTCCAAAAACTTTTCCAAAGTAAAACATCAACTGACAGTGATGTTACAGGGAAAGTGACTTCTGACTTCTTATCTAGGAAGACACCACTTCAAAGGAAATGCCACCTTTGAAGAGTTAAAGGAACCACTTCAGGGACTTCCCCGGTGGTCCACTGGTTAAGACTCCGCGCTCCCGATGCAGGGGGCCCGGGTTCGATCCCTAGTCGGGGAACTAGATCCCGCATGCCGCAACTACAAGAGCCCACATGCCGCAACGAAGATCCCACGTGCTACAACTGAGATCCGGCGCAGCCAAATAAATAAATAAATATTTAAAAAAAAAAAAAAAAAAAGAACCACTTCAGCTTTTGTGTTTTAAAATCCAAAACCCCTGAAGACTTTTTTGTTTTTGTTTTGTTTTAATAAACGAAAATACTAGAAGTTAAATAAAAGTGGGACAGTAAGTGGGAGAACTTCTCAACTCTGGAACTCATGCCCTTTGTACCACCCTGCGGCAGGCCAAAATAACTGGGCTCCAATCACCATTCCCTATGTGATTTGCTGAGCAAGCAATGTAAACTGAAACCAAACTGCCCACCTACCGTAAGATAACGGCATCCATCAAACATTCTAAGTCCCATGAAATAGCAAATAACATAAAGTTCCTAAAGGGAAGAGCCCAAAATACGGTTCCCATAAGCTAAATTATTTTCAAAGACAAACTCAGTAAAATGTGGTCAAACATACAAAACCGTTTTGTGATATGGCAGTAAGCGGGGGCTCTGGCCCCCATTGCGGCATGGACCACGTGTGGGATCTCCAACAACTAAGCTACCCACAGATGTCCTTTTGGGCATCAGGGCTGAGGTACGTTTATTGCCCTTGCTAACCTCTGTTATGACTCCAGAACCTTCCCTGGTTATGATCCAGAACCACATACTACATAGTAAGATCTGAGATGGGCAGCCCTTTCCACAGGATAGCTGTGCTTTTAGTGTGGGTGAAAATCTGCTTCTCAAGATTTATAGCAAATGCTTCTGATTTCTGGATGCAGAACAGACTTTCCACTCCCTTCTCTTATCAAAAGATCAACAAAAGACAAGAACAGGAAAGAGAAACATGCACTCCACCTAGGAAACATTTCAAACCCCTACACGAAACATGAATAGGAAGACGGAGGCTGGAGGAAACCTCGATCACTCCACAGAGCAGAGGAAGGGGAAACCTAACAAGGTAGTCACTGCTGAGGATCAGGCTGACTGGCCCCACAGAACCACGGAAAGTCTCTAAAGCCGGAGGTGATGCCTGAAGCTGAAAAGGGATGTGGCGTAAAACTCCAAGTAAGGAATGCTGGACTCTCAACTCCCCGGGCCCCTCCTGCACACTCAGACAAGCACTCTTCTATAGCCACAAGCCACCAGAATGTACCACACTTGGGGAGAGCAGCACAAAGAAAGACAGGAGTAGGCACCTCACTGAAAGCAAGGGAATTAGGCAAAGGCTACCCAGTGAACCCTGGGAAGGCCCTCCCCTTCCCCCTGCCCTTTAACCTAGCTCCAACATCCATCCCAAAAGGCAGAGACTGAAGGCTCCCTTTCCAAGGAAACCGAAGCAGAGGACAGTAACATTTGGAGGAGAGCCACTAAAAAAAAAAAAAAACATTAGTCATGACCCTCCAGTGAAAGTAACAAGTAAACAAGCCCCCCAATACACTCAGCTTCCCATTTTTAGTACTTTGTTCATAAAGATGAATAAACAGCCAAGGATCACCAGACATTGGAAGAAGGGTTTCCAGCAAGAATGAAAGAGACCAAAAGATACAACAGCAAAGAGGAATGCACAGGAAACAGAAAAAGTGCAGGAAACAAAATTTAATTTTATTTTTTTAATTTTTTAAAAATTTAACTGTAATTTTAAAAATTTAACTGAAATTAAGAGATAAGCAAAGATACTGTATACATAAAACAATAACAGCAGGCATTTAAAAAGGAACAAAGAACAGTAAAGAACATGAAAATATGAAAGAAGTTAAAAATTCAGTAACAAATTGGAAAATTGTCAAACACACTCCCAAAAAGTAGAACAAAAAGATCAAGACATGACGAGGAGAAAAGATGTTTAAAAATTAGAATATTAAGGACAGGAAGTCCAACATTCAAATAAAGGAATTGGGGGGCTTCCCTGCTGGCTCAGTGGTTAAGAATCCGCCTGCCAATGCAGGGGACACGGGTTCAAGCCCTGGTCCAGGAAGATCCCACATACCGCGGAGCAACTATGCCCGTGCGCCACAACTACTGAGCCTGAGCTCTAGAGCCCGCGAGCCACAACTACTGGGCCCACGTGCCACAACTACTGAAGCCCGTGCGCCTAGAGCCTGTGCTCTGAAACAAGAGAAGCCACCCCAATGAGAAGCCCACGCACGGCAACGAAGAGCAGCCCCCGCTCACCTCAATTAGAGAAAGCCCGCGCACAGCAATGAAGACCCAACGCAGCCAAAAAATAAATAAATAAAATAAATTTATAAAAAACAAACAAACAAATAAAGGAATTGGAAAAAGAGAACACAGAGAAAATAGTAGAGAACAAACTATCTCAAATACATAATACAAGAACTCCCTATAAATAAAAGGACATCAATCCCCAGATTTTAGGGCTTAGTACCATGTATGATAAATGAAAAAAGGCTACAGCTAAGGCCTATCATGAAAATTAGGAAAATCAAGGATGCAAGGATCCTAAAAGTTTGATGTGGGAATAATGCTTACTAAGGATTAAGAATCAAACTGGGGAATTCCCTGGCGGTCCAGTGGTTAGGACTCCGCACTCTCACTGCCGAGGGCCCGGGTTCAATTCCTGGCTGAGGAACTAAAATCCCACAAGCCGCGCAGTGTGGCAAAAAAAAAAAAAAAAAATCAAACTGGACTTCAACAGCAACAACAAAAACTAGAAGATACTGGATCAATAACTTCAAAATTACTTGCAACCTGGAATGCCAAGTCCAGCCAAACTTATTCTTTAAGTGCAGTGGTAAAATCAAAACATTTTCAGACATGCAAGTTCCAAAAGTCTGCCTCCCAACAAACTACTGGGAAGCTACTGGAGACTGAGTTCCACCACCATGAGTGAGTGAACACACACACAGAGGGGAGCATTAGAGGCAGGGAAGGGGCCAGAATCTCCAGGATGGCAACGTGCACAGGCCCAGAAAACAAGCATCCCGTCTGGGCTGGGGTGCCTGAGGAGCACTGTGAAACCGGCTGGTGAGCTGACAGGGCTGAGTGGTAAAAACTTAAATTGAGAAACATTTTACAGAATGAAAGGTGCGGGAACATTATTCCGAGGTTCGAGGGGAATCAGGCCAATGAAAAATAAAGCAATTACTAACTCAAGGGAAGTAAAAAAGTCTGCCCAAGAAAAGAAATCCAATTGTGGTTTACCATCCAGCTCAGCACGGCACAAAAATGACCTTAACAGACTGACGAAGATTCTGATATAGATTTAACCACAACTGTGAGTTACCTAAGTGAGAGACAGAGTATGAGAGAACTGAAATCGTCATCTACCATTAGTGGAAGCCAACAGATAACGCCTAAAATTGGTGAATGAAGGCATGACAACACAAGCGTGTTATTTAGAAACATGAGGCAAAGGCTAAGAGTGGCTGCTGCCTCTCTTGAAAAGCAGGAGAGGATGGCAGCTTCTTTACTGCCTTTTAGCACTATCTGACTTTCTAAACTCTGTGCATGTACGTGCATTATTTTAAGAAACACAAAACAAGGTTAAAGAAAGAGACACGTAGTAGCCACCCTGCTAGAAAAGCACAGAATTTGCCTGGGAAGGCCCTCCTGCTGAAAGGTAACATCTTGCTGGGTCAAAACCCTTAGGTGACCCTGAACATACATTAAACCCCAGGAGCCCCCACTTACTAATCCACAAAACAGGGGATGCATTTCATTACCTCAGAAGTTCTTTCAGTGTGAAAAAGTGGTGACCTCTTTCTAGGTCAAGGAAAAGAAGAAAAAGTAAATATACAGTCAGATAAATTTCAAGTGTCCACTTTCTGGTTTAATCATCTGGCAACTGGGAAACCCTGACCCAGGAACCATTTCGCCGATTTAGTGGCAACAGATGACACCATGCCTACCCACTGTCCAGGAGGCCCCTCACCTAACGTGCACCTCCATAATAAACACTTAGGATCACGAATCTAAGCCCAGAGTTTCCATGAGCTTCAAGTGACCGCCACAGACACAGCGCAACAGTCTCTGGAGGCAGACCACCTGCACCCATCTTCTCCACCACAAGCTCCGTAACCTGGGGCCACACTGTGCCTGTTTTCCTCCTGTACAAGTGGGGATATAACAGTACCCACCTCAAAAGATCACCGTCAGGCTTTAATGAGTGAATTCACGCAGCTAAGGCACGGCTGGACACAGGTAAGGGCTTAGTAAACAGAAGCTGTCATTGCTGTTGGCTCAGTCAAGCCCTCTACTCAAGGCTGCCTGTGGAATCAGAGACATCTGGGGCGATTTGTTTATCAATTATTAATTAAAAACCTACTATGTGCCAGACACCAAACAAGCGCTAATTCTGTAACTGGCTAGGCCAAGTCATTCAATCGCTTCCAAGTCTTGTTTCCCGCATCTGCTAAATAAAAAATAACAGTACCTGCTGCACAGAGCAGAGAAAGCTAAAGGAGAGGACTTACCTAAAGGGCTTGCAGCGCCCAGGGCCCGGAAGTTGCTCAATAAACGATACCATAATCACTACACATCTTCTCTCCTACAAGTGACTTGGGGTTATCTAATTCACCTTTTCTGTTTTTCTGAGCCTAATACACTCCTTGAGTGTTGAAGGTGCTAATAAACAGTCCTTGCGTTGAATTTAGGAGCTTTCCTGCACCTTCCCAGTTTACTTACATCCACACCCCCCAAAACTGCAAGAGAAAATTAAATGTTAAAAGATTGTGCATTACCTGCATAAACATATACTACGTCTACACACTAGGTTATTGCAAAAGGGCCTTATCACACACCTTAGCTTTCTGATCTTTAGAAGTTCCCGCAGTTATTACACATGGAGTAATTTCACAGAAAAACTGCTAGATCATCACTTTTTTCCAAACTGGTCCCTCGTGTCAGCCCGGAGAGCGCACTGTTTCTGCACTTCCCCGGGCACACCGCCTCCCGCCTGCTTCTCCCTTCTGCGGGAAGCTAGTGGCCCATCTCACAAGAGTTTGCTTTCTCTGCTGCTACAAGCAAGGGAAAAACTATCCTTGAGAACGAGCAAAGGGGAGGCCAGGAACATTAACAAAAGCATGGGAACTTTTTACATCCAAAGCCCGCGTGAGCGGTTTGCCTGGAAATCAACCGAAGTCGTGCATTCCTGCTCCTGACAGCCACCGGGGCTGGCAGCATTGTCCGGGGAGAAGCGCGCCGGCCCGGCCAACTTTTCCTTCAAGACCGAGCCATCCTCTTCGGAACAAAGTGAAAGGTCAGCGGGCGCAAGAGCGGCGCCGGGAGCGCACAGCCTCGCCTCGCTCGCGCCGCCAACTTGGCCGGCTCGCCCCACTTTCCCTTTTGTCCTCCGCCCCTTCCGCGGGGCTCCCGGCCGCGGCCCGGGGGCGGGGGGCGGGGGGCGGGGGGCGCCGGCGGGGCGGGCGGGGCGGGCGGCGGCTCTCCTCGCCCGCGCCCCCGCCTCGCCCGCGCCTCACCCGCGCCCTCACCTCGCCCGCCAGCCCGCACAAAGCGCGCCCCGCGCAGCGCGGCCCGGACGCCCGGCCACCTCGGCCCGGCCTCGGCCTGAGGCGCGGCGGCGGCGGCGGCGGCGGGGAGGCGCCGGCCAGCCCGCCCCCCGCCCGCTCGCGCCCCCGCCCGCGCGCCCGCCCCGCCCGGCCCGCCGGCCCGCGCCTGCCCCCGCCCCCACGCCCGCGCCCGTGCCCGCGCCCGCCGCCGGCCCGCTCCTCACCTCAGCATCGGCGGCGGCCATGGCCCGGGCCCGCAGCGTGGCCCCGCCCCTCCCGCGCGCCATCGCCCCGCCCGCGCCTCGCGGCCCAGGGCGGGGCGGGGCCGGTCGCGCGCGTCTGCGCCTGCGCCCGCCCCCGCGCCTGCGCGCTGCAGCCCGAGAGCGGCGTCCGCGGCGCGGGCCTGCCCCGGCCGGAACCGGAGCGCGACAGCCGGCCGCGGGGGTGGGGCCGGGCGCAGCGGGCTTCCGGGGTCGGCGCGGCGCCGGACGTCGTCCTCCCGTAGTCTTCCAGTTTGCACTATATTCTCTCTCTCTGCGTAGGCACTGTAGCGGGCCGGCCGGGGTGGGGAAGGACCCCTGACCTCTAACCCCGGACACACATCGATTTCGTCTGCCTTCACAGAAGGCGGACTTGGACTTGCGTTCTAGGGCGGTGCCCGGGTGGGGCTTGTGCCCGGTTGGGAGGGGTGCCCCAGTTGCGGCTGCATCCGGTTAGGGAGAATGGCCCAGCTCGGGGGTGGGGGTGCTTCGGTTATGAGGTGTGCCTGGCGGGGTCCTGACTGAGAAAGCTGCCCTGAGGCGGGAGGGGGGATGTTCCTTTGGGGAGGGTTGCCTGCGTTGGCGGTGCTCCAGTTGGGGGAGGTGCCCCAGTTAGAGTGACTGCCCCAACGCTGGGGTGCTCTGCTGGGAGCATGTCCGGACTGTCGGGGAGGATGCCCTGATTAGGGAAGTTGCCCCGCTAAGAGGCTGTGCCCTGGCTGGGGACAGTGTCCTGGGTGGGAAGTGTGGGTCGGGTGGGGAATGTCCAAGGCGGAGGATTGTCCCTGTTGGGGGGGGGGGGGCGCTGCGCTCTGGTTAGGGAAGATGCCAGGCTTGCCGGGGGTGGGATGCTCCAGTTAGGAGGTGGCCCCAGTTGGGCAGCCTCTTGGGTCACCCCAACCTCCTGCAAGCCCCCCAGTTATGCACAGGGCGAGACCTTTCCTGCATATCAAGCAGCCTTCACTGAACAGCACCACGTAGACTGGCTTAGGCCGCCCACTCCCCATAGCCAGACGTGTTTCTGCCATCCCCTGGCAGTTGAGAAAAGAAGCATAGACTGAAATTGGGGTTCTCTGGCCAGTCTTCACAACAGGAACTGGGGAGGCCCTGAGTCAAAAGGTAATCTGGGCCTCACTCCTGTGAGGGTTCAATCTCGTGGAACATGAGACTCCAGGAAAATTCCAGTAAGTGCACTGACGGTGCACTCAGCTGCAGAGGAGGCAGTGGACGATCCTAAGTACCAAGGAAGCCTTCCCAGGTTTGGGGGGACAGCCTGAGTCAGCTCCTGACAGGCCGGGAACCCCAAGCTCTGGAGCCTCAGTTTGGGAGGCTCAGGAGCGGTCTTCCTCCACAGCCTGCACAGCTCCACCAGCTTTCACCCGCACCTGCTTCTCTGGCACCATCCTTTCTCTCTCAACTCCTGCCTTGGGCCCTAGTCTGCCCCTTCTCTGAAACACTTTTATCTCAGGTATCTGTGTGGCTCACTTCTTGACAATCCTTGGGTCTTAAATACCACCTCTTCAGGGAAATGTCCCCTTGCCCCTATTTAAAAACAATACTGCACCCCAAAACTTCCTTGCTTTCTTTTACTGCATAGCATCCCGTTGCCATATTGTCTGTCTGCCCCACTAGAATGTAAGTCCAAAAGGTAAGGGATTTTTGTTTTGTGTGCCCTAGTACCTAGAACAATGTTTGGCATGCAGGAGACAAAATATTTGTTGAAGGAATAGATGTTAAGATGTGAAAAAAAGTCCTTCATTAGGCAAAGACCGACTGTAAATGAATCTGTCAGAAGTAGGTGATGTTCCCATTCTGCACCATCAGCCCGACCCACCCTATGCTGGTATTATCGCCGACCAATGACGTTAGGTGCTCTTCTCGGCACATAACGTGTTACGTGTTGACTCAGTGACCATCAGGTCAGTCCTGGGAGGTGGACGTCGTTTTCATCCACATTCTGTAAGTAAGCAAACCAAAGCAGGGGAGTGCCTTCAAGGCCACACAACTGTCGGGAGGCAGAGATGGGATTTGAAACAGGCAGAGTCTCAACCATGAGGCTACAGCTTCAAGTAGACGTTTCACAGGTTATCCTGCTTGTGGCATGCTTTGTGTTTTTGTCCAATATTCATCCTCTCCTTGTCCCACAAATGGTAAAGTTTTAGGGTACATGGTTGCCTGTACATTTCCAACTGTAAAGGGTGGCCAGTGGGATGTGTGCAAAAGTGATACAATTTACTTCTCAGCCTGTCCCAAAAAAAGTTGGAGGTTCAAGACCAGTAACCTGGGTGATGGTGAAAATTGCAACAGCCATCCTGGACCCAGGGGTGGAAACCTCGAATTGACTTGAGAGTTACAGCTATGCCACCTCTGGACTGTTAAATGTACAAGAAATAAACTTCTATCATGTGGGACAGGGCGCTCGACCCGTCTCCTCATAGTCCTATGAACTCATTATAGATTACGGTAACTGACACACGTAGCCAGGGTCCACCCTTCACCATACGGCAGGGCTGGAATTTGAACCCAGAATTTGAACCCGAAGTCTTATCTTAACGCCACCTCCAAGGTTTCCCAAAGCACGCCAGGATCCCGGCCCCGCAGGGCGTTTACCGGCCCTCTGGAACGTCTGCAGAATGCCTCTTCGGGAAACGCTGCTTTCCCGTACCCTTTTTATTTGCTCCTGGGTTCCTTGTGTCATAGACAACAGTCCTTTGAATTGTAGACCTCGGGAGCGGCTTGTGTGTTCGCACTTGGGTGGGAATCAAGAAGCAGCATCCCTCAGAGCCAGACGTGGCAGTGGTGACGGCAGGGGCAGGAGACTTGAGGCCAAGGGTAAAGGACCTGGGGAAGCCTGCTCCCTCACCCCGACCGGATTTCGTCTGGCACACGAAGTCTAAACTGGCCTGGAGTGGTGGATGCCAGACGGCTAGCCCAAGGTGTGTGCTAACAAAATGGAACAGCGGTGGTCTTCTCCCCCTGTCACAAGGCCACTTAAGTTGATGCTGAGGCTCCAGACACGCAAGCCCGCCTCCGAGGGCAAATCCTGTAGCAGAACCGGGAGGCCAAGCGCCTACCCCGGCCCTGGTTAACCGCCACGGGCGGTTCCCAAAGCTGGTTCTGCTCCCTGCCCGGATCGCTCCCCCACCCACCTTCCGGCCCAAGACGCCCGGAAGGAGGAGGGACCCAGAGCGGAAGTGGGGGGGGGGGGGGGAAACGACGACAAGGGGCGGGGCCGAGGAGAGGGGCGTGTCCCGAGGGGAGGGGAGGGGCCGGTGAGGGGCGTGCCCCCCAGGGAGAGGCGGGGCTGAACGGGGCGTGCTCCGCAGGGGGCGTATCCTGCATGGATGGGCTAGGCTAAGAGGGGCGTGTCCCACGGGGAGAGGAGGGGCTGTGCCCTATAGGGAGGGGCGAGCCCCGCAGGGAGGGGAGGGGCTGAGGAGAAGCCCGGGGGCTGGGCACACCCACTACCGGAACACGCGCACACACCGGCAGAGGAGGGCGCCCCACAGGTCACTGTGCCCAGCTCTACAAATGAAGCGTTTTATTTACACCAAGTCTCTCTAGGCCCCAACCCCCGGGGAGAGGCCGACTACAGGGGGGCTGCAGAGGCTGGTCAGGGCAGAGGCTGGTCCGGAGGCAGAGGCCGCAAGGAACGGCGGGCAGCGGCGGGTCCTGAGTGGGCCGGGCCAGGCCGGGAGCGAAGGCACGAGGCCCTGGGAGCCTAGTCCCAGGGCATAGGTCCGTCCGTCCGGAGAAGGCAACATGGGGTCAGCTCCCTGGGGTCAGGCCAGGGTCCACACCACCACAGCTCTGCTCATAGGATGGCGGGGCCTCTGCAGGGAGAAAGCCAGGTCTGCATGGGGCCCGTGTCTCCCCCTCCCTGCCAGGCCCCAGGCCCCCACTCACCATAGGGGTAGCCCCACGAGCTATACTCAGGGGGGAGGATCAAGGTACTGGTCGTGGGCACCGGCCCTCCAGAACCCTCTGCAAAGTAGGGCACGGTGGCACCTGTGGAGATGCACAAGGGAGGGGGCAACGGGTGGGGGGCAGGGCTGCCATCCTGAGGATGGGGTTCAGGGGCGCCAGGCACAGAGCCGAGGGCTGCAGGCGGCTGCTGCTGCTGTGAGTGGCTCTTGGTGGAGAGGGAGACAGGGTCCGAGAAAAAGTGGGGGCCACCAGCCACAGCCTCCGCCTCCTCCTGGGGTGGCGCTGAGGGCACCACCAGGCCTTGGCCTGGCTGGGGGCTCAGTGGGACATGGTTCACAGCGATGTTGCCGATGAAGACCGGGAGCGTCACGATGGCTTCCGGCGTCTTCAGGGAGACCTGGGGAGGTTGTGCGAGTGAGGAGCCAGGCCACCGGCCCCTCCTCCCACCCCACCCCTGTATCCCTACCACCTGCAGGTAGTAATCCACGTGGATGAGGCTGCAGCCCGGCAGGGCAGACTGGGGCAGGGCAGGCACCAGGATCTGCTCTTGCCACTGAGCCCGCCTCCAGGCCTTGACGCCGGCCCCCTCCACCTCGGCGATGGTCCGCACGTCATAAATCCAGCGCTTGGCCTTGTAGGACACTTTCTGGGGAAGGGCCAGCCTGTGAGCCTGGGCAGGCCAGCCACCTACCCCTCCTCTGCCCCATGGGGACAGGGCCCAGCAGGCGAGGGGACTCTGACCTGCAGCAGACTGGCCACCACAGGGCTGGTGTCCTTGCCTGACTGGTTCTCAATGTCAGCCTGCAGCCGCAGCACCTGCCCCACCACGTAGCCTCGGAGGTCGGTGCTGGCGGTGAGGACTACGCTGCCTGTCTTCACCAGCTTGTAGGAGAACTTCTTGGTGGTGGAGGCCACATTGGGTTGCTTGGGAGGAGAACAGGGAGGGGGTTTGGCAAGTGTGGGCAGGCGGGATCCTCGGGGTCAGCTCAGGACAGAGAGGCCGCTGCTCTTCCAGACCCTGGCCGCCTCACCTGTGCTGGGGACAGGGCGTCAGGCAAGGGTGGGCCCACCCAGGAGGCCACTGCCCCAGGCTCACCTCGATGTCTGGGATGCTATTCAGGTTCAGGGGGCTCAAGATGTAGAACACGCAGCTGCACTGGTGATCCTTGGAAAAACGTGGTGTGTCGATGGTGGCCCGTACCTGGTGCACAATCTTCCCAAAAGGGCCCTCAAAGGACGTGGGAGCTGTGGCTGGAGAGAAAGCAGGGACTGGCACCCGACTGCCCCCCACCCCACCTCCCACCCACCCTCGCCAACTGTCACCACCTGGCCTGGCCAGGCTGGGCTCTCACCAGGAAGCAGGAACTGGAAGGGGAAGCTGTGCTCTCCAGCAGGCAGGCTCCCTGCAGAGACAGAAGGGAGGTAGGGGCGAGGGGACAAGGTGACCTCACAAGGCCCAGGACAGAAGCAGGCCCTGCAGCCAACCAGCTCACACTGCATCTGGCTGCTGGGCTCCCAGCCTCTGTCTCCAGCACCTCAGCAGCACAGGGCTGTGGCCTGGGCACAGGATGGGGGATGAGAGCTTGGCTTGAACAGGAGAGGGGGCAGAGCTGTTCCGGGGGCCGGAGCCCATCCAAATCCAGGAGAAGTTGGCCCTCTTCAGCCAACCAGCCCCCATCAGGCAATGCCCTGTGCCTGCCAGGGAGAGAAATCCAGCAAGGTACACAGTCCTGGGAGAGGGTGGGCTAGCACGGGGATGCCAGAGGCGGATGGGGAAGTCAGGTGGACAGACAGACCCCACTCTCAGTGGGATGAGGTGAGGGACGGGTTCCCAGACTCACCCTTGTCGGCCAGGGACAGAGCGCTGTTGAAGTAGCCTTCCTCCACCACCCACGCTGTGTCATTGGCCTTGTTGGAGACCTTGCAGGACCCCGTGCAGGTCACCCGGATAGCTGCAAGGGGGGGACAGCATGAGCCCCAACCAGGCTGGCCTGGGCCCCTCCCTAGCCCCAGCACAGGGATTCAGGCAGGACCGGCAGCACCCAGGACCGCCCAGCTAGGTCCTGGGAAGGCCAGCACATGGCCTGCTACCCTCCAGAGGACACCTCCTGTCCGTGCCACATCTTCAGGTGCTCTCAGCGAGCCAGGGTGGCGAGGCACAGAGTTCCACCTGTCATGCCGTCCAGAACGTGAAGGCCCCGATGGTCACCCAGATGACCCCTGGGCAAACCCCCATCCCCAGCCCCCACCCAACCAAACCTGTGAAAACCCAGCTCCCTACAAGGGATGCTTGGGAAACCCTAGGTGAACAGAGGCCTTTGGGGCAGCTGACCTCCGACCCCACCTTCCTGCTGCCTCTCAGGCAAGTCAGTTAGGCTGGGAGGCACCCCTTCAGGCTCCAGGAAGCTACCTATTAGCCCTCATGCTGCAGGAATGTGGTCAGACCCGCCTGAGCAGATAAGGAACCCAACAGTCTGGCACACCAGAGGGTGGGGACACCTTGGCTTCCTGGGCCAGTACTGCCCAGGAGCGCTGATTTCTGCATCAAGATGGCTTGGTCCTCCCCCCACTCCCCAGGGGAAGCACGCACACCAGGAACCAGGCAGCAGGGTTGCTGCCGCCTTCCGTCCTGTGATCAGGAACTCAAATTCCTCCGTCCAGAGCCCACTGTGGTCAGAAGGCCATGGCTGGACCAGGCCCAGCAGAGGCTGGTCACCAGAGGGGACACCACGGCTGGAGACCCAAACAGGGCAGGGGGTGGGACCTCAGTGACAGGTAGCCCTGTGGCTCCCTCCATTCCTTCCTCTCCCTGCAGGGCTGAGTCAAGGCCAAAGACTTTAGCCTGCCTGCCCAGCTGCCCATCCTCCCCTGACCTGATGGACCGGTGACGGGAAGGTAACTCGGAATTTGACACCCTCCTGACAGAGCCATCAGGCAGGAAGAATGCAGTGTCTCAAGTGCCCAGGGCTGGGGACAGCCACACCAGGTCTGTCTGTGGTCTCCCCACGCAGGCCCCACCTTGCTGATGCAGGCCTCCTGTTGGTCCCACAGTGCACTGGGCTGCCCTCCACGAACACGTGACTCGGCCTCCGCCCCATCGGCACTGCCAGTGACCGGCCCTCAGCCTCCGTGCCAGCCCAGCCTCACCACCCGGACCTCGGCCCTAATTTCTAATCCACGCTCCACCCGTCATCCCCTCCTAGGGCCAAACCTGGAACAGTTCCCACCCTGGAGGTTTGGGACACCAGCAGTGCTCCTACAGACCAACACATCCCAAAAGAGGCACGGCATGGAACGAGCAGAGAAGGGGAAGCCTGACTGTAAAGTAACTAGAAGACGTCCTGGTGGATTGCAGGCGTCACACTGCTGGAAACATTCCTCGTGGAGAGGGTGCGTCCCCCCTTGAATCCGGCTGCCCTGGGAATGCTGGGAACAACGGAGTGTGCTGGAAGGGGTGCAATGGTCCCCAGACTGGCCCAGTGACAGCTGAGCACTGTCAAGTGACCCCAGTGGATGGGACACAGAGCTGAAGAATCACCCTGCCGAGCTCTGCCCAAAATCCTAACCCACAACAGCCCAAGTTATAATAAAATGGTTGCTTTAAACAACTTAGTTTAGGCATGATTTGTTTACTTAGAGGTGACTTTCACACAGCAGCAGATAAAGGAATAGCTGTCTAACCTCACTAGAACTCACGGAAACTCATATGACTTACCATTTAACCCATCAGATTGGCAAATATAACATTCTGATACGTGTCGTAGAGAAAGTAGAAAAACAGACACTTGCTTATAGCAATCAACCTGTCGGCTGATACGACGGAGGCCCTGGAGAAGGAGCAGGCAGATCTGCTGTAATTTTACACACGCGTTCCAGGGATCCAGCAGTTCCCCTTAGAATCTCACCCTGTTCACCCTGTTCAACCCTGCTCCTAATAGCGAACAATCTAGGCATAGCCTACGTGTCCAAAAGCAGGGCGGCTGAAACGGGCACACACTCAGCCAGGACCCAGCCACACAATTAAGGTGAACAAGTCAGGGTGGCACCTGGCCCCAGAAAAACAAACCGGCCCTTGGTTGTTCCAGGCAGGCTCGAACTCTGTGAACTTCCCAACGACTGTGCCAGGGCCCCCTCTGCACACATGCTGTAAGGCCCCCTTCAGGGACCCTGCCTGGATGAGCAGCCTCCAACCACCGACTGGAAACAAACTCCCATTCCTGTCCAATCTCTCCTCCGCAGGGGAATAATGGAGGCGCAGGGGGAATTGGAGGTTTGGGGCTGCTCCGGTTCTCTAAGGAGAATCATCATGCGGATCCTGTGCCAGAGTGTCTTCTGGAACTTTCCTCTTGAGCCAGCACTCTCACCTGTCCAGCAGCCCTCCTCCTATGTACCACCTGCAGTCTGAACATGAAGACTTCTGCTTGCTCCCCCTCTGGTCCCAAAGGTCTGTCCCAGCCTCCATCAGCTCCCTCAAACCTGGGTCAGCCCAGCCTCTGCCACATCCTTTCACTGCAGCTCTGGCCTGCAAGCCACTTCCCTCTGTCCTGTTTCCAAATCTGTAACACGAGAGGAATGACAACGCCCACCTCCCAGGGTTGCTCTGAGGACTGATGGATTGGTCCTTGGGAAGTGGGAATGGCATCTGGCCCACGGTTAGAGCCCAGGGAGCCGGCAGAGCTGGGAGCTGGCTGCTACTGTCGTCCGGGCACCACCCTCCCTCGTCGCCCACCTCGAGAGCAGACCGCAGGGCAGCCCCGCCTGACCGGCAGCCCCGCCTGACCCCCAGCCTCCGGCTGGGCTGGACCCAGTCTCCAGGAAAACAGCTCCTTCTCCAGCTTTCTTCCACATCAGCTCCCAAGGCAGCCGGCGTCCCCAAGGCTGAGTGCAGACCATCACTGACACTCAGTCAAGTGTTTAGAGGCCTGCTGGCCCCTACCCTCCATGTCCTCCTGGGGGCCCCCCTATTGCATCAGTGGCTGGTAACAGGAGCTCAACAAGTGTCTTTTGAGGGAAAGGAAAAACAAGAACCATGGTCTTTCCTCTCTCACACCCCGGCAGGGCCGGAGGCCTACAGAGGCCCCAGCACCAGCATCCCCCCTACCCCTGGGGGGCAGCCTGAAAATAATACCCTCTCTGGCGCGAGGCCAGTGGTTGCTGGACTCTCCAGCCTGTGACCTGACCTGCTCCTCCCCGCCTCAGGGCTCTTACAGTCAGGGACTCCCTCAGCCTCCTGGTGCCCAGCTGTCCATTTACCCACATCCTACCCACCACGTGGAGGCTGCAGGGCTCTAACCAGCCCAGGTTAGTCACGCGCAGCTCAGGCCACCCCTTCACTGTGGTCAACAACAGCCTGTTCGCCCTGAGCCCCAGCTACAGGGGGTGACAGGGCAGCGAGCCAGGAGGAGAGCTCTGAGTGGGATCTCTCTGGTGTCCGTCTGTCCTCCAGCCACGGCCCACCCCTCCTTCCTGTGCCCTGCCAGCCGCACTCACCTCTCACTTGTGCCCCAGAGCAGAGCTGCACTGTCCCCCCGGTGTCCCTGCCACAAGCACACCTACCCCCACCCAACCCCAAACTCCAACTGGGGAGACAGGAAAGAGGCGACACGTTACGGAGATGGGCGGTGTCACCGGTCCGGGACGGAGGAGGCAGCTGCCCAGAGAGAACGGCGGCTCTGCATCCTCAGCGGGCACCCCAAGCGCTGAACGGTCAACCACACGGGGGCCTGGAAGGTCAAGGCCCAGAGGGAAGCCCGGCAGCTGTGGGTCTGGCCAAGCACCCCAAGGTAGAGAAGCGCCCCAGGACGGACACACCACACAACCTCACACTCAGAGCCGGGGTCAGGAGAGAGACCCCGCCCAGGCTGCGGTTCGCCCACGGCCCAGAGAGACCAGGTGTGATGTCCCCCGCAGGGCCCGGTTCACACCTCAGGCAGCAGAGGAGGCCAGCGCCGGCAGGGAGCCCTAGCTAGGGGCGCCGCAGCAACCGGATCCCCGGTCTCAAAGTCCCAGATGTCTGCGCCAGCAGAGGGACCGGCGAGGAGGGCTCAGGTTCGGCTCCCAGATGCCCGCTACGGCGGGGGCCTACGGCACGCAGCGATTAGCAAGATCCTCCCAGCCCTTAGGGACTAGCCTCGGGCTGGGTGTAATCAGTGCCCTGCAGTCCCCCCCGGGGACCTGCACACTCGGCGGGGCTGCCTGGGTGTATGGGAGAGAAAGCCCAGCGCGGGCCGGGCTCCAGGTGAGGGCCCAGCAGCTGCGGGGCGCAGCGGACCGGACACCCGACAGGGAAGGTCAGAGGCGTCGCGGGTCCAGGTCAGAGTGGCCTTCGGCGAAGTAGACAGGCTCGAAGCCCGGGCCCCGAGTCTGGACGGCCCTTGGCGGAGAGGACAGGAAGGGCAGATGCGGAAGGACTGGGCCACCCGGGCCTCCCTGCTCCGCCCCGACCGCCGCCGGCCTCCCACCCCCGCGGTCCGCCACCCGGCCGGCCGCCCCGCGGCGCTCCCCGCAGCCGGACGCGCGCCCCCGGCCTCGCGGGTCCCGGGCCCAGCGGCCGCGCGCCGCTTCGGAGCCCCGCCCGGCCCGCCGCAGGTGCGGCCCTTCCCGGACCCCGCGCCCACCTCGGAAGGGCAGCGGCGCCGCCAGGCGCACGCGCACGGCCCCCGCCAGCGGCTCCCCCGGGCTGTAGACGACGCGGCCGTGGCTCAGGCGGACCTCGAAGAGCTGCACCCGTCCCATGCCGCGGCCCTGCGGGGCGGCCGCGCGCTGCCACCCCCGCCGCTGCCGCCGCCACTGCCGCCGCGCGCCCAGCCCCGCCCTCGCTGCCCCGCCCCCGCCCCCGCCTCGCCCGGCCCCCTGCTCCCCCCGCCCCCCATCCCTCTCCGCTCCTGTCCCCGCCCCTTCCCGCCCCCCTCGGCCCCCCAGCTCCCCACGCTGGCTCCTGCCCGCCCCCCAGCCCCGCCTCGGTCCGTCCCCCCAGCCCGCCTTTCCCCGCCCCGCCCCGGCCCGCAGGGTGGAGCTCGGGCTCAGCCCGCGGGAACCCGGCGCACCTGCGCCCCCTGCTGCCTCACCTGTGGAGGGGGCGGGCCGGGCCGACGCCCCCTCCCAGGCTCCGCCCCGGGGTCGCCAACGTGCCGCGTCTCCACACTGAGGGAAGTCTCCAGGCTGGGCCTGTGTCGGGGCGGGGAGCGCTTGGCCTGCGGCAGCGGGAGGGACAGGTGAGGGGTGGGGCTCGATACCCAGGGGCGGATTCGAGGGCAAATCCGGGAGTCTAGGAGAGAGAAGGCCGTGCTTGGCTTAGAGAAGGTGCTGGGCGCCTACTGGCAGGTTAAATGTGGGGTTGCTTGAAGGAGGGCGTCAAGGTGAGGCCAGGTTTTTGTCCAGAACAGCTGGGCGAATGGGGTGGCATTTTTTTGATGGAGACGACCGGCCTAGATACAAGTTGTTTGGGGGGTGGGGAAGGGGAGAAATGGTGACTGGCAGAGTCAGAGGTGCCTGTTAGGCACCCAAGTGAACTGGCACTTCTAGGCATGAGTCTGCGGGAGACAAAGGACGAACGATTTGTTAGACCCTTGTTTGTAGATGGTGACTCTATTCAGGACGCTGATGACATCAGAAGTCGGGGTGAAAGCCACAGAAACCTCATCTAGCCCTCCAGCAAAAGGAGAGGGGCCTTACAGACTGAGGGGTCCACTGGGCCAGGCTGAGGAAACGGAGCAGCCAGGGAGGCCCTGAGGGCCAGGGGTATGCAGCAGGCGCCAGGTCCGCCTGCTTTACCCGGGATTCTGATGCTTCAGGAGGGAGGGTCTGACTGGCCAGCTTGACACTTTCCCGTCAGGACTGTGCAAACTCCCTGAACAAGGAGTTTGGGGTACCCATGGGATGGGGGAGGATGGTGGGCAGCCCCAAAAAAACAAGTGTCCATGGCAGAAATCAAAAAGGAAGTGTTGGGCTTCCCTGGTGGCTCAGTGGTTCAGAGTCTGCCTGCCAAGGCAGGGGACACAGGTTCGATCCCTGGTCTGGGAAGATCTCACATGCCCTGGAGCAATTAAGCCCGAGCACCACAACTGCTGAGCCTGCACTCTGGAGCCCGCGAGCCACAACTACTGAGCCCACGTGCCACAGCTGCTGAGGTCCATGCGCCTAGAGCCTGTGCTCTGCAACAGGAGAGGCCACCACAGTGAGAAGCCCGCGCACTGCAGCGAAGAGTGGCCCCCGCTCGACGCAATTGGAGGAAGTCCCGCACGCAGCAACAAAGACCCAATATAGCCAAAAATAAATGGATAACTAAATAAATTTATAAAAAAAAAAAAAAAAAGGAAGTGTTTGCGGAGGCAGGGAGAGACGCTGTGTTGGCTGCTGCTGAGATGGAGGAGATGGGGGCAGAAAATGGGTGTCCTTACCCCAGGTCACACCTGTTTCCCACAGTCGCACCCTATAGGGCTCTGCACATCCTTTCCTCTGACCCCCTCTCCCACCCATCCCCCTGGTCTAGAAGCTCTGCTGCTGTGCTCTCATGTCCACCATCATCACCACCCTGACTTCGCTTTTCTCTAAACATTCCTTTCCTCATGCTCTCATGGAGCCCGGGCTTCCCCTGGAGGCTCTAAAGTGTAAATGTTTATTTTCGTACAACCCCTGTACCACTGGGCCTGCAGGTAGGGTGGATGCTCTCCTGACGCCTTATGACCACTTCCAGACCATTTTCCCCTTTGCCCTAATAGCTGCCAGCCTTAACTCTCATCTTCTCAGGATAAGAATTCATTCCCCCCTCCACTCTTGCTGTTACCTTCAAAGCTGAGGCCCGCCCCCCTTATTCTTTGGTGATTTCAGCTCCTGACTCACTCACTGTCATTCTCTCCAGTACCACTTGTGCAGGAATTCTGACTTCAGAATCCACATAGGTTTCCTTCCAACCTCAACCTCCTGGCCTCTATCTTAACATGAACCCAGGATTTGTTTTAATCAGCTATGGTAAGGTGACAGACACAAAGCCAACTGCCTTGAAAGAAGAGTTTAGAACTTACAGTTCCCAAGTGGGGCATGCCACACCATGCAGGGCCACATGGGGAAGCACCAGTGTCATCAGGAGCAGGAGGGAGAGGAGAGCTCAGCCAGAGCCTTTACTGTGTTTTCAGTGGGAAGGAGGCAGGGTACGCAAGTTTGAGCAAGTTCAGGATTGGATAGTTTGAATAATTTCAGTGGTCTCTAGTTGTCCAGTACCTGGCCCTGGGTGATTTAGGCAGGGAAATACTGGCCTGGTGTGCTGGTTACAGGAGGTGGTTGAGGTGTGGGCTCTGGATCGGTTGGTTTGCATGTGAAAGGTGTGTTGGCGGGTGAGTTGTTTGCTGTCTCTAGGAATTAGCCAGCCTGGGAAGGGCAGTCTCTCCCCAGCCAGCAAGGCCCTCAAGATGTCAAAGCATCAAAGATCTAGAAAATAAAAAACATGATCAAAGCAGTGCTCATTCCCTTGACTCCTGTCCTCTGAGAACCTTCCCCAGCTGGCTTCAGCAGCCCCTCCTGTGGCTTTAGGTTTGTCTGAACAACGTCACCCAACAACTTCTCTCACCCCTTTCCACTCATGCTGTTACTCCCATCAGCAGGTGGGTTCTACCCCTCCCACTGAATGGGGCTGGCCCCTTGACTTGCTTGAACTGCCAGAGAGAGAGATGCCATGCCAGTTTCAGGCTCTAAGAAGGGCTGGCAGCTTTTGTTTTCATTCCCTGACAGTCCTGAGCTGCCATGTGACAATATCTGGCTACTCCTCTGGAGAGATCACCTAGAGAGAAAGGGAAAGCCTGCACGTAACAGTCTCAGACTTCTCGCCTCACTCACACATCCTGACTGCAGCTCCGTGAAGGACCCTGGCTGTTTCAGCTGTCTATTGTCGCATAACAAACCACCCAAATTTATTACTTACTCTGAAAACTAGGTTGCATTCAGCTGGGAGGCTCTTCTACTCTGTGTGGTATCTGCCTGGGTTAGAATGGCCAAGATGTCCTTTTTGCTGGTGTCTGACACCTTGACTCGGGTGGCTGGGGCAGCTGGGGGCTGGTCAAGTATCCGTTCCCTGAGGCCTCTCCACATGGTTTGCTTGGGGTTCCGCACAGCATGAGGGTCTCCAGGTAGTAAGACTGATTACCTGTGAGCAGGCCCCCAAGAGGGAGGAAGGTAAAGCTGCCAGTCCTCTGGCCTGGGCTTGGAAGTCCCAGAACTTTCTACCAGATTAAGTGCATCAAAACAGTCACAGGGGGCTTCCCTGGTGGCACAGTGGTTAAGAATCCGCCTGCCAAGGCGGGGGACACGGGCTCGAGCCCTGGTCCAGGAAGATCCCACATGCCTTGGAGCAACTAAGCCCATGCGCCACAATTACTGAGCCTGCACTCTAGAGCCTGTGAGCTACAACTATTGAGACTGCGTGCCACAACTACTGAAGCCCGCACGTCTGGAGCCCGTGCTCCGCAACAAGAGAAGCCACTGCAATGAGAAGCCCGCGCACTGCAATGAAGAGTAGCCCCCACTCGCCACAAGTAGAGAAAGCCTGCGCACAGCAATGAAGACCCAATGCAGCCAAAAATAAATAAATTAAATTAATAAAATTTTTTTTAAAAAAAAGTCACAGGAGGGAGATTCCTGGCAGTCCAGTGGTTAGGACTCAGTGCTCTCACTGCCGTGGGCCAGGTTCAATCACTGGTCAGGGAACTAAGATCCCACAAGCTGCGAAGTGTGGCCAAAAAAAACCCCCAGAAACAGTCACAGGACGAGTGAGGATGGAGCATCACACCTGACAGGGAGGGAAGGAATTGATGGTGAGAATTTGAGACAAACTACCCACCAGCCAATAGCAGAAGAGTCAGCCAGCTGAGCCCAATCTCATCACGGAATAATTAGAAAATCAACAGCTTTTTTTTTTTTTTAAGAGCTCCTGACCTATTTATTTATTTTATTTTATTTTTTTGGCTGTGTTGGGTCTTCGTTTCTATGCGAGGGCTTTCTCTAGTTGTGGCAAGTGGGGGCCACTCTTCATCGCGGTGCGCGGGCCTTTCACTGTCGCAGCCTGTCTTGTTGCGGGGCACAGGCTCCAGACACGCAGGCTCAGTAGTTGTGGCTCACGGGCCTAGTTGCTCCGCGGCATGTGGGATCTTCCCAGACCAGGGCTCGAACCCGTGTCCCCTGCACTGGCAGGCAGATTCTCAACCACTGCGCCACCAGGGAAGCCCAAACAGCTGTTTTAAGCCATTATTACGCAGCAGCACATACCTGGAACAGACACTGACAAAAGTGAGATGCTGCCTCGGAAAATCTACAAACAACAAATGCTGGAGACGGTGTGGAGAAAAGGGAACCCTCTTGCACTGTTGGTGGGAATGTAAATTGATACAGCCACTATGGAGAACAGTATGGAAGTTCCTTAAAAAACTAAAAATAGAATTACCATATGACCCAGCAATGCCACTACTGGGCATATACCTAGAGAAAACCATAATTCAAAAAGACACATGCACCCCAATGTTCATTGCAGCACTATTTACAATAGCCAGGACATGGAAGCAACCTAAATGTCCGATGACAGACGGATGGATAAAGATGTGGCACATATATACAATGGAATATTACTCAGCCATAAAAAGAAACGAAACTGAGTTATCTGTAGTGAGATAGATGGACCTAGAGTCTGTCATACAGAGTGAAGTAAGTTAGAAAGAGAAAAAC
This sequence comes from Balaenoptera ricei, assembly GCF_028023285.1. NCBI lineage: Eukaryota > Metazoa > Chordata > Mammalia > Artiodactyla > Balaenopteridae > Balaenoptera > Balaenoptera ricei. Next base: position 122,825,052 of record NC_082644.1, on the reverse strand, counting down.
AAATATAGTATATTAACGCATAGATGTGGAACCTAGAAAAATGGTACAGATGAACCGGTTTGCAGGGCAGAAATAAGAGACACAGATGTAGAGGACAAACGTGTGGACAAAAAGGGGGCAAAGTGACGGGGGGTGGTGGTGGTGATGGGATGAATTGGGAGATTGGGATTGACATATATACGCTAATATGTATAAAATAGATAATTAATAAGAACCTACTGTATAAAAAATAAAATTCAACAACAAAAAAAGTGAGATGCTGCCATCACAAAATTCTGAAATGTGGCCCTGACTTTGGAACCAGGCAGCAGGAGGACCTGGCAGGCAGTGAGGACATTGCTGGTGGAGGCCCGAGAAGGGCGGAGCCCAGTCAGGTATTGGCAGAAAAGTGGGACACCATTGCCTGTGGTAACGGGGAAGACAGAAAATATATCTAAGGATCTGATTTTCCTGGCAGAAAGCTTAAAGGGCCAACCGGCTTCTTTCAGTCATTTATGCTAAAGTGAAATAAAGAAAAGAGAAATGAACTAAAGAAGTAATGTTCCATGTTCCAGCAGGAGTCGGAGGAAGTATTTCAAGCCAGGTCCTGCAGCCGGAAAATAAAAACTGTTTCTCAATCTCAGCCTTTCCAGGCAGCAAAGGTTCTCAAGGTAAGAAATGGCATCGTGGGGAAGATCAAATCCAGGGCACTGCAGCAAAACACGACCTCAGGGTTAAAAGAAATGCAAGGGCATGGCGTATGACCCCTTGTTAAGACCTCTGAAAGATTCCCAGGGGACGGGACCCTCATAGATGCTGTCAGCCATACAGAAGCGCCTCCAGGCGTCTTGAGGTCTTTGTGCCACAGCACATGGCTCGACGTCCAAAGCAGAAAGGAGCCGCTCAAAGATATTTGCAGTGTAGCTTCTGTCTACTGAAATGTGTTATAATTTGACACCTAGAAAATCCACAAAGTTTTTTTTAGGGGTTGTATTTGCTTGAACTACAATGGACGAAGTTCGAAATAAAAGAGGCCTCTGGGGTCTCAACTGTCTCCAGGCAAGAAGCAGGCTGAGAATGCTACTCAGCAGCAAACAGGGCCCATTTCCCATGGCAAAGGGAGGACGAGCGAGCACGCAGGGCCAAGAGGCAGAGAGAGAAGCCGTGGGGACCCATAGAAAAGGGGGGATGGGTGAGGGAACCACTTGCCGGGAGCAGACAAGCCCTTAAAGGAGCACTGTGACAGCTGTCTGCTGGATTTCAACAGTGCTGTGTGCCCGTGGCTGCAGGGGGCACGCCCCCTTTTCCTTTTTGAACCGGGTGTCTGTTCACTTATCCTGTGCTTCCCCTTGGAATGTTGGGTCTTGGGGGGCAGACAACTTGCCTCTCGCCTTGTTGCACATCATAAGCCAAGAGCCACGGTGAGGTGGTGGTTCTAGGGTCTTCACGTGGGAGAAGCATGAATCATTAGGGGTCAGAGGGTGGACGGGTGGGGGGCAGGCTGTTCCACTGGTAGCCCCCACAACGCGCCACACTTTCAGGACTCATGCTCTTGTGCATATCCCTCCCACATGGACTCCAAGCTCGCCTGCGTGACTTGCTTTGGCCAGCGGGATACCAGCAGGTGTGATTCAAGCAGAGGCCCACTGGGACCTGTCACTTAGAGCAGAGCCTCCACATGGTAAGCAGTCCAGCTCTCCTGCCTGGATAACGGTACACCACACCCAGGGTCACATGGAAGAAAATGAGGTGCTCCAGGCGAATTCCCAGCTGAGTCCAACCGAAGGAGGTATCCGGCTGACACAGTGTGGAACAGAAGATGCCCAGTCAGTCACAGAATTGTGCAAAATAATAAGTTGATGTGCTTTTAAGCCATGAAGTTTGAGGGGGTGGGGTTGTCACAGGCCAGCAGGTAACTGAGACACGATCATCCCCAGCACCTGCAGCCCCTTGCAAAAGTCTCTGAAGCACTTCCCGTCCTCGCTCACTTCCTCTATCAGCGATCCTTTGAACCCACTGGGACCTCCAACCCTCGGATCTGCCCCTCTGGTGTCCTCTCTTCTTTACTTGCTGAGCTCAGATGCCCCGGGCAAGCATCCCTCTCTTAGACAGCTCGCTCTCTCCCCCTCACCTCACTGCACTCGCCCAGCATAACCACAGTCTTGGTTGAATCCAACTCTTTCTCCTTGCCTTCTCAGGAGCAGCCTAAATAGGCTGGAGAAAAACACACAGTCACACGGACTGGTCCCCTTGACACTGCCGGGCCACCCTACTGTCTTTTCCTAGTTCCCTCCTGGTCCTCCTGGTCCTCTCTCCTTGGACCACACTCCCTTCTCACCTTCAACTGATGGCCTCGTTCTCATCAGAAGAGAACTCCCCAGATTCCTACATCCACATCCACTCACCTCTCCGACTCCTCTTCAAGCTGTGGCTGAGCTGAACCACCCAGGCTCCTGTCAGAGGCCAGCCCCCGCCCTCCCCTCTCAGGCGATTGCCTCACCTCTTTCTCCTCCATGGGCTCATTCCCACTGGTGGACAACATGCTGCTTCCTTTCCCACTATAAAACCAACACTCTCTCTGGACTTGCCTTTTCTTTCTTGCTTTGGCCGTTTCTCTGCTCCTTTTCAGCCAGAACACCCCAGAAGAGTTGTCAGTCTTAAGGTTTCCAAGCCTTTCCTTCCACTCCCCCTTAGCCCGTTCAGTTGGGCTTATTCCTCCATCACTTACTTGTCAAGGTGCCCAGTGCCCTCGTGCTGCGTGCTCTATTGACTAATTCCCAGTGCCCACTGACCGGGACCTCTCAACAGCATCACACAAGGCTGATCCCTCCCGCTCACCCTAGCACTGTCTTCACTTGGCTCCTGGCCCACTGCCCGCTCCTGGTTTCCCTCATACCTGGCGTCCTCATTCTCTTTACCAGCTCCTTCTCTTTTCAACCTCCTTCTCCCTTTAGTATGAGAGTACCCAGGGCTCAATCTTTTTCCTCTCTTTTTCTCTATTTGCATTTCCTCCCATGGTGAGCTCATCCAGCTGTGTGGCTTTAAATACAACAAATATGCTAATGAACGCCAAATCTGTACCTCAGGCTGGACACCTCCCTGAATGCCATATTCACGTATTCAACTGCCTTATAACCTTAACGTGCAGCCTGAGGAAGAAATACATTTTTATTTTGCTAAGCTGCTGAGAATTGAGGGATGTTTGTTACTGCAGCATAACCAGGGCTATCCTGACTGCTACAGAACACTGCCACCACAGGTGTCCCAACATCATCGTTTCTTGGCTGGGTGCTTGCATTAGTTTCCTAAACAGCCTGCCCGCTTCCACTCTTTCCGGCATTGTCTCCATCAGCCAGTGTGATGCACTGAATAGCTATTCCTCTGCTCCAATCCTCCAGTGGCTCACTTTTCTGAGTGTAAAAGTCAAAGTCCTCACAAGAGCCTACATGACCCCCTTCCCGTCCTCCACCTCTCTGGCCTTGTCCCCTGTTGCTCTCATGCACTCCTTTGCTCACGGTGGCCACCTCCACTTTTCAGACACACCAAATGTGTTCCCAGTTTATGGCCTTGGCACTGTCTCTTCCCTCTGCTGGAGATGCTCTTCCCCTAGAGCCCACATGGCTCACTCCTCCTCCTCCTCCCAGTTTGTTCAAATTACTTGGCAATGAGGCCTACCCCGCCCACCACCTTTCCTGGATCCCCAACTCCCTAATGCTGATCTACTTGTTTCCCCACAGCACTGATCACTTTTTAACATGGCATATAACTCACAGGTCACTAGCCTTTTCTGCCTCCCTCGCTATAACAGGGGTTTTCAATTTGTTGGGTGCACCGGTGTAGAGTGGTTTCATCGGGCGCTGGGGGTGAGAGCCCGCTGGAGTGGCTGCCAGGAGACAGGTAAAGCCCCGCCAAAGTCCTCAGCCCTTGGAGTTCCTGTTCAGGAAGGACCTGGCCCAGGCTGTTCAGCGCACCGGCTCGAAGCCCAGGGAAGCCTGGTGTAGCCCGAGGATGGGCTATAGCGGCGGTCCCCAACCTTTTTGGCACCAGGGACCAGTTTCGTGGAAGACAGTTTTTCCACAGACCGAGGGCGGGGGGCGTTTTCAGGCGGTAACGCGAGCGATAGGGAGCGGCAGATGAAGCTTCGCTCTCTCGCCCACTGCTCACCTCCTGCTGTGCACCCAGGCCGCGGACTGGTACCGGTCCACAGACTGGGGGTTGGGGACCCCTGGGCTACAGGGTCCTGATCCGGGCCCCTGTGTGGAGGTGGCCAGGGAGAAGGAGGGCGGGCCTGTCGGCAATGGACCCAGACCCTACGCCACAGTGGCCCCTGGGCTCCAGGTCCCTGTCCCCACTCCGGCCTCCTGCCCGCTGTCCGAGGACGGGGGACGGTTTACGGGCAGCCGCAGCCAGTCCCGCAGGGACCCCGGCCTGCAGAGCCCGGACGGCCCGGGGCGCGGAGCCAGGCCGCCCTCCTCGAGGGGCGGGGGCCGGGTCGGGGTCGCGGGGGCGAGGGCGGGGGCCGGGTCGGTGTCGGGGTAGGGGGTCGGGGCCGGGAGCCTATAGGTCAGCATCTAGCACAAAGCTTCCCGCGAAACTGACGTCGCGCGGGGCGGCCGCGCAGGCACCGCCCCCGACCGCGCCCCTCCCCCGCGCTGGCCCAGGTCCTCAGCGCGCCGGCGCACTCGCCCTCCTGCCATTGGCTGCGTCGTGGCGGCGCGCGCCGGCCGGCGCACTGCGCGCCCCACCATTGGTCGGGCGGCGGCGCGCGGGGGTGTGTCCGCGTCGCGCTCCGCCCCTGGCCCCGCTCGCTGAGGTGCGCGCGGCGGTGGCGGCGGCGGCGCGTGGCAGGTCCGGCGGGCGCCAGGAGGCGGCGGCCCGACCCCGGCCCAGCCTCGTCCCGCCCGCCCGCCCGCCCGGCCCCGATCCTGACCCCGACTCATCCGACTGGCCCGCCCGGCTCGCCGTGGCCCCGCCCCGGCCCCGGCCCCTCCTGAGGGAGAGGCGCCGCCGGCCGAGCGCAGGCCCGGCCATGACCGACTTCAAATTGGGCATCGTGCGGCTCGGCCGGGTGGCCGGGAAGGTGAGTGGCGCGGGGCTGGGGCTAAGGTCGGGCCGGGGGAGTGGGGCGCTGGGCCGGCGGCCGGGCCGGCGCTGGGAGTAGGGGGCCGGGGTGCGAGGCAGGGGGCCGGACCGGAGCTGGGGGTGGCGGGCGGGGTCTGGGATTCGGAGTCGTGGGTGCGAGGCTGGGAGTCGGGGGCGCGGGGCTGGGGGCTGGATTGGGGGCCCGACCCGGGCGGGGGCACGGGCAAGGGCCGGGCGGTTTGCGGGCGGCGGGCCGGCGGCCTGGCTCCCGGGGCAGCCCTCCTCCGGTTGCGGACCGGGGCTCCGACCGTGCGCCGTGGTCGGGGGAGCAGGGGGCTGTGGCTGCGCCTGCGGCCGCGGGGAGCGCAGGCCCTTCCGAGGAGGCGCGCTCGCTCCTCACCGAGACCTGCGTGTGCGCGCCGCCGGTGCCTGCCGGTCCGTAGTGAGCTTCGGGCAGGGTTCGTGCCGCCAGCGGCGGCCCCGTCTGGCTGAGCCTCAGTGGGCCTCGCCAGAGCAGGGCCTCCCTCTGCTTCTCTCCCTTACCTGGCCCCGCCCTCCGCGTGTTCGAGGCTGGGGCTTCCTGGCACCTGTGGGCATTGAGGCTTGGCTGTTTCCAGGAGCCGGCCGGCCGTGCAGCTGCACCAGCCACGGACCTTACCCTGGATGGGAACCCTGTTCCCATCACCAGCGGCGGAAGCTTCTGGTGGGAGAGAGGAGCAGAGGCAGTCAGATGAAGGTAAAACCGATTCAGATGCTAGAAAAAAGCTTTCCAAGCGAGAATGACACTGGTCCGTTTTGGGGACCGTTTCCTGCCCTTCCTGCAAGGGGACGTGGCTTTCTAACTAGGGAAGGGTGGGCTCCGCATCAGCTCTGAGGTCCCTTCTAACTCAGTGACTGATTGCACTAATGTCATCCCTTAAAACTTTTATTTGGAACATTTTAGACAAAGAGGTAGGAAGGACGATTCAGTGAGCATCTGTGTGAGGACCGCCTGGCTTAATAAATAAAATAAATGTTAACTGAAACCTGGATATTCTGCCTCAATCCCGGCCCCCTCTCTCTACTCCAGTGACGTCATACTCTTGGACTAGGTTTATCAGCACATTAAAATGCACAGCTTAGTACCTGGCCAGTCCTGTGGCACTTCTTTTGGTTCTTCACGAGCAGATGGGAAGTGAAGCCTGATGCCGCGACTCTGCGCGGTCGTGAGCGGGGAAGGACCAGGCTTTGGCACCTCTACCTGCTTTCAGGATAGACGGCCCCTCGCCTGCTGACCTCGCTTAGTCTCAAGGGGCCGCTCCTGCTTATTATCGGTACCTCCTACTGATTCCAAATGTAACGTCTTGAAACGTTAATTTCCAGACCAAGTACACACTGATAGATGAGCAGGACATCCCACTGGTGGAGGGCTACTCCTTTGAGGTAAGGACGCCGTTCCTTTGCTGGCATGCCCTTAGTCATGCCCGGGAGGGTCACAAGGGGTGGGCTTTCTTCCCTGTGATGCGAGGGCAAGACCTGGTACGCGAGCCTCTCAAGCTGTCTGTCACTGCCCCGTGGAGCCCCCTACCGCCTCTGCGATGCTGGTCTTCCCCCACTTCCGCCTGGTTGCAGGCTCTTCCTGAAAAGGAGACACATTGTGTCATGTTTGTGATTGAGTTCAGTTGGACAAGCTTCTGTGCCCTGGGAGTCTCTCCAGGGCTGCCCCCCGTCTCTGGCCCTCCGCTGTTCCTACCTGACGAAGCTGTCCGGGCTCCAGTCCTCCCCCTCCCACTCCTCCTTCCACAAGTCTGTGGACCCGCTCTTACCTCAGATGTCACCCTTTTAACACTTACTTGGTCTAGGGCTTATCTATTTTTTACTGGGTGGGGGCTTTTTCTTTTTTAAGGGTAGGAAGATTTATTTCTCTGTGTCCACAATGTTTTGCAAAGAGTGCTTCGTGACCGTGTCTTGCCTCCACAAGAGGAGAGTGCTTCTTGGTGCCACGTGTCTGGGAGACTCCGGAGACCCCCAGGGTCCCAGGAATAGGCCTGGGATTGTCCCTCTGGCTTGTTTTTTAATATGGAATGTTGTTGATAATCAGAGGCTTTTTAACAGAGCTTTTTCTTGTTTCTTCTCAGGCCCGGATGGAAGTAGACGCAGATGGAAATGGTGCTAAGATATTTGCATACGCCTTTGACAAGAACCGAGGAAGGGGGTCGGGAAGGCTCCTTCATGAGCTGCTGTGGTGGGTGTTCCAAGCTGCTTATTTCCCCTGTCGGGTTTGCGCAAGCCCTGAGGTGCACGGGGCTCATGGAGCCAGCAGACCCCTTGTTGACAGACGGTGCCTTCCCTGGGTCTCCCAGTTAATTCTGTGTCATTGTCACTATCCCGGAGGGGTGGCTGCTTTGCGACCTGTGGCACTGGCAGGGCAGCCAGAGAGTCTGCAGGCTGAGTGCCCTTTCTGCTCGGTGTGTTTGGGACGCAGCCTCCTCTGGGGAGGGGGTGGGGTCTGGCCCCTCCTCCGGGTTGGGGAAGGACCTTCCTCTCTTCTGTGTGAACCGCGAGGTTCCGAAGTACTTGGGACCACGCAAGTGGGGTATTCTCCAGGCTGTGTGTGAGACGGTTTCGGGTTCCCTCCTTGGCTTCCTGCAGCCTGGCTCTTAAATCCAGGGGCTGGGCTGTGCACGTGGCCTGTCCTGTTCGGGCCACAGACGCACTTACCTGGGCTCCTCTCTGCAGCCTTGCTCCTGATGGGTCCCGTCGGTGTGAGAAGGGACCAGTTCAGGGCACGCGGCTGAGGCGTTCAGGAGGGTTGGGAGCCCACCTGGAGCACTGTCTGTTTCCTAGGGAGCGGCACAGGGGGGGCATCGCCCCCGGCTTTCAGGTGGTGCACCTCAACGCTGTCACTGTGGACAATCGCCTGGACAACCTGCAGCTGGTGCCGTGGGGCTGGCGGCCCAGAGCCGAGGAGACCTCCAGCAAGCAGAGGTGGGTCTTCCTGGGGCCCGGTGATGTGGCTGAGATGCCCCTGAGGGCGACCCCTCCAAGCTCACTGCCGAGAGGGGCCCGCGTCTACTCTGTGCTCTGAGGCTTCTGTGGGTTTGGTGACCTTGGCTGTTTTCCCTCAAGGTGCGGGGGTCCTCTTTTTCTTCACTGGGGGAGGAGACCGCTTGGATGCTTATCTTTCTGGGCTGGTCTTCTGAATTGGCTCTCGCGGGGAGAGGGGTTATGTGGGCCGGTCCCCTGTAGGTGGGCAGGACGCCCTTGAAATGTAGGAGCCGTCTCCATCTCAGGGGTGCCCCTGTGCACACAGATGGGTCTTGCTGTCATGCTCTTTTGTAAACAACTTGTCTGGTCAGTGGTTTAAAGGAAGCAGGACAGTGTGGTTCGGGGGTTGGCCGCTCAGCCTCCGCCTTTCCTTGGTCCTGAGGACTTGGGTGGAGGGGATGCTCCGAGGGCAGTTCCCATGGCCCCAGGAACAAGCCCCTCTGTGACTTCATGGAGCCCTTAGGAAGAGCTGGGGGACCCGCAGGATGGGAGCCAAAATGAGCCAGGGTGTCCCTGGCCACGTGTGCATCATTTAGGGGCTCCCTAGGGCTTCTGTGCATCTCCTCGGGCCCCTGGGCAGCTTTTCCTGACTTTGGCGGTACAGGTGCTGACTTCCCCTACAGGCAGAAGTCGGTGAGGTCGGTGCGGGGGTGTCAGTGTTTCTTAGGATGGAGACTGGGTGGAACCTTTGCAGTGGTCACCACTGGGGTCTCGGTGGAGCCCCATGCACTGGAGGTAGGAAATGGCAGGATTGCCCGGCCAGCTGGGCTTGCTGGTGGGGGATGGTCCCCAGGTGTAAGAAGGCCACATCCAATCCGATGCTGCTGCAGCTCCGGAGGAGTGTCCATAACTCTACGAGGGGAGGGGGTGGGTCTCCAGGCGTTGGGGGTCTCTGCTCTGTTGTTAGAGGCTGATCCTCTTGTGATAGCTGGGTTAGGATTTTCATCTTCCTGGAGGTTATGTGAGTCTAGACTTTTGGTTGCAAGTGACAGAAACTAAGCCCAACTTGGCTGAAGCAAAGATAGGACCCTTAATGGCTCCCCTGCTGAGATGTGGAAAGCCACAAAGCCACCTCCAGGTCTCAGGAGCGGCTGCCAGGGCTGCACACTCGCTTTCCTCAGCAGTGTCTGGCGGCGTGGGGGAGTCAGCTTGTTTTGAGTCACTTTTGTCTCCGTGCTGGGGGCAGGAGGGTTCTTTCATCAACAGAAGGAAGCTTGTGTCATCAGGACAAGTGTAAGGGCGGCTGAGCGGAACACCAGCCTCCGTGGATTTCCCCCAAGTTGTCCAGCGCTCACAGGGGTTCAGGGCAGGCCTGGGGCTCACCCTCCCTGGCTCCATGCAGGTCTGCTGCTGCCCATCGCAGACACTGGAGGGACGCTGCCCACCGTGTCACCCAGCGATGGGTCTGTCTTTCTGGGATCTCAGCATTTGTCCATCTGAGCACCATGTATTGTTGTGAGATGAGGCGACCACAGTTAAGAAGACCTGTTTGGAAAAGGGTCTGTTACACCCAGGGCTGCCCCACCGGTGGTCTCCCCCAGGCCATGGCCCAGCTGCCCCATTCTCCTTCAGACCACTCTCAGGAGGCCCAGGACCACCCCAGGGACCTCTCCCTGCTGGTTGTCCCAGGAGCAGACGGGCTGGGGTTGGCCTTAGTTTGCAGGCCTGGGGTCAGCCCGTCAGCAGTCCTCCACCTGTCGGGGCAGAGCCAGCCCAAGGGTGGCCTGAACTCCCCGCTGGCCCGGCGTCACGTGTCCTTCCGTCTCACTCAGTGGCCTCCGCACGGCGGCTCTTCGTAGGAATCACCCCATATGTGAGGCGGGCGGTTCGGCAGCACAGCTCCTGCCAGGCGTGTACCTTCTGCTCTGCTTTCCTGGCGTCACTTCAGTGGGGCCATGAGGGTGGCCCAGCCGCGTGGAAGGTGCTCTTTGCAAAGGTGCATTTTCCTCCCTTTCTGCCTTCAAAAGCCAGCTGGGACTGAAACTCACCTCTGTCTTCCAGGACTTCATTGGAGGGCTCAGAAAGTAACCAGTTTTCTCCCACATCCTGACTTTCACCCTTTTCTTCTTTAAAAAAATCTTTTTATTGTGGCAAAATACAGATAACATTTATTGTTTTAACCACTTTTAAGTGCATGGTTCCGTAGCATTAAGCAAATTCAGATTGTCGTGTATCACCCTGCCATTGTCTCCAGAACTCTCACCTTCCCAAACCGAAGCTCTGTCCCCATTAAACACTAATTCCCCACCCATCTCCTCCGCCAGCCCCTGGTACCTACTGTTCTGTGAATTGACAAGTCCTTGGACCTTATCTGAGTGGATTAATATGGCATTTGTCTTTTTGTGTCTGGCTTATTTCACTTCGCCTCATTTATGTCTTTGAGGCTCATCCATGTCATAGCATGTGTCAGAATTTCCTTCGTTTTTAAGGATCAGTAATACCCCATTGCGTGTGTGTGTGTGTGTGTGTGTGTGTGTGTGTGTATGGCACATTTGGTTTATCCATCATCCATCAGTGGGCACTTGGGTTGCCTCCACCCCTTGTCTGTCGTGAATGATGCTGCTGTGAACACAGTTGTACAAAGAGCTCTTCGAGTCCCTGCTTTTGATTCTTCAGAGTGTGTACCCCGAAGTGGAATTGCAGGATCATAGGATAATTCTGGGTACTTTTTGAGGAAGCTCCACACCGTTGTCCACAGCATCTGCGCCATTTTACCTTCCCCCTAGCAGTGCACAGAGGTCCCAGTGTCTCCATACCTTCACCAACATTTGTTTTCTGTTTGTTTGATAGTAGCCATCCCAGGAGTGTGAGGTGGTCTCATTGCGGTTTTGAGTTGCATTTTCCTGATGATCAGTGATGTTAAGCATCTTTTCATGTGCTTTTTGGCCATTTGTATGTCTTCTTTGGAGAAATATCTATTCAGATGCTTTACCCATTTTTAAATTGGGTCGTTTGTTTTTTTGGTTGACTTGTAGAGTTCTTTATATATTCTGGGTACAAATCCCTTATCAGCTATATGGTTTGCAAATATTTTCTACCATTCTATAGGTTGCCTTTTCATTCTATTGATTGTCTCTTTTTTTTTAAAGTTTTTATTTATTTATTTATTTAGGCTGCATTGGGTCTTCGTTGCTGTGCGCAGGCTTTCTCTAGTTGCAGTGAGCGGGGGGTACTCTTTATTGCTGTGCGCGGGCTTCTCACTGTGGTGGCTTCTCTTGTTGCAGAGCATGGGCTCTAGGTGTGTGGGCTTCAGTAGTTGCGGCATGTGGGCTCAGTAGTTGTGGCTCTCGGGCTCTAGAGCGCAGGCTCAGTAGTTGTGGCGCACAGGCTTAGTTGCTCCGCGGCACGTGGGATCTTCCCGGACCAGGGCTCGAACCTGTGTCCCCTGCATTGGCAGGCAGATTCTTAACCACTGCACCACCAGGGAAGTCCCTGATTGTCTCTTTTGATGCACAAAATAATTGAATTTTCATGGAGTCCAATTTGCCTATTTCTTCTCTTGTTACTGTGCCTTTGGTGTCATATCCAGGATTATTGCCAAATCCGATGTTGTGAAGCTTTTGTCCTATGTTTTCTCTGAGAGTTTTATTGTTTGGGGTCTTACATTTAGGTCCTTGATCCATTTTGAGTTAATTTTTGTCTGTCACTTTAGAAGAGGGTGACCCTTCCCTTTTTCTTTTTTCTTTTTTGGAAGTATAGTTGATTTACAGTGCTGTGCCAGACCCTTCCCTTTTTTATCCAAGTCCCTCCCGGCCTGGTCCCCAGAGAGGGTGGGTGGGTGGAAGGGGCTGGTCCACCCATCCATTTACTCTCAGAGTGCGGGAGGTGCCTCCTTTGGGGGCCAGCCCCAGGGCGGGCCTGTGCTCACCCCACCGCCTGTGCCTCTTGTGGGGCAGGTGCGGGCACTTACAAGCTTCTGGCCCCGTCCAGCAAGAGAAGTGTTCAGGGGGGTGTAGAGCAGCTCACAGCAATCAGGCAGGCAGACCAACCAGGGGCAGACGTGGGCGCCTCTGGGGCCGCGAGCACGTGATCTCCGTGCCTGTCTTGTGTGCAGCCGTCCCAGGCGTTGGGGAGATTGACGAGCAAGGCAGACAAAGCCCTGCCCTGTGCCTTTTAGTGGGAAGATGAAACAGGCTACATACTGGATGTTACGGAGAGGTGAGCCCAGGCAGTGAGATGGGCCAAAGGAGAGTCAAGCTGCAAAACTGGGGGCGGGGCAGCCTGAGAAGAGGAAGCAGCTGGTCCACCCTGGGGTCACTCATCGTCACCTCCATACCTTGACCCTTCCTGGCCAAGGCATCCTGAAGCGCCTGCTTCTCTCTTTAAGGGAGCAAAGCTTATACTGGCTGGCGATTCAGCAGCTGCCCACGGACCCCATAGAGGAACAGTTCCCCGTCCTGAACGTGACCCGGTACTACAACGCCAACGGGGACGTGGTGGAGGAGGAGGAGACGTCCTGCACCTACTACGAGTGCCATTACCCGCCCTGCACGATGATCGAGAAGCAGGTGCGCGGTGGGGGAGCCGGGCCGGAGGCTCGACCCTGCGGAGCCCCGCGCCTCCCCTAGGATTGCCCTCTCGCGGCTTCTCCCCTGCGGTGGCCGTTCCTTTGTCACTGCCTGACCGGGGCCCAGACCCTCCGGCCTCGGCGCACGGGTGGCCAGGTCCTCACAGGTCTGCCGTGTGACCGGAGCGCCGCTCTTCTGTGTCCTTTCAGCTCCGGGAGTTCAACATCTGCGGGCGCTGCCAGGTGGCACGCTACTGCGGCTCCCAGTGCCAGCAGAAGGACTGGCCAGCCCACAAGAAGCACTGCCGGGAGAAGAGGCGCCCCTTGCAGCACGAGCTTGAGCCGGAGCGATGACCGGCCGGTCAAGTGGCTTCTCATCTCCCCAGGCTGCGGGCGCGGCTGGCGGCTGGACCGGGGCCACCAGGGGGGCTGCACCTGCCCCTGCCCCTGCTCCGCCACCGGAGGCCCCCCCGCGCGCCGCAGAGCAGAGACAGCTGGGAGGCCCCCCGGGACGCTTCTCATTATTTATATGTTAATATGTTTGTAAACTCATGTACAGTTTTTTTGGGGGGGAGGCAGCGGGAGGGTTAGAAAGTACAAATAGGGTCATTTGCTGTAACACTCACTTTCCGGGCGGCTGAGCCGAGGAGGGCGGCCCGCCCGGGCTGGGGCAAAGTAAAGGGTGGGACCGCCCGGCGTCCTGGCTGCTGTCTGCTCTCTGCCTTGGCCGGCATCCGTGGTGTGGGTGTGGGTGTGGGTGCGGGTGCGCGGGCTGCCCTCCCCACCCCCAGGCTGCGTGGGAGCGTGAAGGAGACCCAGACCTGTCCTTGTCCTGTGGCAGGAGCTGCTGAGGGTGGTTAGTTGCTTGGCCCCTGTTCTCGGCCCCTTTGAACTCATGCACTGGGTGCCTGGGAGCTCGGGGCGGGGCGGGGGGCTTCTCCCAGCAGGACTGCTGAGGTCCGCCTGCGACTTGGAGCAGCCCCAGGGGTGAGAACTGCTTTCCTGTGCTCCTTCTGGGAGCCGCAGATCTCAGGGCTGGGCAGCGTCTTGTACACCTGGCCAAGCCACCTGGGGGCCACGAGCTGGGTGGTGTGGCTGGGAACTTGCTGGTCTCCAGGGAGAGTGAAGGCTGGCGTCCGTCTTGGGTCATCCCTGGCCCCACGTTGGTCCTGCAGGCTCCTGCCATGCCCTCCTTTCTGCAGCGTTTCTGCAATCTCCCAGGACGCCCTGTGTGTGCTCTGCTTCCCTGGCTGGGGCTAGCCCCTTTGTGGCCTTTGGTCTGTGAACTGAGCTGAGCTTTCCGTAGCTTCTTTTGCAGAACTTGGAGGCCTCCTGGGCAGTGCGTCCTGGAGAACAGGACTGGGGAAATGGGTGATAGCAACATGCGGGGAGCAGGCGGGAAGGCTCAGTTCCAACCCCGAGGGAGGGGTTTTCTGCAGGTGAAGGGACTCCACGTGCCCACACGGGTTTTTGCTGAGAAGACCTTGCTACCGTGCAGGTCAGCTGTGGTGCCTCTTCCAGGTTGGGGTTTTTTGCTCCGGGTTCCCCGAGACCCCAGGTTGAGCAGCAGTGGGGGCTCAGAAAGCTGTCAGAGAAGAGGCTGTGTGGTCCTGAGAGACTGTCCTACCGACCACAGCTGGCCTGAGCCCTCGGGACGTTCCCAGGGCCGGGATAACTCCCAATTCAGAGGCCAGCTCTGGCCAGGCCCATGGGGGTGGGGAATCCGGTGTAGAGCAGCGTGTTGAGGTTTGGGTAGTCTTCCAGGCATGGGGCCCTGAGTGTGCTCAGTCTGCTTTTAAAAACAGGCTCCTGGGATGAGGAGGCCCTGGGCTACAGGCTGTGTGTCTTGCCTGTGTCCTTTGGGGAGTGGCCAGGTCGGCCCTCCAGCCTGTTTACGTTCCCTGACCAGGACTGTCCTGTGGTCAGCTGTTCCTCAGAAAATTACATTGAAAGGGAAGTGCCAGAGTGTCGGCCGACCCATAGGATGCCACGCTGGGTCCTGATCCCGGGTGCTTGCTGCCGTGGCTCATGGCTCATCTGGAATAGCCTTGACCTGGGGATCGCTGTCCAACGTGGCTGCAGGAGCTGGTGCTGTAGCTGGTGGCTGTCCCCTCCTCATGGTGCTGTGTCTTGTGCTACTTGTTAGAGACTCTGAGTCTGGGCTGGAGCTAAGAGGGTGGAGGCCATGGGGGCCTAGGGTTTGCTCATATCAAGGCTCCTGGAGTGGATGCCCTCGTGAAGCTGCCAGTGTTTTTATTCCCCTTTGCTTCCCTTGTTCTTTATTTGATACCCAGCCCCTGGTTTCTTTTCTCTTCTGAAGGCCCCGAACCTCTTGATTTTTGTAGCCACACATCTGAGAGCGTCTGCAAGTTCAACATTCATTCATGGTTAAAACGTGGGCCATGTTTCTTACCTGTTTGGAGCGAGGTGTAGGGGGCTGCTTGGCCTGACTGCCTTTTGTACCAGATCAAATCAAGATGTGTGGCTCAGCCATTTCAGGGTGTCCTGTTGCTTCCTGACCAACCTTTTCTGCTTCTCTGCTTCAGCTGCCGTCTGAGCTGCTGACTGGTATCTGTATCTCTAGCGATAGAAACCACTTTAAAAACCACAGGCTAACTACCCAGGTATCCATGTGGATTTCAGTCTTGTCCCATTTCCTGGAGCTGCCATGACAAATTATCTCAAGCTGGTGGCTGAAAACAATGTATGGTCTAGGTCCTAGAAGCCAGAATTCTCAAATCAAGGTGTGGGCAGGGCCATGCTCCCTCTGAAGGCTCTAGGGAAGGTTTGTTCCAGGCTCTCCCAGCTTCTAGCAGCCTCAGGCAGTGCTTGCCTCTTAGAGACCTACCAGTCTTTACATTGTCTTCCATTGGTGTCTAACAGACCACATCTCCCCTTCCTAAGGATGCCAGTCATATTGGATTAGGGCCACCCTAATGACCTCATTTTAACTGGAGTACCTCTGTAAAGACCCTGTTTCCAAAGGTCACATTCTGTGGTACTGGAGATAAGACTTCAACATATCTTTTTCGGGGACACAATTCAATCCATAACAATATCAGACAATTGCCTTCCCCAAACCTGTTCTGTAGAGTTCACTGACTTTATTGAATGCTGTCGGCACATACTTGGTTTACTAAATCAGATCGTGGCTGTGCTGGGTGTCCTCCCCTTCATCCTAAATCTAACTGGCGCACAGACCCCTGCCCCTGGGGTTCAGACGCTGGCTCTTCTCCATGCCCTCTGTCCACCTTCCCGTCCACCACCCGTGCTCGGGGCCCTGTGGCCGACCCTGTCTCCTTTCTCTGCTGTCCTGGCAGGCAGATGTGCGCCCACCGATGCGCCGCGCTTCCTGCCCTATGGGCAGCTCCTTGGGGTGGACATGACCAGGGAGAGGGAGGGCAGCCCAGGCCCAGCCCTTTTGGGTCAGACCCTGAACTCTGCTCCCTGGACGCCCAGGCCCCTTGCACACCCCACCTCCATGCCCTGCTTTCCTCTGCCCCCCCTTCAGAGCCCAGCTCGCCCGTGACTCTTGTGCTGGACGCTTGGCTGTCCCCTCCCAGGCCCGCGTCTCGCCGCCACGGCAGTGGGCGCGCCGTGCCGTGGCACGTGGGTCCAGTCGAGGTCCCCCGGCCGGCAGGGGGCGTGAGATCTCGGCCTCACGCTGGCGTCCACGGGGGCCGGAAGTCCCTCCCCGGAAGGCGTCATGGGGACGACGGCGGAAGTGGGAGAAGTACCGCCCCTTGGGCTGTGCACCTTCTTGGCGCCGCGGGCACGGGGACCCTGCTGTCAGCCTGGCTTCCTCACTTCTCCGCCGCCCGCTGTCCGCCACCCCGGTCGCCGCCGCGTCCTTCTCCGAAAGCTGGGCGGCCGGCAGTCGCGTCCGGCTGTTGCAGGCGGTGGACACGGAGCACACCGTGGACTCGGTGGAGTGGTGCCCGCTGGAGGGCTGCAGGCACTTGCTGGCGTGCGGCACCTACCAGCTGCGGAAGCCGGAGGACCAGCCCGCCGACCCGGAGAGCAAGGTGCGCGGGGCCATCCTGGCCTAGGGAGGTCTTCACCGTAGGTTTGCAGGTCTGCGATCTCAGGTGGCATTTCCCGAGCACCTAAAGCCCCAGACTCGAACTCCTCTCTCAAGAAGGGCGAGAAAAGGCTCGTGAGAGGCAGAGCCGACCACAGGCTTTGAGACCTCTGTGATCTGCTGCGGGGGAGGCTGAAAGGGAAAAAGTCTTGTGTGGAGTCGTTCAGGAGGTGTGGATGCGACCTTGGCCTTGTGGCCAGAATGTAGGTTAGAGACAGGGCATCCTGAAAGCGGGATGTCGTCTCTCTGCAGGCGTCGTCAAGGTTATGGATGAAGTCTAGAGCAAAAAGAAAATGGGATTTCATAGGAGCTGTACGTAATCTCTTGAAGGCATGTAGCTATGCGGATCCAAACCAGGACACTTTTAAGAGTGAAAAATGGCACCGGAGCAACAGGCCTAAGCCAGGACTCTCCCAGGCAAACTGTGCCCTGTGTGGACCCTAACTGTAGCTCCTCCCTATTGCCCCCCCCCCCCATTTAGAAGGAGCCTCCCATCCTGGGCCCAGCAGGGTTTATCCACCTACTCATTAATCACATACAAGAGAAGAGACGTTTCTCCAGCTCGGAAAATCATCGGTGCTGCTTCCAGGCAGAGGTCCGGAGTCTTGGCAAACCTCTTCTTTCCCTCAGTCCCTTTTCCCATTCCTTGGGTTCCTCAGTATTTATTAAGGTAATCAGAGAACACATTTGCATTTTTTGTAGAGTGGACTGGATGTTGATGAGCCTCAAATTCGTTTTGGTCGTCTCTACCTGTATAGTTTCAATGAGGACAGCTCTTCTTGCCCCCTGGTTGAGGTCCAAAGAAGGGATACTTCGGCGATCCTGGACATGAAATGGTACAAGTTTGATAACCGTTCCCCTTGTTTGGAATTTGTCATGAGTACCTAATTGTTTAGTCAGAGGAGCCTGCTGCCTGACAGCATTCAACAGGACGGGGAAGTGTCTGAAGTTTGGGTTCATTTCTTCACTGTGCTGTCCTGCCTGCCTGTTGGCACTTGGAGGATGCTGTAGACTCGGGGCTCGTTTCCCTTTTCAGTTTCCAAGCCCTACAGGTACTGTCAGTCTGGGAAGTGAGGCTAGTTTTCTGCTTCCTAAGCTGGGTGATCTTGTTGGAACAGAACTGTAAGCTCCAACCTGGTTTTGGAGCTGAAGTAAATACATTTATTTATTTATGGCCGTGCTGCGCGGCTTGTTGGATCTTAGTTCCCCGAACAGGGATCGAATCTGGGCCCTCGGCAGTGAAAGCGCAGAGTTCTAACCACTGGACCGCCAGGGACTTCCCCGGAGCTGAAATTTAAACAATGAGTTACTGGGGCGCATATTGTTCTCCTGTACTCTGGCACATCCTGTGTTGTGACCGGCATGTGTGTTCTCTCCTCAGGTGCCACATTGCTGTGGCCGGCCATGCGCTCTTGGGAGTGGCAGAGGCTGCTGGGTCCATAGAGCTACTCCGCTTGGTGCGATCCGAGGTGAGTGACTGGGGCAGGCTTAGTGGAGGGTGGAAGGAACCTGGATGGAGGGGGTTTGGGAGGGAGGCTGTGCTGATACAAACATTTTTCTAGGACAGTTTCTGTTCAACGGTGAACTTTACCATAAAACATTCTAAGGTAGCACAGGGTCAATTTTGAGTTACTGGGTTCTGTATCTAACTCCAAGGGGAGGACACCTTGTGTGTCATCAGCAGAGGGGCTTTCACTGGACCTGAAAGTCCTGTAAGGAAAGCCTGGGCCAGCATCTTGGGTTGATGATGCTGGGGCTGAGAAGAGCAGCGCATTTACTGGGTGAAAGTGGCGTTTCTCATTGATAATTAGGAGAGCACGTGATTCCTACGTGTATTTTCCCAAGCATCTGACAGTGATCCTGTACCGTGCATTTGTAAAATGACCACATGTTGGGGGAGGGAGGGGACAGGGAAGGCATATAGTGGGTTGAAGGAAACAGCCCACAAGACCGTGCCGTGTCTGTGGGGGGACCCACTCTAATGTAGGTGCTGCAAGTGGGATTGGAGCAGAGGTCCAGCTGGCCTTGGATTCACAGCACTTGAGGGCTTGTATAGCAAGGTCCTTGCTTCAGGCCAGCTGAGAGCAGCAGCCCTGTCTTAGGAAAGAGGGAAGAAATATCTGGGGAGGATATCTAGAACCAGAGCTGGAGGCAGGAACAGGTAAACCCAAGAGAGGATGCAGCTGCTGGAACCCTGTTGATGGAGCTGAGCGCTGTCTAGGTTGCCTAGATAGTAAAACTTGGACCTCAGAAAAGAGAAACAGCATTTTAATGGCTAGCTGTGGCTTCTGAAAGAGAATCAGAGGAAAGTTCTCCTTGTCTCTGTCCCTGGAGGCAGTGGGGAACCCGCACCAGCGGTGCTCCCTGGAGCCTGCAGTAGTCTCCAGGAGGGCTTGGACAGCGACGGGTCTGAGAAGCAGAGACCTGCTTCCCCTGGGGTCACATGTGTGGGAAAGTCCTCCTTCAGGTGTGAGCGCTCCTGGAGGGCCTGGGCCGTCTGCAGTGTCCTCAGGTTCTTTTTTTTTTTTTAATTTATTTTTTGGCTGCACTGGGTCTTCGTCGCTGCGAGCGCTCTTCTCGTTGTGGTGGCTTGTCTTTGTTGCAGAGCACAGGCTCTAGGTGCGCAGGCTCAGTAGTTGTGGCGCACGGGCTTAGTTGCTCCACGGCACATGGGATCTTCCCGAACCAGGGCTCGAACCCGTGTCCCTTGCATTGGCAGGCGGATTCTTAACCACTGTGCCACCAGGGAAGTCCCTGTCCTCAGGTTCTGCTGTGAGTGAGTGACTGACACACTTTGTTCGCCGAGTAGATGAGGAAAGCATGGCATACCCAAGCCAGGGGAATAGTCTTCTCAGGGTTCCGGGGCTGTTCCCCTTTGATGGCGTTCTTTTCTCTCCAGCAGAACTCTTACACACTACAGCCGTTCTCCCGCTTTGCCCTGGAAAAGCAGTGTCTGGCCTTGTCCTTGGACTGGTCCACTGGGAAAGCCGGAAGGTGAGGGCCAGCGGTGACGGGCCTGTCTTTCCTCTGAGGGTCCCTTCCTATTTTCATGCAAGAGAGAAGGAAAGCCACCTCGTGCTAGCCTTGACTGTGGCTCCCCAAGCCTGGGCGTATCACTGCCAGTCCTCATCTGAAAAGAGTGTTTTCATCAGGAGAAGCTGACCCTGGTTTATTTTGACAAGCTACTGGTAGCTTTGGTCTCTGCCCAGGCAAGCCTCTTAAGAGGCGTGTCCCTGTACCAGGTCCTGGAGAGCCTCTCTGTGACAGGTCTTGGGGGCATAAAGGGTCACTGGTTGGGAGCCAGAAGAGGCGGTGAGTTTGGGTCAGTGGATATATTTCAGCCAGATTTCCCCACTGCTTCCCTGTATCTAGGGCCGGTGACCAGCCCTTGAAGATCATTAGCAGCGACTCCAGCGGGCAGCTCCATCTCCTGCAGGCGTACCAGGCAGGACCAGGAATGCAGGCCGTGGGCACGTGGCAGGCCCATCACTTTGAGGCCTGGGCTGCTGCTTTCGATTACTGGCAGACGGAAGTCGTGTATTCAGGTTGGTACTCCTCCGCTGGGCGCCCGTCTCTGAAGACTTGCTGAGGAGGCACGGGCCAAGGGCGTCATTCTGGCCACGTTGGGATCTCAAAGACCTTTTCGGAGAGTCTGTTTTCTGGGGCAGAAGCTGTAGTTGGTGTTCACTTAGCTGCTCCTCGGAGAGTGAAGTGCAGTTTGCTGCAGGCACTGCAGGGTCTTGGGTGGCAGTGCCCCCGGTGTTAGAGCAGCCCCCTTGGGAGCCGCTGCCCCCCGCCATTGCTCTGAGTGTTGGATGCTTCTTCTCACGCTCGGAAATCCAGTGGGAACTCCTTGCTTTCCACCTGGTGCTTTGGGTCCAGTATTGACTTGTCATGCATTTCAGGCTTGTCTGTTCCCTTTTGGAGTAGCTTATCTTCCTGGGGAAAGGGAAGCGTGAGGGAGAGAGAGGGCTGACTTCCTGGTATTGAGAGTGGTGTGTGTGGAGCGAGGTGCTGCCGTGGGAACGGGGTAGTTCGGGTCAGCTCCTTTCACGCGCACGGCAGGCCGGGGCACGGGTCTCTGAGAGAAGACAGAAGAGGAGCTGCCGAATTTGCAGAGGCAAGAAGCCGTCTGCGCCCGTATCCCTTTCTGCGTCCAGTTGCTGGTAGTGTTCTGAGCTCCAGGGCGAGACGGGGAGGCCAGGGCTGCAGGGCTGTTCTGCTGGCCTGTCAGGGTACTGCACGATCTCCCTGGGCCCCCAGAAGCCCCTGCTGAGGGACAGCGGGCGCCCAGTCCAGGGCGCACATCGGCCTCGTCTTGGCCTCTCCGCGGTGTTCGCGTGCCCGACCCCTCGCTCCCGCACGTTCTTTTCCCTGGGTCATCAACGCCATGCCATCTGGACTTGCCCCTTCTTCCTCTGGCTCCTCTCCCTTCTGCTTTTGGGCTCCTTTCCCTCTGACCACAGTGTTCGCCGTCCTCTGACCTCTGTCTGGATCCTCCTCTCGCTCCGCATTGCTGCTCTCCTGACTCACTTACTGTGTGTCTTCCACAAACACTGTGTTTCGGTGGTTTAACCAGACCTTGTTTCCTGAGCGTCTCTGCGTTGTCTCGCCAGCACCGCAGCGCTCGTGCAGGGCTGCTCCCAGCGCCTCACTCCGCGGGGCTCCGGCTGAGCCCCATGCGCCCCGTGCTGCCCTGCCACACACCCGCGCCTCCCTGATGTCCCGGCCCCGGGACAGGGTCTGCTCACCCAAATCACACATCTCTGTCCGCTCGCCGCTCCCGTGAGTCTGTGTCTTGTTGGTTTTCTCTTCTTCTTTTTAAAAATTAATCAATCAATTGATTAATGTTTTAGGCCGCGCTGTGCGGCCTACGGGATCTTAATTCCCTGACCAGGGATCGAACCCGAGCCCACTGCATTGGAAGTGTGGATTCTTAACTACTGGGCCGCCTGGGAAGTCCTGCTCATCCTGATTATGATTTTGTGTTTAATGCTGCTTTTCCCCTGAGAGAGGATCCTTTCTGGAGTTTTTGCTGTCACACCCTTGAACAGACTCAGGGGGAACGATAAAGATTTAATTTTTTGAGCTCTCATTTGTAGATTAGTTCTTCTGCCTTGAGGCTTAGCTAATTCAGAGCAAGGGTGTAGTAGGACAGTGATTTAATAATTCAACACCAATTCATTCATCCAACAAACATCTGTTGAGCACCTCCTGCGTGCCAAGCACTGTCCTAGGGGTTCAGGAGGCATCCGTGAGCAAGAGACAGCAGTCCCTGCCTTCATTGCACTTCTGTCGCTTGCAGGGAGATAGACAGTGAACGCTAAGCGTAATATGCACCGTAGGTGACAGGTGCTTTGGAAAGGAGAAAGCTAGAACAGGCCGAGGGCATCAGGTGCTGCAAGCAGGTGCAGACTGTGCCATCACAGAGCCCGGTGTGTTCAGAGTAGCGAGTGGCCAGTCTGGCCAGAATGACATGAGTGAGCGGTAGAATAGAGAAGGCAAGATCAGGAGTCACAGAGACAGGGCACGGGGCCTTGCAGGCCACACGGGGGGACTTGGGCTTTTGCTCGGAGTGGAATGAAGCCATTGTAGGATACTGAACAGAGGAATGACATTTCCCGACTTACATTTTAAAATTTAAGAGGATCCGGGACTTCCCTGGTTAAGAATCCGCCTGCCAATGCAGGGGACATGGGTTCGAGCCCTGGTCCGGGAAGATCCCACATGCCACGGAGCAACTAAGCCCGTGCGCCACAACTACTGAGCCCGCGTTCTAGAGCCTGCGAGCCACAACTACTGAGCCCGTGCGCCTAGAGCCTGTGCTCCGCAACAAAGAGAGGCCACCACAATGAGAAGCCTGCACACCACAATGAAGAGTAGCCCCCGCTCGCCGCAACTAGAGAAAGCCTGCACACAGCAACGAAGACCCAACGCAGCCAAAAAATAATAATAATAAATAAATTTTAAAAATAAATTAAAAAGAAAACTTAAGAGGATCCCTTCAGCTAATATGTTGAGTGTAGACTGCAAGGGGGTGAGGGTATAGGCTGGAGACCTGCCGTGCAGGTGAGGTATGAGAATGACTCAGGCTAAGGTGGGAGCCGTGGAGAGGAGGAGAAGTAGGAAGACTGCTTTGTGTGAAGGTCAGTCAGTAGGATTTCCTGGTGGAGCGAATGTGGAGTGTGAGAGAAAGAGGAGAGACTGGTGTGTAAAGAAGCCACACCAGTTCTCTTCACAGATTTGCCACAGAACGGCAGCTTGTGTTTGAGGCTCACATGCAGGCTCAGTGCCCGGATGGACCGACTCTGTGATCCGCTTTGTCACAGACCACGTTCATCCCCCATCCGTCGTGTCTGATACGGGGATCTGTGGTGTGCTCAGTAAGTACCTGTGGGTGGCTGAGTGGGGGGGTGGATGGATGGCTTATGGATGGTGGATGGATGGATGGATGGATGGGTGAATGGATGGATGGGTGGGTGGGTGGGTGGTAGATGATGGACGGATGGAGTTTCAGGCTGACGTGGTTGTCTTTTTGTCCTCTCTGTAGGTCTTCCTCTTCAGTGTTTCTTCCCTTCCCCTGAGATACCATGACATTCTATCTTGATGTTGCTTTTCTTCAAAGACTGGTTGTGGGTCAGGGCACCAGCTCCCTTGTTCTTTCTGTCCTTTCAGTTTCCCCCAAACAAGCACAGGGCTCTTTTACTGTAAGGTTACAAAGGGCATTTCTCTTTAAAACACATGGCGGTGTGTCAGAGGTTCCAGAACCTTACAAAGCCTCCCCGTCTGCTGCCTCCTGCACGCAGGTCTGTTCAGAGCCCTTCGACGGGGCCTCTCTGGTTCCTGGCATCAGGAGCCCGAAGGGTTGAGTCTTGTGTGACCTGGTCATTCTGCCCCCATAAAAGGTCTGCCCTTTTCCTATGGGAGTGTAGCCTCTGTCTTTCCCTTCTTCCCTGCAGGTGTCTGAAGACACGGTTACAGCACAGGGGTGACTGTTTCTGGGGCTCCCCTGCCTGTGGCAGCCTGAAACCCGAGAAAAGCCACCCATGGGAATTTCCTCACAGACATAAACCCATTCCCTGAGAAACGGCCAGGTCCTGTTGTCATTGCCCTTCCTCATCAGTGGGTGTTTCTGTTTCCGTGCAGGTGGGGACGATGGCCTTCTGAAAGGCTGGGACACCAGGACCCCTGGCACACCCGTGTTCACAAGCAGGAGGTAAGTCACCGAGGGGCCAGTGCTCGGCGTGGGGGGCCAGCCCTCCGTGCCCCGCCGCGGCCTTCCGCGGGAGGAGCAGGGCTGCCGGGCGCTTGCTCAGGCTCACCCTTCGCTCTCAGACACTCCATGGGCGTGTGCAGCGTCCAGAGTAGCCCCCATTGCGAGAACGTCTTGGCCACGGGAAGGTGAGTCCCCTAGGGTCCGTGCACACGGGTTCCTCCTGCACCGTCGCTTCCTTTCCTCCTGTTGACCATTGTGGTGCTTGACTGGGCCGACTCTCCCCCCAGAGTGCGGGCGTCGGGGTTTGGGAAAGCAGCCGTGTCCTGGAGGGGAAGTGGGCCGGGTCTTCCGGGAGGTGACCCCTGCTGCCCCGGGGCCTGGCTTTCCTGCACGCCCTCCGCGGTCGATGGGTTTTAGCTACGACGAGCACGTTCTTCTCTGGGACACTCGGAGCGTGAAGCAGCCGTTGGTGGACGTGCCCATGCCGGGCGGGGTGTGGAGGCTCAAGTGGCACCCTTTCCACCACCACCTGCTCCTGGCAGCGTGTATGCATGGTGGCTTTACGATCTTCGACTGCCAAAAGGCAATAGGTGAGTGGGGGGCCTGGGGCGGGGGCTCCACCAAGCTCTTCCTGCACCCTCCACACGTTCCCAGGGTCGCCCCCTAGGCCTTGCCATGATTTGTAACTCTGCCGACTTCAGAATCTCAGTTTCAAGCACGCTGCTCTCCTACCGTGGTTCTTCCCTGACCATCTCAATTATTTCGGTACCTTCTGCATTCAGCAGTCTGCTGGCCCCATTGGGACCTCTCCTCCAGAGGTGTTAACCACTGGTCGCTTGCATAACCATCCTTGTCCCACCTTTTGCCAAGTCTTCCTGCTTGCGGACGGTGTAGGCTCCATGGCCTTATGTTCCAGACATCGTTAAACTCTTCCCCTTGCTCCTCCCTCATACCCTCTGGGCAGAATCCAGCACTGGTAAACCCCAGTCTGCTTATGCCTGAGCCACAGAACGTGGCTGGAGGGAAACAGCCACCTTGCGTGATCTCACTTCAAGTTTATGCTACTGTGGGTCCCTTGCCAGGCCAACCTTGACCTTTCTGTAGCCAGTGATTCTTCACTGTCAGGACTGTTCCACGTTTTCTTTTCTTAAACCCCCACCCCCTGCTCTCCCCGCCTCATGCATCCCTCGTGATCTCCCGTCCCCCTCCTCTGTACAAACAAGGGATCATAGGCACCTCCCATGGTGGTTCCAAGGTCAGTCTCCTCCCCGTACTGGCTGTTCTCAAGGGCTTCGTCTTCTGAATCTTCAGTCCTCCGTCTACTGCATCATTTCTGTTTACCACGTGAACGTGCTCTGATAGTTCTTGCTGTAAAACAATTTGCAAGCTTTTTCTTTTCTAGCATAGGATTTACAGCCATCAGTTGCCCTCCAAGCTCTGCTTTCACTGCATCCCATAAGTTGCTTCTTTTGCTTGTTTGTTTTTGTTTTTTTTTTTTATTCTTATTTTTGGCTGCATTGAGTCTTTGTTGCTGCGTGCGGGCTTTCTCTAGTTGCGGCAAGCGGGGGCTACTCTTCATGGCGGTGCGCGGGCTTCTCATTGCGGTGGCTTCTCTTGTTGCGGAGCACAGGCTCTAGGCATGCAGGCTTCAGTAGTTGCAGCACGCGGGCTCAGTATTTGTGGCACGTGGGCCCTAGGATGCATGGGCTCAGTAGTTGTGGTGCACGGGCTCAAGAGCACAGGCTCAGTAGTTGTGGCACATGGGCTTAGCTGCTCCATGGCATGTGGGATCTTCCCGGACCAGGACTCGCACCTGTGTCCCCTGCACTGGCAGACTGGATTCCCAACCACTGCGCCACCAGGGAAGCCCTATTCCTGACCTTGATAGGGTCCCTGCTGGTTCCCACTTGGTTTGATGATATATAAGGACTAATGTGTGTGCTTAGTATTCATCAATCCATGTTTTCATGAGTATTTTTTAAAATCAGGAATTGTTGATTTTTTTGTCAAATGCTTTTATAATATCCATTGAACTGTATTATTTTTCTCCTTAGATATATTAATATGGTAAACTTTGTTTATGGATTTCCTAATAATATGGAATATATTCCTGGAGTAAATCCCACTTGGTTATGGTTTTGTTTTGTTTTAGTTGTCAAAAAGTTTTTTTGAGGTATAGTTGATTTACAGTATTATGTTTTAGGTATACAATATACTGGTTAACAGTTTTTAAAAGTTATATTCTATTTATAGTTATTATAAAATATTGGTTATATTCCCTGTGCTATACAATATATCCTTTTCTTGTTTTTGTTTTTGTTTTTGGCCACGGCATGTGGGATCTTAGTTCCTCATCAGGGATCGAACCCATGCCCCCTGCAGTGGAAGCGCAGAGTCCTACCCACTGGACTGCCGGGGAAGTCCCTGTACAATATATCCTTGTAGTATATTTATTTTATACATAATAGTTTGTACCTTTTAATCCCCTACCTCTATCTTGCCCCTCCCCCTTCCCTCCCCTTACTGGTAACCACTAGTTTGTTCTCTACATCTGTTTCTTTTTTGTTATATTCACTAGTTGTTGTATAGTTTAGATTCTACATATAAGTGATATCATATAGTATTTGTCTTTCTTTGACTTATTTCACTAAGCATAATACCTTTCAGGTCCATCCATGTTGCAGATGGCAAAATTTCATTCTTTTCTATGGCTGAGTAATATTCCACTGTATATATACACCACATCTTATTTATCCATTCATTTGTTGATGGACTCTTAGGTTGCTTCCATATCTTGGCAATTGTAAATAATGCTGCTATGAACATTGGGGTGCATATATCTTTTTGAATTTTTTCATTTGGAATTGCCAGATCATACAGTAGTTAGTTCTATTTTCAGTTTTTTGAGGAACCTCCATACTGTTTTCCACAGTGGCTGCACCAATTTACATTCCCACCAACAGTGGAGGAGGGTTCCCTTTTCTCCACATCCTCACTAACATTTGTTATTTGTGGTCTTTTTGATGATGGCCATTCAGACAGGTGTGAGGTTATACCTCATTGTGGTTTTTATTTGCGTTTCTCTGATGGTTGACCATGTTGAGCGTCTTTTCATGTGCCTTTCGGCCATCTGTGTGTCTTTGGAAGGTATGTTATTTTTTTTTTAGCGTGGTATTGGACTCTGGTAATACTTTATTTGGGACTTTCATTAATGTTCAAAGGAGACACAAACTTTCTTTTGTGCTATTTAGCAGCATTATGTTTGGTTCTTGTGAGAATCAAAACCAAAAGTGTGAAAATTTTTCTTCATTTTCTCTTGAAAAATTTATATGCCGTTTGGATTATCTTTTCATTCAAGATTTGGTAAAAAAAAAAAAAATCTCCTGTGAGACTATCTGGGCCTGATATATTTTTGAATGATGGTTCCGTGTTAACTTTCTCTATATTTTTCTATGGAAGTTGGTTTGTTTATGCTTTATGTCTCTACTGGGGTCAATTTTGTTTTCCTTTTTCTTTCTTCTTTTTTTTTTTGGCCACGCCAGGCGGCATGCGGGATCCTCCGCGCCCCCTGCAGTGGAAGTGTGAAGTCTTAACCACTGGACCACCAGGGAAGGCCTGGGGTCAATTTTGGTGAATCGTATTTTCCTAGGCAGCTATTCATTTCATCTACATTTTGAAATTTATTTGCCCAAAGATGTGTAAAGTCACTTTGATATAAAAAAAAAAATTTTTTTTCTCTAACAGTTATTTCCCTTTTATCATGTTTTACTTTGTATACTTACGCAAGTATACAATATTTTTTATGTCTTTTTCCTTAATTAGGTTAGTTAGTAGTGTGTATATTTCATTTCTTTTAAAGAAGCAGGGTTTTAATTTTTTATTATAGGCATGTGGTTTCTGTTCTCCACCTCATCAACCTCTCCTTTTATCTTTGTTGTTTCTCTCCATGTGCCTCCTTTGTTTTTTTTCTAGCATTTTGAGTTGGGA
This sequence comes from Balaenoptera ricei, assembly GCF_028023285.1. NCBI lineage: Eukaryota > Metazoa > Chordata > Mammalia > Artiodactyla > Balaenopteridae > Balaenoptera > Balaenoptera ricei. The sequence goes on along the minus strand of NC_082644.1, from coordinate 122,797,173 downwards.
ATACAATGCACTTACCTTTATTACTTTGTATTAAGTGTTTTTATGTCTGAATTTTTCTCTGATTTAAGCACACTTTTAGGTTCTGATATGTAGTAATTTCATTTTCATTTTTATGAAGAAATTCTATGATTTGAGTTTGTATTTCCCCTTTTACCCAAGTGTGGTTTAGTAGAAGGTTCTAAAATTTCTAGGTGGAAGCAATTTTTCGTATTTTGACCACATTATTAATTTTGTTTTATTGCGTTGTGATCAGTGTTGCTTGTCCTGTTTCTACTTTATGGAACTTTGCGACTTCTTGTTGCCCAGCGTGGTTGTTCAGTTCATGCTGCACATGCACCTGAGTAGTGGATGTGCTGTTACTGGGTGGTAGGAAGGCTGCTGTGTCCACCTGGGCCACGAGCGGGTGCTGCCACTGGTTGGATGTACGGCTACAATGCGCCTTTATTGTCCCAGCGACCCCCCCTCCCGGTACCCCAGCGTGCACCGCATGGAGCGGGGAGGGCTCCTGGGAGCTTCCTTCGGCGGTGGTGCCAGGGCGCCTCTCTGCTCTCAGGGGAAGCTTGGTGTCCAGCTCCTCTCTGGAGCTGCCTCTGCTCAGGCGAAGCCCTGGGTTACGGAGGAGGATCTCCAGGGCCCTGGTTGTATCCTTGGTGTGTTTCCTGATGCCAGCTGCAGCCAGTCCGCATCACTGCTTTTTCTGGTCGTGGTTCAGATTCTGATCACATTTCAGAGTGCAGTGGCATTGACCCTGCACTTGGGAGGCGGCAGTGGCATCCAGGCTAACTGAAGACTGAATGGCCGGCCACTGGGCCTGCCGGCTGGTGACAGTTTTCTAAGCCCGCATCCCCAGCTCACTGGCCACTCGTTTTCTGAGGCTGCTCTTGCCAGCCTCGGCCTTGCCCTGGACCCTTGACCACCTCAGGTTTGGTGACACCTCATTTCTTTTTCTGGTCGCATATTACTTTCTCAGCTGTGTTCTGTCCAGAATAAGGCTGGGCCTTTGCCCGTCCTGCCCTCCGTCTTCAGAGTTGCCATAGCAACTCACCATAAGGAAAGCTGCTCACGCTTCAACTCTTCAGTGAGTTACTCCCTTTCCAACTCAAGTCCAAACTCTCTAATGCAGCATGCCGAGCTCTGCATGACAGGACCCTTCTGACGTGTCGCTAGTTCCTAATGACACCTCAGCCACGTCCACTCATGTGTGGTTCCTCACACACGCCGGGGTCTTTCCACCTCTGTGCTTTACACGTGCTGTTCCCTTCATTTCTCATGCACCCCTTTCCCTCCATTTGGGTCACTCATTTTTCCTTTGCTTTTAAGTCTTAACAAGAAGCTTCTGCCAAGTCCTAAGGGTTCAGGTTCGGGTTAGGGTTAGGGTTAGCTCTGTAGGGTTAGGGTTAGGGTTTAGGGTTAGGGTTAGCTCTGTAGGGTTGTGGTACAGGGTAGGGTTAGGGTTAGCTCTGTAGGGTTGTGGTACAGGGTAGGGTTAGGGTTAGTTCTGTAGGGTTGTGGTACAGGGTAGGGTTAGGGTTAGCTCTGTAGGGTTGTGGTACAGGGTAGGGTTAGGGTACGGGTTAGGTTATGGGTTAGGGTTAGGGTACGGGTTAGGGTACGCGTTAGGGTTAGCTCTGTAGTGCAGGCTGACTCCTCTCTCAGGAACACAGAGTGCATTCCCTGCAGGATAATGGTCTGTGCTTCTCTGCCTGTCTGTCCGCATATTGACAGTCCTCTGCGTGACACACAGTGGTTGCTCTTGGCACACTGTTTCGCTTCGAGGGTGGGTAGGGCCATGGGTGGGGCTGATGAGATCAACCTTGGGTAAGTTTCCCGTGTCCTCCTGTCTCTCTCCAGAGGAGAATCAGGAAGTGCTCCCAGTCACTCTGTCCTACACCTTGCCCAACTCGCTGGTGTATGGAGTCGACTGGTCCTGGCTGTACTTCCGCCGCTTGCCGCAGACCCATCCGTCATTCTGCTTGGGGTCCTCTCCTGGCAGCGACCCAGGAGGCAAAACAGCAGACCCAGTCTGTTCCCTGAAGGATGCGGCCCAGTCGCCAGCACCCTGTTTTGAGTGTTTAGCTGATGCTGATGGAGAGGGTGGTAACAAACACCAGAGTGGAGGCAAGCTGAAGACTCCTCTCCAGCCCTTTGCAGAGGACAAGGACGGCGGCCAGCTGCGTGCCTCAGGGGTCCAGATCTGTGAGCGTGGCCACTCTCTGGAGGCAGCTGACTCTGATGTCAGCCTTGTAGCCACTTGCTCCTTTTATGATCATGTTCTTCACCTCTGGAAGTGGGAGAACAGCTGAGCTAGGGCAGTTACTTGGTTTGACATCATAAAGACCATTTCCACCAATAAAACCAAGAGTATGTCTTTATCTTTTCTGAGAATGAAGTGTCCTCAGACCATCTCACTGAGATTCTGGTTGCATGCAGTTTTTCTGTATAGGGCTCAGTGCATCTTATGGAATCTCCAGGTAGGCAGTCAGAAAAGCTGCTGGCCTCTTAAATAAAGCTTATCTGCTGGGGCCCTTCAAAATGGTGATTCGGTGGCAGCAGGGGGCAGGGTGTGAGTGGGGCATGGTTCCCAGCTCCGTCTTGTCAGTTTCCTGCGTTTCTGACTTTCAGTTCTTCATACTTATTTAAGCAACTATTTATATTAACTAAAAGGAGTGGCTTTTTTTTTTTTTAAGCTACTTTAAAACACCAGAAGTAGTTTTGTATGAACATTAAAAAAGCTCATGTCATGGCACCAGAAGTGCTTGTATAGCCTCCTGTGCAGATAAGCAAAAAGAAGTGTATACACGTTCTGAGTTGCTTTAGCATGTCATGAACTTGAAATATGTTGTCATATGCTGAATTAGTGATACTTCCTCACTGTGGCTTCAGTAAACCAAGTAGCTTCCAAACCTGGACACGGTTTAACTCCAGGAACATAACTGGGTTTGTGACTGATCTGACTCCCATAGATCAGTTCCGCCTTGCCTCTCTGGAAGGAGCAGATGTTGAAGTATAGGCCACTGTGGAATCTGTCACTCCTCAGCATCCACTAATAAATACAATAGATAGGTGTTCTGCGTCAGAAAACACACACCTCTATCCTTTGCTTTCTTATTGTCTGATGGTACAACACTGTGTGCCAGTACAGGTCAGAATGTGTTAATGCTGAACCTTCCTCCAGAGTTTATTTTGGGATATTTCACTTAAGGGTCAGTTAAATATGAAACAGAATTAGAATCTGAGGGATTATGCACTGAAACAGGAAAACACAAGGAGGAAGGAGACTAGAGATTACTAGGGAAATACGAGTTTGGCATCAGCTTCCTGTGTGGTCTTATCTTTAGGTTTACCCCAAGGGGGGCTGTCTCACCTGACTCCCCAAAATAAGCTGCTTTGGAACCCATAAATATTCTCATTGGTGGTTCCTTGGGGTGAATTGTGGGGGATGAATTAACCAGTGCTGTCATGTGGCTGGATCTGCCTTGTGAATTCTCTTTCTCCTGCAAGCTAAGCCACATGTTCTTGCCTACTTCCCAGAACCTGTTGGTTGGGGTTCTGGTTTGGCTGGAACCTGAGAACTTCGCCTCGGTCACTACGCCCTAGCCTGTTACATAGCACACTTTCCTTTTCAAAATGACCAGTTGCCCCGAACAACACTGTAGGGTAGCCAAGGTCTTTAATAGAAGCGAAACGAGGGCAACGCCTCCCCACCCGCCACCCGGGAACTAGGCTCAGCGAGGATAGGTGGAAGTCCTCAGTCGCAGGCACACCCGGCCGCCGCCGCCGCCGACTGCTCCTAGCGCGGGAAGTTCTTGGGGTACAGCTGGAAGAGCTTGCCTTCCTGCGTGGGCTCAAAGCCGTACTTGTCCAGGCGCTCAGGGTCGAAAGTCCCGGCCTTGAAGTCCTTCTCGATAGCAGGTGCCGCTGTCTCCAGAAAGAGCTGCTTGGCCGTCAGGGGAGCTTCTGTGCCCTCCGGGGCGCGGTAGTTCACGTACGGCTTGAGCCTGAAGCCGGCCAGATCGGGGACCACCAGCTCCGGGACCATTTCCTTGACCTGCACGAACCTGCCGTCGCGGCCGTGGAAGCCGATGCCCTTGGCGCCGCGGCTCTTGTAGAAGGTGCGCGGGCCCCGCTTGCTGGTCCACTTGCTCATTCGGTCGGCGCCCCGCACCAGGGCGCGAGCCGCCCCGCTCAGGAGGCCCATGCCGGGGCCCGAACGACGCGAACGCTCTCCGACTCCCGGGCACAGCCACGCGGCCCCCGGCACCGCAGTGCTCCGCTTCCGGCGCCCACGGCAGCTTCCGACACCGCCTGGCCCCCGCCCCAGAGCAAGAGCAGCTCCGATTGGCTGCGGCGCGTCCAATGTGCAGCCTTGGCCCTGCGGGGGGGGCGGGACCTGTGGGGGCCTGGCCAATGCTCGGGGAGATCCCGCGTCCGGGCGGGGCGTCGGGAGCGCGGCCGTGTGGGGCGGAGCTTCGAGGCGAAGTGCCGGTCGCCGTGAGTGCGGACGTTAGGGGCGGGGCTTCGGGAGGAGTGACGGGAGTGCCGAGTGTCGGGGGCGGGGCGTCAGGGTGGAGTGACGGGAGCGCGGGCGTCGGGAGCGCGCGATCCCGGTGAGTCGCCGCCGAGCGCCCCGAAGTGGTAGGCCTGGGGGTCCGGTTCTGTGAGCAGAGGTAGCCATCCCCTCCCCCAGCCATCGCCGGGACGTACACTGCCCCACAGGGCTGTCGCCGGCGACGCACCTCAACCCAACTGCCCCCAACCCCTACGGCCCCCAACCCGACGCCTCCCAACCCTACTGCCCCCAACCCCGACTGACCTCAACCCCGACTGCCCCCGACCCCGATGCCCCTCAACCCGACTCCCCTGCAGCTGGACGCCCCCCAACCTGACTGCCCTCAACCCGACGGCCCCATAATCACTGCTCTCCAGCCCTGCACCCTAACCTCCACGCCCCCCTAACCACCATCTTCCTAACCTCGATGCCCCCAACCGCGCCGCCCCCGGCCCCCCAGTTCCCCTGCGCTCTGTCTCCTTCCCTCCCGCCCCCTGCGCTGTGTAGCATGTGCAGCAGCTGAAGGCGGTTCGGTTGTGTGGCAGGTGCCGGGGGCTTGAGCTCTGTCGCCTGAAAGCCTGGGGGGCGTGGGGAGACGGCCCTGGTCAGGGCTGCGCCGCAGAGCTGGGGTCACGGCGCTGCTGGTCCTTGAGGAGACATCTGAGAAGAAAGGGTTTCCCACGGGGCCAGCAGGGGCCTTTGACCAGTGAGCAGATGCAGGTGACCCTGCGCCTGCCTCTCCCGGTGGGATTTCGGAAGAGACAACCCTCTCTTACTGTTGCCCTTCTAAGGGACCTGGGAGCCACAGGGTGAAGGCCCTAGACGGGGCTCCTCCCTGCGGCACAGAGGCCAGGGGCGCAGGGCTGGTCCTCAAGTTCACCACACCCCAGACCAGCACAGCCACCTCCAGGGCTCAGCCACACTGCGGGGGAAATCCTGTGCACAGGCCACTAGGGAGGGTCTGGCTCACAGCCTGCCGTGGCCACACACCCCTCCCCAGGGTGCTGGAAATCCCTGCTGCACTAGGCCTTTGCCCAGCTGCCCACACTTGCCCTCGACTGGCTGGGAGAGGAGCCCGGGACTTGGCTGCAGTTCTAGGTTCCTGGGCAGCCACACGAGGGCTGTTTACAGAGAGGGAAGGGGCTCCGATTGCTTGTGAAGAGAGCTTCTCGCCATGGAGAACACAGTTTTTCATCAGGGTTTTCCTGTCAATAGAAACGTAATTTAACGTGTACAGGAACCTGGGGAAGGGCTGGGAGGCGCTGCGTTGCACGTGAGCTTGAGGTGGTGGAACGTGTGCCCTCCTTGGAACCAGTCCCTCTTCTTTTGTTTCACTTGTAGCCATGGAGCAAGAGGAGGACGCCGGCCCAGAGGTACAGAACCTGAGGATTCCAGTGAGGAATCAGAGCCTTAAAATTCCCAGTTATGGCCACTTCTGGACAAGGAGAAAGGGTCCTTTTAACATCTGCCCCGCGGCAACTCCTTGAAGCCTGCTGCATGTGGGGGTGGTGTGTGGGGCCTGTTTTCCCCTTGTCAGGGCTGAGGCCCTCCCTCCTCTTCCCCAAGGTCACTCTTCTGAGTTCCTGCTTCCCCTTAGGAAGTCTGCTTGCTTTGACTTAGGGCCTTCTACCCGTGGAACATATATAGCCACATTACAAGGGCCTTTATCTCTAAACCAGAAATTTAGATGCATTAAAACAACAGTGAAAAGCTGGGAAGTCTGAGATGCCTAACCACCAGAGACTGTACAATAGGCCTGGGGCATCCCCGTGACCCTTGCCGTGCGCAGCCCTGGCTGCCCCCCGGGGTGGCTGAGCTCGGAGGGACACGCCTAGGAGGAGGGTGCTCGTCCTCCTGGTGGACGTGGGCCGAGCACGCGGTCTGGGCCAGCAGGGCCCGGATGCCTCACTGTGAAGCAGAAGCTCCCACTGCTTCCATCCGCCTCCTGAGCTGAGTTCAAAGGGTTGAGTTTTCTGAATCACTTCCTTATCCTGTCTTGATGCAACATTCTGCTTTTGAAATGCTTTTCTGAGTGCATTGATTTCCTTGGGTTTTCTGGCATCGAAGCTGTGTGTGATCCTGGCTCTGAAGGACCAGGCAAGCTGCTTTAGTCCTTGGCACTTGTGTAGAAACTTGAAAGGATTAACAAGTCCCCCCACCACTCCCCCAAACCCATCCTGTTCCTGCCTGCTTGGAAGGAGGTATGTGGGTACCGGGAGGAATGGAGTGTAGCTACTTGTTTGGCTGGTTTCTTCAGCTTTGGGGGGAATCTGCCAGCATCCTGTGTATGGGCGGCCCCAGCTGTCTGCCCACTCACCATTCCACACTCACTGTTCTCTCTTTTTTTTAATAAATTTATTTATTTATTTTTGGCTGCATTGGGTCTTCATTGCTGTGCCCGGGCTTTCTCTAGTTGCAGCGAGCGGGGGCTACTCTTCGTTGCGATGTGCGGGATTCTCATCGCGGTGGCTTCTCCTGTTGTGGAGCACGGGCTCTAGGCGCGCGGGCTTCAGTAGTTGTGGTGCACGGGCTTAGTAGTTGTGGCTCGTGGGCTTTAGAGTGCAGGCTCAGTAGGTGTGGTGCACCGGCTTAGTTGCTCTGCAGCATGTGGGATCTTCCCGGACCAGGTCTCAAACCCGTGTCCCCTGCACTGGCAGGCGGATTCTTAACCACTGTACCACCAGGGAAGTCCCTCACTGTTCTCTCTTACCTTCCTTTCTCTCTCCCTGGGGTCTGGGCTTCTGCAGCCCCTTGGTAACTCCCTCCCTGGGAGCCCTTCTCTGCTGTGAGCTGGTATTTAATGTTCTCAAAATCCAGTTGGCTCCTTAGGGTTTCCCAGCACTGCTGCTGTGTGGGCTTCTGTCTGCCCCGAGGCCAGCAGCACGTGGTTCTGTTGGTGATGAGAGGGCACTGCGAGGTGGCCTTTGTACCCACTGTGGCCAGCCGGGCTTGCATCCTGAGGAGCAGGAAAGCTGAGGATTTCGGATTCAGATGCGTTAGCGATGCCTGGAGCGTTTGTTGTCGACACAGCACAGCTGCTGGCCCTGCCCAGCCATGCTGTGGGTGGCCCTGCTCCAGAGCAGGTGGGCTCAGGGGACCTCAGCATCCTGGAAGGTCGCTTCTTTCTGGAGGTCTCCAGGGCTGCCGACTTGTCCCTGACCCACAGCTCTGTTGTCACTCCTGGGGGAGCCAGGGCCGTGCCCATCCTGGCCCTTCCTGACTGCAGCCTTCTCCCCTAGGCGGGCTTCTGCCTGGCCACCCTTCGGTCCTGGGGTCTGCAGCTGACGGAGCAGCGTTCTCAGTCCACCTCGGTAACCGCCTCACTGCCCCCGGCTAACAGGCGGGCCCCGGAATCAGTGGCCTATTGCACCCTTGGCTGCCCTGGGTCCTTTGTGTCCACCCTGTGTTTGGGCTTGGGAGGGGCCTCATGGCGCCTTGCTGACGGGTGCTCTATCTGTGACCTCGCCCAGCTGATGGGTGTTGCAGCTGGAATCCTCCTGGCCCTGGCCCTCATTGGCATGACCATCTTTTTTGTGTCTAGAAGGGTTAACCGATTCCGTGAGTATCTTGCTTCAGACTTTGGCCCTAGGGGGACGGGGAGGAGGCCTTGAAAGGGTGGGGGAGGCGCGGGTGTTTTGAGCTCCTGGGAGCAGCTCTCAAGCCCGCGGTGGCTTTTGTTGGAAACTGCTGGCCTGTCCGTGAGGCTGAGCTCGTCGGATCCATGGAATTCGAGTCTGTTCTGACCTTCCTTGGCTCACGTTTCCAAGAAGAGTGAAGTCCCGCTTCCTCTGCAAGGGTCTGTCGCAGCCCTGGGACGAGGTGCTGTGTGACTGGGGGCGGGGCAGGGGCAGGACGAGCTCAGTGTGTACGCGGGGCTGCCTCGCGGGTCCCAGCCGTGCTCAGGCAGCCCCTTGGCTCCCCTTGCAGGACAAGTGCAGCCCACTCCTCAGTACAGGTTCCGGAAGAGAGACAAAGTGATGTTCTCCGGCAGGAAGATCACGAGGAAGGTGACTCGCGCTGCAGGCCCAGGCCTCCTGCCCCTCAGAGGTGTGGGCACCAGCCGGCCTGCGCCTGGGCGCTGCGCAGGGGCTCTGGGGCTCGGGGAAGGTCTGGGGAGGGCACGGCTGGGCGGAGGCATTTGGGGAGGAGGCCCCGTCACCGCGTGAGGTGGACGTGAACTGGAAAGGAGGACAGAAGCCCCTCCCTGGAGCGTCCCTGGAGTGTGGGGGGCAGAGGGTCCTGGCTCCGGTGCTGAGATTGGTGGTCCGCCCAGGATTTGGGGCCAGGCCCCGCGAGGGGGAAACTGCAAGGCCTCACTTGCCGGTGTCAAGACCCCCCTGGGGAGCGGCATCCGCGCCCAGCCCCGCCCGCTGCTCCGCGCGAGGGCAGGAGGCCTCGGCACACTGCCGGAGGCTGTGCTTCAGATGCACACTTGAAGCCTTTGCTGATGTTTAAAAATATCTTCTCTTTGTTACTTTTCTCGAGTTACACAATTGATTCGTGTCTTCGTGGAAACACTTGAACTGCCGCTCGGGGGTCACGTGGGCGCCCTCACGTGGCTCTTCCTCCTCAGTGTCAGGCGCTGTGAGAGGGCGGGTCGGCTGGGGCCGCTCTGGCGGGCGGGCTGGCGCGCAGGGCCACGTGGAGTGGCTCCCGGCAGGTCTCAGAGACACCCATGCGTGTGTGGTTGGGTGCGGGGCTGTCCGCTGGTGGTCCTGCTGAGGACTGGGCAGCGGCAAGCTGGCCCTGGGCTAAGGACAGGAACGTGGTCCAGTGAGGCCAGGACACCTGGGAGGGAAGGAGGAGTTGTGCTGACCGCCCACCGACAGCCACAGCTGACACCGTGGGGCAGATGCAGCTCGGGAGCTGAGGGACAGCAGGGGGCAGTGGCTGCCCGAGGAGGCTGGCCGGTGCCCGGCTAGGAGCCGGGCCCTCTGCACTCCTCGGCACCGCTGTTTGGGGCAGTCCAGTGGGCCTCGACTGTGGGGGAGGGTGAAGAGCCTCCAGACCGGGAGGACTGGGCAGGCACTCGGGTTGTCGTGTGTGCCAGCATGACAGGTGTGGGGTGGAGAGCGTCAGCCTTCTAGGCAGGGGGGACGCAGGGCTGAGGACTCAGAGCTCTCAGAGCATGGGCTGTCTGGGGACGTGGCCGTGTGGTATCGCTGTCATCAGCACCAAGGATGGTTCCCTGTGTCCTGGGCAGGTGAGCAGGGTGGGGCCGGACCGGGATGCTGGTGTCAGGCTTCAGGCAGGCCAGGTCCTGAGGGCTGGGACCGACCCTGAGGCTGAGAGCTGGATCCACCGGCTGCAGGGTCCAGACGTGGCCTCCCCCTTTCACTCTGCAGGTGACCACGCTCCCCCACGCGCTTGTGGGGAACACAGCTGCCCCCCGGCAGCGGGTGAGGAAGAGGACCAAGGTGCTGTCTTTGGCCAAGAGGTACTGGGGGTGCCCTTCAGACTGGCCGCGTCTCAGCTGCCCTCCCCCGTGGGCGCCTGCGGACCTCGCGCCGCCCGTGGCTTCCCTGCCATGGGGTTCACAGCGCAAACACCGTCTGCTTTTGAGCCCCTTTGGGCTTCTGCTCCAGGTGCATGTCTCTCTGCTTTGTAGGATCCTGCGTTTCCAGAAGGAATACCCGACCCTGCAGCCAAAGGAGCCCCCGCCCTCCCTGCTGGAGGCCGACCTCACGGAGTTCGATGTGAAGAATTCTCACCTGCCGTCGGAAGTTTTGTACATGCTGAAAAATGTTCGGTAAGAGAGAAGTGGACACGGGAGGCCCGCCATGTGCCCTGGGGACTGGCTGTCGCCTGGCCTTCGAGGTGTCCTTTCCCTGTGGCCACCGTTGGTTGTGTCGACAAAGATAATGAATAAACAATCTATAATAGGAATAAAAAGAGTTTTATTTGAGCCAAACTGAGGACTATAGCCTGGAAGACAACCTCTCAGATAACTCTGAGGAACTTCCCCAGAGAAGCATGGTTTTTAGCAGTTTTATGTCTTGTCAGAACAAAGAACATTAAGCTAGTCAGGGATACATTCCTTCAAGGTTTCAAAAAAAACAGATCAGCAGGTACGTGGTGAGTCAGTATGGCCTCGGCACCTGGGAAGGGAGTCTTATCATTGAAGGAGAACCAGCATTGGCATCCTAGAAAGGGAGGCATTTAATCTTTATTTTCACTTGGACGTTTTGTTGTTCTTGTTGTTGTTTAATATTTATTTATTTAATTTATTTATTTTTGGCTGCATTGGGTCTTCGTTGCTGTGCGCGGGCTTTCTCTAGTTGCGGCGAGCGGGGGCTACTCTTCATTGCGGTGCGCGGGCTTCTCATTGCAGTGGCTTCTCTTGTTGCGGAGCACAGGCTCTAGGCGCACGGGCTTCAGTAGTTGTGGCACACAGGCTCAGTAGTTGTGGCGCACGGGCTTCGTTGCTCCGCGGCATGTGGGATTTTCCCGGACCAGGGCTCTAACCCGTGTCCCCTGCATTGGCAGGCGGATTCTTAACCACTGTGCCACAAGGGAAGTCCCAACATGGACGTTCTTTACTTCTGGTCAATGTGCCCTTTAATAATTAAGCAGACGTACAATGTGTGTTTGATCAGCCACAACAGGCTATTCTATCTAGTGAGCATGAAGTGGGAGTTAACTCATGTGTAAGCCAGAGTGACCTCCCCAGACCCCAACATGTGAACATTGCTTTCATCAGTTGGGAAGGCTTCTTGCCATCGCTGCCCTCCCAGTGGCGAGTGGAACCTCCTCGCCGGTTCTTTCGTGTGTCTGTCTGCTTATCAGAGTGTTCACCTTCAGGGCAACGTGGAGCGAGTGCGGGAAGTGTGTGGCTGGATGGAAAATTGAAAGTCTGGTTCCGCATTTCTCCCTGGAAGCCCCGACTCCTCTTTCAAGCGCTTCACTACCTGCCCTTGTTTATGCATCTGGTTCAAATTCATGGTCACGGCCTGAGAGCTCTCTGAGCTCATGGAACAGTAGCTGATGGAAATTCCTGAAGCTTAAGCCTCTGTCCTGCTGGTGCTTGTGCCATGGGCTCTGCAGCCCTGGAAAGCTCGCTCTGTGGTCTGGCCGGCAGGGACGGTGGCCTGTGTTCCTCCTCCCCTCCTTCCTGTAGGTGTCCCACGTGCACTGTTTCTTGTAGGGTCCTGGGTCACTTTGAGAAGCCACTGTTCCTGGAACTTTGCAAACACATGGTGTTTGTGCAGCTTCTGGAAGGGGAGTATGTCTTCCGGCCAGGGGAGCCAGATACCAGCATCTACGTGGTGCAGGACGGGCGGCTGGAGGTCTGCATCCAGGATTCGGTGAGAGCCCTCGGGTGGGGCAGGGCTGGGGGGTCTGTTGTGTTTTCACTTAGAGGTCTGCCCTCTTTAACATTTGTTAAGTTTTCCATTGAAAAGTTAGTACCAATTTTTATTTTATTATATTTTATTTTATGTAGATAGGAGATTCATATTTTATTTCTCCAGTGGCATATTTACAGTTGAATATAAATTAAAGGCCTGCTTGCACACCAAAGCCAGGTTCTTTAGGTGGTTCAGTCAGAGAGGTAAGGCCTCTGGCTGGCTCACATGAGCAGCGTCCACTCCTTGGCCCAGGTTTTGGGGCTTTGCCAGCCTTGAGTTCATCAATAATTTCTTCAGTATCCTTAGGTGTCACATCCTCATAGTAGTTGTCATTTATTTGAACCATTGGTGCGTTGACACAGGCCCCTAAATATTCCATTTCTATAAGAGTGAAAAGTTTGTCAAGTGTAGTCTCCCTGACCTTTATTCCAAGCTTTTTCTGAGTGGCCTCCAGTATGCTGTCAGAGTTTCAAGCATGCAAGGCATAGTAGTGCAAACTTGAATATGATTCTTTCCAACTGGTTTTCGATTATACGTTGTATAAAAAGCTGCTTCTTCATATATTCTCATTGGAGGTACTTGTAACTTTCTGCAACCTTGTTCATAGCAGAGATGGGCAGCCATCCATTCTGCCTTTGGGCTAAATCCAGGACTGGAAGTACAGCTGCTGCTTTATGCCCTTCTGGGTAGTTTTTTTTACAGTTGCCTCTATCCTCTTGTACTTTTCCAGTGTGAAATCAAGTGGAGTATCTGGGTTATTCTCAGGAGTATCTCTGTGCACAGATAAGGCTCCTCCAGCTCCATTTTGCACCACTGTCTTATGCAAATTTCCTTACATGTCTTCCCCACTGAGCGGCGAGGGCACCTGTGTGGGCCAGCACGCCGCGGAGAGGAACGTGGTGAGCCAAACTATGGGCCTTCGGAGTGCAAAATTTAAATGTTTTGTTCCTTGGAGGAGAAGGCACATTGGACCACAGCTGCCCTTGGCGCAGGTGTGTCAGCTTCCGCTGCACAGGGGCTGCGCGTGGTGGCTCACCTCTGCATTTCCCCAGACACGTTGCAAGCACTTTTTAAAAATTAATTAATTAATTTATTTATTTATTTTTGGCTCTGTTGGATCTTCGTTGCTGCGCGCAGGCTTCCTCTAGTTGCAGCGAGCAGGGGCTACTCTTCGTTGCAGTGTGCGGGCTTCTCATTGCTGTGGCTTCTCTTGTTGCAGAGCACGGGCTCTAGGTGCGCAGGCTTCAGTAGTTGTGGCTCGCGGTCTCTAGAGCGCAGGCCCAGTAGCTGTGGCACACGGGCTTAGTTGCTCCGCGGCATGTGGGATCTTCCCGGACCAGGGCTCGAACCCGTGTCCCCTGCGTTGGCAGGCGGATTCTTAACCACTGCACCACCAGGGAAGCCCACATCACAGGCCTTTTGCCGTGTCTCTCCCACTGCCTTGGAACCCCTCAGTGGTTGGGTATTGATCTATGATGATCAATAGCACCCTTGCCTTATTTTCAGGTTTCAGGCTGTAAATAATTTTAAGTCTAAGAAAATAATTAAGATATTAATTCACCTGGAAGCTAACTCTTTGTTTCCTGCCTCTGTTGACTTATATGCTTAAGTCACAATTGCCAGGGGGGACCTATAGACCAAGACTCCTGAGGGCTTGTCAGTTTATTTGCCTGCTGGTGGGTGACGCAGGCTCCCACCGCAGACACTTAGCGAACCCTGGACCGCATGAGGTCGCCCCCACCCCAGCCACGTGAAGTTCCCGCCTGCCGGGCCCTGGGTGGGTGGGCCCTGACCTAGGACAGCTCCTGCATGGTCTTCGGGCTCCTAGACCACAGTGTCGCTTTGTCTGCGGGTGCCCTGGTGGGGCAATTAGAAAAGGCGTGGCTTTCGTCCAGTCTCCTCCGGCGGGGCCTCCACGTCATTCACGTGGCAGGCCTTCACCAAGAGAGCCGGAGCCTTCGGGCCAGACGGAAGGGCTCCTGGGCAGTGGCCGGTGCCAGGTTTGAACAAGTTCACAGGGGTTTTCCTGGGTCACACTGAGATGAAGCTCCTGTACTAAATCACCAGCGTCGCATCGTTTTCTTTTTCTTTTCATCCAGTGGAAAGATATGTCAAAATGCTCTTATTTATACTGGTTCGAATAACTGCATTTGGTTCTCACAGCCCTTTTAGTTAGGCCAGCAAATTCACATAGGCAAAGCCTCCTGGTGCTGACAGGACACGGGGCAGAAAGGCTGGGCTGGGCCCCTTCTTTCCTCCTAGTCGCCGTCATTTTCCTGTCCTCCTCATTCCCACACGTCGGCTGGGGTGCAGCCCCTGCCCCACATGACCAGTGGTGGTGGAGGTCGTTTGCCCAGCCGGCCTGGCCTCCACAGCGGGTGACTCTGCTCTGCTTCCCAAGCGCAGGATGGCACTGAGGTGGCGGTCAAAGAGGTTCTGGCTAGAGACAGCGTCCGCAGTCTCCTCAGCGTCCTGGACGTCACCACTGTGAGTGCCCCGCGCCCCCAGGCCTGCCCAGACTCGCCTGGACAGCAGGTCCCTCAGCACCGAGGCCAGCTCTCCAGTGACAAGGGGCTGGTCTAGGTCCGGGGGACCCCTAGTAGGTCAGGGGTGTGCCCGAGAGCAGCTCTGACCAGGTGTCTAAGGGGAGCTGGGTGTTGGCTTATGGGATTTGGCCGTTTCTTAAATGATCATTCTTTGGACTGAGTAACACATGCATGGGCTCCAAGCTTCAGGTGCCTAAAACATCGCAAGGTGAGAGTGATTTCTCCCGCCTTCAGGCCCTGAGTCCCCTTCCCAGGAGGGACCCTCTCTGGATCTTTTGTGCTAATGTGTGTCCTTCAGTCGTTCCCCAGCTCTTGCTGTTCATCATTGCAGGGAATGGTCTTGTGTGGACATTGTTTCCTGTGTTTGAAGGCCAGTCTGTAGGGCAAATCCCTAGGAGACTCACTGGATCCAAGGGACACGCCTCATACCCCACACAGAGGCTGAACCGCGGGACATGTGTGAGGGCACCTATTTCTTCAGCCTCATCCACTAGTGAGCCATTTCATATCTGATCTTTGCTAGTCCAATAGCTTAAAAACTAGCATCTCACGTTATGACTTTCAAACTTTTTATCATGGAATGTTTTAAACATGTTCAGAAGTAGACAGAATAGTAAAATCAATTTATTTCCATCACCAGTTGCAAAAGGCTCAGCTCAGTGTGCCTCATTTCCTCCTGATTAACTAGAATTTAGTATTTGTTTAATCTTCTTTTTCTTCTGAGCAAAATCTACTTACAATAAAACACATCTGAAGTGTGTGTAGCTGTTTTGATAAATGCATACACCTCTGTCACTCAGAAGGTGTATTTGATTTTAATCTTATCCTTGGAAGTTATACCTCTTGCTTTTATTTTTGTCTGTGTACTGAGGCAACTTGCACCTCAGTTTCTCCAGACACTGCATGGAGAGGTCTCCAGAACAATTCAGCAGCACCTTGGCAGCGACGTGTCTGCGCAGGGCCAGGAGGCTAGGAGCATGTGTGACGCTCACCGTGGAGGCACCCCTCATGGGTGTCCTCTGAGCGAGCCCTAAGTTCTTGTGCACGACAAGGGGGTGGCAGGCTCCAAACGGAGACTTTGGGCGTGTCCAGTGTGCTCATCTTGCCCCTGTCAGACCGCACACGTGTGCTTCGAGCTGTTTGGGGCCTGGGGCGGAGGCGTGCACAGGACTCTGTGGTCTTTGTCTGCCCCCAGGACCTGGGATGTCTTCATCAGACGCTTGGCGGGGCCTGAGAGGGACACCGCCTCCTACTAGCAAGGCTGGCCAGGGGCTATCTGGAGGGGATGGGGGAGGGTATCCAGGCTGGCACTCGCGGCTGGAGCAGGCTGGCTCTGTGGGGCTCTGGCTGGTGTGCGTCCGAGTCCGTAATTCGTGCTGTGGGCCTGAGAGGCTGGGAGGTCTAGACGGGCTGTCCATCTACACGCAGGTAAATCATTAGGGGCTCCTAAGTAAGAACGAGAGAAGGGCAGTGGAGGCCCTTCTCTTATTTCTTGGTCCGCTGCTGACCCTGATCTCGTTGTAACTTTTGGGCTGAGTGCCGTTCGTGGCAGCGTCGTGGGCTGTGTGCTGTGAGCAGGGTCGGGGCTACGCAGCCTGCTGCGGTCACCTTGCGCCGGCGTCAGTGTCAGCAGAGTGCCCCTCCCTGGGGCAGGAGTCCTGCTGCCTTGAGTGGCTGGAGGGAGAATGTGGGGGATGTTTGGGAGAAAATAATTCTATATTGGGTTAAATGATTATTTGGAAGGACATCATTTTTGCCTCACCAAACATTTGTGTTTGTGGTTTAAAATTTTTTTAATTTATTTTTATCAGAATAACCTGAACAAATTCTAAAAACATATTTGATGTTTTGTGAACTGCAGTTGTCTGTTCCATCGCCCCCTCCCCAGAAAGGCCACTTCCAGCTCTTTCAGTCTCCTCCGTAAAACCAGCTGCTCTTGTTTCGTAATTCTTCGTCTGAATTTTGTGTCGACTTCCCACTGTAGAAAATGCCCTGCTTGCCTCACCATCCTATTCCTCTCGTCCCACCTTTGTGGACATTGTCAGCAGCCGAGCTTGTGGAGCCTGGGGGTGAGGTTCCTTTGTTTTCCCTGGAGTTAACAGTTGCCTCATTTTTCGGTTGCTTAGTTTTCTGTGCGTTGTGTGCACCGCTGCCCTGGCCCAGCGCTCCATGAGCTGGGGAGAAACCCCCGGGTCCCCATCCTCCATCTCCGTCCGACCTTCTGGGCCACACAGTCCAGCCCCCCTGGGGCCCTTTCTTTCTTCCTGGGCAGGGCTCTCACCTCCTCTCCTGGTCTGCTTGCTTGTTTGGGTGGAGCAAATACTCTATCTGCTTGCTGAGAAGGGTGCAAGGGAGATAGAGGGTTTTTTGTTTTTTTTTAAATTATGGCTGCGTTAGGTCTTCGTTGCTGCACGCGGCTTTCTCTAGTTGTGGCGAGTGGGGGCTACTCTTTGTTGCAGTGCACATGCTTCTCATTGCGGTGGCTTCTCTTGTTGTGGAGCATGGGCTCTAGGCGTGCGGGCTTCATTAGTTGCAGCATGCAGGCTCTGTAGTTGTGGCTCACAGGCTGTAGAGCACAGGCTCAGTAGTTGTGGTGCACGGGCTTAGTTGCTCCGTGGCATGTGGGGTCTTCCCGGACCAGGGCTCGAACCCGTGTCCCCTGCATTGGCAGGCAGATTCTCAACCACTGCGCCACCAGGGAAGCCCAAGGGAGATAGAGTTTTGAAACCTTATAGATCTAGAATTGTCTTTGTTTTGCACTCCCTTTATCTTTCTATTTTACTTCTTAGGAGGTTTCTTCAACTTTATTTTCCAAATCTTCCATTGAATTTTTAATTTCTGTCATTTTTTTTTTAATTGAAGTCTAGTTGATTTACAATGTTGTGTTTGTTTCAGGTGTACAGCAAAGTGTACAGCAAAGAATATATATATATATTCTTTTTCAGATTCTTTTCCATTATGGTTTATTACAGGATATTGAATGTAGTTCCCTGTGCTATACAGTAGGTCCTTGTTGGTTATCTATTTTAAATATAGTAGTGTGTATTTGTTAATCCCAAACTCCTAATTTATCCCTCCCCCCCTTTCCCCTTTGGTACATTAGTTTGTTCTCTATGTCTGTGAGTCTATTTCTGTTTTGTAAATAAGTTCATTTGTATCCTCTTTTTAGATTCCACGTATAAGTGATATCATATAATATTTGTCTTTCTCTATCTGACTTAGTTCATTTAGTATGATAATCTTTAGGTCCCTCCATGTTGCTGCAAATGGCAAAATTTCATTCTTTTTTATGGCTGAATAGTATCCCACTGTATATATATACCACATCCTCTTTATCCATTCCTCTGTTGATGGGCACTCAGGTTGCTTCCACGTCTTGGCTGTTGTGAATAGTGCTGCTGTGCACATTGGGGTGCATGTATCTTCTCCAATTAGAGTTTTCTGCAGATCTATGCCCAGGAGTGGAATTGATGGATCCTCTGGTGGGTCTAGTTTTAGTTTTTTAAGGAACCTCCATACTGTTCTCCATAGTGGCTGCACATTTACATCCCCACCAACGGTGTAGGAGGGTTCCCTTTTCTCCTGTCATCATGTTTTTTATTTCAAGAGCTTTTTTTTCCTCTCTGAATATTTTTTTTGTGGATGAAGTAAGATGAGATTTTTTTTTTGCCCCCTGTATCACCTCGTCTCTGTTTATTTGCTTCTGTCCTTAAGATCTGGGCCTATCCTGTTCCCAACAGTCCCGTTCTGTGAGAGGGAAATCCACATCTGACCTGGCTACACAACCAGTGCAGGTGAGCCGTGTAGACGTGTCGTGCTTGTTTATCTTGTAACTGGAAGTTTGTACCTTTTGAGCACCTTCCTCCAATTCCACCCCCTCATTGTTTTAATTTTTACAAATTTGTTATGAAATATTTCAGATGTACCAAAAAGCACAATGCAGGAAGCAGACACGTCAGCTGTCAGCCGGGTGAGACAGTGATGGCCCTGTAACTCAGGTTAGCTGTAAGCTGTCAGTACCATTCAGCTCCCCCCTACCCTTTCCTCAGAGGCAGCTGCTCTTCTGAGTTTTCTCTGGCGTTCTGCAAAGCGTGGTGTGATTGTTCACGACGGGCTCCTCAGTGGCGCCATGCTCCACACGGTTCTGCAGCCCCCTGGCTTCGCGGGGATTGTTGCCACACGTCCCTCCACGTGGGCGTGTTGTTCTAGTTCAGTTGTCTGCTCAGTACCCGTTGATCTACCCGTTGTTGACTGACATTCAGGTGGCTATGATTGTTTCCTATAGTGGCTGGTACTGCAGAGAACACCTGTAGGTCCCTGCAGGTGTGTACCAGGCCTGTGCACACCCCAGCAGCAGCCTCTCCTGTGCTTTTCAAGTTTCGTGGAGAGGTTGAGGGCATTGTTTTTCTAAGTAAACAAGTCCATTTGAGCTGTTTCTAGCATTAGATGTTAAATTGTCATTTTCTCTTTCCACCCTCTCCCCAAACACACAGACACATGTTCACAGACACAGGCACACAGACGCTTTTCTCCCTGATTCTGGAACAGATGAGAATTGCTGTCTGATGGGGTTTGTGGCGATGTCCCTCCCGTGCTTCTCCCGGGGTCTCCTGGCAGCTTGGCTTGCTGGCGAGTGGAGGACATGCTGCCGGTACGGGTCTTGTAGAGATGGCCTGGAAACGGGGTGAGGTCGTGCCCGAGATAGACCCTCACCCCGTGAGCCCGCTGAAGAGGGCGCCCGCTCCCCACAGAGCAGCCCAGTGGTGCATAAATACTGAGGGGCCGGGCTGGACTCGCCGGCCTCACAGGGAATCTGGAGCTGGCCCCCCGTTTCTGTGTTGGACGCCTGGCAGGTGGCCGCTCCGTGCTGCTCTGGGCTCCTGTTTCTTGTGTGTGGTTGTGGGTCTCTTGCGGGACAACCTCTCTCTGTCTCTTTTTCTTTTTTTTATTGTTTTGAACTCAGAAGTTAGGTTTTTGTGTGGTTTTTTTTTTTAATTGAAGTAGTTGATTTACAATGTTGTGTTAGTTTCAGGTGTGCAGCAAAGTGATTCAGTTATACTTATATGTATATATCTCTTTTCTTTTTCACATTCTTTTCCCGTATAGCTTATTACAAAATATTGAGTAGTGTTCCCTGTGCTATACAGTAGGATGTTGTTTTTATCTGTTTTATACATAGGAGTGTGTACATGTTAATCTCAAACTCCTACTTTATTGCTCCCCCCGTTTCCCCTTTGGTAACCATAAGTTTGTTGTCTGTGTCTGTTTGTTTTCTGTGAATCTATTTCTGTTTTGTAAATAAGTTCATTTGTATCATTTTTTAAACGATTCCACATATAAGTGATATCATATGATATTTGTCATTCTCTGTCTGACTTACTTCATTTAGTATGATAATTTCTAGGTCCATCCATGTTGCTGCAAATGGCATAATTTCATTCTTTTTTATGGCTGAGTAGTATACCATTGTATAAATGTACTACATCTTCTTTGTCCATTCATCGTTGATGGACACTCAGGTTGCTTCCATGTCTTAGCCGTTGTGAATAGTGCTGCTGTGCACATTGGGGTGTATGTATCTTTTTGAATTGTGGTTTTCTCCATATATACGGGGCCAGCCTTCTCTTTATAAAGGATTTGAAGTAAGCAGAAAGGACTCCAAGGCAGAAGTAATGTCATTGAGTCCCAGAGCTCACTGAGGACACCTTGAGCCAGATGCCCAGTGTTCCCGACACGCAGGGCTCTTCAGAGGAAGGGGGATTTGCCAGGTTTATTTCAGAGGACAGTCAGGCCAGGAGCCTGGCCGTCCACTAGGTTTCACCTTGTTTGAGGTCTCGTTTTCAGGGCCTCACATACGAAGTTAAAGCAGGGTTCTCTCTAACAGCAGCAACAGTGAGCCTCACCGCACAGGTGAGCCGCTGTCTACGGCAATTCATTAGGCTTCTTCATTCTGGCTTTAAAAGAAGACGGAAATTGAGATTTTATTTTTAATAAAAGTGAAATAGAATTCCAGTTCTGCTGTGGCAGGGTGATGCCACCACAACCTCTCTCTCCTGCTGATGACAACAAAAACTCCAGCAAAACGCAAGAAACAATTACCCAGGAATCTGAAAATAAAAGTGGGTAGACTGTGGGTGGGAATTGAAACAGGAAAAGCAGCCCAGGAATGGTGAGTTCCCTGGGTTTCCTCTGCTGTCTCACTGCTTTGCCTTGGGGCAAACCAGTCACGGACTTTCTCAGTGTGGGAGAGAGTGTGGGTGGATCCTGCAAGTGTCAGCGCAGACGGAGAGCAGCACAGCACAGACCGTGAGAAAGAACGGGACTAAGATTCAGCCTCAGCCCAGGTCTCAGCCTAACCCCCGAGGGACACCTGTGCCAGCAGGAGCCAAGCATGCGAGGTATTGCCCCCAAATCAGAGACACTGGCACCCAGCCCCACGGAGGGTGGGTCGGGGGGAGTAAGACAGAACTTGTGGTCTGAACCCAGCCAGCTTGATGACCTGCTAAAAAAGTCAACATTCCCCAGAAAATTGGAGCCTAAACCTAGCCACATCAATAATAACATTGAATGTACCAATTAAATGGTGATCAGATTGGATGGAAATACCAACATCTAGCTATATGCTGACTTCATGAAACCCACTTTAAATATAAAGACTTAGGTATATTAAAAATAAAAGAATGTGAAAAGCTATACCATGAAAACTCACAAGAAAACTGAAGGGCTACATTAACGTAGACAAAGTAGACTTGCGACCACAGAGTGTTTCCAGGGGTGAGGAACAGCACTAGTCAAGAGGATACAACAGTCCCAAATGTGCATCCTCCTAATGGCGGAATTTCAAAAGCGGAACAGAAACTTACAGAGGCGAAAGGAGAAACGGATCCATACTTACAGTTGGTGACTTCACTTCTCTCTCAGTAATTGACAGAACAAGTAGAAAGTCTGCAAAGATGTAGAAAAATCTAAACGACACCATCAACCACCTTGATTAATTAAGTGAACACTTATTGAACACTGGTCCCAACAACAGCAAAACACATTCTTTTCACATGAACATGGGACACTCACAAGACATACTATATTCTGGGCCATAAAACAAATGGTAATAAATTTCAAGGACTTGAAATCATACAGTGGAGATCATTTTGTAATGTATGGAAATATCAGATCACTGTGTTGTGCACCAGGATCTCACATCCTGTTGTAGGTCAGTTATACTTCAAAACCAAACAAACAAATTCATAGAAAAAAAGATCAGATTTTTGATCAGAGGCAGGGGTGGGGAGGGGGCACGTCCTGCCAGGAAAGGCTGGATTCCTCCCAGCTCCAGGGCTCCCTGGGGGCTGCGAGGGATGGCCAGTTTGCACGATGGTTCTAAACCAGGAGCCAGACCTGCAGGTATCCAGCTGAATACACCGAAAAGACAGCGGGTTGTCCAGTGATATTGCTCTAACCAATGTGCTTGCTCTTTAGTTTTATGTCATTGGGTCTCTACTTCCCCAGAGGCATTTAACCACTTGCAGCAAGAGGGGTTTGCTACTGCAGACACCTCCTTGCTCAGCAAGTAGGTAATCGCAGTCCCGTGGTTATCCGAAACCACCTTGGCAGATGAGTTAAGCGACCATCACTGAGCTGAAACTGTTGGCTCTGGAATCAGCTAACATTCCCTAAGTTCTCCTGGAAACCCAAGAAAGTTGCCAGAGTCCTGGCCCAGATTCCAAAAGGAATAAAACAAATTACTGGATTCCAGTTAGCTCTATCTTCCAAAAGAACATCACTATTGCGCACTCCAGAAAACAACTGAGTACTCACCAAGGATGAAGCCTTGAACCAGAAAGGATGAAACCTTTCCCCTGAAAGGACAAAGCCGTTTCAGATCCCAAATAAAGTCAGAGAACTCAAAATGCAAAAAGAGCAGAGTTTGGAATCCAAGACGAGACTCAGGGAAGTGACGAGCATGAGGGGCTCACAGTGTGGGTACCTCGCTCAATTCCCGGGCCCGTCATCTCTTGGGGTTCTCCTCCTTCAGATCCCACTTCTGACACCCTATAAATATATCAACTTTAATAAACGGTAGCCAGTTATTTTATCAGCAAAAGCGAGTTTATTCAGGAAGAGCAGAGGAATGGCAATTCAGAATATGGAAACCTTGGCAGACAAAAGCCAAATCCAGAGAACAAGGAGGGGGAGCTAGCTTTTATAGGGAGAAGGGGGAGTTGGGAGGGGCTGTGATAACCAAAGTTTCCATTGGAGGAGCTGGGGGTCCAATGGAGGCTTCCTGTTGGCTGGACCCCTGCTGTCTCTGATTGGCTGGGCTGTCGGGGGCAGAGGGAAGTTTCCTTCCTCCTGCCTGATGGTAAGTAGAGGCACCTTCCTGTCCAAGATGTAGGCGGAGATCTCTTCCTTTTTGGGGTAATTGACATGCATGGCAGGCATGAGACCTCCCCCTACAGGCTGGTCCCCACTCCAACTTTAGCTGAGGTTTTGGTAAGTAATTCCACAATACTTAGCAAGAGAAACAAAAACTCTGTTCACGCAGAACCCTGTATGGAAATATTTACATTAGTTTTATCTATAATTGCCCATACTGGAAACACCCCAGATATCCTTCACCTGCTAGATGGATAAAGAAACTGTGATGCATCCATAAAATAGACTAGTTCTCATCAATAAACAGCACAAACTACTGGTACATGAACAGCACGATGACCCTGAAGTGCGTAATCTCAGTGGACGGGCCCAAGCCTTGTGTGATTCCATTTATGTGGTACTTTGATGAAGGAGAACCATCAGTTCAGAAAAGAGCTGGTGGTTGCCTGCAAATGGCAGTTGGGGGAGAGGAGGTGGCAGGACTCAGAGCTGCGCACCAGAAAGGGCCAAGGTCACTGCCTGGGGGTGATTCTGCGACTGAAAAAGTCATCTTTTCTCTCGAGCACCAGCCAGTTCCCAGAAGAGAGAAACCACATGCTGCCCACCGGGTCCTTGGCCGTGTGGCGCTCCGTCGGTGGCGGGGCAGGGCTCAGCGGGGGTTGCTGGGCGGGTGACCCTGCCTCCACGGGGCCTTGCGGTAGGCCTAGGAGAGCGGGGTACTGAGTGCAGTAGGCCTAGGAGAGCGGGGTACTGAGTGCTGTGATGCTGGAGACCGGAGGGCGGGCTCGGGGGGTCAGGCTCCGAGGTCTTAGGACAGGCCAGAGCGGACCAACTGGGGCTGTCGTTACAGGGCCACACCGCGCCGTACAAAACCGTGTCTGCCCGCGCTGCTGTCCCGTCCACCGTACTCCGGCTTCCAGCTGTGGCTTTCCAAGGAGTTTTTGAGAAATATCCTGAAACCCTGGTGAGGGTGGTGCAGGTGGGTCGCTTCTCTGCGGTGCTGCGGCCATCTCGGTGGAGGGTGCGGGGCCAGCACCATGAGTGTCTCACCATCGGTTTACTGAGTCACGTGGCCATGAGGACGTGTCCGCAGTAGTGGAATCAACTTCACTGGCAGGACTGAGTGCTGGTGATGTGGGGTTCGGGCGGGGGGGTGTAGGAAGAAGTAAGATGGTTTTTAAAAAATTTTGTAATACATATTTTGCTGTAAAAATTAGTATTGATAACCTCAAAGGGGTATTCAGATCTCCCACCATGCCCCCAAAGAGCTCTTTTTGTTATTATTAAACTTCTTGATTTGCAGTCATTTTACTCTTACAGAAAACTTGTGAAAACAATGCAGAGGTTCCTTATGCCCCTAGCACTAACACCTTGCGTGACGAGGGTGAGTTGTCTACACCAGGGGCTTCCCCGCCCGCGAGGCCGAGGCAGGCTCAGCACGTGGAGACACAGTTGGCCCGTCTCTCTCCAGATGATCATGGTGCGGCTGCAGAGGGTCACCTTCCTGGCTCTGCACAACTACCTGGGCCTGACCACGGAGCTCTTCAACCCTGTGAGTGTGCTCGGCATCCTAACCGTGGGTCCTCAGGACCCGGGGCTTTGAGAGGTGACGACAGAACGAGTTTTCTACCTCACGGCCATGGCCAGCGGACGCGCCAGGGTGGGGTGCGCCTGGGGCCTAGTGCTGAGCGCCTGTCCCATCAGTCAGGTCTCGGGGGCCTTCCTGGAGACGCGTGCCTGTTGGCCAGCCTCCTGGTTGTGCCCCTGCGGTTCCCTTCCAGGAGGGTCTGGGGTTTGGCCCGAATTAGCTCCTCTGATGCCCTTGCTCCGTGAGCGCGCCTACCCCTCCCAGCTCCTCACCTGCCACGCGTCCAGCGGAGGCTGTCCCGCCAGGCCCTGCGGCCCTCCTGTGGGCACTCGGGGCGGTGTGCCCTGCCCTCGACCATCCCTCTTTCGAGGCCGGTGGGTTGAGCTGATGGCCATGAGGTGGGAGAAGCTGCTCCGCCCCGTTGACTCTGGTGGGAAGTAACCTTGATGTCGGAGCAGGGCCCAGAACTGCGTGGGCCGCAGGCTCAGCCCTCGGACGGGCTGGCGGCCCCTCAAGGCTGAGCAGACGTTCGTTGTCAGCATTCACACTGCACTTGGATGTTCTCCCTGGTTCTCCCGATATTTTAGGTACTGTCATCTTCCCATGCTGATATTTTAGGGCGTTTTCTACATTATGTTTCATCTTAATGAAGAGTATGGAGGTTTCTGACAATTTTGACCATTATTTAAACTGATAGAATTGCCAAGATAAAAGCAAGCTGGGCCTTTCTTGCCTTAAAACCCTTCCTTTCTACATCACCGGCATCCTACTTGATCACTGCCTCCTGCAGTCCCCGAAACGTGGCCTCTCCCCGAGGGTTTTGCAGTCATTCCCAGGGCGCTCGCTCACTAGGAGTGCTGCTGGGGCAGCCCCACTTCTCTCATGTCTCAGGAGAGCCAGGCCATCCCGCTTGTGTCTGTAGCCAGCGTGGCTGCTGGGAGGGCCAAGAGGCCGATGTGCTGCAGCCTCGAGGAGCGGCTGGAGAGGCCCCTGCGGCCCCAGGAGCCCTGCGACCCAGGTCCTGCTCCCCCGGGGCCAACCTCCCACCCTCGGGTCACCAGCTGCTCCCCCCGCCGCCCCCACCCAGGAGAAAACCAGTCGGGGGTGGGTTCCCAGCTTCGCCCTCCGACTGCACTGCTCTGAGCTCTCAGGAGGGGCCTAGACTTGGGGAAAGAAATCATTCATCGAGGCTTCTCTGCCAGAAGTCACCTCCAGGGTGACTGTAACACACAGGCACACTACAGATGTGGACGTGTCACCTGTTTGGTCATGAAGTTCATCTCAGCTGCGTTGCTCATGGGGCTTCCTGGAAGGTGGTTCTGGATCCACTCACCTGGGGAGCTGGGGAACCCTGCCGCTGGCTGCGCTCAGAGCTGGGCAGGAGTTTGCCTTCGGGGCGCTCGGCCGCAGACCTGGGAGTGTGGCAGAACAGGACCTGCGGATGGGGCTGGCATTCGCTTGCCACTTGCCTGGGCAGGTGGGCACAGGTGATGGGCCAGGCAGGTGCAGGTGATGAGGACGCGGCCTGAGGGGCAGGGGGCGGGGCCGGCAGAGGGCTGTCCCCAGGCCTCCAGACACGCCGTCGGGGTCTGTGCGCTGCTGTGGGAACGGAGGCCTTGCCTCACGCCAGCCCCTCCCAGCAGATCGTGGCGGCAGCCGTGCAGCAGCCTCTGGGCCTCTGCCGAGGAGGAGCCCCCTGCCCGCTGCCTTCTGTCCACGAAGAGATCGTGGACAAGCTCAGCCAGGCCCAGGCAGGTGACCAGGCTGCTTCAGCTCCGCCAGGTGAGGGACCCTCTGTCCCACTCCAGACGGCGGGCAAGCCCTGGGCCCAGAGGACCCTGCGCCTGTGCCCTGCCTCCCGGTGTGAAGCAGTGGCGGGCGTCTTGTTGCCTGAACGCCCTGCTGGCTGCTCTGCCCACCGCCCTGCAGCACCCGTGTCCGTGGAGCGTCCCTGGGCTGGACCCTGCGCCCCGCTCGTAACCGCTAGAGTGGCTGCCTCGGCGCCCTCCCTTCTCCCCTCTGCTGGGCTGTGCTAACAGGCTATGGCCTCTACTGTCCCCTCTGTCCCCCAGCCATCGCCCAGGCTTTCCTCCCCGGGAGGTGTCCGCACCTGCCCCTCTCTGCTGTCTCCTTTGTCTTCTTGTCGGCTCTCAGCTGCAGAGAGAGCTCCTCTCGGCCTTTGGTCAGCAGTCAGCCCTCTTCCCCTCTCCTTGCTGTGACCTCAGCTTGCCTGTGAGTGCTGCAGTGTGACTGCTCCTCGGCACGCCCCAGCGGGGGGGCGTTGTTGGCCCCCCCCCGAGGCTTGCTCACTCCTCGTCCCCTTCCTCCTTTTGCTCTCACGTTCCTTAGAAAGTCCGTCTTGTCTTCACCTGCGTTTCATGGGTTGCTGGCAGGTTTCATCATCTCCTGGTGTGTTCAAGAGCTGTTCGGGCTCCCTCTTTAAGAATTGCCTGTTTATATTCTTCGCGCATTTTCTGCAGGGTTTCCTGGATTTGTTTTGTTGATTTGCATTAATTCTCTATATGCTCCAGATAGAGATCCCTCATCAGTGTGAATGTTCAGATACCTTCTCCCGGCTTCCGTCTGTGGAAGAACGTACCCGTGGGGCCCATCCGGGAACAGAGACCCTTGTTGTTCGTTTCTGAAAACCAGTTGTTGCCCTGCGGTTTGTGTTCTGGGTCTTCACTTTTTCCCCTCCTTCTTCCCAGACGTAAACACATTCTTCTGGGTTCTTGTCTGGTAGCTTTTCAGTTTTACTTCCACATGGAAGTCTGTCTTTCATCATGGTTCCCTCTTGCCTTGTATTCGAGGTAAGAAATTCAGCTTTTTCTTACTCTATCTAGTGGTAATTTACCCAACACCATTCAGGAAACAGTCTTTCACTTCCCTGTTGCTTTTTCTGGTGCCATCTTCATTAGGTATCAAGTTTCTGCATCTATGTGGATTTGTTTTAGTAACAACTTTTTTGAGATATAATTAACATACCATAAAATTCACCCTTTTATTTTTATTTTTGGCCGTGCCATGCGGCTTGCAGGATCTTAGTTCCCCAATCGGGGACAAACCTGTGCCCCCTGCAGTGGAAGCACAGAGTCTTAACCAGTGGACCGCCAGGGAAGTCCCAAAGTTCACCCTTTTAAAGTATACAATTCAGTGGTTTTTAGTATATTCACAGAATTGTGCATCAGCCCCCCTGTCTAATTCCAGCACGTTTTCATCACCCAGTAAAGAAACCCCAGACCCATCAGCCGTCACTCCCCAACCCCTGGCTACTACCAACCTGCTTTTGTCTGTGGCTCTGCCTGTTCTGGGTGTTTCATGACTTGGAGCTACTTTTTAGGAATCTTTGTGTTCTGTTGGTGTATTTACCTGTTTCTTCACTAATAGCAAGTTATTTTTTATTTTCATTAAATGCTTATGGTTGTATAATCTACTTATAGAATGTAAAAGCCCCAGGGGGACATTTGATGAATTTTCATAAACTAAGCTCATCTGTGAGACCAGCACCCAGACAAAGAAAGCCTGGATGGTGGCCCTGCAGTTCCCGTCAGCAGGGATACGGGTTGTAACCCTGTGCCCCTGGCACTGCCCTGCTCCCCTGACCTCTGACCCATTAGCCTGGGTTTGAGTCTGGCTTCTGCTCAGCCTGGTATTGTGGCCTCCAAATTGCCGGCTGGGCAACACTCACCATTCTCACTGCTGTACATTGTTTTCTTTTTTTAAAAAAATTAATTAATTAATTAATTAATATATTTATTTTTGGCTGCATTGGGTCTTCGTTGCTGTGCGCAGGCTTTCTCTAGTTGTGGCAAGAGCGGGGCTACTCTTCGTTGCGGTGCGCGGGCTTCTCATTGCGGTGACTTCTCTTGTTGCAGAGCACGGGCTCTAGGCACACGGGCTTCAGTAGTTGTGGCATGCGGGCTCAGTAGCTGTGGCTTGCGGGCTCAGTACTTGTGGCTCGTGGGCTCAGTAGTTGTGGCTCGCGGGCTCTAGAGCGCAGGCTCAGTAGTTGTGGCGCACGGGCTTCATTGCTCTGCGGCGTGTGGGGTCTTCCTGGACCAGGGCTCGAACCCGTGTCCCTTGCACTGGCAGGCGGATTCTTAACCACTGAGCCACCAGGGAAGCCCAGTGTTCATTGTTTTCCTGTGAACAAACTGTGTTCGTGTGTCTCTTGGACGCACATGGATGGATATGTTCCTGTTGGAACTGCTGAGTTGACGGAGGGCATGTGCGTTTAGCCTGGGAGATGCTGCCGGTGGTTCTGCACGTGCCTGTCCCGATCTATACCGTCATCAGCCTCGTAGGACTGAGTGGTCCCCCCAGTCTGCAGTCCAGTGTGGAGCCACCTGCCACTTGTGGTTGTTTGTATTTAAATTTTAACAGTTTGATTCTCAGCCCCACTCAGGTGCTCACTGACTTCATGTGTCAGACAGTCAGCTCACAGGCCGCACCACTTAGAGGCCATGCCACTCACAGGCCACACCACTCACGGGCCGCACCACTTAGAGGCCATGCCACTCACAGGCCGCACCACTCACGGGCCGCACCACTTAGAGGCCATGCCACTCACAGGCCGCACCACTCACGGGCCGCACCACTTAGAGGCCATGCCACTCACAGGCCGCACCACTCACGGGCCGCACCACTTAGAGGCCATGCCACTCACAGGCCGCACCACTCACGGGCCGCACCACTTAGAGGCCATGCCACTCACAGGCCGCACCGCTTATGGACCATGAAGCTTAGAGGCCACACCATTCACAGGAAGTCTTGCTCCCCAGCCTGTACAATTGTCCATCATTTTCATTTGGCCCCTCTGTGCCCTGTGCCTTGCTGTGGCTGTTACCCATCTTCCTGACAACTCGTGAACCTGAGACTCTTCCATCTCCACTGGGATAGGAATGCATTGTCTTTTGGCCATTTTTCTCTTAGGTTATCTTTCATTTTCTTATTGATTAATAGGAGTTCTTTAGATATTCTCTATATGAGTCCTTTGTTGGATGTATGTATTAAAAATATTTTCTGCTCACTTTTCACTCTCTTAATGGTGTCTTTTGATGAATAGAAATTTTTAAATCTAATAGAGTCTAATTGATCAAATTTTTTTTTTGTGGTTAATACATTTTGTGTCGTGTTTAGGAAATCTGCCTGTAAGATTTAACGTTTTACCTTTCATACTCGTCTAGAATTGAATCTTTTGTCTGAATTGAGTAGGGTCGAAATATATTTCTTCTGTGTGGCTAACCATTTGACCCACCATATTAAAAAATATGTTTATTTTTCAAATAAAATAAAATTTGAATTTTTTCAAATAAAATAAGTAACAGATAACTGAAAATAGTAGCAATCCACATATAACAAAATTTGAATATGAATTATCCAATTCCATGAATATATCCAGTTAACATTCATACAGGGACAGATTTACCTTTCCTCTGGTCTGTACAGATAATACACTCTTACAGGACATGGTTTTGGCAAAAGTCAGAGATACACTCAGTCGTCCCTCAGCATCCATGGGGGATTGGTTCCAGAACCTCTAGTGGGTACCAAAACCCACAGACACTCACGTACCTCGTGTAAAAGGGTGTAGTACAGTCAGACGGCCCCTTGAATGGGTCCTCAGGTTCCATATCCACATGTTCAACCAAACGCAGGTCAAATTCAATAAACCAGCTAATTATACTCAACATTTTAAGTTTTATAGACTGTATGATTATAACAGCAGCATAATACAGAAATGTACAACTTTTAACGTATGCATGTGTTTATCACAGGGAGTGTAGTTGGGTTTTATTTTTCAAATAGATATTGGTATCATAATACTTTGGCTTATTAGTAATAAATAATAAAATAATAATATGGTAATATAATAATATATATAGCATATTAATGTGTATATGCATAATATTATAATAAAGTACTATGAATACACAGTTTCTCAGGATGGACAAAAATAGTTATTGTTAACTGCTACGTTGTTTTAAACATTTCAAAATCTTATTAATATGATAAGAAAATAGCTATACAGATTTAAGTATTTTCCTCTGAGACATAACCTTTAAAAAATTAGTGGAGGGGCTTCCCTGGTGGTGCAGTTGTTGAGAATCTGCCTGCCAATGCAGGGGACACGGGTTCAAGCCCTGGTCTGGGAAGATCCCACATGCCACGGAGCAACTAGGCCCGTGAGCCACAACTACTGAGCCTGCGCGTCTGGAGCCTGTGCTCCGCAACAAGAGAGGCCGCGATAGTGAGAGGCCCACGCACCGCGATGAAGAGTGGCCCCCGCTTGCCGCAACTAGAAAAAAAAAAAAAAAAAAAAAAAAATTAGTGGAGATTGGTCTTTGTAGTTCCTGTTAATAACCCATCTTCTACTTTTTCATGAGCACAAACTGCATTCTTTTGCCACGTGAAGGGCGGTAATGAGGCAGAGTCGCTCTCCAACGACAGGCAGACCCATAGTCTGGACTTCCTGCCTCCCAGGTTCCAGCTGGCCCTGTGGGAAGTGCCCCGCCTCACTCCTCTCTGCTTTTGCCTGGAACTGGGCCTTCCCATCCTTTGCACGTCTGTGTGGTTGTGACAGCAGCTTTCTGTGAGTGCCCGAGGCTGGTCTGTCTCTAGTGTCACCTGCCAGGTCTGTGTGCTCAGCCAGCCCTGCCCTGGTGTGTGCACAGGGCCCAGCGTGCCCAGGCGGCCAGCATGGTGTCCTGAGTCTCCCCTGCATTTTTAGGGGGCACAGCAGGTGCCACCTCAGACCTGAGGATGGCCTGTGACGGCGCCCAGGTCCCGCAGCACGCAGGGGAGCGCCCCGGGGGCACCGTGGCCAGCGAGGTAGGCAGCACCCCGACCCCGGCCTTCGCTCGGCCGCCCCCGCCCCTCGCGCTAGCGTTCTCTGCTGGGCCGCGTGGGGTCGGGTCCCAGGCTGGCCGGACCGCCCGCGCCGCCCGCATGCTCCGGATCACGCTGCCCGTGCTCTTCTCAAGCCCAAGAAGAGCTTGGTGGGTGCAGAGACCCCGCCGGCTGTCCTCCTCCACTCGGACGGTAACGCGGCTGAGGCTGTTGCCGGCAAGAAGACAGACGCCATCCTCAGAGCCGCCAGGAAGGACCTGCTCACGCTGATGAAGCTGGACGTGCGTGGCCTCTCCTGCCTCCTCCCTGGCTGAGCTGAGGCGGGTGGCGGGAGGCGTCTGACTGCCCCGAGACCCTTGTCCTCGCAAGACCTGCTTCCTTCACGCAGCGGGTCCCAGGGTAGGGGTGGCCACGGCGCCCGCCGGGCAGGGCCCCGGGCAGGGCTCAGGACGGCATCCTAATGCTGGTGCTCTACAGACCCTCTCACCACAGCGGTCTGGGGTCCTCGCCCTCCTCCAGGTGGCCACAGGGGACAGGGGAGTGTTCTGCAGATGTGGGACACCACTCAGGATGCTAATGAAAGGTTAAAAGTGCCCTGCTAGACATGCCTTCTAGACAGAAGAGCGTGAAGCCACCTTGTCCTGGACTAGACCGTTAGCAGCTCCGCGCCACAACCCCTTTCGCTCCCAGCGCACTGCCGCCCTGCACCTGACCGTGCGCTGTGTAGGAGGCGCGCGTCCTGTGCGGCTTCTGCGTTCACGCCCACGCGCTGCCTGGGCCGCAGGCTCCGCCCACGCCAGCCCACACGTGGGCCTGCGTCCCTGCGGGCGCCCACACTGTAACCTCTCCAGATTGGTGGGTGAGGGCTCCTGTGCTCCCACATCCGTGCCAGCGGTCCGAATTTTGGGGCTTTTCCATGTTTGATGAGCATGGGGGTGTGGGCGTGCCTTTGGTTTTAATTTGATTTCCTCGGCTGTTAGTGGGGCTGAGTCTCTTTCACATCTTACTGGCTTGGCCTCGGTGGGGGAGGCGCTTCGAGCCTTCCGCCCGTTTCTGTCTTTCCCCTTTAGACTTGCAGGGTTTCTTTATACTTTCTGAATGAAAGTCCTGTGCTGTGTGGGGCTTGAACACAACCATCTGCTCTAGGATTTGCCTTCTTTGCCTCCGGAATGGTCTTTTTGCAGGACAGAAGTTTGTAATTGTAACGCGGTAAACATCAGTCTTGTCTTTTATGGTTAGTGCTGTTTGTGCCTTGTTTAAGAAACATTTCCTTACTTTTGACTTCATAAATATTTTTTTCTATATTGTTGTCTAAAAGTTTTATCGCTTCACCTTTCTTAGGTTTTAATGCAGATGGAATTAATTTTTGTGCAGGTGGCAGGGAAGGACTTGGATTGTATATATCTTTGCTCACGAGGACCTGGCTGGCTCAGAATCGTTACTGGGAGGTCCGCGCTTTCCCCCCGGTCCGCTCTGTCTCTGTCAGAAGCCTGGCCTATCTGGGTCCTCGGCTCTGTTTCTCGCGTTACTTTCGGCACCCGCGCAGGGCAGCCGAAGCTCTGCAGCTGGGGCTGCTCTGCTAGGGCCCTAGAGGACAGGGGTCGGAGGCCTGCCACCCAGGCCCCCCAGCTCGTGGGATCCTCCTTTCCTGGCCCCCTGGGCAGGAAGTGGGGGGGTTTCATGAAGGTTTCGTCGTCTGCACACGCGGCACAACAGCACATCCCGACTGGGTCAGCCTTCGGGCCAACGCTGGGGGCTGCACACACCTCCGGCCGCAGCGCAGCGGTCCTGATGCTGCCGCGAGCCAGCTGGCAGGTGCCGCCGCTGCTTTTCGCACAGAGAGGCGGAGGCTGGTGCGCTGACCCCTCCCCCGCTTGCCTTCCTCCTGCGGGACGGCTCCAGCCCACTGGGCTGCGTTCCAGGTTGCCTGTGGGCGCCAGTACGCCACCTCCGGCCCCAGGGTCGCCGCTGAGACGGGCGTGCTCGTCTTCCCTCCTTCGAACATAACTCTTCTTTTTGCTGTCAAGATAGGCTCTCTTGGATTCCTGCAGCTTCACTTTGACAGAACTGGGCATGGGTTTCTTTTTATTTATCTTGCACGGGACCCTGTGGGCTTCTTCAGTCTGTGTCTCTGAATCCCTTTTGGAAAATTATCGGCATTATCTCTTCAAACATTGCCTCTGTCCATTTCGTCTCTTCTTCAGAGACTCAAATGAGCATATGTTCTCATTTATCCGTTACGAGTCTAACCCTTTCTTCTTCATTTTCCATTAGAAAAGTCTTTCTACACTTGAAAGAAATAGAAATATCCATGTTTTTATTTAAGTTCACTAATTCTTTTAACAGCGTCTAGTCTGCCGTTAAACGTGGGATTGAATTCTTGAGTTTGGTTCTCCTACTTAATCATTCTAGCGTGCCTGCTTCTTGAATCTGCTGCCACGAGCCTGGCTTTCATGTGCCTTGCCAGTGTGCACCCGTGTTCCTGTGTCAGGTCCCTGCCTTGGAGCCCCTTTGTTTCCTTTGTTCCCTCTGGTCCTTGCTTGTGGTGTCTCGTCTCTTGCTGGACCTGGTTTTCCTTGGTAACTGCATGCTGTATGTAGTGCTTATTTGTAGAAATTACATGAGACCTAAGGTGACGTTATCTTCCTACAGAAAGGATTTCTCTTTGCTTTTGCCGGAAGTCTGGGCCAACCAAATGCCCCAAAGCTGGACTTCAGAATTCCTGTTATGCATAAAATTTTATTTATAATATTATATTTCATCCATCAATAAAATTTTCAGATTATTTTAGTTGACATTTTCTCAGTCCCATTTTAATAATCTTAAACTTATTTTTATTATTTTATTTTTTGTATTCAATAATTGGTTCATCAAGAATTTATCTATTTTTTCTCTTCTTATTCATTATGTGAAGCTTTAAACATGTAAAAAGGTAGTGGTAATAGCATTACAAACCCCCATTATTATCACCCAGCCAATAATCATCCACTCACGGCTGGTCTTTTTACAACTGTACTCCTAACCCCTCCTCCAATTATTTTCTGTCTGAAAAATTTCAAACACTGTATCATTGCACATCATCCTTCTCTAAAGGTTAAGGGCCCTGTTTCAAAACAGAACCACAATATCATTCTCACAATTCAAGTGTTGAAAAGGCCTCATGACATAATCCACCCAGCCAGTGTTCACGTTTCCTCAACTGTATCATGAAATATTTTTTTTCCCACTATTTAAAAAAATTTTTTTAAAGACTTTATTTTTTAGAGCAGTTTTCGGTTCACAGCAAAATGGAGAAGAATGTGGAGATTTCCCATCTACCCCTGCCCCTCCCACACGCACCACCTCCCCCGTTATCACCATCCCCACCAGATGGGACACTTGTGACAAGTGAGGGACCTGCCTGGACACGCCATCATCACCCAAAGTCCGTCGTCTACCTTGGGGCTCACTCTTGGTGCTGTACGTTCTGTGGGTTTGGACAATGCAGAGTGACATGTTATCTACTATTGAAGTTTCGTAGAGTAGTTTCACTGCCCTAAAACCCCCTGTGCTCTCCTGTTCATCCTCCCTCCCCCCTGCCCCCGGCAACTCCTGATCTTTTTTTTTTTTTTTTTTTTTTTTATTTTAACTCCTGATCTTTATACTGACTCCATAGTTCTGCCTTTTCCAGAACGTCATAGAGTTGGAATCATACCGTGTACGTAGTCTGCAGCCTTTTCAGATGGGCTTCTCTCACTTAATAATTTGCATTTGTTTCCTCCCTGTCTTTTCATGGTTTGATGGCTCATGTCTTTTTAGTGCTGAATAATATTCCATTGTCTGGAGGGAGCAGAGCTTATTTATCCATTCACCTACTGGAGAGCATCTTGGTTCCTTCCAGATTTTGGCAATTAAGAATAAAGCTGCGAGGGGCTTCCCTGGTGGCGCAGTGGTTTAGAATCTGCCTGCCAATGCAGGGGACACGGGTTCGAGCCCTGGTCTGGGAGGATCCCACATGCCGCGGAGCAACTAGGCCCGTGAGCCACAACTACTGAGCCTGTGCGCCTAGAGCCCATGCTCCACAACAAGAGAAGCCACTGCGATGAGAAGCACGCGCACTGCAACAAAGAGTAGCCCCCGCTCGCCGCAACTAGAGAAAGCCCATGCATGGCAATAAAGACCCAGTAGTTGCAGCACATGGGCTCAGTAGTTGTGGCTCTTGGGCTCTAGAGCGCAGGCTCAGTAGTTGTGGCGCATGGGCTTTGTTGCTCCGTGGCACGTGGGATCTTCCCGGACCAGGGCTCAAACCCGTGTTCCCTGCATTGGCAGGCAGATTCTTAACCACTGTGCCACCAGGGAAGCCCTGCGATCCTTTTTGAGTTAATTTTTTTGAAGGGTATAAGGTCTGTGTCTGGATTAATTTTTTGCATGTGTATGTCCAATTGTTCCAATACCACTTGTTGACAAGGCTTTCTTGTTTTTTTTTTTTAAACTTTGGGTTTGTTTATTTATTTATTTATTTATTTATTTATTTATTTATTTATTTATCTATGGCTGTGTTGGGTCTTCGTTTCTGGGCGAGGGCTTTCTCTAGTTGTGGCAAGTGGGGGCCACTCTTCATCACGGTGCACGGGCCTCTCATCATCGCGGCCTCTCTTGTTGCGGAGCACAGGCTCCAGACGCGCAGGCTCAGTAATTGTGGCTCACGGGCCTAGTTGCTCCGCGGCATGTGGAATCCTCCCAGACCAGGACTCAAACCCGTGTCCCCTGCATTGGCAGGCAGATTCTCAACCACTGCGCCACCAGGGAAGCCCCGACAAGGCTTTCTTTTCTCCATTTAATTATTGCCTTCCTTCCTGTATCAAAGATCAGTTGACTACACTTACTTATCAAAGATCAGTTGACTACACTACTTCCTGTATCAAAGATCAGTTGACTACACTGGCGGATCTATTTAGGGGTTCTGTATTTTGTTCCATTGACCTCTTTGTCAGTATTTCTCCAATACCCCCACAGTCCTGATAACTGTAGCTTTATAGTAAGTCTTGTAGTTGGGTAGTGTCAGTCCTCCGACTTTGTTCTCCTTTGGTATTGTGTTGGCTATTCTGGGCCTTTTGCCTCTCCATATAAACCTTACAATCAGTTTGTCAATATCCACAAAATAACTTGCTGCAATTTTGATTGAGATGGCATTGAATCTATAGATCATGTTGGGAGGAACTGACATCATGACAATATTGAGTCTTCCTATCCTATAAACATGGAATATTTCTCCAATAATTTAGTTATTCTTTGACTTCTTTCATCAGAGTTTTATAGTTTTCTTCATAGAGATCGTGTACATATTTCGTTAGATTTATACTTAAGTGTTTCATTTTGAGGGGTGCTAATATAAATGTTATTGTGTTTCTAATCTCAAATGCCACTTATTCATTGCTGGTATATGGGAAAACAATTGACTTTTGTATATTAACCTTGCATCCTGTAACCTTGCTAACATTGCTTATTGGTTCTAAGAATTTTTTGTTGTTGTTGATCCTTTTGGATTTTTCTCTGTAGACGATCATGTCATCCATGAACAAAGACAGTTTTATTTCTTCCTTACCAATCCTTATGCTTTTTATTTCCTTTCCTTGTCTTATCATAACATTAGCTAGGACTTCCAGTATAATGTTGAAAAGGAGTTGTGAGAGAGGACATCCTTGCCTTCACAGAGCATGTCCTGGCCCTCTTCCCTGGGCTGTGTTTGAATGTTAACTTAATTCTCAAGGCCTTTGCAGTATTGCTCTGGTCTGCTGTGCTTGTGTGCTACCCAGAGCCAGTGTAAAGCCTGGCTGGTATGCCACACTGGATTCTGTTCTCAGAGCCTCTGCTGTGCGATCCTGGCCAGTTTCATGCATGGGCTGCTTGGGGGTGAAGCCAGGACTTCATACTAGATCTAGAGGACTCCCTTCTCCATCTCCCCTCTCTAGTGCAGGGGATGGAGAGTTGGGGGCTCCACCCCACTGTGTCTATAGCCCCATGCAGGAACTTGGGGCCCTGGAAAGCCTCCCTGGAGACAGCACCCAGTGCAGAGGGGGAGGGATGGACCCTGCTTGGCTGTCGGTGGGACAGGGCAGTGGCACGTCTACCCTTGCGGCATTAGTAGAATGGTCTTCCCACAAGTTGAGGTCCTAGCTCGTCTGCCCTCCTCTCCACGCCCCTCTGGGTCTCCTGAGAACTGTGTCCAGAGCCTCCTTGTAACTGGTGGCAGCGGTTAGGTGCGATATGCCGGCTCCACCTCCTTCTTGGTCAGAACCAGAACCTCCCACGTGCCTTTCTTAAAGGCTAAAAGAAAACTATCAGAAGCTGGCAGTAGAATTCCCCTCTGGTTCTACCTCAGACGGAGGGTTCTAACGTCAGAGGTCACTGGGTTCTAACGTCAGAGGTCACTGGGAAAGAGCGAGAGGAAGGGGATTCCCCACAGAGAAGCTGCCAGAAAACCGGTGAAAAGGGGCCCCCTGGTGCCTCGCATGCAGCTGCCAGCTGGCTCAGAGCCCTCACTTTCTTTCCCTGCCCCCAGGTTAGCTCTTAGGGGCCCCTCTCTCTGCCTTCTGCAGCCCCTGCTCTGGCTTCTGGGTCAGGCCTTGCAGGGACCCACGCTCCATGCCTAAGGACCCACCGCTCCTCCCCAGGGACGAGACCAGCAGAGTCAGAAATGGATGCCCTTTTGGTGGAGCTGGACCTTCCTGCATGGCCAGTGCCTGCACCTGGCACCTGGCCATGCCCTTCCTGGTCGGGAGGGTCTGTGCAGGAGCTGGGCTGGCACAGCGGCCAGCCAGGGGAGCCAGGAAGAGAGCCTTCGATGTGTTGGGGCCCCAGAAGACGGGGGTCTGGCTGGGACGTGGGCAGCAGGAGGGGTGAGGCTGCCCCTTCAGCCACCTCCATGAAAACAGGAGGTGCCACTTGCCAAGCAGTAACTTTGTGTTGGGAATGAACTTCAGCCGGGGACGCTTGGACGGAGGCTGATGAGCTCGTGGGCCCACGTGCCCGCTGCCTCCGTCCTGCTGCTGTGGGCTTCCTGGCCTCGTCTAGAGAAGGGGAAGCCTGTGGCCTCGGGGACAGGCACCCCAGGACCCAGCCCTGACCAACCCTGGGTTGTTTTGTGCCTCACCCCGGGGTCTGGAAACCCCACGCAGACGAGGTGGTAGAAGGATGTCGATCTCCTAAACCTCAGGCTGTTTACTGTCTCTGGAGCGGTCAGTGGAGAACTCCAGGAAGGGGGGCAGGTCAGAGGATGGGCCCTCCCCTGGCCAATCCTTTCAACTCTTCGCGTTTTCTCTGGGCCTCACGGCCTTCTCTGCGTCTGTGCGTCTGTGTCCCCTTCAGTCGGCCCAGTCCTGGTGTGAAAACGCAAGGGCGCCACAGTGTGGTTGATAATTTCAGCGGGAAAGGCGGGGCTCTGGTTGTGGAGACTAGGGGCAGACCCTCATGCCTGTTCCTCCTGCCCAGGCCTCGTGTGCCGTGGTGTCACCTCGAAACATCCAGGGACACTGAGACTGTGCCAGTGGCAGCCCGATTCCTCAGGCCAACGCACGCCCCTGTGCTCTGCAGGTCACCAGTTTGGGCTACATACTGTAGGCAGCAAGTGGGACTCGGGGAACCCTGCCAGCAACCTCTCCACGGTGGCCGTCATGCCCGTGTCAGAGGATGTGCCCCTCACCGCCTTCACCCTGGAGCTCAAGCACGCCCTCAGCGCCATCGGTAAGCCCTGCCCAAAGGCACCTGAGGTCCGGCTGGCCCCCCTCCTCCTCCTGCCTCTCATCCTTCCAGGTTCTCCTGAAAGAGCAATTAGTGTTGCCCGCAAGGCTAAACCCTGGGCAGGGGGTGGAGAGGGGTGCAGTGGTGGGGAGAGGACTGTCAGTGAGACGGGCGCCTCTGGACAGTCTTGATGGGCAAACCCTATCTCACAGGAGCTGGTGTGAGTCACACCGCACTGCTCCTCCCAGCTGAACTCTGGGGCCTCCAGGGGCACAGAGACCCCTGCACCGCCCCCCGCCAGCGGGAGCCCATCCTGGGGTGTGAGCCTGGGGTGGGTGCATGCAGCTGCTGCACTACTCGGAGGGAACACCGCAGTGGCTGGGGGAGCTGACTGACCACGTGGAGAACACCCGCAGCTGGGGTCAGGCAGCTTCGGTCATGTTTCCAAGTTGCACGGCTGTTAAGTTTGGGGGCTCAAGAACAAGAAACTGAAATTCCTGAGAACTCTTAGGAATTCCCCAAATCATAA
Source organism: Balaenoptera ricei (assembly GCF_028023285.1). Lineage (NCBI taxonomy): Eukaryota > Metazoa > Chordata > Mammalia > Artiodactyla > Balaenopteridae > Balaenoptera > Balaenoptera ricei. Next base: position 122,757,674 of record NC_082644.1, on the reverse strand, counting down.
AGTATTCCATATTCTTAACACTTTATGTATATGTTTTTATATAATTGTGAGCGACCATAGTAAGAGACAATAAGTCAATTTTCTGAGATAGGGCTATCCTAAAGCTTTCAGGGGTGTCTTCAAAAATGATATAACAATAGGTGCAGTGAATGTTACATTACTATTATGGAACAATACATTGTGACAAGAGTATGTATCTTATTATGGCGAAAACGTGCTCTACCTGAAACAGACACTTGATAACAGAAGGCGTTAAATAAATGCCAAATGAAAATGATTTATAAAATTGAAGATACTACTATAAATATTTAATATGTAAAAGTTATTCTCCAAGGGAAAATTTAAATCACAGAAAGCATTAATTTCCATTAGTCTTGGTCTTTGTTTTATAACAAATATTCTGGATGTAGAAAACATCATACATTTTTCAGTGACGTTGGTCAGACTGTCCAGGGCACACCCAAAAGATCTGCAGTTGCACAGTGGAGATGTGTTGATTCATAAAAGCTTATTCCCTTTTTTTTTTTAAAAAAAAAAAAAAAAAAACCTTTTATTTTGAAATAATGACAGATTCACAGGAAGTTGTAAACATAGTGAAGCGAGAGCCGCACACCACCCGCTGTCCCAGACCAGGGAGTTAGCGTCTGTGCGGTGCGCTGATGTGACACCCACGTGTGTCCGTGCGCATTTTTATTTCTTCGAGGAACTGGGGATCTTGACAGGGATTGAACTGAACTGTTGGTGGCTTTGGGTGGCACTGACATCCTAGCAATGTTAAGTGAAAGCAGGCATCCTGCCTCGTTCCTGATCTTAGGGGGAAGCTTTCCGTCCTTCGCCTTCAAGTAGGATGTTAGCGGTCAGTTCTTCATGTATGGCCTTCAATATGTTGAGGAGGTTTCTTTCTATTCATAATTTGTTGAGTGTTTATATCATAAAAAGATGTTGAATTTTGTCAGTGCTTTTTCTGCATCAATTGAGATGATCATACTTCCCCCCTTTTGTTCTGTTAATGTGATTTATTACATTGATTGATATTCATATACTGAGTCATTCTTGCATTCCAGGAATAAATCCCACTTGGTGTGGTATGTAATCCTCTTAATACCCTGCTGAGTTTGGTCAGCTCCTCTTTCCTGAGGATTTTGCATTGTCAAAGGCTCTTCGGTAGTTTCTCCTGGCATCTTGGTCCCACGGAGACTTCGGTACTGGTGGGGCGGGGCGGTGCTGGCCCCATGGAATGAGTTAGGAAGTGTTCCCTCCGAGTCAATATTTTTGGAAGAGTTCGAGGAGGATTGGTGTTAATTTTTCTTTAAATATTTGGTAAAATTCCCTAGTGAAGCCACCTCATGCAGGGCTTTTTTTTTTTTTTTTTTTTTTTTTTAACTGGTCCAGTTTTCTTACTGGTTATAGGTCTATTCAGATTTCCGGTTTCTTCATGCTTCAGTCATGGTAGGTTGTGGGTTTCTAGGAATTTGTCCATTTCATCCAGATGACCCAGTTTGTTAGTATGCAATTGCTCACTGCACTCTCTTGTATTGCTTTTTATTTCTGTAAAATAGCTCATGTCCCAATGTCATTTCTGCGTTTAGGAATTTGAGTCTTTTCTCTTTTTTTCTTTATTCCTCTAGCTAAAGGTTTGCCAATTTTATTGATTCTTTCAAAGAACCAACTATTGGTTTCATTGATTTTCTCTGTTTTCCTATTCTCTATTTTATTTATCTCTGTTCTGATCTTTATTATTTCCTTACTTCTGCTAGCTCTGTGTTTAGTTTGAGATTCTTTTTCCAGTTACTTAAGGTACAAAACCGGTTGTTGATCAGAGATCTTTCTTCTTCCTCAAAGGAGGCATGTGTAGCTGTAAACTTCCCTCCTAGCTATGCTTTCGCTGTGTCCAGTACATCCAGGAATGTTGTTATTTCTGTTTTCATTTCTCTCAAGATATTTTCTCATTTCTCTTGTGATTTCTTTGACCCATTGGTTGTTTATGCATGTGTTGTTTAATTTCCATATATTTTTGAATTTTCCAGTTTCATACCATTGTGATCAGAAAAAATGCTTTGTGTAAATCCAATTTTTAAAAAAAATTTTATTGGAGCATAGTGCTTTACAATGTTGTGTTTTAGTTTCTACCATACAGCAAAGTGAATCAGCTTTACATATACATATATCCCCTCTTTTTTGGATTTCCTTCCCATTTAGGTCACCACAGAGCACTGAATGGAGTTCCCTGTGCTATGCAGTAGGTTCTCATTAGTTATCTATTTTATTTTTTTTAAGAAAGATTCCATTTTCTCTCATTTCTTTTTTTTTTTTTTAATTAATTATATTTTAATTTGGTTGCGCCAGATCTTAGTTGTGGCAGGCGGGCTCCTTAGTTGCGGCTCAAGGGCTCCTTAGTTGTGGCGTGCATGTGAGATCTAGTTTCCTGACCAGGGATTGAACCCAGGCCCCCTGCATTGGGAGTGCGGAGTCTTAACCACAGAATCTAACCACTGCGCCATCAAGGAAGTCCCAGTTATCTATTTTATACACAGTATCGATAGTGTATATATATCAATCCCAATCTCCCAATTCATCCCACCCCCTCAACGCCGCCTTGGTATCCATATGTTTGTTCTCTACATCTGTAAATCCAGTCCTTTTGGGTTTTTTTAAGTCTTTATTGAAGTTGTTACAATATTGCTTCTGTTTTATGGTTTTGGTTTTTTGGCCCCGAGACATGTGGGATCTCGTCTCCCTGACCAGGGATTGAACCCGCATCCCCTGCATTGGAAGGAGAAGTCTTAACCGCTGGACCACCAGGGAAGTCCCTGTAAATCCAGTCTTTAAAGTTCTTTAGGACTTGTCTTGTGGCCTAACATATAGTCTGTCCTGGAGAAAGGGAAGAGTGTGTGTTCTGCAGCTGGGCGGGTGGCCTTTGCTCTTTGTACATTGTGGTGAGTGTGCAGTGGTATCTTGTTTGGGCCTGAATTTGCATTTCCCAACAACTAAGAAGTTTGTTTGTTTACTGGCCATTGAGATACCTTCTTTTGCAAGTGCCTGTCAAGTTGCCCACCCTTTTTATTGGTTTGTTATCTTTTCCTTGTTGATGGGCAATCTGGATACAGTCGCTTTATTGGATGAAAGTGTTGCAGATATCTTTCCCTCTGTGGCTTGTTTTTTCTATTCTTTTAATGATATCTTTTGACAAACGTAAGTTGTTAATTCTAATATAGACCAATTTATTTATCAATTTTTTCCTATATTGTTACTGCTTTTTGTGTTTTATTGAAGAAATTTCATCCTGCCCCCAAATCATGAAGAGGTTCTTCTAAAAACTTTATGGTTTTACCTTTCAAGTTCACAATTCATTGGAGATTGATTTTGGTGATGATATGAGGTAGAGTCGGGATTCACTTTTCTGTAGGCTCTTCAGCTGACCCAGAGCCCTCACTTAGAAGGACTGGACTCTGCCCCGCGGTGCTCTTTTGCTGACAGCCAGGTGACCACATTTCTGGAGGGTGTTTTTATTTTTTATTTTTTTTGAATGTTTTTTAATTTTATTTATTTATTTATTTATTTATTTATGGCTGTGTTGGGTCTTCGTTTCTGTGTGAGGGCTTTCTCTAGTTGCGGCAAGTGGGGGCCACTCTTCATCGCGGTGCGCGGGCCTCTCACTATCGTGGCCTCTCTTGCTGCGGAGCACAGGCTCCAGACGCGCAGGCTCAGTAGTTGTGGCTCACGGGCCTAGTTGCTCCGCGGCATGTGGGATCCTCCCAGACCAGGGCTCGAACCCGTGTCCCCTGCATCGGCAGGCAGACTCTCAACCACTGCGCCACCAGGGAAGCCCGAGGGTGTTTTTAGAGTGAGGATCTAGGCCAGTGGTCCTTTTCTTCCGCCTGTGAAGGTGTCCACCTCCTCTGGCTTCCAGAGTTTGCGAGAGAGGCCATGTGACAGCCAGGCTGGCAGTGACTGTCCAGGCCAGATCTGTCCTGGAGCAGCAGCCGTGCCCAGCAGAGCCGACACATAAGTGCCTAGGAGTCACCCCGTGTCCACGCACTGCCCTGGACCTGCCCGTGACCTGGGCCCTAAGCAGACCCTCCCAGGGACGGGGTTGGTCACCACATTCCTGACTGGCTGGGGCTGCAGCCCGCACCTTGAGAGCCCAGATCACCGCCTCTGGGGGGCTCCACACTTTCCCGAGGGCCTCCTCAGAACCCTCCGAGTCCAGGCAGGCGGGCCCAGAGCAGGAGACGTGCACTGAGGGCCAGATAGAGCCCAGCCTGGGGTCCCCTGAGGACCTCAGGCTGGGCTCCTCAGTGTTCCTGCAGCCAGACATGGCCTGCCCGTCCCGCCTCGTCCTAGATGTCCAAGAGGTGGACGGGGTGAGCCACTGCAGTGCCCAGGAGTGCCCGCCCTCGCAGGCACGTGAGGCATCAGCCCCGAGAGGACTCCCTCTCTCTGTCAGACCCATGCGGGGTGACCAACTCGAGCTTGAAGCTCTTCCCGGCCTGGCCCGACCTGGCCTGACCCCCAGAGCAGGACTGCAGCCCCCGGGGGACCAGCGCCCTTTGCCCCGAGCCCCCAGAGGAGATGCTTTCCCGCATCAACCGGCTTCTGCCATTTGAGTCAGAGCTGCACAGACGCACAGGTCAGTCCAGCCGCCGCATCACAGGGCATCACCCTGTGAGACGCACCCTTATGCTTGTGCCTCCAGGAACAGATGCTGCCAGTTAAACACAAGGCGGTGATTTCTTGTCTCTCGCCTTCTGATTACAAGCCCTCAGGGAAGCTCAGGTGTAAGTGCGGGTGTAAGAAGGAAGCCATGGGGAAGGCCCCGGCTTCTCCTGCAGCAGCGGGACTTCCGCATCCTCGGGGCGGTCCAGCAGCCTTCCTGACACTGAGGGCCGCTGGCCTCTCAGCTTTTGTCCCTGCGCCTGGCGGCCCTCTCGCATATTCTGGCGCTGGCCCTCCTGGCTGAGAGCAACTGTGTCTGTGTGGACGGCAGCTCTGAGACTCTGTAGCTGGAGGAAGCACGCTGATCCCAGAGACACGAAACGTGGAAACGTGTGCATCTGGACACTGGTGAGCCGCACCTGACTGGAGCCCAGCCAGCCGGGCTGCCTTGGGTTCGGGAAGCTGTCTAATCTCGAACTTCACAAGCTCGTGCTTCCCTGCCCCCGTGCACACACAGCCTCGGTGCTGCAGAGATCCAGCCCCTTCGTGTGCAGAGGAGGGGACTGAGGTCAGAGAGGCCGCGCCTCCCTGTACTGGGTGCAGCCCTTCCACCGGCACCCCTGCAGCCTCGCCTGCCCAGAGGGCCTCCTTCAGGGCCACAGGCACTTCCTCCTGAGTGCTGAAAGGCTCATTGCTTTCCAGAAGAGCAAACTCCAGGAGAAGGCAGGGCGTTGCTTGTCCTCCAGTGTGAGCTGCCAGCACAGTTTTCTGTATTTGGTGGTTGTGTTTTCAGGCCCTGCCCTGCTGCTGACCGGCGCCAACATAAAACAGCGCCTTGGCTCTGCTGCTGTGGACAGGCACGCCGGCCTCCACGTCGGAGCAGCCTGGCCGAGCCTGGCTTCCTGCTCTCAGTGGGTCCCAGCCCGGCCTCGAAATGCGCCCTGGCGTCTGCAGCCCTCTGTCTGTGCCTCCCAGTATCCACGAGTACCAGCTGTCCAGCTGGCTGGGGCAGCAGGAGGACATCCACCGGATCGTGCTCTACCAGACGGACAGCACTCTCACACCCTGGACCCAGCGCTGTATCCGGCAGGCCGACTGCATCCTTATCGTGGGCCTGGGCGAGCAAGAGCCCACGGTGGGCGAGGTGAGCCGGCCTGCGGGAGTGGGGCAGTGGGCGGTGGGGCCTCAGCAGGTGGGGTCCCTGGCCAGGGCTTGGGGGGGGGGGGCGGGCCGGGCCGGCTGCTGGGTTGGGCCAGGCAGTGGGCGTGGTCAGAGGGCTACAGGCTGGGCAGGTCTTGGCGGGAGGGGGGCCCCACTCTCTTCTCAGACCCCTTGTTTCTCTCTTTTCCTCTGAATGAAGTATTTCAACAACTCAGGAAGGGATGGATAATAAGAGCATTCACCCAGGTATTTGCTCTACACATTTTGGAAACATTTTGCCGTGTTTACCTGTGACGGTTGTTTTAGCAGAGGCAGGCAGGTACCCCGAAGTGGCCAGTGGCCACTTTACAAGGCAGAGGCTCGTGTAAAGTCAGAGCCTCTGTCCGTGTTTCAGATTTTTACTATGTGTGTATATGGCACGTGTTTTTATATATATATATAAATAGTGTTCTAGTTTATACCATCTTGAAATTTCCTTTTTCCTCAACACTTACACTTTTGAATTTTATCCATATTGTTTCACTCGTCTTATGGCTGTTTAGTGTCTATTTGTGAATGCCCCACCATCTGTCTCTTCTCAGCCAACGGGCTGTGAAGTTACTTCACTACACGCGTGTGCAGGGGTGTCTTCAGGGCACCACCTGGAACTGCTGCCGGGCGGCAGAGGCTGTGTGTCTTCAGGTTCAGAGAGCTGCCAGACTGCACTCCTGTTGTGCGTGTGATGTGGGCGAGGCCTGGGGCTCCCTGCTCTGCACTGTCAGCCCCCTGTGTTCCCAGCTTCCTGGGTGCGAAGTGGAGTCTCGTTGTCCCTTTGCTTCGTGTTCCCCACCTCCTTCCTCTGCCCCGTCGTCTGTTCTCATTTCACGCTTCCACCCCGGTCCTGGGACAGCTACAGACTCGTCATCTCCGATGTGGGTTCCTGTTCTTACCACGAGTGATGCTCCCTTGTGGGGGAGTGTTTGCAGAAGAAGGTGTGGCGTGTGCGCCGCCCCCCTTCCTGCAGGCCCCCGGAGCTCCCTCATGCCCCCGCACCCAGCCCCGCACCCCCTGGGTCACAGCTTCACAGAGGAAGGGCCAAGCACACCACAGCCGGCTCGGTCTTCAGAACCAGGGTACCACCCGCCAAGGCCAAGACCTGTGTTGGGCTGGGGGGTGAAGCGGCATCCAGCGTGGGACCTCTGTGGACAGCCCCGTGCTGGCCTTCGGCTCTGTCCTGCTCCAGCCTGCGGCCTCTGCTGGGCTGCCTGACGCGGGGCTCCGCTCTCCCTCAGCTGGAGCGGATGCTGGAGACCTCGGCTGCGCGCGCCCAGAAGCAGCTGGTCCTGCTGCACCGGGAGGACGGGCCTGCGCCGGCCCGCGCTGTGGAGTGGCTCAACATGCGGGGCTGGTGCTCCGGCCACCTGCACCTCTGCTGCCCTCGCCGTGTCTTCTCCAGGAGGGGCCTGCCCAAGCTGGTGAGGCCCGGGGCGGCTGGGGGCCCCGGCGACCTGCTTCGGGCCGTTTCCCTCTGACTCCGCTCTGAGCCCGCTGGCCCTGATGAGGGCGCTTGCTCTCCAGGAGCTCACCCACTCCTGTGCACTCACATCTCCTTGAGCTTGGTCTTCAGATTCCCGTGGCCACAGGGTGACATGCCCCCCAGATGGGGGAGCCCCTACGGGGGGCCAGAGCCCCAGAGCGATGGGCCTGAGGCTCTCACATTCAGCTGAGGCCTCAGAGAGCCCGGTGGCCTCAGGTTGGCACTGCTTCCTCCTTTGGACAGAAAGCACACAAATCCTGAGGCACCTCCTCCTCAGGGGTCCTCAGCCCTGGCGGCTGGGCGCGGGCCGTGGTGGGAGCTCAGGGGCCGCCGGCTCGCCACGGCCCGCCCAGCCCCGCAGCTTGGTGGAGGCACCCTGCCAGCGGCGTCTGTCTCCACCTCGGGGCTGGTGGGTTTTGGCTGGGCCCGTCGGTATGTGGCCCAGCTGCCCGCACTGCCCGCCCCACCCCAAGAGCCCTCCCAGGTGAGCCCGGGCGCTGAGGTGACGACAGGGTCGGGATCAGACCCACCGGCCGCGTCCAGGAGGAGCTCTGGGTCAGGAGTGGGGGAGAACAGCCAGGTCACGTCGGGTGTGGGAACTCGGCCCAGCCCTCCGCGTCTGCCGGCCTCTCTCGCAGGTGGAGCTGTACGAGCGGGTCTGCCAGAGGCCCCCGGACCGGCACTCGGACTTCTCCCGCCTGGCGCGGGTGCTGACCGGCAACGCCATCGCCTTGGTACTCAGGGGAGGGGGAGCGAGGTGAGTCCCGCCCCTTCCCACGGGCCACGCGTGGGTACGTGTGCGCGTGCGCCCATCCTCCCCAGGCTGGGCTGGCGCACGTGCCCGGCAGTGTTTCCCACGGGCAGGTGTCCCCTCCTTCCACGAAGACAGTGGAAGAGAATGTATTTCTCGTTCTGATTGTCTCCTCTTCTGAAAACTCTGTTCTGATCCTTTGCCAGTCTTTCCATTGGGCTGCGGGTGAGTTTCTTTCCATTTTAATGCACACTTTATGGAACAATGATCTGCTCTGCTCACGACCCTCGTGAAGCAGCCTTTAGTTTCTTGGGCTGGGGGGTTCCTTTAAGGACTTTTAACCCAAGCCACTCGTACCCCAAGTTGTCCTGACGCTTGCTGCCCTTCTCCTGACCTTGGTTAAAGAGAAAAATACACGTGGGGCAGAAACGGAGGGGCAGGTGTGTGGTCGGCGCGAGGAGGGGCAAGGCAGCACCTCCTGCAGCATCCGTGCTGGACCCCCGCCCCTCTGAGGGCCAGGTCCCAGGGCCAGGGGTGCCCTGTGGGGTGGAGCCCCTCACACCCCTGGCCTCGGAGGACGCCAGGCCAGTCGCTGGGCTGGCGGGCTTGTGCCGCTTCCCCGGCACTGCAGCGAGGCTCCCCGAGTGCCAGGGCTGGGTGCCAGCCCTGCTTACCGTGCTGGCCACCTCTCCCCAGGGCCTGAGGGAGGAGCCTGGCTCACCACGCCCTTGGCCCGAGGATGTCCCTTCCAGAGTGAGCTGCAGTCACTGTGTGCGTGCACCCCGCAGAGCCGGGGCTGTGCTCGTGCCCGGCCCCGCTGCTCCTCGGCTAATTGTAGCTGGAGAGGGTCAGGGAAGTGATGCGGACGAGCCTCAGAACTGCTTGTCTAGCTGGAGGCACGCTCCTCGCTTCCCCACCCCTGCAGACTCTGAGGCTCGAAGTTCTGGCCTGAGACCCTTACAGCCGGGAGAGCGGGGTGGACACGGGAGGGCCTGCCCTTCCTGGAGACCCCGCCTCCTCAGCCCCAGCCTCTTCACTGGCCTCCTCTTCCTTCACAGCACACGTTGTGGCCTCTCTCCGAGGGCCGGGCTGCAGGGGAGGGATCCCACGGTCTGTCGGCAGCGGGCCGGGGTGGAGCGCCCTGCACGTGTTGACCCTGGCACCCTGAGTGCGGCCTGGCCTGGGTGGTGACGTAATGAGTACTCTGCTCGTTTATTTCGGGTGATTTGGGGGCATCATGTAGTGCCACGTTTTTACCTGAAAGCCGAGCCAGTGGGCCTAGAAAATCAGGTGATTTACCCAAAGTTGCCAGGATGGGGGACTCAGGCTACTTTCTGCAGTGAGGTGCCCTGGAGCAGCTGGCCCGGACTTGGACCTGGTTTGCAGCAGCATTTTTAATGAAAATTTAGTTGAAGTAATACTTAGTTTAAAAGCCATGTGGCCGTTCTGTAAGGCCATACGGTATTTGTGTAACACACAGCAGTCCTCTGCCCAACCTGTCCCACCAACAAATCCAGAGATATCCCACAGACAATATCCCATAGACAGTCACTTCCAACTTTTCTTCAGCTGTTTCCTCATTTACGTTTCTTTTTTTTTTTATTGAATTATAGTTGATTTACAATGTTGTATTGGTTTTAGGTGCACAGGAAAGTGATTCAGTTTTATATATGTGTGTGTGTGTATGTATATATATATGTATATAGTATACATATGTTTTTCATATTCTTTCCCATTATGGATCATTACAGGGTATTGAATATAGTGCCCTGTGCTATGCAGTAGGACCCTGTTGTTTATCTGTTTCTTCATTTTTTTCAGTTTTAGATGATTAAGTTCCTCACCGCCCCCACATATGCACAGGGTCAAAGTCTGTTTGTCCGCCTCTGTCATGTATCCTCCGTCTGTCCTCCTCCTCAGCGCAGGACCCCGGTGTGGTCCCCTCCCTAGTCAGCCAGGGCTCACTGTTTGCCTTACAGCAAGGTGGGTCTTCTTTGGAGCTAAGCCTTATCCTACTGTATAGACGGCTGCGTCTCCCTCCTCCGAGTAATAATTGCGGCAGTTGCCGTTTGCTCAGTGCTCCACCCCAGATGCTGCTGGAGACGCAGGCCCCCTCAGTGTGCTCAGACCACCAAGTCATCTCTGCTGAACTCACGCTGGAGCGGCCTCTCAGCTCTGCTGGGTGCTGCCCGGTCATGCTGCCGGGATGTTGCCTTGGAGTTGCCCTTGACCGTGATCCTGGGAACTGCCTTGTCTCTCTCCTGTGTCCAACTCCGCTTCTGGATACCAGGTCTTCCTCTTTCTTGATACATTCCTGATTTTGGTGGAGTTCATACTCTAGAAATTTCCTTAAGAGAAGATGCATGGGAGGGAAAAGTTTCAACACCATGCTTAGCAGAAAGTATCCTCATTCTGCTCTCACACTTGCATGACAGTTTGGTCGTGGAATTCTGGATGGAAATAATTTTCCCTGAGAATTTTAAGGTGTGGTTCCATCATCTTTTTAGCTTCCAGTATTGCTGTTCTGAAGTTCAGTGTCGTATTATTCACGAAGCCTGTTCTTTCTGGATCTTGTAGGAGACTCTCTTCACTCTTGTGTTTCTGGAAGTACTTGATGATGTGCCTGGGTGTCGTTCTTTATCCGCATTAGGCCTGGCCGGGCAGACTCCCCGTGGGCCCTTTCAGATTCGGAAATTCATCAACTTCAACCCTGGGAGTGTTGGGTAAGGCCCACACCCCCCCGCTCCCTGCTCTCTCTTCTGGGTCACGATCCAGATGACCCCCTCATCCTCTCATGCTCCTACCTTTTCTTTTCTCTCCCAAGTTTTTCATCTTTGTCTTTTTGTTCTACTTTCTGGGTGATTTTTCTCAAATGTATCTTCTGATTGATCTTTTTTTGCTAAGATGTTTCTAATGTTTGAGTGCTTTTTTCAGTTTTTTTCTGTGTGTCCTAGTAGTGCAGTTTGAATTTCTCTGAGAATAATAATGCTTGCTTGCTTAGTTTTCCGTGCCGTGCCGGCCTGTGTTGGCTCGGTCCCGTGGACTCCACGTCTCCGAGGTTGTCTGTGTGCCCCGACCGCGCCTGTGGCGTCGCCGCGTGGGATGCTGTGGGCCCCGGGCTGTGCCGTCCTCCTCCTGTCGACAGGCATTTGCGTTGTTTTCTGGGTTTGGTTACTGAGCACAGAACGGCTACAGGCGTCCTTGTACAGACCTTTCCCGTGGACACATGTGCTCTTCTCTCGGGCTAATACCTAGGAGTGGAATTACCTGCCTACGGGGTAGCTGAACAGTTTTACACCCCCACTGGCGGTTTTGAGAGCTCGGGCTGCCCACATCTCTGTCACCCTTGGTACGGTCCGGGGTGTAAGTTGTGGCCACGCCCCTGGTGGGAGGCCACGCCCCTGGTGGGAGGCCGCGCCTCTCTCACAGGTGGCTTGCCCTCTGCTATTTAGCTAGAGGAGTTATTTATATAGTCTGAATACAAGTCTTTTTTCTAACTTTCTTTTTTTAAATTAATTAATTAATTTAATTTTTGGCTGCGTTGGGTCTTCGTTGCTGCGCGCGGGCTTCCTCTAGTTGCAGCGAGCGGGGGCTATTCTTTGTTGCGGTGCGCGGGCTTCTCATTGCGGTGCCTTCTCTTGTTGCGGAGCACGGGCTCTAGGTGCGTGGGCTTCAGTAGCTGCGGCACGCGGGTTCAGTAGTTGTGGATTGTGGGCTCAGTAGTTGTGGCTCGCGGGCTCTAGAGTGCAGGCTCAGTAGTTGTGGACTGTGGGCTCAGTAGTTGTGGCTCGTGGGCTCTAGAGCGCAGGTTCAGTAGTTGTGGTGCACGGGCTTAGTTGCTCCGCAGCATGTGGGATCTTCCCGGACCAGGGCTCGAACCCGTGTCCCCTGCATTGGCAGGCGGATTCTTAACCTCTGTGCCACCAGGGAAGCCCTAAATGGTATGTTTTAAATTTCATTTTAAATTGTTTGTTGCCAGTATGTAGAAATACAAATGATATTTGTAAATTGATGTCATAACTTACAACCTTGCGAAATTCACTTCTTCCAGTACCTTTTTTTGTAGTTTTTTTGCACTTTATTCTTCTGAGAATAAAGACAGTCTTTCCTCTTTCTTCCCAAAATACATACATGCCTTTGTTTCTTTTTCTTGCCTGTTGCGCTGGTTAGAGCTTCCAGCACAGAGCTGAGCAGAGGCGGTGAGCGTTGGGGAAAGCATTCCCTTTAAGCGTTAAGTGCCATCTCTGCCATCTCGGCTGTTGGGTTTTGTGGATGCCCTTTATCAGACTGAGGAAGTTTCCTTCTATTCTTAGTTTGCCGAGTTTTTATCACGGGTGGTTGTTTTTATGGGTCTGTCAGGATTGTGTGATTCTGCTCCTTTATTCTGTTAATATGGTGAATCACATTGAGTGATTTTAAAGTAACATCAAACATCACCTCCTTGGGATGGACTCATTGGCCTGTGGCATGTGGCCCCGTTTGTGTCACCTGACCCCTTGGGTCTGAGCAAGGTGGGCCATGCTTGTCCTTTCTTGAAATGTAGGCAGGTTTGTTTGCTGCCTTCAAAACTGAATTGGAAGGTGCTGCCGCTTTCCCTGTTCTCTGGAAGGTTTCAGGTGGTTTGTGTTGTTTTTCCTTACATGTTTAGTACAGTTCACTAGTAAAACCATCCGGACATGAAATTTTGTGAGGATTTGAAAATTAAAGATTCAGTTGTTTTGATTGTTATTGGACTCTTCAGGTTTTCTACTTCTAGTGTCAGGTCTGGTAAGTTATGTTGGTCTAGGGATGTGTCCGTTTTATCTGATTTTTCCTACTTAAGGCATGAAGCTCACACTAGTTTCTTACCTTTTTAATTGGAGCATCTGCACAGATGTTCCTTTTCTCAGTCCTGATATTGGTTATTAAGACCTTCTGTCTCCCTCCTCCTCCCTCTTTGTCTCTCTCCATCTCTGTCTCTCTGTCTCTGTCTCTTTCTCCCTGCCCCTCCACTCCCCGACCCTGTCCGCCTCTCTCTATCCCCTGCTTTTTACCTTTGTGGATCAGTCTTACCAGCCTTACCTGAATTAGTCCTTTCAAAGTACCAGCTTTTACCTTTGAGGACCCTTTCTATAATGTGTTTGTCTTCTGGTTCATTAATTTCTGCTCTTTATTATTTCCTTAATTTTACTCTCTTTGATTTAAACTGTTCTTTCTTTCCTAACTTACGGGCCAGCAGACATTGTCTGTGAAGGGCCAGATGGTAAGTCCGTGACCTCTGCAGCCAGCATGGGGCAGGGGAGGTCAGCTCTGTGTGTGCTGACCCTTTGGAGGCAACATGCCTTTTTGTTCTCAGCCTGGTCTAAAGTTTTATTCATCTTGGGTTTTCAACAATGTAGGATTTTTTTTTTTATTTTTGATTTATGCTCAGCATTTAGAATGCTCCTGGAACCTGAGGCTCAATGTCAGTCATCAGTTCTAGAACTTGGGTGTTGCTTCTGTCCACTTCCACTGTCTGTCCCTCCTCCTGGCCACAGTCACACGCTCTCTTCTCCTCACACATGCTGTTTCTGGTTGTGTGGTGGACGTCACACACGAACAGTGGCCAGAGTGGTCTCAGCTGGCGCTGCTTTCCGGTGGTGGCTCGTCCGGCCCTGGGGGCTGCGCTGGGGGCCTCCACCTGCCTCCCCAACTGCCCGAGTCTGTTCAAAGCCTGTTGTTTCAGCTTCACAGCCTCCCAGACGCCAGTGGGTGGAGGAGGCCGAGTGCTGGCTGCCTCTCGGGAGCGTCCCACTCCCTCTCTGAGTTGGCATCTTTGCCCCTCTCTCCGTGGCATGTGCAGGACTCGGGCACTGAGGGGTGGGGTGCAACGGGACGGCCGTCCCTGGGGTCCTGGCGGCCCGGCGGCGCTGACTTCCTGCTCCATCCTCCTGCTGGCGTAGAGGCTGTGCCCAGGTCGGCATCACCCGGGCCCTGACGGAGTGCAGCACCCCTGTGGACACGGTCAGAGGGACGTCCATCGGGGCCTTCATGGGCGCCCTGTACTCTGAGAAGCGGAACTACGGCCAGATACGGATCCGGGCCAAGCAGTGGGCTGAGGTGAGGGGCCCTGCGGGGCCGGGGACGGCAGGAGGGCATCGAGAACGGACGTGGCTCTGCAGGGCTCTGGCCTCAGAGCGTGGCTTGTTGGGGGAGGGAGGGCACACAGAAGCAAGGGCGTCAGTGTTGTGGGATGGGCTCCGGTTCGTGCCTGGTCTTAAGTTGTAAAGGTGGCTGAGGAGAGGTTAGGGCACCCACAGTTCCCCTCATTTCCACGCCCACCCCACAGGCCATGGGCACCAGTGCCGGTAGGCAGGCAGGGGGCAAGGCCTAGGTCGGGGCCCTTATTGGGGTTTCTGTGGGAAGGGCAAGGCAGGGCAGGGCACACAGCTTAAGATCTGCCCGTTCGAATAATTCCGGTGGGTTTCTGGGCATAGTTGCCTGGCACCTGGCCCTGGGTGATTCAGGCTTGGGGTGTGGGTTAGACAGAGGTGGTCGGGTGTGGGCTCTGGAAGGGCTGGGTGAGCCCGGGTCTGTCTCTCTCCCTGGGTGTGCGGGACCCCAAATGCCAGAGCATCAGGGACACAGAAAGTAAGAAATATACATTATTGGTACAGTTGGCCCTGCAGTGAATGGACGCCAGGGGACAATCCAGGACCTGGGGACCCACCCGGGGCAGGGGGGCTGTGGGCAAGGGAGGGGCGGGCTGCAGTCTGCCCTTCTCAGGGCTCTGCTGGTTTTTTGTGGAGCAGAATGGAGCCCTGGCTGAAACCAAGAGTGGGCTCAGAAGTGTTGGCACTCTCATTTTTAAAAGAAAAGATGGGCCTCCTCTGAGCAGAAGCTCTCAGAGCAGGCCATCTGCCCAATCCACACATCCCCAAGGCGCCCAGTTTCCCTGGGGGCTGCGGGCTGCTCAGCTCCGGTCACTAAGGACAGCCTCTGAGGGCAGTGGCCGCGGGGGACGGTGCTCCAGCCTCAGCGAGGGTCCGCGTGCAGGTCGGGCAGACCTCTCCCTCCCTCAGCCCTGCTGGTCCGGTGCGGGTGCGGGAACAGCCAGGGAGCCTTGGGCGTCATGTCCTGCCGCCCTGAGTCTGCGCTGGGCCAAGGGGGCCCCCTGGGCAGCCACTCTCTGGCGCGTGCGGGACGGACCCCCCGGGCTGCTCTGCCGTCCCACCTGTTGGCACGTGGAGGGGGCACGGTGGGGTGGCTGTGGTGCTGGGCAAGGGCCTCCTCGGGAGTGAGGGCCTTGCTGACCGCGGAGGACACCGGGGATGTCCCAGGCCGTCCGGGCTCCCTGTCCTCCAGGGGCACGTGTGTTCCTCCTGCTCATCCACGAGTCTCAGTGTGAGCAGCCGGGGGGGGCGCGTGACTCATCCCCCGCTGGGGGCCTGCCCCCCCCCCTCCCTTATAGCCCGTCCCAGCGTCTGTCCACACAGAGGCAAGGAGGGCCCTTTCTCTCCATCCCTGAGCCCTGAGGAGTCAGGCATTCTTGGTCCTGTGTCCTGTGCTCGCAGGTCTCACCGGCCCCCATCCTCGCTGAGGAAGGATGGGCCTCGGTCCTGCCAGAGATCACGGGGCTTTGGCAGTGAGGGCCCTTGGTAGGGCTGCTGCTTCCCAGGATCAGAGGGATGGAGCGTCTGCCACGGTGGAGTGTGAAGGCCAAGCCCGGGCCAGCCCGGAGGGGCAGTGGTGGACACTCAGCTGGCCCTGGTCCTGGACGGACCTTGTCCCAGTGAGCCTTGAGCCGTCCCCGCTGAGCGGGCGGTGAGGGCCCAGCTGGCCGGGCCTGCCAGGGGTCAGCGGGCGTTCCCCTGGGACCTCCAGGCCCTGCCACTCAGGCCACAGTGTTTGCTCCCCACAGGCTTCTGTTCGCAGAAGGCGCACGTGTGTGCCCAGGTCCCTGCTCCCTTCTCCTGACGCAGGCTCCTGGTGGTCCCTTGGGGTCGCCTGCTGCCGGTGCCTGGGGGGGGCGGCGGGGGGTGAGCCCCTTCTCCTCTGCAGGGGCCTCACACGTGCCCCCATGTGCCACCCCCCAGGATGTGACGTCGATGGTAAAGACCATGCTGGACCTGACCTACCCCATCACCTCCGTGTTCTCGGGGGCTGGCTTCAACAGAAGCGTCTGCAGCGTCTTCAAGGACAGGCAGATGGAGGTGCACCCCCTGGCAGGGACCACCTGGAGAGCCCCAGCAGAGCCCACGGCCTCAGCCTGCCTGGGTCTGGACGCCCTGGGCCCACAGGGTCGAGGGCTGGCAGCCGGGAGTGGCCCCTCTGAGTCCCGTTCCCCTCACAGGACCTGTGGATCCCCTACTTCACCGTCACCACCGACGTCACAGCCTCTGCCATGCGGGTCCACACAGACGGTGAGCGCCTCGTCCCGGGGTGCGGGCTCCTCTGTGGGGGCAGAGTAGCTTCAGGGGAGGGGCGTTAAGGGGCCAGTTCCCGGCCAGGCCCAGGGAAGCCCCAGGGTCCCCCAGAGGAGGCGAGAGGCTCGGGGAGATGTGAACAGAGATGACCCTGCTCTGGGCCTGAAGGCTGAAGGGTGCACAGGGAGAGGGAGAGACGGGACGGGGCAGAGTGAGGGCCCACGTGGGTCACAGCTGCGTGTGGGTTGGAGCAGCGTGCCGAGGAGAGAGCCCATCTGTGGGTGGGCGGCTGAGGCCCTTCTCCAGGCCAGAGTGTTTTGGGAGCCCCTTGAAACGTGTCTGCTTAGAAGTGAGTGGGGTGGCGGGGCTGGCAGAAGGTCACGGCAAGGGGAGATGTGGGGAGGCCCAGAGCCAGCCCGGCCCCCGTGGGCTCCGTCCGAGGAGGAGGATGTCCAGGAAGGGTGTCATCTGCCCGGGCCTGGTGCTCTCCGCCGGAGGCCAGATGTGCAGGGCTCAGGACCCACGTCGGCGAGGCTCTGAGCCGAGGGTCCAGGGCAGGAGCTCACCTTGGGCAGTGAAAGGCTCCTTTCCTCTCCCCCGATCCCTCTGGACTCCCTCCCAGGCTCCCTGTGGAGGTACGTGCGTGCCAGCATGTCCCTGTCGGGCTACGTGCCCCCGCTCTGCGACCCCAAAGATGGACGCCTGCTGATGGACGGGAGCTACATCAGCGACCTCCCAGGTACCGTGGCGGGCAGGGAGGGGCCGCCCGGCCCTGCCTCAGCCCCGCTGCTCCCGCGCGCCGGGGGCAGCGCACACGTGCGCACGCTCGGCACCGCGTGCTCCCAGCAGATGGTTCTATCTGTCGGCTCCGCAGCGCTCAGAACCAGGCCAGGTAGAGGGGCCGGCCGCAGTTAGGGCCCGTCTGTGCCCACAGTCAGAACCAACAGCCTGCACGTGTCGGGTCTGCTGTGGGCAAGGCCCCTCCTGGGGCACACCTGTCACCTGTTGGACAGCTCGGTGCGCTCGGCCGACCCCCTCCGCAGGCCCAGGTGTGAGGGTGGAGAGGAGACCCTCACCCCCATCCCCCCACTCTCAGCGCCTCTCGGGCAGGCTCTGCCCCCAGCCCTGGCTCCACCCCAACTTCCCCCAGCTCTGACCCGTCACCCCAGCCATGCTCCCACCTGGGGCTCTGCATACCTGTCCCCATTGGTGACCAGGCCACCTCCTCCCCAGCGGATGTGGCCAGGTCAATGGGGGCAAAGGTGGTGACGGCCATCGACGCGGGCGGCCGGGATGAGACAGACCTCACCAACTACGGGGCTGTGCTCTCCGGGTGGTAGCTGCTGTGGAAGCGCTGGAACCCCTCGGCCACGAAGGTCAAGGTGGGGGCCCAGCCCTGCCTACCCCAGCTGCTCCTCCCCACATCTGGCGCCTGTGTCCCTGAAACCCTGAGATGGGCAGGGAGGGGGGGTGCACCTTCCAGGCTCTGGGTCCAGGAGGGTGGTGGTCACTCACTCACCATCCCTGCCCGCCTGGGACCAGCTCTGGGAAAGGAGCCAGGCCTAAAGGCCCCCCCCACCCCCTGGGTGCCCAGCCTCCCCCCAGGCCTAGCAGAAATAGCCTCCCCTTGGGGGGGAGGGGAGGGGAAGGAAGGGCCAGGGCAGGAGACTCAGTGGCTGTGCCCAGATGGAGGCCACGGGCCACACGGGGACAGGAGAGCCACGCTCAGGGGCTGTGACACGGCAGGTGTTGAACATGGCGGAGATCTAGACGTGCCTGGCCTACGTGTGCTGCGTCCGGCAGCTGGAGACGGTGAAGAGCAGCGACTACTGCGTGTACCTGCGCCCCCCCCATCGACGGCTACGGCACCCTGGACTTCGGCAAGTTCCACGAGATCTGCGTGAGTGTCCAAGCCGGCTGCCCGTCCCAGGCCTCCCTGCTCTCGCGCCCCGGTCACGGGGTTCCCGGTGTGTGTGCAGGAGGTGGGGTACCAGCACGGCCGGACAGTGTTTGACATCTGGGGTCGCAGTGGCGTGCTGGAGAAGATGCTGCAGGATCGGCAGGGGACGAGCAAGGTGAAGGCGTGCAACGTGAGTGCCTGAGCTGGCGCCCCTCCTTCCTCTCCCACTCCTGTCACCCGTCCTCTGCTGCCCAATCCAAAAAAGAGCCAGGGCTCCCTGCAGCCAGCAGCACGTTGGCACACCCTCTCAACTGCTCAGGCCTGCAGGTTCCCCTGCCCCGCCCCAGGGGCCAGAAGACAAGGGCAAGGGCAGCGGCCCTGGGGGGCTGTCTCTTGGCCTCTGCCCCCCTTTGACTCTCCACCCTTGAAGTGCTCCCGTGGGAGAGGATGTCGCTGTGGGTGGGGGGCTGCTCAGGACTCTGCCTGTCATCCGTGCCCCACCCGCAGTCTAGGGCTAGGACCACAGAGGGTCATAGAGAGGGTGGGGCCGCCTGCGGTCAGGGGCTTGGCCAGATGTCTCCTTCGCCTCTGCCCCCCACGTGCTCACCTGCCCCAACGCCTCCTTCACGGACCTTGCTGAGATTGTATCATGCATCGAGCCTGCCAAGGTGGCTGCCGCGGA
The DNA here is from genome assembly GCF_028023285.1 of Balaenoptera ricei. Taxonomy (NCBI): domain Eukaryota; kingdom Metazoa; phylum Chordata; class Mammalia; order Artiodactyla; family Balaenopteridae; genus Balaenoptera; species Balaenoptera ricei. The sequence continues at coordinate 122,738,624 of NC_082644.1, read as the reverse complement.
CGGTGCGTTGGACCCCGGGCCATATGCCCACACAGCTGAGGATGGTAGTGGCAATGCCCTCTCCTGACCCTCGACACTCTCAATAAGCCGCCCTGGCCACCAGGCTCCCTCTAGCAGCCCCTGGACCCGGTAGGCTGCATATGGGGACCCATGCCGGCCCCTGCCCCTGCTCTCAAGAGGATACCTGCATGGCCCTGCTCTCTGCCCAGATGAGTCTGACGACCAGACTGAATACAAGGAGGTGCTGCTGGGCGGCCCCAAGGACTTCCGGAGTGCCCCAGCCGGCCTGGGCTCCGACTCGGTGAGCTGCCCGGGCACCCTGTGTGCCTCAGTTGAGCTGCCAGCTCTGACGGCTCCCGAGCAGGCCAGCTGCTCCCTCCCTGCTGCCCTCCTGGCTTGCCCCCACCTGGACCTTGACCGTGTGCGGTTTGCTTCCAGGAGGACGAGCCCTCGCTTCGACATCGGCACTCCCGTCTGGCTTCCCCCGAACCATCCCAGGACTCCTCATCCCCCCTGGCTCTCTGACCAAGACGGGCAGAGGTCTCTGCTCTGACGCGCCCTGAAGCCAGCATCTTCCGTGGGTGTGTTTCAGAGAACCAGCTCGCGCAGCTCTTCCCCAGCCTGCCAGGGAGACCCTGCTGGGGCCCAGGGCCCTGCCGGCCGGTGTTGGAGGGGCTGGGGCCTCTCTGCACTGGCCGCTCCTGGTGGGGCACTGGGTCCTGGCGTCCCCTGCACACACAGCAGTCCTGGGGGGCTGTGTCGGCCCCTGTGGGCCCCCTGAGGCCTCTGAGATATCAGAGCCCCTGATGTTTCTGCTTAGCCTGTCAATAAAGGTAGATCTGATCGTGTGGGACATGTGGTCCCTGTGCCGAGGTCCCGGGGGCAGGGGGCAGCACCAAGATGGGCAGCCACACAGTCCTGAGGCTGCAGGGGGGCGTGGTCACCATGTGGGGACCCCAGAACCCCAAGCCAGGCAGGCGGGACACCCAAGGTCTGGGGTGCAGCTGGGATCCCCCCAAACCAAGGATGAGGCCCTCCCGAGCTCTCAGGCATTGTTTCCATTCTGTACACACGGGAGTCTTCCCTAAGATGATGCCCACACCGTACTTCTCAGATCATTAAATAGCGCCAGGGGGGTCCTTTTGTACAAAAAAGGAGACCTGTCAGCTCTATGACTTTGGAGTCCACGATCCCTGCAGGTCTCGGAGCAGGGCACGTGGGTCTGCGAGAGCAGGGAGACCCTTGACTGGAGGGCCCAGGACCCTGTGGTCAGGGGACCGCAGGCCTCAGTTTCCCAGCTCCAGAGGCAGCGCTGAGAGGGCGGAGAGACGGTTGGTCCCGCCCCCTGCCGCCCAACCCGGACCCCGGGACGCCGGGCCACCCGCCCCCCCCACCTACTGCCGGCGTGGTGGGCGGGGCTTCAGCCTAGTCCCTTCTGGGCCCCGCCCGGTTCTGACGTTACGGTGGGCGGAGCCTTCCTCGTCCTGCCGTGGCTGTGGACGGTCCGACCCCAGCCCTGACGTAACGGGGGCGGCTCCGCCGAGCCCCGCCCCGGCCCTGACGTCGCGGTGGGCGGAGCGCCACCCCCGGGCCTGGCAGTGCTGTTCGGTGCGGCGGGGCGCGCGGAGGGATCGGCGCGGCCATGCGGGTCCCGAATCGGAGCCCGAACCCGAGCCCGATCTTCGGCGCGGCGCGGCTCCCCCGACGGAGGCGACGGGCGCGGGGCGCGCTCTGAGGCCTGGGGATGCGCCGCCGCCTCGACCATGGGCGCCGTCGCCTCCCGGAGGAGGGCGCTGCGGAGCGAGGCCATGTCCTCGGTGGCGGCCAAAGTGCGGTGAGTGCGGCGGGCAGACTGCCGGGGCCAGCGCCGCCCCCGCCCCCGCCCCCGTCCCCGCAGCGTGCTCGCAGCCGGCGCCCCGCCCCCACCTCCGTGCGGCTCCCTTCCCTGAGGCTGCGGTGGGCGAGCTGCACGACCTCATGACCCTCACACACTGGGTGGCAGGGGCTGGATGGCAAGCAGACCTGGGTCCCGCCTGCAGGTCCGGCCAAGGTGCACCGGCACCCAAGGGTCCCCGAACTGCGACCTGCCAGCCCTGGGCATTCTGAGGTGGGATGGGAGTGCTTGCTGGGGGTGATCCCTGAGCCCTCCCTTGCTGGCGCCGAGGGCCTGGGTGGGGTGGGGTGGGGACGCCAGGGTGGGTGGTGTGCACTGACGACGCACCCCGCTGTCCACCCCTCAGAGCAGCCCGAGCGTTTGGCGAGTACCTGTCCCAGAGTCACCCCGAGAACCGAAACGGTGCAGGTAAGGGCACGTGAGGCAGTGCCGGGACGGGGTCCACCCACAGCCCCCCATCCTAGGCGAGGGGATGCTGTCTCCTGTCCAGGTCAGGCCCAGCCCCTGCGCACTGTGGGGTGTGAGCAGGCAGCTAGTGCCCTGCTGGGCTGGCTTCCTCACGCCCCCTGCCCCGCCTGGCCCAGAGCCCCAGGAGGAGCTCCTATTCACTCATCACCATGGCACCCACCCAGCTTGGGCCGTTGGCATGGCAACAGGCCTCCTGGCACCCCCAGGACTGGCACCACTGTCTCTGGGGGCCAGCTGGTGGGGGGGAGGGGAGAAGTTGGCACTGGGCACACGGGCGTGGTGGCAGGCTGGGAGGTGGCCTGCTTGTTTCTGCCCCCCCCATCACCCACAGGTAGCACAGCCTGTCGCCCACACGCACGTAAGAGGGGCTTGGGGCCCCAATAGGCGTGAGACGTGAACCTCTAGGGGGAGTGCGCAGCTCAGAAATACCTTTTCTGAAGTCGTCAGGGCCCGGGGTTCGGTCAGTGGGCCAGGTACACGCTGGGTATTCATTCCCTGCCTTCAGAACACCCGGAGACTGGGAGGGCAGGGCCAGCAGGCTGCAAGCTCACCTGGTGCCTCTCCCCCAGACCACCTGCTGGCTGACGCCTACTCTGGCCACGACGGGTCCCCCGAGATGCAGCCTGCCCCCCAGAACAAGCGCCGCCTCTCCCTCATCTCCAACGGCCGCTATGAGGGCAGCCTCCCGGAGGAGGCCGTCAGTGGGAAGCCGGCCGGTGAGGGCCCCCAGCCCCGTGTGTATACCATCTCTGGGGAGCCGGCCCTGCTGCCCGGCCCCGAGGCCGAGGCCATCGAGCTGGCTGTGGTGAAGGGGCGGCAGCAGCGGGAGCGGCACCCCCGCCACCATAGCCAGCCCCTGCGCGCCAGCCCGGGCGGCAGTCGTGAGGACGTCAGCAGACCCTGCCACAGCTGGGCGGGCAGCCGCCAGGGCTCCAAGGAATGTCCCGGATGTGCCCAGCTCGCCCCCAGTCCTTCCCCTCAGGCCTTTGGGCTGGACCAACCGCCCCTGCCTGAGGCCGCCAGCCGCCGCAAGAAGCTGGAGAGGATGTACAGCGTTGACCGCGTGTCTGGTGAGGGGGCCCGTTGGGGGCCTGGGCAGCTTCAGGCAGGATGCTGGTGCTGGGGTCGGCCCGCAGCAGGCACCATGAGGCTTGGGCAGAGCAGGGTGCCCAGGTCACGGCCTGCAGGTGGCGACCTGCCGCCACATCCCGTGCCCCATCTCAGGCCTCACGGTTGGCTTTAGCCTTGCCAGCACCAAATCATCGCAGGAGTGCTTCCCCGAGGAGGGGGCCTGGGAGGGTCTTAAGGGTTGAGCAGGCAGAAAACCTGGCTGAACGGAAAGATCAGGCTGCCTCCAGGGAGTCCTGGGGAACAGTCCCTGCCCTGGGGCCCACCCACTGAGGGAGGCGCGTGATTGCCTGGGGCGCAGCCAGCTAGTGGGGCCCTCCCCAGGATGGTCGAGCTGTGCCGGTGGCTGCGGAGCCCCGGAGGCCTGCTGTCGGTGAGAGGCCTCCCTGGGACATTCGAGTGGCCCCACGCTTCCTGGCTCTGAGGTTGTCATGTCCTGAGAGCAGAATTCTACCTAGCGGACCTGGCACATCCTCTCAGGGCACCTCTTGGGCCTCCAAATCAGCAACCCAGCTGGGCCTCAGGGCACAGGCCTGGGGTGTGGGCAGTTCACCTCCACGACCTCATGCTCCTCTGATGCACCCAGGCCAGGGGCTGGGACAGGGGTCAGGGAAGAGGGTAGAGTGACCTTCACCCACTCTGTCCAGTGGCTATAGGGGCCCTGGGAAGGGGCGGTCTCCACGCCCGGTGAGGGCCTCCACCTCGCCCTCCGAGAAGGGTTTGGGGGAGGGGAGGTCCAACCAAGTGGGCGCCAGAGTGGGCCGCAGAGAAGGCCCTGGAGACCCGAAGGAGAGGCCGCAGCCATTGTCCCTGCCCTTCCCCTCCTGCTTAAACGGAGCCAAAGTCAATCCTTTTCCTGGGCACCCTGGCGGCAGGCTGTGCTCTCAAAAGAACACTCGTCAGCTGTGGGTAGCAGAGGGAGAGCTAAGCAAAGACAAGCGTCACCAAGCCGCTGAGCTGTCGTGCCTTGAGCAGCTGAGCGACACCCGAGCCTGCTGGCCCCGCGCCGGCCTCCCGACCGGGGATGGGGCTGGGGAGCCCTGGTGCTTCTCCACCGTCTGTGGCGGAAGCATCCCCTTCCCCGACAGGTGGGGGTAAAGACCTCAGGACCCCTGAGCCGGCCTAGTCACTGCGCCTTCGGTCTCTTCCAGATGACATCCCCATCCGTACCTGGTTCCCCAAGGAAAACCTCTTCAGTTTCCAGACAGCAACCACAACTATGCAAGCGTGAGTCACGTCTGATGTGTGCTGGGCCCAGGCCGGGCGCCCTCTTCCCGGTGCTCAGGAATTGCTGCCGGACCCTCTCCTGTCCTCTGAGCCCCCCTGCGTGGCTGCTCCGAGCGTGCAGTCGGAAGGCCTGGCTGCTGTCAGCGCCCGCTGCCCCGCCCCCGCCCCATCCCTTCCCCACTGCCCCGCCCCCGCCCCATCCCTTCCCCACTGCCCCGCCCCTCGCAGGCCCCCAGTCCGTCCATCCTGTCCTGCGGGGACTTGGCTGGGGGCTGCAGCTGACGCAGTCACCAGCAGAGATGGTTCGCTGCCCCGCGTCACCCAGCTCCGCCTTCACGCACGCCCCAAACAGCAGCCTACTTGTGTTTCGTGTGCGCTGCAAGTGATCACAACTTAGTCCCCTGGGGGGCGTGCTCTTGACCTTCGCACAGCTGGGTGTTCTGTCAGGGCTTCCTTCCAGGGAGGGACTCTGCTGCAGTGTCCCCGATACCGAAGAAGCTGCCTCCTGCATATGCTACCCTGGGGAGCGCACCACCGCCCTTGGGCTGGATGGGGGCCGCTACCTTCGCTGCTGGACCCAGGGCCAGCAGGGCACAGTCAGGCCTCTGTGCGGCCTGACAAGGTCACAGCATCTGGCGGCCTGGGCCACGGTGACTTCCGCGTCTGCTGCCCTTTCCAGGGCTGGCCTGCGGCATAGCCGGCACCCTGCTGGTGCCTGGGATGCCTGTGAGGGACCCTCCAGGTCAATGACAAGAAAGGAACGAACTGAAGGGCGGTTGGGGGTCTGAGGGTCTCTGCTCACTGTGTCTTCTCTCTCATGCTGCCCCTTCCCGCCTCGACTCTAGCATCTCGTAAGTACCGTCTGGACCTCGAGCCTGAGAGCATGGCGGTTGTCCCTGGGGGACTCTCCCACCCCCAAGTAGGTTGGGGCAGGCCAGGGACCTGGGCCTTGACCATGAGGGCGTGCTGGGTCCCAGCGAGCGCCAAGGCTACAGCAGGGCCTGCGGGAACTGGGCCGAGGACAGGGCGAGGCCGGCTGGGACCTTCTGCCTGGCCCAGCGCCCTGGATGCCCCGCTGGGCCCTGTGCTCGAGCCTCTGTCCCCACGTCTCTGTCCCTCTTGCCTGCGGCCAAGGGCAGTGCTGACTCGCGGTGGTTTCCCAGGGTGTTCAGGGGCTACGCGGAGAGGAAGCGCCGGAAACGGGAGAATGATTCCGCGTCTGTAATCCAGAGGTAGGGCCTGCCAGCCACTCGCCACCAGGGTCCGTCTCTTGTCTGTGCTGGTCTAGCCTGGGCCCACCCAGCCCAGCAGACCTGAAGGGGGAAGGGCGGTGGCGAACACTGGCCTGGCCCTGCTCTGGGGACGCGGCAGGCAGGAAAGGTCATGTGGCCTGAGCCCCTAGGCCTGTGTTTTGGGGGTACACTGACAGCTGAGCTGCAGCCAGCTGGCTCCCCTGCGCCTTTTTCTGGCCCTTGAAGCCCAGAGCAGTGGGGTCAGCAGCAGCCAGGCTTACCCTCCCTAATCCCCGCCCACCTCAGAGATGTGTCCAGGAAGCTTGTCTGTCCATCTCGGAAGTTGGGCTTTGGCAGGGCACAAAGTTTGGGGTGAAGGAGACCTTCTGAGGTGGCCCAGGGACACAGCGGCAGGGGAGGGGGCATCTGCCAGACCCAAACCCACCTCACGCTTGGGGACAGTTGTGCTGCCCTGCCCACCGTGTGCAGGAAGCAGGAGCCCTTGACCACGTGAGGAGGGAGGCTCCCGGGGTTCAGAGTGCCTGGGCACAAGGAGAGAAGGGAAGCGTGGGCAGCGGAGGCGGGAGAGCCGAGTGCACAGGGTCGCCGGGGGAGCTGTCCTGGGAGGGGGCGGGGCTGCAGGAGGAGGCTTGCTTACCGTGCCTTTGTACTGGCAGCAAAGGGGGAGCCCGGGAGGAGTCTCAGGAGGAGAGGGACGGGGTGGGATTTGCCTGGGGGAGAGCTGGGGGCGCCGGGAGGGCATCCCTCACGGCAAAGGGCGATGTTGGGACGGTGGCCAGCAAGCCGTGGGGAGGGGAGCTCGTGGGACGGGGCGCCCCCCTCGCGGCCCTCACCAGCCCCCGGTGCTTCCGCCCCCAGGAACTTCCGCAAACACCTGCGCATGGTCGGCAGCCGGCGGGTGAAGGCCCAGAGTAAGGCCCGGGAGCGGCGGCGCGGGCGGGCGGGGGCGCGCTGTTCTTGGCCGCTGGGGCTTCGCGTGCTGCTCTCCGCGCCCCGAAGGCCGCGCTGCTGCCCCGCTGTGGCCCCGCGGGCACCTTCCCACTCCCAGGCTCCGCCCCAGGACAGGGCCCCGCCCCTGCACCCAGGCTCCGCCCATGTGCACCCAGCACGGTCCTTGTCCGCTGTCGCCCATCCGCACTCCCCACTCCCGCCCCTCCCGCCGCAGTGGCGTCTTCCACTCCCCGGACCCCCTCACGGTCCCCACGTCCTCCCCCGCCAGCCCCTGCCCCGGTCCACCTCGTGCGGCTGCAGGCCCGGCCCCTAACGGGTTCTGCTTTCGCTGCAGCGTTCGCCGAGCGGCGCGAGCGGAGCTTCAGCCGGTCCTGGAGCGACCCCACCCCCATGAAAGCCGACACCTCCCACGACTCCCGAGACAGTAGGTGCCCGGCGGCGCAGGCCCGCACACCTCTCCCAGAGGCTCCCCTAGGCCCCCAGTCCTGCGCTCCCACCCCGGGGGGGGGTCAGCTAGGCTTCTGCGCCTTTGCTGAACCTCAGTTTACCAGACTGACGGGGGGGCGCTCCGGCACCTCCGATCTTCTGGGCAGGGGTAGCTAAAGGCTGCGGCTCGCTGGCGGCCCTGGCCTGGTGCCGCCCTCATGCCCGAAGCCTGAGGAGCAGTGCCGGACTTCTCCTTGGCCCGGGCACCAGGCACGCCTGGCTGGAGCTGACCCTTGCCCTCCGGCTCCCACTGGCCTTGCACCAGGGTCCACCGCCTTCGCAGTCAGGCTGGTGGCAGGCGCCAGTCTTGCCGGGCTGCTGGGCTCCTCAGCTTGGCTCTCTCACCCACCCTGGGTTTCTCGCTGACCTGGAGGACCCTCCGGGACATGGCTTGCCGGCTCTGGCCTCCACCCGTCTCTGGGGGTTGCAGCCGGGACAGGAGGCGCCGCAGGTGATCCTCAGGCCCGGTGGCACATCCTGCCCTACAGGTAGTGACCTGCAGAGCTCACACTGCACCTTGGGCGAGGCCTTTGAGGACCTGGACTGGGAGACGGAGAGGGGCCTGGAGGCTGTAGCCTGTGACACTGAGGGCTTCGTGCCACCCAAGGTCATGGTGAGGCCCCACACAGCTGTTGCAGGCTGCTCAGCAGTGGGGAGGGGGGTCTCAGGGGGGCTCCTGCTGCCCACTGGCTCCAAGGCGGCCAGGGCGCTGAGTGGCCCCCCTGTTGTCCCCAGCTCATCTCCTCTAAAGTGCCCAAAGCTGAGTACATCCCCACCATCCTCCGCAGGGACGACCCCTCCATCATTCCCATCCTCTACGTGAGTGCCTGCCCAGCCCCCGTCGCGGTGTCGGGTGGGGGGTGCTGCCTGAGAAGGGCTCTGACGTGGGGCTGGCTTCCGTCTGTCCCAGGACCACGAGCACGCCACCTTCGAGGACATTCTGGGTGAGTACTCCGCCCCCCCTGCCCTCTGGTCTTGGGGCTGCTGGGGGCGGCACTCACACCTCTGCCTCCGCAGAGGAGATAGAGAAGAAGCTGAACGTCTACCACAAGGGGGCCAAAATCTGGAAGATGCTGATTTTCTGCCAGGTAGGGCTCAGCCCTTCCTGCCCAGGGGTCAGGGGTGGAGGGTGCCGCCTCCCTGGGCATGCACGTTTGCATCTGCACGTGTTGGGGGCAGCGGTGGTTGGACACCTCCGGTGCGCAGCCCCGTCGGCTAACTGCAGCCTCTCACAGGGCGGCCCAGGACACCTGTACTTGCTCAAGAACAAGGTGGCCACCTTTGCCAAAGTGGAGAAGGAAGAGGACATGATCCAGTGAGCAGGGGGGGCCTGGGAGGCTGGGGGGCTGGAGGCAGCATCTGCTGGGGCACCGTGTCCCCGCAGTGCCTCCTGTGATGCCCCCTCACACCTGGGGGTCAGACTGGGGGTCAGACTGGGGGCCACCTGTGACCACCCCTCCCCCGCCAGCTTCTGGAAACGGTTGAGCCGCTTGATGAGCAAAGTGAACCCAGAGCCGAACGTCATCCACGTCATGGGCTGCTATGTCCTGGGGAACCCCAACGGGGAGAAGGTATGGGGCCCAGACTCCACACCAGGCTGCAGATCCCAGACGTGTGAAGGGTTGATACAACCCCCATTTCTCTCCAGATTCCCTTTCACTTCTCATTCTCCCGGAGAAACCCCCATGCCTGGGCCTAACCAGCTGGGGGGGTCCTGTTCCCCAACCCCCCATTCTCCTCATCCCTCTCTCTTCCCCTGCCCGGAGCTCATGGCCCACCCCCTCTTTTCAGCTGTTCCAGAACCTCAGGACTCTCATGACCCCTTACAGGGTCACCTTCGAGTCCCCCCTGGAGCTGTCAGCCCAAGGTGAGTCTGCCGGGCTGGTCTCCAGTTGTGGGGTGGGTTCCGGGGGGGCGGCGGCCTGAGCCCCGGCCTCGCCCCTCCTGCCTCAGGGAAGCAGATGATTGAGACCTACTTTGACTTCCGGCTGTACCGCCTGTGGAAAAGCCGCCAGCACTCGAAGCTGCTGGCCTTCGAGGACGTTCTGTGAGGGGCGGGTCACCACCCGGCCGCTTCCTCGGCGCGGCGACTGGGGCTGGGCCGCTGTGTGCTGCCCGGTACCGCGTGGGTTCTGGTCTTCACGGCCACTTCAGGGCACCCTCAGACGTCGCTCAGGTTCCCTTCCAGGGGTCTGGTCCTCAAGGCATCACGGGTCAAAGAGGTCACAGCCCCCACGCCGGGAGGAGCCACCGCGGCCGGTGGACGTTGACCGGGTCTAGGCCTCGCCCGGAGGCTGCAGCTCTGGGGCGGCGCCTGGGCAGCTTCATAGAAATAAGTGCAATTTTCTACAGCCCCTGAGACGACTCAAAGGGAAGCAGCGTTACTAGTTAACTAGTTAAGTGCTCCGCTACTAGTCATGGCGTAGATCACCCGGCTCAACGTGTGTTCAGGACCTTGTCTGCCCCAGCGCCCCAGCCCCGCCGTATCTGATCACCAGCACCAGGGCGGCCCGCCTGCCCGGCCTGCCTCCGTCCCTGGCCGAGTCCCTGATCGTCTGTGCTTGCACTGCTCTCGCCACCCCTGCTTACCTGACTTCGGCTGCGCCGGCTCGGCAGGGGTGCCTGGGCAGCAGCTGGGGGGCACAGCTTCCTTGCTCTCAGAGCGGGCGCTGGGTCGAGCCAGGCCCTGCCTGCTCCCCGGCCTCCAGGCCCGCCCAGCTCCCTGCTGCTGTCGAGCTCAGCTTTTGGCGGCCGAGCTCTGAAGGCCTCTGCTAGTGCAGAGGCCTGGGGTCTTGGCGGGGCCTGCCGGGGCTGGGTCCTGGTGGGTGAGAATCCTGCTGCACTCCACGTGGGGGCCTGGACCCTGCAGCTGGAGCCCGAGAGCTGGGCGGCCGGTGTGCTGTGGGCTCGAAGCCTGGCCCGCGGCCCAGTGGGTGAGCTCTCTTGTACATAGCTGGGGCTCGGGGGCTGGCCCCCCTTTGCAGAGCCTGGTCTGAGACACCTGGCTGTGCCCCCAGCCAAGGGGGGGGCGGGGGCTTGTGCCGGGCTCTGAAAAATGTACGACCTCCCTTAGAGTGACCATTAAATCTGATCCCCTGCTGCGGCCGCCGCGTGGGTCTCCTCTCTCAGCACCCAACGTCCACTACCTCCCTGGGCCCGGAAGATTCTGGGCCCGCTGGTCTGAGGTTGTTGCTGTGGTGGCCGCCTGCACATCCTGGCTTGGGCCGAGGGGGCTGGAGCCGCTAGGCCTGCCCTGCCAAGGGCACACTCTGCGCGAGGTCTGGGGATGGGGCTCCCGGGGCTCCGAGGAAGTGTCTGGGAAAAGAGCGGGTCCTGGACGCGGCTGCAGGATGCGGTCCTGCAGCGGAGCCAAGTGAGGTCGGGAGATGAGAGCAGAGGCAGCACCCCCTCCTGTAGCCTCTGCCCCGCCCCCGGGCACAGAGCGGAGGGCCGTTCCTTCCCTCAGGCCATTCTCTGCGTGTGTCAGCAGTGTGGCCACAGTGGGAGGCCGGGAGGTGACCACAGGACCAGCTGGCCATCACTAGCCTTAGTCATCCCCAGATGTGCCCATTGCCGCCACCCTCCCCTCCAGTGGCCAGGGTGCTTTTGGGTCCAGCCAGGCTTGGCTACCCTGGCGGCTCCTGGTCCAGTTGCCTGTGGGCAGATCAGCAGGTGCCAGATGGGTGCATCCAGGGCCACCAAGGGCTGGGGAGGGCGGGGGGCTGCCAGGGGATGGCATGGGTGAAGGCTGGGAGGCCTGGGGTTCTGGGGGCCTGGAGGCTGGCAGCGTGGCGTCGGGGGCTGCTGCCAGGAGAATTCATGTCCGGAAGAAAGCCCACGCAGGCCACGAGGATAGCTCTCCAGCCTGACCCATCTGCCCTCACCGTGTGCTTCGAAGGCACGATTACCGTGTGACCTGCAGGCCTGACCCTGGGACTGCCAGAAGCTTTGTCGCGTGCCCCTGCCCCTCCCCCAGACTCTGACGGGGCACCCTGTAGTCGAGGGACTGGGGCTGTGGAAGCAAGTGGGCTTGCCCCACAGTCCTTTGGGTTAGCCGCTGTGGGTAAGGGCTGGCGAGGTCCGCCCGCGGGAGGCTCGAGGTCTTGCATCTGGTTCACACGGTTCCTTCCCTCACACCCCATAACCACCAACCAGTGTGATGGAGAAAAAACATGAAACCCAGTACAAATGAGGAAGGCGTTTTGGGAAAAGAACAAAACCGAGGGGAGGGGTGGCAGACCCAGAGGCAGGCTGGGTGGGGTCGGGGCCGGGGCAAGCTCAGGGCTCTGCGGCCTTCCCCGTACACCCAGCCAGCTGGGAAACCGCAGCAGCAGCCAGCGAGGGCTGGGGGAGAACTATTGGCAACTAGTGTGCGAGGAAAAGGGTTAAGGTCCTTAGCATACGAGGAGTTTTTATGTATTGACAAGAAAGAGACAAAAGCCAGCAGAGAAAAGTGAGTAAAGGGCTGAACTGACAACTCACAGAGGAGGAAATCAAATGGCCGATGAAAAGCCAGTGAAGGGAAAGAGGTGCTTGCTGCCTGTTTGTTTGGCAAAAATTTAAAGGGTATGAGTCACCCTATGCTGGTGACTGTGTGGGGAGAAGATCATGTGAATTGCTATAGCCTTATTGGAAAACAGTCTGGCAATAGCTCTTAAAATATAACTGGTAAACACTGAGCCAGCACCTCCCACTGGGGCCTTCTGCATGGATGTCCATGTCCCACAGTTCATGCCATTAACTGCGGCAAGGCCAGATCATGTGGACGGCTATCCTGGAAGAAGCAGATTGTTCAGAAGGCTTGTTGAGGGAGAAGTATGGTTGGGCCTGCAAGAGGCCCGAATATTCTGTTTAAACTGATGAGGTCAAGCTCACACTGATGAGGTGTGTTCTGCTCACCCACTGTGACACACAAGCCTTTATAATGTCTGATGTCCAGTCCTCACCTCCTGGTGACAGCATGGACAGAGGTGGCCCCGGCCTGCCCTGTCTACCTGTACTGCTCTCCCCAAGCCTTGCAGTGTGCGTGCCCCAGCCTACGTGGCCAGGCTCACCCCCTCAACCCCGAACAAACAGCCACCCCCTGATACCCCCTGCCCTGGACGTGTGCCCTAGAGGGACAGACCCCACCCTGGGGAGGACAGACTCAGGGCACATCTGCCTTGTCTAGAACCTTCCATCACCATTAGGATGAAACTCAGATCCACTGTTTGCCCTACTTCCGGAAGGGACACGTGCCTACAGCTCCTTTAGTAGGTCTGTGTGGGGGGAAGAGAGTTGCACTTGAATTGCCAGGGAGGGGTCTCCAGAAACCAGGATTAGGAGGGAGATCATCAAAGCCACTGTGGAGGCACCCTCCTGCTGGTCCCACCCCACGCAGCTGTCACCCAGACAGGGCCAGGGTCTTTCTGGGGACCCCAGGAAGGCAGTCATGGACTAGACATGCTGTATTCATTGGACATGGCTCAAGGGCCAGGAAGGGAGACCCTGTGGAGGGGTCTGGGAGCTAGGGATCTGGAAAGGTCAGGAAAACCACCTGCAAAGGTGTTTATGAGCCCCTGGACCTGCTCCCAGGCCTGTGTGGACCTGACCCAACCAGCACCCTCAACAGTGGACCAGCCCATTCCCAGACCCACCACTGGGGGTGCAGCTAAAACCCCAGCATTCTCCATAGGATGGAGGCAAGACCCCAGTCTCACGGGGTGGTATTCAAAATACTAGAAACCAGAAGAATTATGGCACTTGAAGAACCATGAAGATCTTGACCAGCAGGTACAGGCCACCAGCAGGTACCAAGGATGAGAAGACACAGGTGCTGAAATTATCTGACAAAGACTTGGTAGAGCTGTTGGAAAGATGCTCACATGAGCTGTTGATCTAAAATAATAAAACAACCAGTTATTTTACCAGCAACATGGGTTTATTCGGGAACAGTAAAGAACTGGAATTCAGGACAAGCAGTCTAAGATGACCCACAAGCAAGTGCAGAGAACAAGGGAGCAGAAACTCTTTTATAGAGGAGAAGGGGGAGTTGGGAGGGGCTGTTCTAAACAAAGTGTCCGTTGGAGTTCGCAGTGTGGTGGCTTTTCATTGGCTGAACTGTGATGGTCTCTCATTGGCTGGGCTGTTGCTGGGCAGGGAGAAAATCTTCCTCCTGCTGGGTAGTAAGTAGTAACCTTCCTGTTGGGCCTGCAATTGAGGCTGCACAGTAGGCCGTGGGCGCTCCCCGTTCTGGCCTCCTGTTAAATAAGGTTTCTGTTTATTAATTTTCACATTTCTCCTCTTTGATCAAGATTTTTCTCTGAAAGCATTGCTTATCAAAAATCAGTTTTTTATGGATTCAGTGACTTTTTGTCCATCAATGCCAGGGAGGACCTTTCCTGGGTACCTTGTCCCTCGTGGAAGGGAGAGTGCACAGACTGGAAACCTCTTGAGGTCACATTCAATTAACAAGGAGGAGTAGGAGGGAGATCTCTCAGGAATTTCCCATCTAAAGTCTGTGTCTTGGAATAGTGAAAACAGCAAGGGAACAGTCAACACAGAAAGAAATAAGCACTTTGAGAAGGCACAGTGCAGGAATAAACATGAAGCCATAGCTGATAAATTTTCCCCCAAACAGCAAAACTTCAAGGACTTTTTATTTTATTTATTTATGAAAATTGAAGTATAGATTGACAATGTTGGTTTATCAAAGACTTATTCATCTGAAACTAAATGTTTGTCAATAATACAGCCTGTAGGTTACAAATTTAGACCATGAATTTGGATAAGAATCCGGAGTCACTTAATAGTCCAGATGAAAGAGAGAGACTTGTGTGAATTTGAAACCTAACAGGCCTGGTTCTGACATCTGGTCAGATGTTGTCTTCTTCAATTCGGGGAAATCTTTACTTTCAGGTCCCCAGTCGGCGTGCAGCTTCATTCAGGTATGAGTCACCTGAATCCAGGGGTCTATTCCTTGGAGTTTGACAGCCCAAGCGTGGGTTAGCAGTGCCTGATTCGGGCCTTTCCAGTGAGGGTGAAGGGGGTCCTTACTCAGGGGTCTTTTCCAACAAAGTCTCTGGGTTGCAGGTGTGATGGTTAAGCTCTTCACCTCCCGGGAGCGTGCTGTGAAAAGGTCGCTCTTCCAGAGCATGATTATTTTCAACAGAAGCAATCAGGCCTCTATAATATTGAAGTATATCTCCCTTTATCAGCAGTGGACCAAAAGAGGCAGGTCTCAGGTGCATCCGAGGTCTGGTGACTGTCTCAAGGGTGAGAGTTTATGAGTTCCAAAGGGAGTGGTCTGAGATTTAGAAGGATAAACAGCAATGCTTTTGGCCATGGTAGTTGGAGAGTCTCTGTAAGTTTTGCCAGTCGGGTTTTAATAGTGCCATTAGTGCATTCGAGTAACCCTGTGGGTTGGGAATGGTAAGACAGTGAGAGTGTAAAACCGGCCAAACAGTGCAGACTAGTCACAGTACCAGACCAGTAAAATGGGTTCCCCGGTCACTGTGAAGTACTACCCAGGGAAGGGGATTAGGGATTACCCAGGGAAGGATAATCTTTTCTAACAACATGTCAGCCTTGGAAGAAGCAGAGGCCTGTCTACAGGGAAAAACTTTGGTCCAGTGAGAAAACATACAGCTCATGACGAAACATGTTTGTACCGTGAGGTGGGGAAGCTGTATGAAATCCATCTGCCGAAACTCCAGCGGTCCGTGAAGCAGTTCAGTGTCAGGGAGCAGTGCGAATGGGTTTCCCTGGATCGTGTTTTGTTTCTCGTGGAGGTGTTTTTGGCCCCACCGTGTGGCACATGGGATCTTAGCTCCCCAACCAGGAATCGAACCCACGCCCCCTGCATTGGAAACGCGGAGTCCTAACCACCAGACCGCCAGGGATGTCCCTGCCTGGATTATATTTGGACAGGTGAGACAGGTGGGACGAGCCAGGTGGACACTTTCTGCAGCCTTATGAATGTTTCCCCACCAATGTTGGTTCATGAAGGCTCTCATTTTGTCAGTGGACCTATGGTTTAATGCATGTCCAATGGTGAGGAGTGAGAACCTTAGAATTTCTGGTGGAGGCTGGATTGTTATTTGGCCCAAGCTAGAGTTCTTTTTATCGAACCAACAGTCACTAGTTTTCTGGGGGCTTCCTTGGTGGCGCAGTGGTTGAGAATCTGCCTGCCAATGCAGGGGACACGGGTTCGAGCCCTGGTCTGGGAAGATCCCACATGCCGCAGAGCAACTAGGCCCCGTGAGCCACAACTACTGAGCCTGCGTGTCTGGAGCCTATGCTCCGCAACAAGAGAGGCCGCGACAGTGAAAGGCCCGCACACCGCGATGAAGAGTGGCCCCCACTTGCCGCAACTAGAGAAAGCCCTCGCACAGGAACGAAGACCCAACACAGCCAAAAATAAATTAATTAATTAATTTAAAAAAACAAACAAACAAAAAAACAGTCACTAGCTTTCCAATATTGTTTTTCCTTTTCTGGGGCCAATTGTTATGCATTTCTAGTCAATTTTTCCAGATTGTCATCTTGGGGAGGATGTCTTTGGACCGTGACAGAAGTTTGGCCATTGGTTCCTTTGAGGGCAGTGATTTTGGAGGAAATGTCTGGGAGGTGGTTTCCTTTAGCCTCTAGGGAGTCGAGTCTGGAATGCCCAGGGATCTTAATAATCGTCAAGGCGGCTGCGAGAGTATGGTATCTGTTAGATTTGGACATAGGAGCCATTTTTAATCTTTTCCCCATTAGAGGTAAGGAACCTAGTTGTTTCCATCAGCATCCCAAGGTCTTGGGCTGCCCCAAAGACATACTGACGGTGTAAATATGGTGGTTTTGCCCTTGGCTGAAGTACAAGCCGAGTGAGAGCATATAGTTCAGCCTGTTGGGCCAAAGTAGCCAAAAAGTAAAGGTGCTGCCTTGGTGACTTCAGCGGGGGATGTAACGGCACACCCAGCACAGTGTTTACCATTGTCATCTTCAACAGGAAGCGTCAGTAAACCACGGGAAATCCGCCCTGGTTAGAGGAGCCCCCTGTAAAATGTCGTGGGACATCAGCAGGTGATCGTCAGTGTGAGGCAGTCATGAGGTTGTCAGAGAGGGAGACAGCAGAACAGCAGTGGCGAGGTTGCTACAACGGGACGGGGAGAGCTGTGTGAGGACCTGTCCGCAGGGTTTCCTGGGAGGTGGTGTGACTAACTGGAAAGCGTTGAGTGTGTGAGAATTTGGGAGGATTTCTGCCGCGTGGGGTGCAAAGATGGTGAAAACCCTTTCTCTGGTGATGACTCTTCCTCTGGTGGCCTTGACTGGAAGGGCAGCGGCAGGAGTGGCTCTGAGACAAGGGGGTATCCCTGTGCCACAAGTCCAGCTGTCGGCTGTAATACTCAATGGGTCAATGACAGTCCCCATGTTTTGGGGCAAGTATTCCAAGGGCGTTCTCTTCCTTCTCACATACAAAGAGGGAAAAGGGAAGCTGATAATTAGGACGTCAAGGGCAGGTGGTCTTGTTAAGCTTTTCTTCAAGGTCTCAAAGACTGTGGCATCTTGATCTTCCCAAATAATAGGGTCAGTTTTGATCTTTTTTAATGGAGCATATAGGGACTTTCCTGGTGGTGCAGTGGATAAGACTCCATGCTCCCAATGCAGGGGGCCCGGGTTTGATCCCTGGCCAGGGAACTAGATCCCACATTCATGCTGCAAGTAAGAGTTCACATGCCACAACTAAGGAGTCCGCCTGCCACAACTAAGACCCAGTGCAACCAAAAAAAAAAAAAAAAAAAAAGAGCATATAGGGGCTGGGCCATAAGGGAGAAATTTGGAATCCAATTTCGACTGTAGCCAGCTAACCCAAGAAAAACCTCATAATTGGGGATTAGTTTTAGATTTGGGGACATTCAGGATGCCACAAAGAGTACACAAATCCAAGCGTCACCCTTGTTCTGAGATCATGTGCCCTAAATATCGATCCTGAGTTTGAGCAACTCAGTTTTTCATTGGAGACTTTATGTCCCTTTAAGGTCAAAAGTTTTAACAGGTGGATGCTCTCTTCCTGTGAAGAGGTTTGAGGAAGCGAGCAGAGCAGCTTATCATCTGTGTAATTGGCCCTTGAGAAACGCGGGGGTTTGGGGCATCCACCCCTGTACAGTTGAAAATCCACGCGTAACTTTACAGTCAGCCCTCTGCATCTGCGTTTCTGTATCCATGGATTCAACCAACTGCAAGTTGCACAGTACAGCAGTACTGTAGTATTTATTGGAAAAAAATGTGTATAAATGGACCTGCTCAGTTCTAACCCATGTTGTTCAAAGGTCAACTATATACTGTAGCAAAATCAAGCCTGCAAAAACTTTGTCATCCAAGTCAGCTTTCAAGATTTGTGGAAAGTAAGAGGGATTTTTGTAAAATCTGGGGCATTACTGTCCAGGTATATTGTTATCCTTCCCAGGTGAAGGCAAAAAGGTACTGACTGGCTTTATCAGCTGGAACGCTGAAGCATGCACTGCATAGATCGCTTATGGTGAAATTTTTGCTTTCAGTAGGAATGGATGCTAGTAGAGTATGGGGGTTAAGAACAACAGGGTGTCGAGGGGCAGCAACGTTGATTATTGCCTGCAGGTCCTGGACAGACCTCCATCCTCAGCCATTGGGCTTTCTCACAGGTTATATTTAATAGTAGTACAGAGACTAGCGCAAGGGGTGGTGAGGCCCTGAGCCTTGGAATCCTCTTATGGGCTTTATACCTTGAAGGGCTTCTTCTTCTACTCATAGGGTATTGATTAGTTCTGGAGAGAGGTTTCGAGGGACCTATTTGAGTCTTGACGGGAAGAGCACTGTGGATTTTGCCAATATCAGTTGGAGATTTTGCCCATAAGGAGGATGGTAGCTGACTCAGTAGGGACAAATGATCAGCGTCTCCCGAATCAGCTCCAGGACCATCAGAGACAAAGCAAAGCAAAGACAGTGAAGGGTCACTTAATTCACCTGGTTGGCTATTTTGACTGTTACTGTGAAATTCTAGAATTATTTCCCCTTTCGGGAGAAAGAAATTCCAGCATGATATTTTCTGAGCCGTCTCAGCTTAATAAATGAATAGGGGCGGAGAGACTAAGGAGGGAAGTGTGGGTATCTCTCAGGGGCCTAAACGAAAAGGAACAGGTTCAGAGACAGGACCCTGTTGAGGTTCCTCAGAGACCCCCACTATTTGGATCACTTTCATGCTCCGAGGCAGGGGCTGCTTTACCGCAGTTGAACTGAGAGTGTGGCTCTGGTGCCAAAAGAGATTCATTCCCAATCTGGAGAGTTGTTTTTCTGAGCTGATGAAGAGGGAGGGTTGGGAAGAACCCCTGTGGTTCCTTGGAGCCCCATCGTTGGGGGTGAGGAGGGCGTTGGAAAGGCTGGTTAGAGGGCTGAAGGCACTTGAAGCACTTACACTTGTGACAGTCTTTTTCCCAAAGTCCTGGCTTTTTGCGATAATAGCAGGAACTAGGAGGGTTTGGGTTTTGTTTAGGGACCTTCATTTGCTGGAGTTGAAATTAATCTTTTTTTTTTTTTGAAATTAATCTTTTAAGTGACTCATCTAGGGTGTGAGTGAGCTGATCTGCCAGATTAACTAAATACGGAGTGGACATAGTTTCCCATTCCATCCTGCTCCTTTTAACTAAAAGGAAAGATCTTCATTCAGCCCATTAATAAACAGAGTTAAAGGCTACCCTAATGGACTCAACATCTGAAGGAAGACCAGAATTTTTTTTTTTTTAAACTACCTGAAGTTGATTGTAATAGTCATGAGCAGTTCATCCGATTTTTGTGCGCAAGCCTGAATCTTGTTCCCAACAACAGGCTGAGGACAGGCTATTATGATTGCTTGGCGGGATCCTCCAGCAGGTGTGCTCGCCTCTTGCCGAAAGTTGGGGGTTGTTTCTCTAAATCCCTTTCAGGATGTTCCCATCAGGCAAGTTTCATTCAATGTTTGGCTTGACCCCCATCCACAAGCATATAGATCTGGGGAAACCAGGCTGGTATGTTTGGATAATGATGTTAAATTCTTCAGCAAACTTGTGGGGTTTCTCACTGACTTTAGGATACTCTTTTAGGGCTCTCAATTTAGCCTTAGTCTAGGGAACATAAACTTGGGGTTTGTTGGGATCCTCAGAAGACTTAAGTTTAAAGGGGCAGGTCCTGAATTAATGGTTACCGGGGGGAAGGATGGGGAAGAAGGATAGATTGGGAGTTTGGGATTGACATGTACACACACTGCTATATTTAAAATAGATGACCAACAAGGACCTACTGTATAGCACAGGGAACTCTGCTCAATGTTCTGTAATAACTGAAATGGGAAAAGAATTTGAAAATGAATAGATACATATATATGTATAACTGAATCACTTTGCTGTACACCTGAAACTAACACAACATTGTTAATCAACTATGCTCCAATATAAAATAAAATTTTAAAGAATAAATACAGAGGCAGATTCTAACAGGTTCAGAGGAGGAAGTTGGGAGAGGTTTAGGGAAGCACAGTGAGAGAATTAGAATGAGACAGCGGAGGGCAGAAGGAAAGAGGAAGATAGCACGGGGGCGGGGGGTGGTGCTGAGCACAGGGGCTGCTTTGTCCAGAGACAGGAGATGGGGGCCAGGGGGAGAGTCCTCAGAAGCCATTTTTCCTTCAATTGTTTGTTTGCCTCAGTTAATTTAAAAATTTTATTTTTCTAAGAGGCAATTTCAGAATCTTGATGATGTTTAGAAGCCTCAAAATACCAATCAAAATAGGAATCCCATTTAGTTTTGAAAATTTGTAGAGCCATGGCTGTCCAATTCATCTTTAAGAAAAGCTTGGAAAATTTAAAAGTTCCCCATAATGACCATCAGTGTTATAAATTACTTTGGGTTAAGTTGGTCCATTTAATTAGAAATGTGCATGAGATGGAATCCTCTGGTAGTCCAGTGGTTAGGACTCTGTGCTCTCACTGCCAAGGGCCTGGGTTCAATCCCTGGTCAGGGAACTAAAATCCCACAAGCCACACATGGCACGGCCAAAAAAAAACCCCCAAAACCACAAACAGACAAAAAAGAAATGTGCCTGAGGAAGGACCACAGTTTTTAACATAAAACTGGCTGAAGGGGGTGGAGGGGGCACTGTCAAAACATTTAGATTGCTGGGATCCCTTTTCTTAGAGGTTTTTCTCTAGAGCAAAGGAAATAAATTTTTAAACAGCACAGTTCCTATAGAAATAACCCAGTTCCAAAGGAATTGGACCAAAGGCTTAGCAGTGCAGTTTCAGTAGGAACAGCCTTATTTCAAGAGACAGGCCAAAGTGCCAAACAAGTACTCCCAGAAAGGACAAAGCCTTTAAAGAAAGGATGAAGTCTTCCCAAAAAAGCAGATCTCAAATACAGCCTGGAGAGCTTCAAAACACAAAAAGAGTGGGGTTTGAATCCTGGAGAAAACTTACCCTCAAACTCCAGGGTCAGCAAGAAAGTAGTGAGCTCAATAGGCTCTGCAAGTCCACACCTGTTTGCTCACTGCCTTGGAGTTATCAGGGGTCTTCTCTGGATCCCTCTTCTGACACCAAGTAATGTTGACCTAAATCAATGAAACCATCAGTTATATTACCAGCAAAAATGGTTTATTTGAGAACAGCATAGAATTGCAATTCAAGGTACGCAATCTATGGTGTACCACAGGTAAGTTCGGAGAACAAAGGAGAGGAACTTTCTTTTATAGAGGAGAAGGAGGAGTTGGGAGGGGCTGTTCTAAACAAAGAGTCCATTGGAGGAAACTGAGAGTTGGAAGTATGGTGACTTTTCACTGGCTGAGCTGTGCTGGTGAAGTAAAGACAGTCTCAGATGAAGGAAAACTAAGAGAATCTGTAGGCAGCAGACCTGCTCTAACGGGACAATTAAGGGAGATTCTTCAGACAGACATCAAATGATACCAGAAGGAAACTTGGAACACCAGGATTAAGGAAGAGCAACAGAAGTGATGCATATCATAGACTATTCTCCTCTCAAGTTCTCTAAAATATGTTGGACAATGAAAGCAAAAGTTACAGCATTGTCTAGGGGGGATTTCAATGTCAGTGTGATGTATAAGACAACTATAACGTGAAAGGTCGGGGGAAAAGAGACCAATGTGGTGTGAAGAGGTCTCCAACTGAAGTGGTAAATACTGATTACAAACAGACTGTAAAAAGTGATGTATGTATTTTGAATTCCCTAGAAAAACCAGTAAGATTTTATACAAAACAGATATAGTCAAAATCATAAGAGAAAAATTTTAATGGCATATGAAAAAAAATATTCAAATAACACAGAAGAAGGCAGGAAAGGGGAAAGGAGGAATGAAAAAAAAAAACACAAAAATAATAAAATGCTAGACCTAAATTCAAATTACCGTTTTGAATTGAATTGCCAAATACCAATTGACTTACCAAATTCAAATTATCCATATTACACTAGGTGTAAACGGATTTCTCTCATAGCCTAGGAAAGTGCAAGGGTTTTAGGAACTGAGAACCAGAGACAGATGAAGACCAAATATATATTTCTCATTGTAAATCACAATATCTAAATCTGTTTACAAGAAACTTACTTCAAATATAATGATAAAGTAGATTAAGGTAAAAGGATGAAAGATGATATACCATGCAAATACTAATCAAAAGAAGACAGGAGTGAGTGGTTTTGTTAATATCACACAACGTAAACTTTAGAGCAAAGCGAATTACCCGGGATAAAGAGGGACATTACATATTGAGAAAAGGGACAATTCTTCAAGAAGCCATAGCAATTCTAAAGGTAGGCACCTGAAAACAGAGCTTTAATAGAAAAAAAATTTTGAAGCAAAAATTGACAACTGGAAGTAGAAATAGACAAATCCACAATTACAGTTGGAGTCAGCAGTACTTCTCTCTCAGTAATAGATAAAACTAGTAGACAGAAGATCAGCAAGGATATAAAATAAGTGAACAATACTATCAACCAACTGGACATAATGACATTTACAGCACACTCCACACAACAGCAACAGAATGTATATTCTTCTCAAGTGCACATGGAACATTCACCAAAATAAGGCATAGCTTGATTTAAAAAAACAAACCTTAGCAAATTTAAGATAATCAAAAACATACAAAGCATGTCCTCTGACTATAATAGAATTAGAGTAGAAATCAATAAGAGAAAAATGTCAGGAAAATCTTTAATCACTTGGGAATTAAACACCACAACCCTAAAATAATCCATGGATCAAAGAGGAAGTCTTAAGGGAAACTTAAAATATTTTGAACTGAATGAAATTAAAATACAGCATGTAAGAAAATTGAGAGATGCAGCTAAAGCAGTGCTTAGAGGGAAATTTATAGTACAAATGCTTACATTAGAAAAGAAGAAAGGTCTCAAGTCAATAATCTAAGCTTCCATCTCAAGAAATTAGAAAATGATGAGCAATATAGACCCAAGTCATGCAGAAGAAGGGAAATAAATATAAGAGCAAAAATCAAAAGAATGTGGAAACCAAAAAACAAAAGAAAAAAAATTGTGAAAAAGCTGATTCTTTGGAATGATCAATAAAATTGATAAACCTCTAGCAACACTGGGGAAAAAAAAAAATTGCAGACACAAATTACCAGTATCAGGAACGAAAGAGGTCTGTCACTACAGACATCACAAAAGGATAGGAAAGGAATGCTCTGAATAACTCTGTTGACATAAATTCAATAGCTGGAGTGAAATGGACCAAGTCCTCAAAAGCCACAAGCTACCAAAACTCACTCAGCATGAACTAGATAGCTTGAATAGCCCTATCACTACTAAAGAAATTAAATCTATAGTTAAATATCTTCTGAAAAAGAAAGTCTCATAGTTTCACTGGCAAATTATACTAAACATTTAAAGAAGAAATACAAAGTCTACAAATCCCTTCCAGGAAATAAAAGGGGAAGGACAACTTCCCAACTTGTTTACCAGTCCAGCATCACCCCAGTACTGAAACCAGCACTAAAAAGAAAACAACAAACCCTTGTGAACATAGCTGCAAAAACCCTCAACAGATACAATTATTCTTATTCTCTGAAGTAGTTCTGTTCTATGAAGTCACTGCAAACTCCAAGTTAGCCAACACCGAACCACTGCTCCCCAGGGGAGATAGAGGCTCAGGTTCCTGAAAGCACAAAAGCACAAAAAACATGGCACGAAACAGACCGTGAAAAGGACGCTTGTTTACAGCAAGAGCTGAAACAAGAAGGCAGTGTCGCCTTGTTCAACCTCAGCTGAGGACATGCACATCAAGTCACTCAAACTTTTTGCTGCTCTGTTCATGTCCACAGATGACCACGGAAGCACTGCAAGTATTGATTTGGGGATTACAAAAAACTTCTGAGGTTAGTAGGCAAAATTGCAAATACAAAATCCACAAATAATGAGACCTGACTGTGTCAACAAATAAAATCCAGTGATATATAAAGAAAACAATGCACCACAACCAAGGGAAGTTTATCCTGAGAATGTATGGCTGGTTCAGTATTCAGGAAAATCAGTCAGTGTATATCACCACACTGAGTGTCCAAAGAAGAAAAATCACACGAACATATTAATGGATGAAGACAAAGCACGTGACGAAATACAGCGCTCATTCGTGACGAAAACTCTAGCAAACTAGAAGGGAACTTCCGCACCCTGACAAAGGGCATCCGCGTAACACCAACAACTAACAGACACTGTGCTTCATGGTGGACGACAATTCAGGCTGGGAACAAGGCTCGGGTGTGCGGTCATCACCCTACTTCGTGCACCTGGGAGTCTTGGCCAGGGCAGTAGGTGAGAAAGAGGAAGAAGAGGCACACACGAGAGGAGGAGATGCCGCTGTCGTGTTTAGAGACCACACGACTGTCTGCGTCAGAAACTCCAGGGAATCTACACAAACTCCTGGGGCTAATAGGTGGGCTTCGCACGGTGGTGGGTACAAGGTCAACCACAAAGACCAGTTGCATCTACTTACCGCCAATGAACAATTGAGAACTGAATTTTTAAAAGTACCATTTACAATAGCTCCCCGCAAAAATGAAATACGTAGGTATAAATCTAACAAAACATGTACTGGATCATTGTTCTGAACACTAGAAAAATGCTGACGAAAAAAATTTTAAGACCTAAACACTAACTAGAGAGAAGAGAAATTGTGTTCATGGATTGGAAGACTCAAAATTGTAAAGATATCAATTCTCCACAAAGTGATTATATAACGCCAATAAAAGTTTCAGGAGAATTTTTTTGTACATAAAGAGGGGCTGACTATAAAATTTATATGGAAGGGCATAGGAACTAGAATAGCTAAAACAATTTTGAAAAAGAAGATTGAAGTTGGAGGACTCATACTGCACAATATTAAGATTTACTATGTGGGGACTTCCCTGGCGGTGCAGTAGTTAGGAATCCGCCTGCCAATGCAGGAGACACGGGTTTGAGCCCTGGTCCGGGAAGAGCCCACATGCCACAGAGCAACTAAGGCCGTTCTCCACAACTACTGAGCCTGCGCTCTAGAGCCCGTGCTCGGCAACAAGAGAAGCCACCGCAATGAGAAGCCCACGCACCACAATGAAGAGTAGCCCCCGCTCACCGCAACTAGAGAAAGCCCACGCACAGCAACGAAGACCCAACACAGCCAAAACGAAATAAGTAAATAAATAAATTTATTTTAAAATACCCACATCTTTAAAAAAAAAAAGACTTACTATGTGGCTGCATAATTAAGACAGAATTGGGGACGAGAGACACAATAGAACGTCCAGAAATGGGCCCTCACAAATATGGCCAATCATACAGAGGTGCAGAGGGGTCCACGGAGAAAGGATGGTCCTTTCTTTTTTTAAATTTTTTTTAAATTTAATTAATTAATTTATTTTTTGGCTGCATTGGGTCTTCATTGCTGCGTACAGGCTTTTCTCTAGTTGTGGCGAGCGGGGGCTACTCTTCGTTGCAGTGCGCGGGCTTCTCATTGCAGTGGCTTCTCTTGTTGTGGAGCACGGGCTCTAGGCGCACAGGCTTCAGTAGTGTGGCACGCGGGCTCAGTAATTGTGGCTCGCGGGCTTAGTTGCTCCGAGGCATGTGGGATCCTCCCGGACCAGGGCTCGAACCCATGTCCCCTGCATTGGCAGGCAGCTTCTTAACCACTGGGCCACCAGGGAAGCCCCCGTCCTTTTTTTTTTTTTTAATTTTATTGAAGTATAGTTGATTTACGATGTTGTGTTAATTTCTCCTGCACAGCAAAGTGACTCAGTTATTTATATATATATATATATACACACACACACACACACACACACACACACATATATATATATTCTCTTTCATATTCTTTTCCATTATGGTTTATCACAGGATACTGAATATAGTTCCTTGTGTTATGCAGTAGGACCTTGTTGTTTATCCATCCTGTATACAATAGTTTGCATCTGCTAACCCCAAACTCCCATTCCTTCACTTCCCTACTCCCCCTCCCCCTTGGCAACCGCAAGTCTGTTCTCTATGTCTGTGAGTCAGTTTCTGTTTCATAGATAGGTTGGTTTGTATCATATTTTAGATTCCACATGTAAGTGATATCATACGGTATGTGTCTTTCTCTTTCTGACTTACTTCGCTCAGTATGATAATCTCTAGATCCATCCATGTTGCTGCCAATGGCATTATTTCCTTCTTTTTTGATGGCTGAGTCATATTCCATTGTATATATGTACCACATCTTCTTTAGAAAGGATGGTCTTTTCAACACCCGGTGCCGGTGTCTCGGCCGTCCACATGCAGAGGAGGTGGACTTGACCAAGCCACACATCTTACAAAGAATAATTCAAAATGGGTCATAGATCAAGTTACATCATGAAACTAGGAGACTTGAGGAGAAAGAATTCTTCATGACCAGGGGTTAGGCAAAAAGTTCTTAGTAACAACACAAAAAAACCATCCACAAAAAAACACTGATAAATTTGACTTCATCAAGAATTTTAAAATTTGCTCTGTGAAATACACTGTTCAGATAAGATATGGACTGAGAGAAAATATTTGCAAACCTCATACAGGAGAAGGGGCTGCACCTAGAATATATAAAGAATTCTCCAAACTCAGCAGGAAGAAGTCAAACGATCCAACCAAAAGATGTGACACTTGACCAGAGAGGATACACGTGTGCAAAAAGCGCGTGGGGAGACGCTCAGCGTCCTCAGCCCTTGGTGCAAACTGAAGCCACAGTGAGGCTGGACCGTGCATCGGTCAGATCGGCTGAAATGAAAAGTTGTGACGCGGACACTGGAAAGGACGCAGAGAGACCGGCTCTCTCACGCTAGAGAACATCTGCGCAGTTTTGCATCGAGTTAAACCCAGCAGTCTGTCTCCGGGGTGGGAGCGAAAGCACAGGTCCAGCGAAGCCTCGTGCCTGAACGTCCACGGCAGCTTTTCACAGTCGGAGAGCGGGAACCCCAATGCCTCCAGCACCGGGGGTTCAGCAAACGGTTCATCAGAGCAGCCGGTCTCCGCGTGGGCACGGGGGAGACGCCGGGCCTCAGGCCTCAAGCTGGGGGGAAGAAGCCAGGCTCAATCCATCTCTGAGACCCCCTCCCGAGGACAAATCCTCAGCGAGGAGAGCCAGTGGGGTGGGGGGGTGGGGCCGGGCTGGGCGGTTCTGGTTGTGGTGGCCGGGGTCACACAAATAGACCCGTGTGCACAAAAAGGGGCAATTTCACCGCACGCCTGCAAACCACCAAACCACTCGACTGGGGCTGACTCTCGCCCTCCTCGTGGGACCACAGCTGGCCCTGACTCCGGGCCTTTGCTCTGGCCGAGCCCTCGGCCTTGGGCCCTTTCCAGTCACCTGACTCCGCTGACCTGCCCTTCGCCTGAGAGCGGGCACCGTCCTCCCGCTGGGGAAGGGCGGGGTCGGAGGGCAAAGTCTAAGCAGCCTCCAGAGGCGACCACCCTGGGCGGGGCTGGTGACCCCAGGTGGGGGCAGGCAGCAGCGGCTGTCGCCTGCCTGACAGCAGACCCGGGCTCAGGGGAGCGGTGACTGGCATCGGGCGGCGGGCAGAGGCGGGCCGGCACCTGGCCGGTGCCTGAGAGACGACAGCCGGGCCGGCTTCCACGTCGCTGCGGCTGTTCACCCACCAGCCCAGGTGAGGGGCCGTGTTGGTCTGGGGGTGCCGACCGGCCCTGGGGGCGTGCTCTGTGTGGAGTCTACCCAGCCTCTCTGCCCGCCCACTGGGGGCTCAGGCGGGGGGCTCAGGGTGCTACACGCCCGGGAGGGGGTGTGAGGTGGGGTAGCGGTGTCCCTGGCCCTGCCTGTAACTTGCCTGTCTCTGTGAGGCGGCCTGTGGCCAGGGTGCGTTTGGGGACACAGGCTGGGTCCCGTCCGGCCTGACGGCGGCTCGAGCAGGTCTCCCGTCCTCTCTGAGCCTCGCTCTTCCCTCCTTAAAATGGGATCAGGACGCAGACGGGCCACCTGGAGCCCAGGGCCTTGCATTCGCCCTGGGAGGCGGACGCCCCCTGGGAACAGCCGCATTCCCGTGGGGATACTGATGCCGCACAAAGTCCATGAGCCTCAGAGCTCTGCAGACCTCAGACCATTTCCTTTGGACAGTGGTGGCAACTGGCCGAGGCCCCTGCTGACCTCGTGTGCGTGGGCCCTGCTCAGGGACGTCTGGGGGCTGGAGAGGGCCCCGCAGAGGCCCCAGCCACTGAGCTGGCACCGCGGCCCCGTGCAAACCACCTTCCTGGGTCAGCCCGGGCCGGCTGCGAGGGACCGTCATGGGGCCAAGTGAAAAGTTTCAGATCAGAGAAGCCCGAGGCTGGGTTTTTAAACAGAAACCAGATGAATCTGTTCAGAACCCCTCGGCCTTCAGGTCCTTCGGTAGAGAAACCGAGCTTCCCGGGCCCCCGCTGACCTGCTTGGCAACGATTAGACACCCAGGCAGTCGGTCACCTGTCCCCACCGGGTTCAGGCCCGACCTCAGGGCTCTTAGAAAACTGTCCTGGGAGAGGCCTGGGGTGAGGGCTGCAGGAGGAGCCAGGTAGATGGGAGAGGTGGGGCCCTGGGTTCCCGGAGTTCACTGTGGAGCTGGGGCTCCTTATCCTGCGGGGGACGGGAGGGGAGCTGGGGTCCTGGGAGGGTGCGGGGAGTGGGGCTGCCAGAGCACACGCGGGTAGCTCTGCTGGGCCTCGGTGTGGCACTAGAAAGGGGGTCTCCGGGACCTCCTCATTGCTGTGTGTTGCAGCCTAGCCTGTCTCCAGACAGGGCGTCCCGGTGCCCGGCCCCTGCCGGCCCCTGTGACGCCGTGACACCATGCGTAGCCCGGCTCTCCGGCGTGGTCTTTAGTCCTGCCCATCGACCCAGCCGGCATGGGCTGTCTGAGCCCCGGGGAGGACCGAGGGCCTCTCCAGGGCAGCGGCTCCTGCAGCCAGCAGAGTCGGGGTGCTCACTGCTGCCCACCCCACAGGTGCCAGTCCCGCCCCCATGGGGCTGACACGGAAGGAACGGGTCTTCACAGCCCTGCTTGGGGCTGCAGCGGTCTCAGGCCTCACCACGCTCATTCTCTTCCTGGTGGAGGCCACCAACGTCCTCCTGCCCGCAGACACCAAGGTGTGCCCCCAGACCCCACCCAGGGGAGGCTGGGCTGGGCCGTCACGGCCCCGACGCCCTCCTGACCCTGGTGTCACTCCCAGTTCGGGATCGTGTTCGACGCTGGGTCCTCCCACACATCACTCTTTGTGTATCAGTGGCTGGCAAACAAGGAGAATGACACAGGTGTGGTCAGCCAGGCCCTGGCCTGCCAGGTGAAAGGTCAGTGGGCAGTTCCATCAACGGTGGATGGGTGTTGGGAGCTGCCGACCGCTGCCCGGCTGGGCTTTCCAGCTGGATGGAGGTTTGGGAAGTGGCACAGGCTGGAGCTGGGCAGTAGCAAATCAACCTAAAGGAAAGGAGTTCAGGGAGGTTCAGTGAGTTGCCCCAGGGGGCCCAGCTGGTCAGTGGGAGCTGGGCCAGGGCTCTGGATCTGTCCTGCCTGAGCCTGCAGAGATCCAAAACAAACTCTTCCAGCTCCTGGGGCTCCAGACGTGGCATCCCTCCAACCTCTCCCTCGGACTTCACGTGGCCTCTCCCCTGTGTGTCTCAAATCTCCCTCTTCTGTCTCTTGTAAGGATGCCAGTCGTTGGTTTTAGGGCCCACCTGGGAAATCCAGATGATCTCATCTTAAGATCCCTAACTTAATGACATCTGCAAAGACCCTTTTTCCAAATACGGTCCCATTTGCAGGCTCCGAGGGTGAGGATGTGGACGCATGTTTGGGGGCTACTTTTCAACCTCCCACAGGCCCTTACAGCTCAGCTTCCTTCGGGGCCTGGAGCCTCGTCCTGTAGTGTTGTGTTTCAGGGCCTGGCATCTCTTCCTACGCCTCCGACCCTGCACAGGCTGGCGAGAGCCTGCAGGGCTGCCTGGAGGAGGCGCTGGCACTGATCCCAAAGGCCAAGCATCAGCAAACGCCCATGTTCCTGGGGGCCACGGCTGGCATGAGGCTGCTCAGGTGCGGGGGCTGGCATGGGCCCACACACGTCCCTGGGGTGCAGTGTGAGAGCTGTGGTCCCTGCTCAGGCGGGGCGGAGGAGGGGTGGCTCCTGCCAGCTCCAGCGTCCCTGTCCTCTCCGTGCAGCCAGAAGAACAGCTCTCAGGCGGAGGACGTCTTCGCAGCAGTCAACCGGGTCCTGAGCCGGTCTCCCGTGGACTTCTGGGGCGCTGAGCTCCTGGCTGGGCAGGACGAAGGGGCCTTAGGTTGGGTCACCATCAACTACGTCCTGGGCCTGCTGGTGAAGGTGCCACAGACGGCCCCAGAGTGGGAGGGGGGCGGGGGGGTCATCATGGCCGGCCCCAGGACTCAGTGCCCCCTGTCTGTGGCCAGTACTCCTTCTCTGGAGAATGGATCCGGCCTCTGGAGGGGACGTTGGTGGGCGCCCTGGACATGGGTGGCGCCTCCACCCAGATCACCTTTGTGCCTGGAGGCCCCATCCTGGACAAGACCACCCAGGCCACCTTCCGCCTCTATGGCACAGAACACAGTGTCTACACCCACAGCTACCTCTGCTTCGGGCGCGACCAGATGCTGAACCGGCTCCTGGCCGGGCTGGTGCAGGTGGGCTGCTCTGCGGGAGGAGGGCAGGGCACCCTGCCAGGCCGGTGCTCAGAGATGCCCCCACCCTCCCCACAGAGCAGCCCGGGCCTCCTGGTGCGTCACCCCTGCTACCACAGCGGCTACCGGGGCACGCTGGCCCTGGCCCCCCTGTACGGGTCGCCCTGCGTCCAGGCCGCGGCCCTCCGAGACCTCGGCCAGAACCTCACTGTGGAGGGGACGGGGAACCCCGGGGCCTGTGTCGCCGCCATCCGGGGTCTCTTCAACTTCTCCAGCTGTGACGGCCGAGGAGACTGCGCCTTCGACAGGGTCTACCAGCCCCCTGTGCGGGGCCAGTTCTACGTGAGCCCCCATGGCCTGCCCTCGGGTCCCAGCTTCCCCTCAGGGCCCCAGGGCCCGACCCCAGGGGGCCCTTGGGGAGCCTGGGACCCCAGGTGGGATGGGGTGGGGTGGGGAGGGGCGGAACCCGGTTCATCCTGGGCCCCCCTGCCTTGCGCCCTGCCCGGGCAATTCACCCCCCTCCCCAGGCCTTCTCCAACTTCTACCACACGTTCCACTTCCTGAACCTCACCTCCAGGCCGTCGCTGGCCACGGCCAACGCCACTGTCTGGGAGTTCTGCCAGAGGCCCTGGAAGCTGGTGGGTGGATGTGGGCCGCCCGCCCCCCAGCTGGGTCCCAGCTCCCTGGGCTGCAGGCTCCACCGAGCAGGGACCCCGTCCCAGGCAGTGCGGCCGGGGGGCTGGGGGGCTCCAGGCAGGAGACTCAGGGTCACGCCTCCGAGGGGGACCAGCCGTGGGGACCCAGGAGGTGAGGCCTCACGGGCCTCCTGGCCTCCTGGGCCCCCAGGTGGAGGCGAGCTCGCCCGGGCAGGACCGCTGGCTGCGCGACTACTGTGCCTCCGGCCTGTACGTCCTCACGCTCCTGCTGGAGGGCTACAGGTTCAGCCAGGAGACCTGGGGTGGCATCGAGTTCCGCAAGCAGGTGATGGCTCAGGGCGAGAGCGGGTTGGGGCTTTGGGCCGCCGCCCGCAGCCTGACCGGCCGTGTGGCCCACAGGCCGGTGGCACCGATATCGGCTGGACGCTCGGCTACATGCTGAACCTGACCAGCTTGATCCCAGCCGAGGCGCCCGCCCAGTGGCGGGCACAGAGCTATGGCGTCTGGGTGGCCGGAGTCGTCTTTTTGGTGCTGACCCTCACGGCCATTCTCGGGGCCACTGCGGTGCAGCTCTGGCGCCGGGACTAGGCCGGCTGCCAGCTGGTGCTGGAAGGCAGAGGCCTGAGCTGGCCAGAGCCTTCCTGAGCCCTGACCCCCAAGGCTTGCCCTGTGGGCTCTGGCCCCATGGTCATATGGCCCCCCTTTGCCCTTGGGGTCATTCTGGCCACGGAGGCTGTGCCGTGGCCCCGACCGTGGCCTTCAGGTCCCAGCGCCCCAGCGTGTTTCCCATGTTGCACGAAGGCTGGGCCATCGCGACCCCTGCAGCCCTCAGGGCTGTGTGACTGCAGACCTACGGGTGCAGGGCCAGGCCAAGCCTGGGAGTGGGGGTGACTGCTGGAGGTAGAGGGGGCCCGGCTCTTTGGGAGGGGCTGGCAGCGGGCCCCGGCCTCTCCAGGAGCTGGCAGAGCCAATGTCCAGGCTCTGCGGGCTTTTCCCGGAGCGGCCACCCCACAGCCTCAGAAGCCTCGGTCAGGCCCTCTCAGTGGCCAAGCCCAGAACACGGACCACACCTTGGTGGGGGCAGATCGCCTTTATTAAACCCTCCTTGCCACGGACTTCTTAGCGCCAAGCTCCTCATGTGCGCCGGATGGCCGGGACCACGAAGCACTTGGGGAAAATACCGATGCGGCCGTCACAGTGGCCCTCCAGCCACGCCTGGTCCACTGCAGGGGGCGTCAGGGCATCACCACATCTGTTCGCAGACACCGCGTTTGCCCCGGGGCCCCCGGCAGGGCGATGGGGGGGCAGTGCCAGCTCTACCTTCGCACAGGACGTCCACGGTGTCTCCCGGCTGCAGGGCCAGGTCCTCTGGCCTCTGGGCGGAGTAGCCGTGCCGGGCCACCACCTGGTAGAGGACAGGCCGGCCGCCCACTCCCTGCGGCAGGGGGCAGGGCTGTAGGGTAAGTTCGGCACGGGGAGAAGGGCCGGACACCCCCGCCCCGGGCCGCCCCCCGCCCCGGCTCACCCGGCACTGTAGCCGCAGCTCCCCAGGGCCGGCAGCCCTCTGCCAGGCCCTCTGCAGTGCCTCCTCCCCGGTGAGGGGCACCCAGCCCCTGCTGTCACTAGGGTCTCGGTAACTGCAAAGAGATGCCTCAGAGTGGGGAGCGCGGGCAGGGGCTTTAGGGAGGGCGCTGACCTCTGACCTCAAAAGCCCTCCCAGGGCCGGGACTAATAGGTGCCCAGCTTGGAGCCCTCACACTGGCTTTCCAGCTCACCTGAGCTGCCCACTCTGGGCCTGGGGAGGGAGGGCCTGGCTCATCAGGGCCCGCAGGCTGGACAGGTCAGCTCCTCTTGGGGCCCTCAGGGCCAGGGCGAAGGTGCACTGCACTGTGAAGGTCACCAAGGACTCGGGGCCTCCTGCAGCCACGCCCTGGGTCCAGGCAGAAAGGTGGTTGGTCTCCAAGGCCCCAGATCTGTGTGCCCAGGACTGCCAGGGTGGCCTTCGGGCCAGGGGGCAGGGCAGGGACTGAGAGGGTGGGAGGGGGCTGGGGCTCTGGACTTGTGAGGCTTCTTTAGCTGGGGTCCCTAGAGGCATTCGGAGCATGCGGTCTGGCCTTGGAGCCCCACATCCCTGGGGGGTGGAGGGTGGCATGAGAGCCAGTGCCTCTTACCCCAGCACCTGCAGGATCCTCAGAGGAGCCAGGGCCCGGCCCCCCAGCCACCAGCAGCCCTGCGGGACGGGGAGGAGTCAGGGACTCAGGTGGCTACCGACCCCCAAAGTAGAACATGTTGGAGTAGAGATGCTGGCACCACGTGCCCACCGAGAGCCCCAAGGCTACCAGCTTCCTCCCTGGAGGACAAAGAGGCTGCTCCCAGCCCCGTCCAGACACCTGCCTGGGGCTCCCTCCACAAAGTACCCTCCCTCCCACCACCAGCTGCTCAGGGGGCCTCACCTGGAGGGACCTGCTGGTCAACTTGCTCCGCGTGGGGCCTCTGCAAGGAAAGCCACAGGCTGGGGCTCTGCCGGGCCGGGGTGGGGCCCTGAGGGTGGAGGTAGCTTCCCCTGGGCCTGGAGCTCGTCGGGGGCGGTGCCCAGACACTGTCCGAGCAGAGCCAGTGGTGAGGGGCATGGCCTGCAAGACGGCCTGGCCAGGCAGGAAGCCACAAATCGAACGGCGTTGGAGGTGAATTTGGGGCATGAACCAGGTCCCTATAGGCCTGGAGACTACAGACAGGCCACCTGGCACTGTGGGCTCCAACCCGTTTCCCCCTGGCCCACCAGGAGGTGGCAGCTCCAGCTGGGGTTCCCGGTGACCCCGGGGGCTGGGGACCGAAGCCAGGGACCCGCTGGACTTCACCCTGTGTTGGGACCCTAAGCAGTGGGTGTGCTGAGGGGCAGCAGAAACCCCAGAGGGCCCCAGTCCTGGCCACACCGACCAGCTGACTCAGATCCTGATTTCAGGTGGGATCTGAAAGTTGGACTAAGTTTGTAAACGGAGTGTTTAGATTTGTATCAGATTTGTCAGCTGTTTAAAGCAATTAGAAAGCTGCTGCCCATTGGAGGGCAAGTGCTCGAACACCCAGCATGTGAACTTAGGGCCACGGGGTTTCATCAAGCACAGCTGTGATGGATGGCTTTCAAGGGCACCGATCTGTCCACCGAGTTAGCTGGACATCAGTGAAAGAGGAAGTGAAGTGACCGTCTCATTTTAAACTGAGTCCTTTGATAAACTGAATGTGAAATTTAACCACCTTCTCTGTGCTGGGCGGCCTCCCGGCTCCTGGTGCCGGCTGCACACCCCTGCCGGCACACCTGCCCTGGAGAATCCTGTGCCCCTCCCTTCCTCAGCCTCACCCAGTGCCTGGGGCATCGCGGGGAGTCCCGTGTCCAAGAAGGAAGGCCGGGGGCCCCAGCTGAGGGGTGGGAGCCTCACGGCTATGATGCACGGGCTGCAGGCCCCTCCCGGGCCCAGGGTGGGGAGCAGACACCCGGGCTCCTGTCTATGCACACGTGAGCAGCAGTGTGTCCCTGACCCATGGCGTCCGGTCACTGTGGCTGGCTCCCGCCAAGTCCCTGGCCTGCCTGAGGAAGCCAAATCTCTATCCCCCAGCAGGTGATGAGGCCACCTTCCCTGCCCTGAGACCCTTGCAGGGTCCAGCTGTGGCTGGTCCCGAAGCTCAGCCTGGGGCGGGGGTCCTCCAAATACTGTGGCCCCTGCCTGCCCTGCCCGGGCTCACCCACCTGCTCATCATTGGTGACCAGTGTGCCACGGTCAGCCCGCCCAGCCTGGCCAGAGCTGACCCCCATCTCCGCATCAAGGGGCGTCCTGGGGCCACAGCGGGTACCAGGTCCGGAGGGGCCTGTGTCACGGGCCCTGGAGGGAAGGGGGAGGGGGTCCTCGTTCTCAGGCCTCACCCAGCCAGCACAGAGGTCGAGGTCCTCCGTGAAAGGTGGGCCTAGGAGAGCCCTGAGCTGGAAACGAGGAGCTCCCCAGTTGGACCGCCACCTGTGAGGCTGCATCTGGCGGGGCTGGCAGGGCTGCTCCCGTCGGCCTGCAGCCCAGCCTGCACCCCACCCCGGCGCCGCTGGTGCCCACTCCCAGGCCTGAGCAGAGCTTCAGTGAGGGGCAGGCAGGCTCTTTCCCCAGGAGCAGAACAGGCTCAGGACAAATGCGGGCACAGGGAGGGCTGAGCAAGGCGGGCCCCCCCTCCCTGCACTGGGGCACCAGCCAGTCCAGAAAGGGGACACAGCCCCCCTGGGCCCTGGCCCGGAGCGGCCACACTGGGTCTGCAAAGGGGCTCTAGCCTCGGGCCGGAAGGCAGGCCTCGCAGGGCCTCTGCCGACAGGGGAGGAGTGGGGGGCCACAGCCCCTTCCTACCGTTCGGCAGCCCCAGGCCTGGCTTCACCACGTGCGTAGAGAGCCTGTGGGCACACAGTGACCCCCTCCTCAGGATGCAGACCCCATGGAGCGTCGGGGGCTGGGGGGCAAGGCTGCACAGTTTTCACTGGCTCTCTCCCGGGATGGGACGCCCCCCCACGTTTAGATCAGAAGGACGTTGAGAAGCCTGCGGGGAGGCTTTAAGGCATCCTTAAGAGTAATGGGTCTGGAAGGCCCCACCTGCAAAATGTCAGAGAAGTCAGGCGGCTGGAAGGCTGCCCACCCACCTGTGGCTGCTGAGGCCGGGCGTCCCCGTGCGGGCCGTCAGGGACGGCGGAGGCCACCACCTGGGGAGGGACAGCAAGGGGCCGGCCGAGTCAGGGGTGCCCAGCCCTCGCTGCCCATTCTGAACCCCGAAGTCTCCCATCTGCCCGGGGGGGCGCTGCCCAAGCCCGGCCCAAAGACGTTGGACCACCGTGGTGGGGGCAGGGAGGTGGGAAAAATATGTTTGAAGAAGGAAAACATCTGTGCTGATCATTTTAACTTATTTTTCATACAACTTTTAAAATATTCTTGTTTCTTAGAAGCAGTCATCTCCTGTGATAACAGGACTCCAAGTTGATGGATTAATGCAGCTCAGAGCCCCCTCCTCCACGCAGCCCTCCAGCAAAGACACGCAGCACCTAGCCCTCGGGTGACCGGGGGGTGTCAGGCCTGGCTGAGGGCCACCAGCTGGAAACCAGAGTGGATCTTGCTTTCTGCACAGGGAGTCCTCATTTCCCTGGTTACCGCCCCACCTTTGGGGTGAGCTGCTCCCCATTATCCTGCGATCTTGCTGCTGCTCTGCCCTGACCCAGGGTGGGCAGAGGTGGCCCAGGCCAGCCTGCCTTGGTCCTCCCCAGGGTCTTGCTCTCTGAGGCAGAGATGCAGGGAGGACACAGAAACACAGAACCCAGGAGACGCTGAGGCCAGAAGAGCGAGTCGAGGGCGGAGGCAGGCAGGGCCGGCACCACCTTGGGGGTCCTCAGCAGCTTCTGGTGGGCTCCACCGCCAGGTTCCAAGACCCAGATCTGTGGCCCCATTTGGAGACACTGCTGCCCACCCTGGGAGCCTTGTGTCCTCTGTCCACCCACCAAGGCCTTGATGACCCCGGGTGTCCCTGTGAGCTCATCCCGGAAGCTTGGGACACGGTGTGAGCTCAGCAGGGGCCTGGCTGCCCGCCGCTCTGCGGCCTGCTGGGTGCTGCTGGCCCCTGAGCCCCTGGGGCCTGAGAAGCAAGAAGCTGCCCCTCCCTTACCTTGGCCTTGCCCAGGAAATCCACGGGCTCCAGGTGCGCCAGGTGCCGCCTGTGCGGCCGGAAGACCTCACCCCTGGGGACCTGCCGAGGCTGCAGGGGGACCTGTTTCTGGAGGGGGATCCGGACAACGCAGACCTGAGCACTGGGCCAGGCCTGCGGCCGCAGGAACCTCACAGCAGAAGGGACGGCTTGGCCCCGTCACCTACTTCCCATAGCCCACGGGAAGCCCAGCCCATACCTGGGCACACAGGCCGCCTCCCTCCAGAAGTTTCTTCAGCTCATATAGTCTTGGGGGCGGGACACATGTGAGCCCCAAACTGCAGGCTATGGGCCTGGCAAGCCACCTGAGTCAGCTTAGGAGTCTGGCTCTGCTCACCTGCCCTCACCTGCCCCTTCACCGGCCCTTCACTTGCCCCCCACCTGCCCCCTCACCTCCCCTCACCTGCCCTCCACCTGCCCCCTCACCTCCCCTCACCTGCCCCCCCACCTTCCCCCTCACCTGCCCTCACCTGCCCCCCACCTGCCCCTCACCTGCCCCCCACCTTCCCCCTCCCCTCCCCTCACCTGCCCTCACCTGCCCCTTCACTGGCCCCTCACTTGCCCCCCACCTGCCCCCTCACCAGCCCCCCACCTGCCCCTCACCTGCCCTCACCTGCCCCCTCCCCTCCCCTGCCCCTCCCCTGTCCCCCACCTGCCCCCTCCCCTGCCCCTCACCTGCCCACCTGCCCCTCACCTGCCCTCACCTGCCCCCCACCTGCCCCCTCACCTCCCCTCACCTGCCCCCTCACCTGCCTCTCACCTGCCCCCTCACCTCCCCTCACCTGCCCCCTCACCTGCCCCTCACCTTCCCTTCACCTACCCCTCACGTACCCCTCACCTGCCCCTCACCTGCCCTCACCTGCCCCCCACCTGCCCCCTCACCTCCCCTCACCTGCCCCCTCACCTGCCTCTCACCTGCCCCCTCACCTCCCCTCACCTGCCCCCTCACCTGCCCCTCACCTGCCCCTCACCTGCCCCCTCACCTGCCCCCTCACCTGCCCTCACCTGCCCCTACCTGCCCCTCACCTCCCCTCACCTGCCCCCCCACCTGCCCCTCACCTGCCCCTCACCTGCCCCCTCACCTGCCCCCTCACCTGCCTCTCACCTGCCCCCTCACCTGCCCCTCACCTGCCCCTCACCTGCCCCCTCACCTGCCCCTCACCTCCCCTCACCTGCCCCCTCACCTGCCCCCTCACCTGCCTCTCACCTGCCCCTCACCTGCCCCCTCACCTGCCCCCTCACCTCCCCTCACCTGCCCCCCACCTGCCCCCCACCTGCCCTCACCTGCCCCTCACCTGCCCCCTCACCTGCCTCCCACCTGCCCCTCACCTACCCTTCACCTGCCCCTCACCTGCCTCCCACCTGCCCCTCACCTACCCTTCACCTGCCCCTCACCTGCCTCCCACCTGCCCCTCACCTGCCTCCCACCTGCCCCTCACCTGCCCCCTCACCTGCCCCCTCACCTCCCCTCACCTGCCCCCTCACCTGCCTCTCACCTGCCCCCTCACCTCCCCTCACCTGCCCCCTCACCTGCCCCTCACCTTCCCTTCACCTACCCCTCACGTACCCCTCACCTGCCCCTCACCTGCCCTCACCTGCCCCCCACCTGCCCCCTCACCTCCCCTCACCTGCCCCCTCACCTGCCTCTCACCTGCCCCCTCACCTCCCCTCACCTGCCCCCTCACCTGCCCCTCACCTGCCCCTCACCTGCCCCCTCACCTGCCCCCTCACCTGCCCTCACCTGCCCCTACCTGCCCCTCACCTCCCCTCACCTG
This sequence comes from Balaenoptera ricei, assembly GCF_028023285.1. NCBI lineage: Eukaryota > Metazoa > Chordata > Mammalia > Artiodactyla > Balaenopteridae > Balaenoptera > Balaenoptera ricei. The sequence goes on along the minus strand of NC_082644.1, from coordinate 122,699,918 downwards.
CCCCCCCACCTGCCCCTCACCTGCCCCTCACCTGCCCCCTCACCTGCCCCCTCACCTGCCCCTCACCTGCCCCCTCACCTGCCCCTCACCTCCCCTCACCTGCCCCCTCACCTGCCCCCTCACCTGCCTCTCACCTGCCCCTCACCTGCCCCCTCACCTGCCCCCTCACCTCCCCTCACCTGCCCCCCACCTGCCCCCCACCTGCCCTCACCTGCCCCTCACCTGCCCCCTCACCTGCCTCCCACCTGCCCCTCACCTACCCTTCACCTGCCCCTCACCTGCCTCCCACCTGCCCCTCACCTACCCTTCACCTGCCCCTCACCTGCCTCCCACCTGCCCCTCACCTGCCTCCCACCTGCCCCTCACCTGCCCCCTCACCTGCCCCCTCACCTCCCCTCACCTGCCCCCTCACCTGCCCCTCACCTTCCCTTCACCTGCCCCCCACCTGCCCCCCACCTGCCCTCACCTGCCCCGCACCTGCACTTGGCCCAGGGCGACGTCCAGGTCATCGCGGGCCCCTTCCGGCCCCTTGGCGAGGGCTCCCTCTAGGCTGCGGGCGGCCTCTGCCCAAAGCCCCAGCTGGCTCTGTACTGCAGCCACGCTGAAGAGCACCTGACAGTGAGGCGGGGGTGACGGCAGGCCCAGGACCCCCCAGCCCCACCCGCACCAGCTCTGCCCCCAGCCCCACCGCCTGGTCCCACACCTGGCCCTGCCCCTGGTCCAGCTACTGCGCTTCCCAGACACAGCTGCCCAGGGCTCTTCCGGGTGCCCAGCAGACGTGCAGCCCGCCTGGCTCTGCCCCTGGGCCGGCTCTGCCCGGCAGGCCTCATTCTCCAGACCCCCAGCCGGAGCGGATCAGCCCTCCCTGCTTCTCTGCTCTGAAGGTCAGGCGGACCTCCCATCTCTGGAAGCAGCCTCTCGGCCTTTGCGGCCCCGTCCTGCATTTGGCCTGACCCCCTCCTCCCCGTGCTGCCCTGCTTACTGAACCCCCAAGAGTCTGGGGTGCTGTCTGAGGAAGGCCTCTCTCCGCCCCGCCCCTCCGCCCGTGTGGAAGGACGCTTTGGGCCGGATGTGCTGGGAAACAGCAGCGAAGTCGCCCAGGGCTCCCGGGAGCCGAGCGTGGAGGATGGGGAGTGCTCGCCCACGGCAGCCTCTGTCCCCGCAGTCTGCAGGGACACCGCGCTCCCAGAGCTGCTGTCACATGGCCTGCTGGGGCCACGGCCGGCCGACTCCCACAGCCCGCCTTGCACACAGTGCCCTGGGCCGGGGCCACCCCGGCGGGACATCCCCCGCGGCTGGCCTAGTGGGACGCGGGTGGTTCCCAGGGGCTCCGAGGCAGCACGTGTCCGGGAGCGCTAGGAGCATGGGCGCTCCTCCCAAGCCCCTCCGTCAGTGCCCACCCCGCCCCAGGAGGCCAGGAACGGCGCCAAGCGAGGACCCCAGGGCGGGGACGCCAGGGGCCCACAGCCAGGCCTGCTTCGGCCCAGCCCCCCCCCCCGCCTGTCACCTCTCGCTGACCTCTGACCCTCCCCTGCGCCCCCCGGTGGGATTTGGGGGCCCCTCTGGCCAGAGGGAGCACCTGAGTCAACACGGCCCCAGCTGTGACAGTGACAAGACAGCGGGACCCAGAGGATGGGGTCTTCAGGACGAGCGGCCTGGAAGGATCACCTGGGCCGCCTGCCCGCAGACAGCACCCCAGCGCCCAGCCGCGTCCCGCTCCCCGCACGCCCACCTCCCAGGCCTGCAGCTTGAACCGCAGGCCCAGCTGGGTGTAGTCGATGGCGGCGTTGTCCCTCAGCTGTGCCAGGGTCCGCTGGAAGTCGGACAGGGCCTCCCGGAACCTGTGGGCGGCAGGGGAGCCTGGCGTGGAGGCCCTCAGCGGCCAGAGGGCAAGGGGTGGAGCTTCGCCCAGCCCCACGCTGCCCCAGCTCCTGCTGCAGTGGTGGAGGCCGTGGTGGTCACCCAGGTCTCAACACAGGGGGTCCACACACAGACGGGCTGAGCAGCACGTGGGGCTCCAGCTCTGTCCTCTGGGCGCCTCGCTCCCCTGCCCGTACCCCAGACCCTCTCCCGAACCTCGGTGTGCAGAGTGCCCTGGGCGTGTCCTGCCTGCTTCTCGGGCCCCGCCCCACGGGCCTCCCCATGCAGAGCCCCGCTGGAAGCTCCCCAGCCCCCACCAGAATCCCCATCGCTCCCAGGAAGGCTCCTGGGTCGATGAGAAGAGGAGGTCGCCCCCAGAGCCCACCTGCCCCCAGTGGGACCTTCTGTGGGGGTCGGGCCTGTCCTGCAGCCCGGATCCCTTCTCTGGGAAGGGCCCGGCGCCGAGGGCCAGGTGGCTAGGGAGGACCCCCATCACCTCCATGTCCTGGGACGCACCACTCCTCCAGCCCTGCCCTCGGTTTCCACGTTGGCAGAATGGGTATAATCGCGCTGTCCCGGCTACAGCAGGGATGTAGGAGCAAAGGAGGGGAAGCCAGCACAAGCACTCTGATCCCCCGAACCCCGCAAAGAGCCAAGGGTCAAGGTGCAGCCCTACCCTGCTTCCGCCGCCACACGACCACAGCATCCTGTTCCTGGGCTCCCCTGGGGCCGCCCAGGAGGGGTCAGTGAGAGGAGGTGACCCGTGGGCAGAGAGGAACACAGGAAAGGGCTCTGCAGAGCCAAAGGGCCATCAGAGGAAGAACAGGGCACTTCTGTGCTCACCTCTCCAGCTGGAAGTTGGCCACTCCTCGCTGGAAGAAGCCAACAGCCATGCAGGCATCCTTGGTCACTGCCTGGTCAAATGCCTGGGGACAAAACTGCCCATGGAACCTCCAGGTCTGTAACCCCGTCACTCCTGTGTCACAGATGCGGTCCAGGCAGACGCCCAGCAATGGGTCAAGGAATCCTGTTGGCCCCCATCATGGCCACCTGCAGGAGAAGGTCTCCCGTGCCCACCCGGGGGACCTCTGAGTCCGAGGCTGGGCGCACGCGTCACAGCCACAACCCAAACCCGCCTGGGCTCCCGAGGTGCCCTGCGACACGCTCAGGGGCAGTTCGGTGGCAGCACAAACCAACTTGTTTACCATGAGGACAAGGAAACACTCCATCGTGTTAATCATAGTTACCTTCGGGGGAGGGAGTTATGCAAGATTTTTGTCTTTTTTAAATCCTAGTTTTGGTAGTTCGTACAAATTGACACAATTCTCATCTATTAGAATCAGAAAGAACAACAACACAAAACTCTTAATATGTGTGTAAAACACAGCTCTTCCTGAAACTAGACTCAGAAATGACATCATCTGTTCCTAAGGAGGACAGCAGCCACCAGTTAAACACAAGCAAGAGGAGGGCATACAGCAGCTATCAAGTTAAATACAGGTAACTGGATTGGTGTCATGGCCAAGTGGGGGTCTTGTTGAACTGAGTTTGACCCGAGGTTGAGGGTCCGCACACAGTATTGATGTGGCCACTCAGCACTAGGGAAACCCGTTTGTTGTCCTGCCACACAGAGCAGCCAAACCGAAGCTTCCGTAGGGCTCCTACCAACAGATTGCATTCCCAGCTACACCCTTCTCACCCTGTCCAGGTCCTCAGAGACAACCAGTTTTATTAACTGTAGCCGTTCCATCTGCTTTTTAAAAAATTTCCAACAAACATGCCTCCGCTACTCCGTCTCCGGTTAGGGTGGAGGAGAATTTAACACTCACACCCCTCTGCGCAGAACTTTTGTCCCCTCTCTCTGGTTAAATCACAGTTTAGAGGAAGTGGTGACTGGATTGGCCTCACACCGCTGATTCCATGGTGTCCAGTGATTGCACCCCCTTGTTGGATAACATTTTAACACTGACATTGCTGCTGAGATAACTGTAGATTCATACACAGATGTGAAGAATGACAGGGCAGGTCCCTTGAACACGTTTTCGGTAGCTGTCACTGATGGCCTGAACAACGCGGGAACCTGGCTCTTTCTGAGGGGGATTCGGGGTACTTCTGGCTTTTTGTTGTCACCCGTGGAACGTGCACCACCGTGATAAACCTGGGGGCTTGAAGGGCAGAGAGTGGCCTTGCTGGCCGCTTGGCGGAGGCACGTGTGTGTGTGCGCCCATGTGTACCCCCAGATCTTGGTTCTGCTTTGGGGAGTGGGTGGGAGACGGGTGAGCGCTCAGATCTGGGGTTTGGGCAGCAACCAGAGACCCTGTCTCCTGGCCATCACCGCAGGTGTCTGCAGAAGGCCCAGCCCAAACTCTACACCCTGGGTGCCCCTTCCCAGCCCCATCCAGCTTCGAGCCTGTTTGCAGGTACATTAGCACCTCGGCCAAGAGCACCTGAGCCAGTGTTCATCCCGGCCGTTCCCCAAAACTACAGAGCCTGGCACATGGTCACCACACAGTGGAAGCAGTGCCAGAGCCCTGCACCCCCATCCCGGCCCTGACTCAGCTCCGCTGGGGTCCCCTGCCCACACAGGCCTCCCCTGCTTAGGTGTTCACTGAGGCAGACCTGGGGAGACATCCTCAGGTGGCCATCAGGGAGGAAAGGCAGGGATCCTGGGCTCACCCCTGCAGCTGGGACTTTATCCCACCCCTCATCGACCCCCCCCCCAGGGCCAGAGAGCAGCGTCCCCCAGGGGTGGGGTCTGTGCGACCAATCCTGGGGGCGCAGGCTGTCGGGCCCCTGGCTCACCCGCAGCGCAGCCTCCGGGTCCCCGGCTAGCAGGTGCACGCAGCCCACGTTGAAGCTCATCCTGGCGGGCGGCTCCGGGACGCTCGAGAAGAGGCGCAGGGCGCAGTCCCAGTCCCCACGCGCCACAGCCTGCGCGCCCCGGTGCCAGTCGCGCACCAGGTCCCCGAGCGAGGGCATGACGAGGTGGACACCTGCCCGGCCCCACGGCGGAAGTCGGAGATTCCTGGCCGGAGCGCGGCGGGCGCGGCCGGCGGCGTTGGGAGTCCCGTCACAGGTCCGGTGGGGTGGCTGGGGGCCGAGGACCGCGGAGCAGGGGCCCCGGGATCCGGAGACCGGCGTGGAGCTGCGGGGGCCCTCCGAGGAGGACGGGAGGGTCGGGGACTGATACCAGCGCCAGGTACTTGGTGAGGGGCGGGGCGGGGCGGGCCGGGGCGCGCCAGGTGCACCAGGCCTCCTGCGGCCCACGGCGCCCCCTGGCGGCAGAGCGGCCCCACCCCCGTCAGCCCCGCCCCCGGAATGACCACGCCCCCAAACAACGGCCTGGAGGCCCTCCCAAGCCGGCCCCGCCCCACCGCCCTGACCAAGACCCTAGCCAGCCTCCCGGCTCCTCCCCGGACCCAGCCCCGCCCCTCCGGACTAACCACGCCCCCAAACAGAGGCCCGGCTCCTCCCCCCGAGTCAACCCCGCCCCTCTGGACTTCCGCCTGGAGGTCCGCCAGCTCGCGCTTCCCGGCTCGCCGCCGACAGCTCGCCAGGCCTCGTCGGCCTCGGTGCGCTGCGGAAAGCCGTCCGGGCCCGCTGCTGAGGCCGTGGCCGCGGCCGGGCCAAGGTTCCGGGCGGACCCCGCCGACTCAGGTAAGCGACCTCGGGGCGCGGGCCGAGCGTGCGAGGGGCGGGGGCCGTGGAGCACGTCCTGGGCCGGGCACTGGCCACAGTTGGTGCCCCTGGGCCTCCCGCGCCCGCGGCCGGTGCTGGACATGGGCACAGCTGGGAAGGCCCCGGGGGCGGGTCACCCCGGCTGGGCACAGCCAGTCTAGGACCCCGGGTCGGAGCCGGAGGGGAGGCCCGAGGCTCACGTGAGGAAGCAAGTGGTGGTCCTCCCCAGCGACCCTCTGGGGACGTCCGTCAGGGCGTCCTTCCGCCCAGGGAGCCCCTTCCCCTCTCCGTCGTTCCCTCAGCCGGCAGGACTGGTCCAGCCCCCACCTCCTGTGGCTGGCGCTGCCCCTGTGTGGGCAGGTGGGCCCCACGTGGTGCGGCCCGGGAGACCCTGGACGCCAAGCATAGAGCTGCTGTGTACCCCGCCCCCCTCAAGTCTCTGGTTGACCTTAAAGATAAAACAGCCAGTTATTTTATCAGCAAAATGGGTTTATTCAGGAACAGCAGAGAATTGCAACTCAGGACAAGCGGGCCACAGCGAAAACTATAGGCAAGACCAGCTAATAAAGGAGAGGAACGTTACTTGATAGAGAAAAAGGAGGAAGTTGGGAGGGGCCGCTTGCAAGGAGAGCCCATTGGAGGAAACGGGGTTCAGGGTGGTGATGCTTCCCATTGGCTGGGCTGCTGCCAGCGGGGAGAAAACCTGCCTTTTCCTCTGGGTCGATGTGAAGTACGTCTCTGCCTGTTTGGGGTCTGCAGACACGAGGAGTGGTGGTGTGTGAGAGCTCCCCCTTCCAGCCTTCCCGACTCCATTTTAATGAGGTTCCCTTCATTCAGTTTCACACCGTGAACACCAGAAGGTCCTCAGCCCGGGGGGCGGGGGCGGTGACAGGCCGGAGACCCAGGGAAGAGTTGACGCTGCTGCTCGAGTCTCGAGGCAGACATCCCTGTTCCTCAGGGGACCTCAGTCTTTTCTCTTAAGGCCTTCAGCTGATTGGACAAGGCCCACCCACTTCGTGGAGAGTCTCTGCTTTACCAGTGTTGTTTTGTCTACTGTTTTAAAGGTTAATTTCATCTGAAAAATACTTTCACAGCAACATGTGACTGTATTTGACCAAATATCTGGGCACCATGGCTTTGTCACGTTTACACATAAAATTAACCGTCACAGCACCCAACCCTAGAAACACTCCCGTAGATGGGCTCTGCCCTTTTCCGTACTCAGGAGAGCACCCTCCAGGGTCCAGGGGAGGCTTGTGTCTCGGGAGGTGTCAGAGCCCGGAGCCCAGCGGTTAACACAGAGACCCAGCTGCCTCTGACGCTGGACTCCTCCTTCCTCAGTTGGGCCTGTGACTCTGCTCAGTTATGGCTGAGTCTCCTCCCTGTGTGGCCCTGGACCAGCTCCCTGTGCCTTACCTGAGGACCAGGGACGATGAGGACGACCCAGCAGGGCTGCTGTGAGAAGGGCCTGCCATGATGCTTGAGAAGTGCTCAAAAGGTGTCCTGGGCCGCTGTGTCCCCGAGGACCCTGCTTCCTCACCGGTGTGGGCTCTGAGGTTCCCAAACTGCTGGCCTGGAGGTGGGCAGGGCCCACACCACACACATGCTCCCTCCTCCCCGAGTTCCCGTGTGGACGCTCCCTTCCTCTCACCAGACCTCATGCCCCCCAGCCTCCCCGCAGCCCTGCCCCGGGCCTCAGGATTCCCGCCTCCCTCGCAGCCCCAGCGGGTCCCTGAGCTCAGCTGCCCCCTCCCACCGGCCCACCTGGGGCTCTCCGTCGCTGCAGCCCTCACCCCCCCGCCCCGTCTGTCCTTGCAGCTCCCGCCCTCCACCTGACGAGCCCCGCCCACCGGGGCCTCTGGTACCCGGTCCCTTCGGGCTGGAGGAGCTTGGCCTCGCCGGCTGGTCTCTGTCCCCCTGGACCGTGAGCCTCAGGGGGTTCACGCGGGCCCCGTGCGGGCACTTGCTCCTCCCCCGGCCCAGCTCCTTCCTCATCCTCTCCTCGGGCCCCACCTCTGCCCCATCCTGCCTCCCAGCCCAGGACCCGGCCCCCTGGCTCCCGGAGGAAAAGCGGCAGCTGGAAGGGGGTCCCCACCTCCTCCCTGGGAACGCGCCGGCTCCTGCGGGGCCCACGTGGGCCTGGCGCTGCCCCCTCCTCATCCCCACGTATCTCCCTGGGGTGCTCCCTCTAGGTATCATTTCCCCCCTCGAAACAGATGTTTGTCTTCGCACCTTGAACAAAACACTCCCCTCCTGCGCCCACACCATTTCTTTGTTCCCCTTTGCAGCAAGACTCCTTGAAAGAATTGCCAGTACTCAGCGTCTTTGTTACCTTTGCTGGGTGCTTTTTAGAAACTAAGGTATGATTCACATATCATAAAGTTCATTTTTAAAGTGTACGGTTCAGTGTTCTTGTCACATTGACAGAGTTGTGCAGCCATCACCACTCACTCATCCCCCGCTGCAATCACTCCCTGTCACGCCTCCCCCAGCCCCGGGCACCTGGTGGTGCAGTCTCTGCGGATTCGCGTCTTTTGGACAATTCGTGTGAGTGGAATTGTGAAGCGTGTAGATGTACGTCTGGCTTCTCTCCTCAGCATCATGGTTTTCTTTTTTTTTTTTTTCTTTTTTTTTAAATAATGACAATAAGCAGATAGATGGCTTTTATTTATTTATTTATGGCTGTGTTGGGTCTTCGTTTCTGTGCGAGGACCTTCTCTAGTTGCGGCGAGCAGGGGCCACTCTTCCTCGCGGTGCGCGGGCCTCTCACTATCGCGGCCTCTCTCGTTGCGGAGCACAGGCTCCAGACGCGCAGGCTCAGTAGTTGTGGCTCACGGGCCCAGTCGCTCCGCAGCATGTGGCATCTTCCCAGACCAGGGCTCGAACCCGTGTGCCCTGCATTGGCAGGCAGATTCTCAACCACTGCGCCACCAGGGAAGCCCAGCATCATGGTTTTGAGGATCGTCCACGTTGTAGTGTGTGTCAGCTCTTCATCCCTTTTAAGGCTGAGTTACATGCTGTTGTGTGGATGGACCGATTTCGTGGATCCCTGATGGGCATTCGGGTTGCTTCCACTGTTTGGCTCTTGTGAATCACACTTGTGTGCAGGTGTTTGTGTGGCCGTGTGTTTTCCATTCTCTTGGGAGCTGGGTCAGGTGGTCACTGTGTGTAGCTTTTTGACTGTTTTCCCATCGTGCTTTTTACTCTTAATCCTGCTCCAGGCGGCCTTCCCACCAGGGTTCCACCCAAGCACTTGTCAGGGTTTCTGGTGGCCTCCTTGTGGCTCGTCCGCCCGTCGGTGCCTGGCCTCTGGGACACACCTTCTCCGGGTCTCCTGTGCTCCACCCCCAGCCCGGCCGCCTCTTCCACCTCCTCTGGCTCTGTCCTGGGGCCCTGCCTCTGTGCACTCACCACCCGGGGTCCCGTTGTTTGAATTACTCTCTGGCTGTTCTCTGTGCCCACTACTTTTCAACTTTTCTATTTCCATAATAAAAAGATGAAAAAAGTACCATCCCTGTGCCTGCCAGTGTACACGGATTACTGTTGCGGCTCTGCTCCTAATAGCCCAAGACTGGAAACCGCCTAGATGCCCTTCAGGGGGTGCTGGTCAAACAGACTGTGCGTCCACACCGAGGGAGGCCACTCAGCAAAAAGGATGAGCGCTGGGCACACACGGCGACTTGTGTGCATCTCAAGGGAGTGTGCCGAGTGAACACAGACCCCGAAAGGCCAGACTGTGTGGTTCCATCTATGCAACTTGCTTCAAATGACAAATGACGTGAATGGAGATCAGATCAGCGTTGTCAGGAGTCACTAACGGGTCACTAACAGATCAACGACTTGGGGCAGCTGTGAAAGGGCAACAGGAGGGCTCCGTGGGGCTGGAGCGTTCTGGTTCTCGACTGAATCAACACAAGGTCCTGGTTGTGATTTGGGGTATATGTGTATGGGTATATGGGACATCTATTAGTATTTCTTACAAGTATATGTATATCTACAGTTATCTCAAAATAAAACGTTTAATTTTTTAAAATCTTTAAGAAGATTTCAATTACAAGTTTTTCTATTTTACAGATAGCCTGAAAATTGGAGTGATTAAATGACCTCTAAGATTCTTCCAGCTCTAAAATTCAATACTTTAGAGGTTGTTCAGAAAAACTTCCTTGTATCTGAGCTAAAATCTATTTCCCAGGGGACTTCCCCGGTGGTCCAGTGGTAAAGAATCTGCCTTCCAATACAGGGGACATGGGTTCGAGCCCTGGTGGGGGAACTAAGATCCCACGTGCTGCGGAGCAACTAAGCCCGTGCACCACAACTACTGAGCCTGCGCTCTAGAGCCCGCGAGCCACAACTACTGAGCTCGTGCGGCTTCAACTACAGAGTCCACGGACCACAACTAGAGAGAAGCCTGCGTGCCACAAGGAGGACCCCACGCGGCCAAAAATAAAATAAATGAATAAACTCTATTGCCCAGTAGCTGTGGAGGTGCCTGGAGCGGTTGTGGCCCCGAGAGCCCCGAGCCGGCCTTGGTCAGGACGCTGTTAGGCGCTGCCGCCCGGTGAGAACTTCCCAGGCGGCTCCTCCGCGGGGGCGGGACTGCTGAGATTGGTCGGATCCCGCGATTCGTAAGTCAGTAGAGGCCGGCGCAGGGGCCGTGTCCTGAGTGAGGGCAAGACTCAGTGGCCAGCTTGGCGCTGGAACTTACTTCCAGAAGAGTTCAGTAACTGGTTGGTTCTGGAGCACAGATGTCAATCAAATGGGCAGGAATTGGGCACTTCGGAATTGATTTTCGCCCAGTACAAAGAATTTTTGTTTTCTTTTTAAACAATGGGCACTTCCAGGAAAAAACAAAATGCCACATAAGATTTTTCTCTCAGGAAATAAAAACAGGCTCGGATGTGATAGGGGCACTTGGTGTCCGAGGCCAGCCGTGTGGGTCTGGGTCCCCCCGGGCTGTGTCCATCGCACAAGGCCACGGAGAGCCTCCCAACTCAGCTCGGTGGCCACGCTTCTCCCCGGGGCTCAGCCGGGGCATTGGGTGGGTCATAAGTCCCACCGCGTCAGGTGTTCACAGGCTGCCGACGTGAACACGTTCGCCGAGGACCCTGCCCCCGCCCCCGCCAAGAGGGCTTAAAGAAGAAAAGCACGAATGACAAGGAAGGGCGGCATTCGGACAAGAGCAGGGGCCCCTGCCGCCAGGGCACCCCGCACTCCAGGGAAGCCACGCACACAGCAAGTGGCTCCAGATGAATCTCCTCGGAGGGTCAGAGTCGAAAGGAGAATGTAAAACAGGAAACTTTCAGTTCTGTCCTGTAGGATCCCGTGGCGAAGGGCTGCATCCTACGGGGGGCTGGGTGTCTGGGTGCATTGGACATGGAAGCAGCTGGTCACCCGTCTCTGCTTTGGCGGACGGAGACCCCCCGCAGTTTCAGAGCAGAGACTGTGCTGCTGGTCCCTGAGCTAATGTCCACTCGCAGGCCCCCCGCACAGCCACCGGCGTCCTGCCCCGGGACGGCTACTCTGCGGGCCAGGGCCTGTCCCCGAGCAAGGAGAAGCCAGAACGCTAGAAACTTCGAGCAAACCGGCAGCAATGAGCCTGTAATACAGAACCAGAGCTTGGGAAGGAGAGCTCGTTGTGTGGAGTAATTGCAGGAGCCAGCGAGCGCTGCGGCTCCCGAATTCCAGGGGTGAAGGACCAGTCGGGGGGGGGGGCTTCCACCTCCCAAGGAAGGAGGGCCAGCCGGAGGGAAGAGGGACGTCTGGGCTATCACGACAAAAAGGCAGGTCCAAGAAGCCTGCGTTTAACCAGAAGGCATTTGTCTCCAGTGGGGAAGGAAACCGTGCCCCCAAAGTCAAAACCAAGAAACAAAAGGAAGTAGAGGGAGTTAATAAAGAGAAAAGCTTAGAAGGAAATCATGCCATTTGCAGCAACATGGATGGACCTAGAGATGATCACGCTAAATGAAGTAAGTCAGGCAGAAAGACAAATATCATATGGTCTCACTTACATGTGGAATCTGAAGGATGCAAATGAACTCATTTACAAAACAGAAACAGACTCACAGACACAGAAAACAAACTTGTGTTTACCAAAGGGGAGAGGTGGGGGGGAGGGATACATTAGGGGTTTCGGATTAACATGTACACACGACTATATTTAAAATAGATAACCAATAAGGCCCTACTGTATAGCACAGGGAACTATATTCAATATCTTATAATAACCTGTAATAGAAAAGAATCTGAAAAAATATATGTATAACTCAAAAAAAAGAGAGAAAGCTCAATTAAATAATTAAATGAGGAGGTACAAAACCAAAAACCAGTTCTTTGTGTTTTTGTTTTGTTTTTGGCCACACCGAGCGGCTTGTGCGATCTTAGTTCCCTGACCAGGGATCCATCCCAGGCCCTCGGCATTGAAAGCAACGAATCCTAACCACTGGACTGCCAGGGAATTCCCCAAAATCTAGTTCTTTGAAAATACCAATGAAATAAACTTTTGATAAGACTAATTAAGGGAAAACAAAAAAGAAGTAAAAACTTGCTGAACATTCATGAAAGGTGAGAACCACACACGTAAACAAGTTTACACCGAACGCCCTGATGTTATGGTAATAAATGTGAAAACCTCCTCAAGAAATCGAGGCCTCCTATCAGATCGGGCCTGGGGGAAGCAGGAGACCGGAGCAGGCAATGAGCAGAGAGCAGGTGGGCTCAGAAGTTCCTGCCGTCTGGGACGTGGGCCCCCGGGCTCCGCACCAGTCCTGGCTGCAGCCCCAGGACCCTGAGTCAGGACCACTGGCCGCCGCTTGAGACAGCAGGTGTGTGTGGTGGTCACGGACAGCCAGCGACACAAGCGGCCGGCTCTGCAGCTCAGACCGCCGGGCATCTGGGCGGGCGGGCGGCTGGCATCCCCTGTAAAGCTAAGATTCCATCGTAGTTTATTTTAACTTTTTTTTTTTTTTTTGAAATGAATAGCCCAGTTTGCTTTTTTTTTTTTTTTTTAAAGAAATTCACGTTCTTTTATTTATTTATTTATTTATGACTGTGTTGAGTCTTCGTTTCTGTGTGAGGGCTCTCTCCAGTTGCGGCAAGTGGGGACCACTCCTCATCGTGGTGCGCGGGCCTCTCACCATCGCGGCCTCTCTTGTTGCGGAGCACAGGCTCCAGACGCGCAGGCTCAGTAGTTGTGGCTCACGGGCCCAGTTGCTCCGCAGCACGTGGGATCCTCCCAGACCAGGGCTCGAACCCGTGTCCCCTGCACTGGCAGGCAGACTCTCAACCACTGCGCCACCAGGGAAGCCCTATTTTAACTTTTAAGAATAACATCTGTGGCTTGATTTCCTTTTTTTCGTGAATACAAAGCGGAGTGTGTTCATTGTATAATATTTAGAAAACACAAAAAGTAAAAGAGAAAACCCAGAGGACTGGCGGGTGCCCCCCGGTGCCAAGTGGGTTGAGGCCCACGGGCCTTTGTTCCGACACGGCCACTTTGGTGACACACAGCTTCGTGACACACTGGGAGGACTTGTCCCCGTTACATTAAATATTTAATGTAAAATGTGGTTTTTAAGTAGCCATTTGTCATTCCTCCGATTTCTACCTCGTTTTTGGTCGTCAGGAGGCCCTCAGTCACAGCAGGCAGGAAGCAGGAAAGCCCACCCGAATGGTGGGGCCGGTGACCCCTGACCTCTACCCCCTGCCCCCACTGCAGTCTGGCATCCGGTGAGAAAGGGTCCCGAAGAGCCTTCTGGCCGAGACTCCCAGGGCTAGTTCCTTTGTGCTGCAGGAGAAACTCGATTCAGTGTGACACCATCGCAGTGACCCTTGGTGTTTAAAGTTGGCGACCTTAATTTTTAAAGGAACAATCGTTAAGTCAAATCAGTAAGTTAAAAATCACACCTCTGGGATGGAGGGACTAAGAAGAGAGATCGACCAGTGTTGGCGAGAACTTGGGGTGGTGGGGAGTAGTTTCCCGAGGCAGCTGCCCTGGAAGAGTCCGCGGGTTCCCCGAGAGTTAAACACCAGCCGTGTCCGGCCCGGCGCTCCCTGCCCACAGACGTGCCCGCGGCGGGGTCCACACCGTGGCACGTTACCCAGCTGAGATGCCGCAGTGTGGATGAACCTCGGAAACATCGTGCTGAGTGGAAGGAGCCAGACAAGAAAGGACGTATATTATGGCTCCATGTGCACGAAGCGTCCTGAACAGGCAAAGCCACAGGGACAGGAGCAGGGTCATGGGTGCAGGAGGTCGGGGGGCCAGGGTGGGTGACTGCTGGCGGGGACGGGCAATCTTTTGGGGTGATGACAGGCTCTGGATTAGGGGTGATGGTTGCACGTGCCTGAATATACTAGAAACACTGAGTTGTATACTTTAAAAGGGTCAATTCCATGGTATGTGAATTACACCTCAATAAAGCTTTAAAAAGTCACTGAGATGTACGCACAAAAGTTTAATTCAGTTTGAATGGCTTTCAAGTTAGCGCTGTTATTTAACTGAAGCGGCCTGAGTGGCCACATCTGCAGGGCCCAGGCTTTGCACCCCCATGTCTCTGGGGAACCTGGGTGGCTCTGCATTTGGGACTGGGGGCAGCAGGGTAAGTCTCCCCGTAGCTGTTGCGGGGCGTGGCGGCTGGGGGTCCGGTGTCCCCTCGTCCTGCCCCGAGGGCCCGGGATTGCAGTGGGGAGGCGTCCGGCCGCCTGCAGGGCCGCTCTCCTATGTGGTCAGCTGCTTTTCTCAGTCAAGACCAGTGTGTCCAGCAGAAATCCGTGAGCCACACGTGTGGTTTTAAATTTTCTATAGAAAGAGGCGAAATTAACTTTAGTGATATATTTTACTTAACCCTGGCATACGCAACATGTTACTATTCCGACACGTACTGGGTACACAGAAGTCAGTACGAGACCCTTTCTGCTATCACCCCGTGTGCGTTCTGCGCTTACAGCAGGTGGGGAAGTGGGGCCGGGAGGCCGCCCTTATCACCCTCCACCACCCCACCTGCCCCGCGATGGAGGGCAGAGGGAATACCTGGGGGGATACGCAGCCAGCGCCCCCATAGTTGTGGAAAACGACACAGAAAAATGACAAAGGAAGCACGATCTGGCGCCCAAACCAGAATGCTGTGCTGACCTCTCTAAAGGTCGCTCCGTCACTCCCCGTGGTGCGGAGAGGATGCATCGTGTTCTGTGCTCTCCTGCGCCAGGTGGGCAGATGGACGGATGGACGGGAGGCACGGGCCTGGGCCAGCAATGTGATTCTTTGTGGGGTCCTTCAGCTCTCCTTTCTGGGCTGTTTGAAGGGCAGCTTCGGGTCAGGAACAGTGAATCGTCGGCTCCTTGCTGCCCTTCCCACGTCCTCTGGGCTCCTGCGGGGTCTCAGGTTTTGCTGCCCCTGCCCCGCCGCTCACAAAGCTGCTTTGAGAAGGGGCGACCGGCCTGAAGAACGTGCCCCCAGCCCGGCTCGTGAGCAAGCTGGGCTCCTGCCTGGCTTGGCCTCCTTTGGACATGAGGGGTCTCTGGGCACAGTCGGGCCGGGTGGGGGGACGTGCCCATGAGCACCCGCTCTGTACTCCCCTTCCACTTCTCGGGGGGGGGCTGGGCTGTGGTGGGCGTGGGGGCCACTCTGTCTGGAGGCAGCATCCCTGGGAGGGTGGCCCTGCTGAGGTGTCCTCTTTCCCCTACTGGGCCTGCTGGATCCCCTTGGGCCTGGCTGAGGGGGGCATCCAGGAGGCATCTGCCTTGGGCCAGGTTGGTCAGTGTGCCAAGCAGGAGGCTGGTGGACATGGGGCAGGCACATCTGGGGACCCTGATCGCCCCAGAACCTGTAGCAGGCCAGGCCATCTCCCAGGTAGCTCTCAGGTAGGTTCCTAAGTAGCTCTCAGGTAGGGTCCCAGGTAGCTCTCAGGTAGGTGCCCAGGTAGCTCTCAGGTAGGTTCCCAGGTAGCTCTCAGGTAGACGCCCAGGTAGGTTTACAGGTAGGCTTTTAGGTAGACGCCCGGGGAGGCTCCCAGGTAGGTCCCAGCTCTCAGGAGGAAGCAATCTGACCTGCAAGGTGTGTCTCTCTGGAAACTCCCCTGCGCCCTTCCTTGGGTTTGAGTCTGTTTCTAGGTGGGTTTGCTGCTGGGCTGGGGGCTCCCCGCTCAGGTAGGGAGTGGAGCCGGGGAAGCAGGAGCCTCTGGGGTGAGTGGAGATCTGGTCGTGTGCCAGGGCTCCTTGCAGGGATTTGGCTCAGCTTAGCCCCTTTCAGCAAAAGTCACAACGCTAAACGAGTTGTATTTGGTGACTCTGATTTAAAGAACGTTCGAAAACTGCCAGGTGGTGCTCACCGCGGGGCCTCCGGGGACTCCTGCCCCTGGGAAGGCCCGTTCGCCTCGGCACGCGCTGCAGACCCAGCGCCACGATTCCAGCTAAAGACCATCTGGACTCCAGGCAGACTTTTTTCATTTTAAAGTGAGGTCAATTTTTAAAGTCTGCAGTGGGGTGAACTTGAACTTGGTCGTTGTCAGCAGTTTTCAGTCTCAGAAGCACATTGGGCTTAGTTGCTGCCGCTCGTTGGCGATTGGTTTCAGATTCCAGGGCTCAGGGACAGACCAGAGCTGAGTTTCGATGGCCTCAGTCCTTTCCCAAGGAGGGTCTGGCTCTGTCCACCTAACCTGGGGCCGGCCTGAGACCCCAGCCAATCACCTGCCTCCAAGTGGCCAGGCGCTGGCCACTGTGCCCCTGAGAGAAAGGGGGAAAGTGGTGCCAACAGGGAGGTGGAAATACGCCTGCAGCAGATCTTGAGATTGTAGGGATTTCCCCTAATTGAGAGGATTAGAAAAAAACACCCTCCCATAAAAGAGCCACCGGGTCTGGGCTGACCAGCAAAGTGGACGGCTGCAGCGGGAAGGAGGCCATCAGGGCGGTGAGCTCAGGGACGGCAACCCGACCGGCTCGGGGGGGGGTGGGGGGGGAAGAGCCTGACCGCCAGGGAGTGGGCTCACTGCTGGGCTGGGGCTCCCCCTGCGGGGCCTGACGCAGCGGGGTGAGCAGGACGTTCACCCCCGCGCTGCTGCCGGTCTTTGTGCCGAAATAAAGGCTCCGCCTTCTCAAGGAGGAATGTCCCTCGGGCCGCTCTGTGCTGGGAGGAACGAGGAGGGCTGTGGGCAGGAGACCCTTTCAGAAGCCCCCGGCGCCCGTTTGGGGTTTATTTAAACAACCCAATTGCTCTTAACCCCTCGCATGGGAGGTGGGTGCTTGGCCCCGTGTTCTCGGGCGGGAGACGGGAAAGGGTGCCGACAGAACGCTGCACCCGGGAGAGCCCTGGCCCCTACCCCGGCCTCGCGCAGGGATGCAGGCCCCAGCCCCACCAGGAGCTCGCTGCCCCGGGGTTTGCTGCTTGTTTGGCGGGCTGGGTGGCGGTTGGATGGTTCTGGACACGGCTGTGTGCCGTGAATGGTCAGGGGCTCCAGAGACGGCCAGCAACGGTGTTGACCCCGTGGACCAGCCCAGCCGGACGAGCGCTCAGCCTTGCTGAGGCCGCAGTGATGCTGTGAGCTGACCCCACGGGGACTGGGCCTGGGTGAGGCCTGACTGTTGGGCTGAAGGACGGGAAGACAGGGGAAGAAACAGGCCGGGCTCCCGGCGCCTCCCCGGGGAGGGGCCCACGGGGCCTGGGCCATTTCCAGCTCCCCCTGCTGGGGACCCTCTGGCCGGCCCAAGGGTCACCCCCCGCCCTGGCCAGATGGGCCCCGGAGATGCGGGGGGTGGTCACGAGGCCCGTCAGCGGGCCGTGGATTTGGACCACCCCTCAGCGCCCACTGCTGCTCCGGGACCCCCAGGAAAGGGCCTACAGAAGAGGGACAGACATTGGACCCGTCAGAGACCGTGACTGGGCAGGCTTCACGGGGCAGTGGCCGTGAGGGGCGTGAGCGGCACCTCCGCTACGTGCGGGACAGGCGCGCAAACAAGGCGCTCCTCCCTGCGGAGCACCCTGGCTGGGGCCTCGGTGTGGACGGGACAGCTGCGGTCACGCGCCCTGGGACAGCACCGCCAGCAGAGGGGCCCAGAGACCAGCTCAGGGCGCCGCACTCCCTTCCCTGGCGGCAACTCGGCAGCTGGGAGGACGGGGCGCCCCCCGGCCACCCAAAGAGGGTGTGCGGTGGGGATGGGTCTCTGTTTAGAGACCCCAGCCTCCTGGAGTGGCAGGCCCCCCGGGGTTGGGTCAGACTTGGGGTGGGAGGTGGGAAGGAGCGTCTGGGGTTAGGTCCCGGCAAGGGGCAGGGTGCTTGTGCACAGGGGCCGGATAACCTGCCCCACTCGAGGTCCATTATAATGACAGTAAAGACATTAGAAAAGCAAACGTGCTTGAGGGCAGAGAGGAGGGAAGAGGGGCCTTGCAGGCTGGGAAAGCAGAGCCCACGGCTGAGGGCCCGCCGAGTCTGGCTGCAGAGCCGGGGTGGCTCCAGGCTGGAAACAGGGCCTTGTGGAGGTCTGCGTGGGGTGGGGGCTGAGACCCCAGGTGGGGAAGGGAGGATTCCTTCCCGACAGACAGACAGGCTGGTCTTCCAGGCCCCTGTTACCCACAGTGAGGCTCTTCCCAGGTGCCGCCCGCCCCAGGTTCCCAAGCAGCCGTCCAGGGCCTCCTCTCCAGTGTGAGCAGCAGCCCCCAGACTCCGGAGGAAAAGGGGGCCGTGAACAGAGGGGAGGGCATCGATGCCGACAAACGAGACGTCTGGAAGCCACCAGGTCCTCAGGGGAAAGAACTCTTGGCTATTATTAAAATTTTGATAGTGGAAATGAATAATTAATGAAAGGGTTGTAAAATAAAGTTCAGGAAATCTCCCCCAGAGGCAGAGAAGAGGAAAGATAAGAAAATTAGAGGTTCTTACAGGAAGCCTAGCATCCAAGTCAGAGGAATTCCAGGAGGAGAGAATGGACAACAGGGAGGCCAGGACATAATCCAGGAAGACATGAGGACGTTTCCCAGGACTGAAGGACGTGAGCATGCCTAGTGGATCCTGCCCCGTCCGTCCGTCCTGCTGGCACCCTGGATGCTGTCAGGGGAAGGTCCCCCAGGAGGAGAAGAGCAGCGTCCTACCTACGGTCGGGAGTCAGGTGGTTCAGAGCTCTCCGCACCAACGTCAGGAGCTGGAAGGACCGTCACCATCACACACCTGGGGACGGCCTCTCACCTGCAGCCCGTGCACAGCCAGCCTTCCAGCCATGGCTTAGTGCCCAGTGAAGACATTTCCAGACAACCAAAGACCGGTTAAATGTCCCTCCCTTGCAGTTCTTCTCAGGAAGCTCGTGGAGAATGTGTTCCTCTAGAACCAGGAGCAAAACTGAGAAAGATGAAGGCTTAGAAATCAGGAAATGCAGGATGCACCAGGAGAGAAGACGGGGAGGGAGCCCTAGGGCAGCAGCTGTGCCGCCGGGCTAGAGAGCAGCCATCCAGATCGAGACAGGAGGGCAGAGGCTTGAGAAGGGATGTCTCTGGGAACAAGTGACAGACTCACAGGCTTGTCCGAACATCCTGGGGAGGTGTTATGATGCTGTCAGAGTCCTGTCAATGATGGCCTTGCAGGAAATCAAGCAGGGAATAAGTCGTGTTATTTTTTCTTTAATCTTCCCCCTGTTCTTTAGATAGGATAATTTCTGTTGATCTGTCTTCAGAGTCACTGACTCTAATCTGCCATCTCCAATCTGCGGTCAAGCCCCATCAGTGGATTTTGCATTTCAGTTATACTTTTTATTGGAGAACTGCCATTTGGTTCTCTTATGTAGTTTCATGGAATTTCCATTTGTACCTCTCTGTTTACTCATTTAAGAGCATATTTTTCTTTAACTTTTTGAACATGTTTTTCACTCATTCTTTGAACGGTTACAATAGTTGTGTTAAAGTCTTTGCTAAATTCAACCTCTGAGCTGCCTTGGAGTTGCTTTCCATTATGTGCTTTTCCGTAATTTTTTCCCCTTGAGTGTGGGTCATATTTTCCTCTTATTTGCAGGCCTTGTGATTTTTATATTATGTACTGAACGTTGTAAATGTTACATTGTAGAGACTCTGGATTGTTACCTTCCACTGAAGAATGTTGAACTTTGTTCTAGTAAACAGTTAATTTCTAGCTGATTACCTTGAACTGGGGGGGCATGGCTTGACATTTTGTTAGGGTGGATCTTTATCTTGGTGGGACTCAACGTACAAAGTGTTCCATGGATTTTTTTATTTCTTTTTTTTTTTTGGCTGCTGGGGTCTTCGTTGCTGCGCGCGGGCTTTCTCTAGTTGCGGTGAGCAGGGGCTACTCTTCCTTGCAGTGCGCGGGCTTCTCGTCGCGGTGGCTTCTCTTGTTGCAGAGCACGGGCTCTAGGCGCGCAGGTTTCAGTAGTTGTGGCACGTGGGCTCAGTAGTTGTGGCGCGCGGGCTCAGTAGTTGTGGCACACGGGCTTAGCTGCTCCACGGCATATGGGATCTTCCCAGACCAGGGCTTGAACCCGTGCTCCCTGCATTGGCAGGCAGATTCTTAACCACTGTGCCACCAGGGAAGCCCTGTTCCATGGATTTTATTGGGGCTTGGTTTTAGATTTTGGCAGAGTTGGTCTAGGGCGGGGCTCGCTCGCCACGGTCGCTGGGCTGGAGCCCAGAGTGTGAAGCGTTGCTTGACTGTTAGTGCCCCTGTCGAACTCTCGGCCTGGGGACAGCTGCCTCTGGGAGCCCTGGGGATCCTGCATCGCTCACCTGCACTTCTGGCCCCGAATGACCCCTCCAGCTGGTGCCCTGGCCCGCAGATGCACAGCCTCCTCCTCCACCGGAGGGGTGCCCTGCTCACCAGGTTCTGGGTTATGGTCCTAGCTGGGAGGTCGCCCCCAGCTGGGAGCCAGCCCATCCCTGGGCCCGCCCACCCTGGGCATCACCCGTCGTGCACAGCCTATTGTCCAAAAGTCGGCCGCCTAAAGCATGTCTGGTGGACGTTGTCTGCAGTGGGAGGGCCGGCCTGACACCAGTCAGTCTGCATGGCCGGAGCACAGGTTCGGAGCAAACTGAACAAGGCAGGAAAGTATCCAGAGTTCACTCCAGCTGAGCCCTGCTATGCTCCTGTCTCCTGTAAATAGTGTGTCAGCAGAAGACGCTCGGAGAGCTGTTTCAGGGGCTTTCAGGGTTTGGGGGGCTGGGGCATGACAGTGAATTCTCACCTTGAGCTTGGTCAGTCAGGTGTAAGACTGGACACTCAGGAAACAACCATATCAGCGTGTTAGTGAGAAATGTGAATGTAAACGTCCGAAAGAATAGCTAAAAGCCTGTGGGAGTGGGGGAGGAGAAGGCTCCAAGGGCTGTCCCCTCCAGGCCTGTGTCAGGACTCAGGTTTACGCAGGAGGTGCCATGTGTGTCACCGTGACATAAATCACACCGCAAATGAGGGAAAACTAGACCATCTCCGTAAACGTGGAAAAGTGTCTTGTATAAAATACACATCGACAGGAGCCTGTTGGCCGCCTGGGAATGGTACCACTTTGTTGCCAGCCTGGATGATTTAGAGCTGGGTGTGCCCGTGTGGGCTGGCTCAGGGGTCCTCACGGTGGGTCCACCCCTGAGGTTAGTGCTAAGTGTCCCGGGTCCAGCCGGGGAAGCCGAGGCCGCCTGACCCCCCCCACCCCGCAAGCACACAAGTGGGCCCTGCGGGGCTGCCCGTCAGGGCCCGTTCCCTTCTGTGTGGAGCCTGCAGCCTGACTGTCCCTCTCCGCTGGTCCCTTGAGCAGCTCCCTGCCTTTCCCTGAGGATGGACCCTGGAGACCCCGCCGGAGACCCCACCGGAGAGCCTGCTGCCGGTGACACTGCTGGTGACCCAGCCGGTGGCGAGTGTGTCCCCATGGGTGAGTCTGCACCCCTCACGGCCCAGGTCCAGCCTGGCTGCCCTTGTCAGCGCTGGGCATGGGGTGGGTGTGGGGGGGTCTGTGTACAGGTGCATGCATGTGCACCGGGCAGGGACCCCAGGTGGGAGGCGTCCAGGAGATGTGGCTTTCTGGGGGCCTGGGACGTGTGGAGCGGCCTCAGTTGTGGACGGGAGCAGGCACGTGGCTGCTATCACGGCCTTCCTGTCCTGAGGGCCGCGGGCGGGCACCTCCCTTGGCCCTGGGAAATGTGGCCTCGTGGTCCTGCAGTGGACCGCCTGCTGGCCACTTGCTTGATGTCTGACACCGAGGGTTGGCCACGACTGGACGGACACTTCAGGGAGCCCACACTGCAGTGTGGGTGAAGCTGGGCGCAGGGGGCTGGTGGGAACGGCGGGGTTCTCTCTGGAGCCTGGCTCTGCGCCCCACACTAAGTGTGGACACACGGCATCTTATCGGTCCTGCCAAGAAGGAGAGAGGACGAGGGGGCTGGGAGGTGTCTGAAGAGTGAGGGCCCCCAGACTGGCACTTTCAGCTTGGGAGCCCCGGGATCCCACGTGGTCCCTGGCCCCAAGAGAGCCGAGGCCCTGGCCTCCGTTTCTCCTCCGGGAGCCCCGAACTCCTCGCGGTGGTGTCTGTGGGCTCCGGGGGGCTTTCTTTCTGAGTGTCTCCTGTGTTCGGTGAGTGTTGTGGGCAGGGCAGACGCGGGGCCACGTGAAGCCTGATCTTGCCCCGCCAAGGACAGGTGGTGACGTGGAAGAGGAGACCAAGGCTGGAGGCGGAGGGGCTCCTCCCAGGCCTGGATCGGGTGTCCGGTTGGAGAGTGGGGCGCCCCTCCCTGCTGGCCCCTGGCATCCAGGGGGGCCGTCCCAGTGCCGGGCTGGGGTCCTCTGGTGGGCACAGGGGTGGGAGGGAGAGCCCCCAGCAAGTAAGCAAAGCGCTGCCCCTTCTTGCAGGTGATGGGGAACCTGGGGCCTCTTCCCAACCTCTGCTCACCCACCCCAGGGTCCTGAGAGGCTCGTGGAGTCGGCCCCCCATCTCCTGTGGGGTCCTCCGCAGGTGCACACAGCCTGCTCCAAGCAGAGTCTCCAGGGGGGCGCCCAGGCACACTCAGCCGCCCACAATGGACTCGTTTTCTGCTCAAAATTCCCCAGACCTTCAGACCGTGCTTTTCCCCACCTGTCCCCAATGTGCAGAGTCTTCAGGCCCTGACACCACCCTGCTGTGACTGGGGATCAGACACAGCCCCCCATCAGACACAGCCCCCCATCAGACACAGCCCCCCATCAGGCACAGCCCCCCATCAGACACAGCCCCTGGCCTTCTGCTGTGAGTGACCTCAGGCCAGGGAAGCCCTCTTCAGTGGGCATCTCTCTACCAGGGTCTGGGTACCTCCCCCAGGATGCTTCTGGCGCCTCTGCTGGTTTTGCCAAGAGCAGGACCCCCCTCTCTGTAGCCCCCGGACTCTGACACCCCAGGGCCCGGGCTTGTCCTGGACCATCTGGGTGCCACCGTCCCCCGCCTGTCCTGACGCTGGGGGCCAGAGGGGAAGGGACAGGCCGTTGAACACCTGCGGCCCTTCCCTCCCGTCCTCCCCTCCCCTGGGAACAAGAAAACATTGCCCAACTGAGAAGGCAACTGGGATCAGAAATTGTTTTTCTCCTGAAATCGTGGCCTTTGGGTGAGCAAGTGTAGCTGAATCAGAAAAGCTGCGTGCTGAAGTCCAGCAGGTCCCAGGATCTCGGGCAGCAGTGGATCCCCCTTCCTTGGGGAATTCGAAAGTCAGGCAGACAGAGCTGAATCACTTCTCAGCATGGAGGGAGGGGCAGGCGCGACCCTCCAGGAAGCCCGGTCCCCGCCCCGCCGCCCCTCACAGGCTCGTGCAGTACCCGGAACCTCCAGGCCTGGCCCTCCCTGTGTTAGGGCTGGGGTGGGGGCCCCCCAGCCCCTGGGAGCTGTGGAACCATCCTTGGGCTGTGACCTGAGGGAGGCTGTGAAAACAGGCAACACAGCACCCAGCTTCCTGGCTGTGTGACCATGGGCAAGTTACATACCTCTCTGTTTCCTTACCTGAGAAAAATAGTTGTCGCCCTATACTTAGCTGCACCTGTGAATGAGAGACTGCTGGCATGTGTGCTGTGGAGGCGTTAGCTGTGATCCTTTTGAGTCTTTGATCCAGTGGAATTTATTTTGCTGTGAGAGGTGACGAATGGGTCCATTCCATCCTAGAGGACCATTTGGACACCGAGCAACACTGAGTTCCCCGTGTTTGGAGTCTCCCCGGCTTTCTGCTCTGTTCGCCTGCCTGCATCACGCTGTTTGATGGCGGTGGTTTTATGACCTGCTGCACCCGGCAGGACTAAACCTCTCGTTGCTTTTCTCTCGTGTCTTATTTATTTTCCATATAGACGTCAGAATAATTTGTTTGCTTCTACAGAAATCGATTGCTGTTTTTACTGGATTTCATTACATTTATGGTTGGACAAAGAGGCATCTGACGCCATCTCACCCCAGTGTCAGGCAGGGCTGTGGGCTCGCAACGCCCTCCCACAAGGTGGGGTCTGCTTCCGCCCTTGAGGGGCGCTTCCGGAGGCCTTGCCCTGGGAGCCAGGCTCAGGTGTGTGCCTGAGGCCCTGGGGAGGAGCCCTTCTAAATTCCTGACCCACAGAATCTGGGATCCTGAGAGATGAACCGCTTGTCTGGGGCCCGTTGCCTTTCTCTCTATTCTCCTGTCTTCAGCAGTGCTTTTTTTTTTTTTTTTTTTTTAATGTATTTATTTATGTATCTTTGGCTGCGCTGGGTCTTCGTTGCCACGTGTGGGCTTTCTCTAGATGCGGCGAGCGGGAGTTACTCCTCGCTGTGGTGCGTGGGCTTCTCATTGTGGTGGCTTCTCTTGTTGCGGAGCACAGGCTCTAGGCACGCGGGCTTCAGTAGTTGCAGTACGCGGGCTCAGTAGTTGTGGCTCGCGGGCTCTACAGCGCAGGCTCAGTAGTTGTGGCGCACGGGCTTATTAGTGGCTCCGCGGCACGTGGGATCCTCCCGGACCAGGGCTCGAACCCGTGTTCCCTGCATTGGCAGGCGGATTCTTAACCACTGTACCACCAGGGAAACCCCAAAGTTTGATTCTTGAGCTTGAGTTTCAGTGTCCTCTGGACGCACTGCTGCCCACCTGCCCTCACCCACGTGCTCCTGGGGTGGTGTCAGGGGGCAGGTACCAGGCCAGAGGCCACCTGCCCTGCCGCCCCTGACCTGCCGTCTGGCCACCCCTGGCCAGCAGGTCCAGGATATCAGGGTGGCCCAGTCCCGGGCCCAGGGTGGGGAGGTGGCAGCGGTGGCCAGGCTGCGGCCACGGCTGATGTCCACCCTGTGGACAGAAGGCCCCCGTGCCCGCCCTCCTAGCTCAGCCCGGCCTCCTGTGGTGCATCCCTGAGTCGGGGGAGCGGGACTGGCCCACACTCGGCTGGCAGGTGGCCCCGGGCCGGGCACGCCGTGCTCGATGAGTCCTCCTTGTGCCGGCCTTTGGTGCCTGCTGCACTCAGCCCGGGCCCACATTCACACCGGCCCCGGGGCCCCTGCAGCTCCACCTTGGGCTTCCCGGGTGTCTGCCCACGGCCACGGAAGCTGGTGACCTTGTCTGCGCGTGCGAGTCTGGCCTTGGCACCGTCCAGCAGTCACTATAGAGTGTCCCTCAAGGCCTGGGCCACGGCCTTGAACAGGGCCGACATGGTCACCGCCGGGAGCTGGCAGCATCGGGAGGGGACAGACAGCAAACCCGCATCCCACGTGCAGCGTCAGGCGAGGGGGCCAGGCCGGCGGGTCAGCGGTGCTTCGGCAGCAGCTTGGAAGCCGAGGGTGTGAGTGACCGAGGGTGCAGCCTGGCCTGTGGCTTTGACCCAAAAGGGCACTGGGCCTGGGGGAGCCGTGAACGGAGAGCAGCCTGGCCCAGTCTGACCCTGTAAGACTTTCCTCGTGCTGGGCGTGGTCTGCAGGGCCCAGTGGGGAAGAGGGAGACCTCTGGCTGGCGCCTGCTGGGCCCTTTCTATTGGTAGGAATTCTTGACTTAACCGTGTCCCAGGGTCATCAAGGTATTGTGCAGGTGCCCTGCGGAGGCTCTGTTGATCTGTCTTCACAGTGAGACCTACAGCCCCTGGTGGGTTTCCTGTAGGTGTGAGATGGGGGTGACATCCCAGTGTTTTCAATAAGGTTATGCAGTTTCCCACACTGGCCGCACACCCTGGCTCATGCAGGCCAGTTCCGGCTCCAAGTCCCCCCTCCCTGGGCCACACGCTCAGCCTTAACCCCTGTGGCTCCGGCCTGGGTGGGGCGGTCCTCTGGTTTCCCTGCGGTTGTTAAGACAGGCCCCCTGCACCCACTCACACTGCTACTGTTTGGATTAGAATATAGAATCTACTGATTAATTTGGGGAGAATTGACAACTTTGCATTACTGATTATATGGTATAGCCCTTCCTTAATCAGGTCTTTTAATTTTTTTCTCAGTGACATTTTTTTTTTAAATTTATTTTATTTTTGGCTGCGTTGGGTCTTCGTTGCTGCACGCGGGCTTTCTCTAGTTGCGGCGAGCGGGGGCTACTCTTTGTTGCGGTGCGCGGGCTTCTCATTGCAGTGGCTTCTCTTGTTGCAGAGCATGGGCTCTAGGCGCGTGGGCTTCAGTAGTTGTAGCACGCAGGCTTAGCAGTTGTGGCTCGCAGGCTCCAGAGCGCAGGCTCAGTAGTTGTGGCGCACGGGCTTAGCTGCTCCGCGGCATGTGGCATCTTCCCAGACCAGGGCTCGAACCCGTGTCCCCTGCACTAGAAGGCGGATTCTTAACCACTGCGCCACCAGGGAAGCCCCTCTCAGTGACATTTTATATTTTTTGCATGAACTTCTTTTGTTACATTTATCCCAAGAAATTTGAAATTTTTTATGTTACTGTACCTGATATTTTTTAAATGTTCATTTCTGTCTGTCACTAGTATGGAGGGAACAGTGGACTTCTTTCTTTTTTTTTTTTTTTTGGCCGCACCAGGTGGCTTGAGAGATCCCAGTTCCCCAACCAGGGATTGAACCCGGGCCCCCTGCAATGGAAGCGCGGAGCCCTAACCACTGGACCGCCAGGGAAGTCCCGACAATAGATTTCTTAATACTGGCCTTGTGTTCACCATCCGTGCTGAAATAAGTCCATTGATTAATTCTAATACCTGTCTTTAGATTCTTCATTGCTTTCTAAAAAATGAATCATTTGTTCAGTGCGTAACGACGTTTTTGGGTATTGTTTTTATTTTTAAAGACTTTATTTTTTAGAGCAGTTTTCGGTTCACAGCAAAATGGAGAAGAACGTGGAGATTTCCCATCTACCCCTGCCCCTCCCACACGCACCACCTCCCCCGTTATCACCATCCCCACCAGATGGGACACTTGTGACAAGTGAGGGACCTGCCTGGACACGCCATCATCACCCAAAGTCCGTCGTCTACCTTGGGGCTCACTCTTGGTGCTGTACGTTCTGTGGGTTTGGACAATGCAGAGTGACATGTTATCTACTATTGAAGTTTCGTAGAGTAGTTTCACTGCCCTAAAACCCCCTGTGCTCTCCTGTTCATCCTCCCTCCCCCCCGCCCCCGGCAACTCCTGATCTTTATACTGACTCCGTAGTTCTGCCTTTTCCAGAACGTCATAGAGTTGGAATCATACTACGTACGTAGTCTGCAGCCTTTTCAGATTGGCTTCTCTCACTTAGTAATTTGCATCTAAGTTTCCTCCCTGTCTTTTCATGGCTTGATGGCTCATGTCTTTTTAGTGCTGAATAATATTCCATTGTCTGGAGGGACCAGAGTTTGTTGATTGGAGTGCTGATGCTTTTATTTTTTCCTTTCTAAGTCCTATGGCCTGAACTTTTCCTCCTTGCTGCTCTGCACTGGCGTCGAATGCACCGTGGGCATCCTCCTGGGGTTTCCGTCTTAGGGGAAAGCTTTCAGCATTGAGTTCTGTGTTCGCTGAGGGATTTTTATAGACACCTTTTGTCTGGTTAAGGAAGTTCCTTCTCTTCTAGTTTGCTGAGTTATTTCTTAAATTATAACTAGAACTCTCCCTTAAGAGATGCTTGTTCTGCATCTATTGAGAGCATCACGTGACTTTCGTCCTTTATTTCACTAGCAAACCAGGCTGATGGACCTTCAGTTGTCCAACCAGCCTTGCTTTCTGGGACGGACCCTCCTGTGGTGTACACGGGTGTCTTGTCCGGGTCCCTGAGCCCGTGTCCTCGGGGGCTGTCCTCCAGGGTGTGGCTCAGGCCCCCAGCCTTTCCCTCCGTCCCGCCTCCTACACGGAGCCAGCAGGTTGCCGTCGTCTCCCTGATTCTTGGGTAGATTCGCAGGTGAAGCCACCTGGGCTCCTGATCCCCCAGATTTGGCCGGGAGAGTCTGTTAGTGGCCTCCCCTGCCCCAGTGTGTGCACTGATGATCAGGTCCTGAATCTGACCCCTGACCCCGACCCACACCATGTGAGGGCATGGCTGGGGTCCTGACCCCTGACCCCGACCCCCACCATGTGCGAGGTGTGGCCGAGGTCCTGGCTAAGTGCCAGGGGCTTCTCCCACCTCCTGGGCTGGGGTCGGGGGCACGCCAGCAGCCCAGACCCCCGTTGGCTGCTTTCCTTCCCGTCCTCCCTGGGCTCTGGGCCTTGGCGCCTGCCGGTTCTGAACAAAAGCACCAGGAGGCTAAGACTCCGCGCTCCCAATGCAGGGGGCCCAGGTTCGATCCCTGGTCAGGGAACCAGATCCCGCATGCATGCCGCAACTAAGACCGGCGCAGCCAGGTAAATAAATACATACATACATACAGTGTGGTCATTCAGTTTAAAAAAAAAAAAAGAACCAGAAGGTTTGTCTGTAATTTCTCAGCGGGGCTGGAAAGGTTACAGCGCCCGGGCCTTTGAAGCAGAACTCGCAAGGCCAGGAGGGGCCGGGCCGCAAGGCTCGGGCTGCCAGGGAGCGGGAGCGGGGGTGGGGGAGTGGGTTAGGCCGGGGCGGTGCCGCTGAGGCCGGCAGGGGGCGCTGGTGGCCATGGGCACCTCGGAGCTGGGTCCCCGGTCCCCTGGCCTCAGAAGCAGCCTTCTTTCCCAAGCCAAGAGCTGGCAGCAGCGACCTTTCCAGGCCAGCCAGCGCTCCTTGGCACTGACCTTGGATCTGGCTTGAGGGCGCCGACCCTTTTCCAGCAGGAGGGTGACCCCGACCTCCCCTGTCCCGGCCAGCACCGGGCTGAGTGGCACCTGTGTCATGGCTCCACGCCCCGTTCTGCAGCAGGGACAGCGGCTTCAGGGGGCAGCGGCCATAGGGGTGGGGGAGCTTTGGGGAGCGGCCGGCCTGCGTGGGGCTCACCCGGGGCCGGGACGGGGCGGAGGGGAGACGGGGGCGACAGAGGCCAGAACCACTTCGGGGCCTCGGCAGGGGCCAGAGGCCAGACATGGTGGGCAGTGGACGGGTGTGCGGGCGGCGTACCCTGCTGGGCGGGCCTTGCCCGTGGGGGGCCAGGTCAGTACTGCCGACTTAGCCCCGGCGGCCGACGCCCCTTCCCCGCTCACACGGCCACTCTGAACCCACCACGGCTTAAATCTGAGGCCAGGCTCCCTGAGCTGTCGGGGAAAGCCCAGCCCGGTGGGCACTGCGGGAAGCAGCCCTGCGGGGTGGCCGGGCCACAGTCCTGAGGAAGGGGCAGAGAGGGCACAAGGGGCCGTGGGCGCTGGGCGGCGTCTGCGGGAGCCCCCAGGCCTTGGCCCCCGCCTGCCTCTCAGCCCCTCCTCGGCCCTTGTCTTGTCCCCTCAGGCCGGGACCCGCTCCTGTTCCTGCAGACCCTGCAGACGCTGTGGTCCACTCGGGAGCTGGGACAGGTGAGCACTCGGGGTGTGGGCACCTGGCCGCCAGCCTCGGCAGGCTGCCGTGTCCGAATGTTCTGGGGAATGCCTGGGATTGGAGCCGTGGGACGAGGGCTGCCGGACGCTCAGAGCAGGCAGGGAGGGCCTGTGCCCACCATCAGCTTCCGGGCAGCGCGGGGCACCTGCCAGGCCTCGCCTGCCGCCCCCTCTCCCAGAGGGGCAGCAGGACAGCCCGTCTGGACAGCGGGGGGGATGCGTGTGGTCCGGCGGGAGGTGCTCTGGCGGGGAGGCTGCCAGGGTCTTCCACGGCCACTTGGGGGTCCTGCAGTGGCAGCCGCCACTGCCCAGACCGTGTCCCGCCGTGGCCTGTGCCGGGAGGGCACCTCTGCCTCGCGGCCCCGAGGTGGTGCAGCTACCGGGCCCTCGGCCGCTCCTTTCCTGCACGTTGCTCCCTTGCGGCAGCGAAAGGGCGAGGGAGGCTGCCCTGGCTCCTGGGGAGGACGGGCCGCGGGGAGCACGCGCGGCTGGAGGGAGAGGGCCCCCCCCTCGTGCCAGCCTGGCCTCCAGCTGCCCGCCGAGGGCGGGCGGAGCGCCCAGACCTGGGGCAGGCTGGGCGGGCGGGCGTCCGGAGCAGGTAAGCTCCAGGCTTGCACAGCGCTTCGTGGTGGAGGAGGGCCGGCAGCCGGCCTTCTCTCCGGACGGGCCTGGGCCCCCCGCACGGCTGAGCTGCAGGGCCTCGGGCAGTCAGCGGCCCGTCCACGGCCTGCGCTTAGGCCTGCGAGCGGCCGTCTCTAGCCGTCAGCTGGAGAATCCAGAGTTTTTGCAAAAGCCAGACGTTTTTTGATTTTCCAGTTTCGCGCCCTGTGGCTTGAGGGTGAGACTCAGGAAACAGGGCTGTGGTGCTGTTCAGCCTTCCTGTTGGGAGCGGGCTCGTTGTGAGGTTGTATTCTCTGCCCTGGTGTCACGGTGAGCCGGCTTGTGAGCTGGGCTGGAGAGGACCCTCCACCCCTGTTCACTGAAGGCAGGAGCCAGCGGCCCGCAGAGCCTGAGGACGAGCCGGGCACTGCCCCGGGGGCAGCAGGGCGCGGGTGGTGCGGGGAGAGGGGGGGGACCTGCAAATGAAGCCTGGGGGCGGTCTCCCTAACGGTTGTGCCTGGGCAGAGTGTCTGTCTCCGGATTTATTTCTCTGGGAAGCGTCCGCTTCCTCCACGTCACCACGGTTTCGGCCGGAGGTCCCTCCCGGTTCCTGACCCCCGAGTCTCCCGGCAGCGCTGCCCCTCCCCCGGCCTTGTGCCTCTTTCCTGGGGCTGATCTCAGCCTTCAGGTAGCCGGACGCCCAAGTCATCGGTTTCCAGGAGTCTTGGTTTCCGATGCTGCATTTAACGCCGCACCTTCCCCCCGAGTTCTGTTCGTCGCCGGTTTGATGTGTAGGAGTCCATCGTCCTTCTTGTTTTCTGATTTTCACTGTGTCTCCTTCGACTAACCTGTTGTTCATTTCCAAAGAAACACAGGGCTGTGTCTTGATGTCGGTTAGCTGTTTGCTTCTGGCTGTGAAGGAGCCCGGTCCATCTGTTTTGATTTTTGCACAGGACAGGCTTGTTTTGTGGTTAGTTATGTAAATGCTCTGAGTTCCCTA
This sequence comes from Balaenoptera ricei, assembly GCF_028023285.1. NCBI lineage: Eukaryota > Metazoa > Chordata > Mammalia > Artiodactyla > Balaenopteridae > Balaenoptera > Balaenoptera ricei. The sequence goes on along the minus strand of NC_082644.1, from coordinate 122,669,006 downwards.
CTTGGCGAAAGCTCCCGCCTGGAGGGGACACACGTTTGCTCACCAGAGCTTGTCCTGGGTTCCTGTGATCAGCCGGCACCACGCTGCCCAGTGTCCAAGCTCGGACATGTGTGATAACCAAGGGCCCAGCAGCTGGAGATGCGGTGGCTCGAGCCCTGAGGACGAGGGTGCAGATGAGCCAGGGTGTCCTGGGGGCCAAGGGAGCAGCGGAGGGACCCAGGGGGCGGCCGCGTGAGAACAGCTGGAGCCCAGCAGAGCACGTGGAGCTTTCGGGGACCGGACAGGACAGGGAATCTGGAGACGGGGGGGGGAGGCCAGAGGGCGGGAGGGAGGGAGAGAGGAGGTCAGCCAGGGTCTCAGAGCCGGGGATCTGGAGGATCATCGACACGGACGCTGAGCCCACCACGCCAAGGGCAGGGGTAGCACGGGGCCAGACGTAAACCCCTGGGGCCCAACCCTGGTGCGTGAGGTCCACCCCAGGGCTGCAGCTACCACTCAGGGCCACTTGCGTCTTATTCTTTACTTAGTTTTGATTATTCTTTTCTTTTATAATTTTAGACATATTTATATTCTATTTTCATTCCCAAACCGATATCTTATTATTCTTTATTCTTAGAGCTTTAATCGCCCTGCTTGTGGTCATCACTCATGGTGAATTGTTCCTTGTGTGTCCTGTCGTTTTTCATTGCGAGCTCACCTTAGTGCAGCTTTTTCCCTCTGGCGGCTGAGGGCCAGGTCCCCAGGGGCGTCCCCAGGACCAACCTCCTGAGCACACGTGGAAATAAATCCAAATCCAAAGGCCAGAGCTGGGTCCTTCTAGACCTTTCCTTTTCCCAAGCAAGGGGTGTGGTGCTGATGGAGACCCCACCCCCTCCTCGGGCAATGCTGGATGGTGGCCCCCAGGCTCTGTGGGAACCGCGGCCCCCTGCTGGTGCCCTTCAGACCCCTGAGAGGTGTGTGTGGCCTTCCCCATCCGTCCTGGAGGGTGACAGCTGTCCTCAGGGTCTGTTTGAGGCCATCTCAGGTGAGTTCCAACAGCCACAGCGAGGGCAGCCCCTTCCAGAGCCCCTTCCCCTTGGGTGCGAGGGCTTCGGCCCCCTGAGCTCACACCTGACGCCTGCAGCTCCACCCTGCGCCGGACCCCAGCAGGTCCTCGGTCAAGGGAGCTGCAGTGACCTGAACCACTGGAGCGGGCAGGGCGTGGCGGGCTGGCCGTGCACAGGGCCCCGCTGGTCACGCAGAGGACGCCCGGCTGCTCTAGAGACGGTGGTGAAATGCACGTTGTCCCCCTGGACGTGGGTGTTGGGGAGCACACCTGTTCTTGTCTCTGTCTTTCGGCTTTTACGTGTCTCCCAGAGCTTCCCAGCACAGGAGGTAGAAAAGTAAACAAAAGGCATTTTTCAGTTGGGGTTTTTTCCTTTTTTCCATTTCCCGTTGCTTGCTGGGCCCTGCTGACCTGTCACCGTCTCTGAAGGGCCAGCGCCATGTCCCATGCGTGCCACGCGGGTGGTCAGGGCACAGAGGAGCTCCGCCCAGGGTCTGGCCTAGGGAGCAAGCCCCAGCCTTTGCAGGACCATTGGCCTGGACGGTCCCTGTGCCCGGCCTGGGTGCAGCGGACCAGGAAGGTGTGGGCGGCTCCGTGCGGGTGGGGGAGGCCGGCAGGAGGACCCACCACAGCGAGGCCTTGTGTCTCCACAGCTCCGGGAGGAAGCCCAGAGGGGGTTCGCCGCCCTGGAGGACCCGCTCGCCGCCCTCCTGGACATGCTGGACGGCAGCCGGGGCTGGCGGGGGAAGGGCCCCTCCCTGGAGGCCTGGGTCGCCCGCGAGCTGAAGCGCTGCTTGCAGGCACAGCCGTGCCCGGGGCCGGCCCGGGTGAGCCCTGCCCGCGGCCCACAGCCTGCCCCTTCCCAGCCCGTCCAGGCTTCGGCACGGGGTTCCCACGTGCACCTGGCCGGGCCCCTGCGGCCTGTGGAGGTCGCCCACGGTGGTCGGGGGCTCTCGACCTCCCGAGAGCCACACGCCGGGCCGACCTCAGCTTCCTTGCCTGTGCCCCTGCCCGCCAGCCCCTGCCCACCAGCCCCTGCCCACCCACAGCGTCCACCCACTGGCTCTGAGCTGCAGGTGCTGGCCACACTAGGCCTGCCCAAGCACCAACCCCCTGCCCGCGTCAGGCCCCGTGACTCCGGCTGCCGCCTCCACTGAAGCTGGGTCTGGGGCCTCCAGGGCAGCCCAGGGCTGAAGCAGCTGCAGGCCCGTGCGGTCAAGCTCCTCGCCGAGAGCCCCCCCGGCCTCGTGGAGCCGCTGGTCAGCATCTTCCAGCTGCAGGACGCAGACCGGAGCCCCCTGCTGGCTCACGTCCACCGGCTGCACCAGGAGGGCAAGTTCAAAGAAGTGAGTGAGACCCTCGCTGTGGCTCTGGGCCTCTCGTCCACGGGCCGAGCCTCCACGTGGGTCAGCGCGGTGGGCGGGAGCCAGGCTGGGGCTCGAGGCGCCTAGCCCAGAAGTGTCCCCTCCGCCCTCCAGCGTGGGGGGCCTTGCAGGGGGCCTCAGGTCTGGTGTGCAGGGTTTCGGGGACCAGCCGCCCTGGGGACCATGTCAGGTTCGTGCCTGGTGTGGAGGCCCTGGGAGCCCCTCACGCTGACCGACTGAGAAAGAGGCTGGGTACAGCCCCCCACACCCTGCCTGGTCTGCACCACGCGCTCAGGGCCCTTCCTCCCCAGGTGCCCGCCGGCCTCTCCCCCTCGGTCAGTGGCGTGGGGACGCCCAGCTCTGGCCCAGAAGCCTGCGTGGCTGTGGCCCAGCTTCCTTTGTTAACTCCCAGAATTGCTCTCGGCGGGGCTGAGGAGTGCAGGTACGGGAGAAGCTAGCCGCAGTCTCTGTGCCCTGGGCCCAGATCGGACCCGGGGCCCGCTTCTCTCTTCTCCCGCCCCTGCCCAGACTCCCCCCAAGGTCACTTGGTCCCGTGTTGGCCTGGCCTGGGGGTGGGGAGCCGAGGCCCCTTGGGGCCCAGCTGCCGCTCCATGAGGACAGACCCTCCCTGCGTGGGGGGCCCTGAAGCCACGACCACGCCAGGCCGGGGGACTGGCCACTGTGCTCTAGTCCTGGTCGGTAACAAAGCACCTGTCCGGGCATCTGTAGGCTGCCCTCGGCCTCCCGGACCTGTCGTGCAGCCCTGCCCCAGAGCTGGGGGCTGCGCTCTGGGTGGTGCCCACCCCTGCCTGTTCGCTGGGTCCCTCGGACTGGGTCGGGCCAGTGGTGGTGACCCTGTGAGGGTCTGCATCCCAAGGGCCCTGCTGGCTCCCACCCCGGGGACCGGCCCCGGCACACCTGTGGTTTTCAGAAGATCAGTTGTGGGGCATCGTGCTGGCTTGGGGCAGATTCTCAGCCGCGTCAGTCAGGAGTCCCCAGTGTGTGCGACGCGTGTGGGTTGGGGGCCGCCCGAGGGGGAGGGCGTTTTGCTCCCTTGTCGTGGGAAGGGCTGGGCCAGGAGGGCGAACGTGGGGCTTAGAAGGCTGCAGGTCTCTGGGTGGGAATTTGGGGGCTTTTGGAAGCTCGGTGGGTTTGCTGAGTCTCCTTTGTGAGCAGCACTGGTTCTCATTTAAGCCCAGAAGGTTCTGAGACGAAGAGGGAGCTCTGAGGTCACGGCCCAGTGTCCCCGGGCCTGGCCGGGTTCACCGGGGGTGAACCGTCTGTGGGTGTGGTCGGGCGCGGCGGGGCCCACGCGTGAGCAGTGAGGAGGCGCTGTCAGTGCAGCTCTGAGCTGTGCTGCAGGCGCAGGGGGCCCGGGGCTCCTCGCGCCCCGAGATGCGAGATTCGCGATGACCTCGCAGGGCAGGGGAGGTGGGGCAGCCCCGGGCGCCCGGCTCAGAGGTGCCCTCCCCCCGGGTGATGAGTCCAGCGCCCAGGGACCAGAGGCTCGCTCCGGGCTCACCTCCCCCGCTGCCTCGTGGGGCCCAAAGATTGTGGCGCCAGGGTGCCAACAGGCGTGGGGCGCGGCCGGCACCCAGGCAGGGGCCCTCTTCCCGGCGAGGAGGCCCGTCGGGACAGAGGTGTGCGGCCCAGGCCCAGGTGGAGGACGTGCCGCGCGGCCACGGTGGCGGCGCAGGGACCGGGCGCCCGGCTGCTCGGGGCTCGGCCGGGGCTGAACGGGCGCCGAGGCAGAAGGCGGGCTGGTGTGTCGCGTCTCCTGTTACGCTCAGGCCTTTCAAAGAGCGTCTGGGCGGCCGAATGCGCCTCCCTCGCGCTCTGAGGCAAGACTTGCACACAAAGGGGGCTCTTGTCCCGCACAGGCCCCTCGTGCGAAGAAAGGCCATTGTCCCCGAGCGGGGCGGCCCGGCAGGCAGTACACGCTCCAGTGCCCACCGCCGCGCCGCCGAGGGGCCGCCTTCAGGCCTGTCCGCTCGGATTAGCGGGGACTCACGACTTAATGCGCTGCGATATTTCATGTCGAGGGCGGCGGCTGGCCCCGGCCGCGTCAATGCCTGCTTTTGTCTGCTGCATTATTTTATTTACATTTTTTAAACAGCTTATCAAGGTAAAAAGATAGCTTTGCTTTAAAAAAAAAAAAAAAAAAAAGGCCCCTTGGCTCCAGGCCCGTGCTGAGCCGCCGAGGATGGAAGGCCCGTCGGCCGTCCCGGGGTCCGGCCGCCGGGTCTGGGCACCTGCCCGGCCCCCCTGCTGGCCGAGCGGGCAGTCGGGCGTCAGTGCAGGGCTCTTCCCGCTGTCACCGCCCCAGCCCCTCTGGTCTTCTTAGTTACTTTCCCCCAAAGCGGCAGCTCTGGGGTCTGTCTGGTCAGAGGTCCCTGCAGCCCTGCCCTGGACCAGCCGCAGCGCAGCCCCCTTCTCGTTGGCTGGCTCTCAGCCTCCTGGGCGGAGGTCAGGGAGGCCCGCGAGGCGCCAGGTGGGCCCGGCCCTGGGCAGTGTCCATCCGCAGGTCCCGGCCACTACCCTCCTCCCATTGGGCCTGCTCCCCGGCCTGGGTCTGGAGCCAGTTGCAGGGACCTGGGCCAGCAGGCGATCTTCCTGCACCCGCGGGGCCCCCCACGTGGCCGCGAGGCCGGTGGTGAGCCGTGGGCAGCCTGGCCTGCTGGCCCCTCAGCAGAGAAGTGACCAGAGTCCAGTTCTCAGCCGGGCCAGTAGATCCAAGGTGGAGTCCAGGCCGGGGGCTTCCTAGAGGAGGAGGTTCTGCTGCCAGGTAACCGTGGCCACCCCCGATGGAGTCAGGGCGCCCTCCCGTGGCCGGGTGAGGCCAGACGGTGCCCCTCCTCTTCTTCTGCACCCCCAGCCTCCAGGCCACAGAGCCCCCCAGGGCTGCAGGGGCAGGATGAGGACACTTCCCAGACTGTCCCTGGGGGTGTCCATGGCCTTCCAACCCTGGATGCTCTGGCCACACCCCTCAGTGTCCACGCAGGCTGCCTGGCCAAAAGAGGGCAGCCTGGGTGCACAGAGGCTCCAGCCTGGCCTGGATAGAGGCTGGCTGCCCTGGAGGAAGCAGGCAGAAGGGAAGGGGACCCAAACCCCCTGACAGCGTCGTCCTGTGACCAGGGCTGTGCCCCCCTCACGGGGGGGGGGGGGGGGGGGGAGGGGGCGCGGCGGGCGGCCTGTTGAGGAGCTGGAGCCTCAGACGATGGAGGCCGACAGCCCAGCAGAGTGGTGAGAAGCAGGGGCTCACCTCGCTGCCCCCCCTCCCCTCTCCCAGGTCACTGCCCAGGGCCTGATCTGGAGGGTGGGAGGGTCCCAGGCCCCCAGTCGTCCCTCCCACGGCCTCTTCTCCAACCGTGGCATGACGCGAGCAAGCCCAGGTCCAGATGTTGGCCCTTCAGGAGCCTGGAAGCCAGGCAAGGGTCCAGCAGATGCAGGACACTGGGGACGGGGTTCTGACCACCCCAGTTTCTGAATAAAGTGTGTGAGGCCGCCAGTGTGTGCACTCTGGCCTTCTTGTATGAGGGTCCAGATCTCCCTCAACTTCTCGGGGGTTTCCCGTCCAGAAGAGGTCAGAGCCATCCTGTGAGGCTGGAGTGGTGCCCAGGAAGGTCCCCACGTGGTGGCACCTGCACCCTGCCCACAGCGCTGGGCCCCTCCCCCAAGCCCTGCACCCTCTCCTCAACCCTGGCTCCTTCCCTGGCCCCGCCCCAGCCCCTCCCCCATTTCTGCTTTATCCCCCTCGCCCAAGCCCTGCACCCCCTTCCCCTGGCCCTGGGCCCCCTGGGGCCTGGCCGAGGCTGAGCTCCTGGACACCGGCCAGGCCGCGGGTCCAGGCCTCCACCGGAGCAGCCTTTCCCAGGCCGCTATTTTGGGCCTTCTGTGAGCTGCAGGGGGCGGGGCCGGGCTGCCCGGCTAGTTATTTTTGCTCATAATGGGAGCACGATGTATGGAAATTATTAATAGCAGAGCGGCCTGCGCTACGTGCGGGCGCCCAGGGCCGCACCATTTCCTCTGCTGAGTCGGGGGTGGGGGGGGGGGTCACGCGCCCCGCGCAGGGCAGGCCGCTCAGCGTGCCCACTGCCCCATCTGAGGGGCTGCTTGGGAGGGTGGGGGGGTTCAGAGCCAGGAGCTCTGTGGCTCCTGGGGCAGCTCTCTGCGTGCCCCCAATGCACGACCACGCCGGTCCCGCTGCCATGGACCTGGAGCGAGCCTGCCCCGTCCGACGACTCCTAGTCACTGGGGCACGCGGTGTGGCTTGTGGAAAGGGTTCGGAGGCCTGAAGGAGCCCCGCGTGTCAGAGCCGCCGCGGTCCCTCGGGCCTCCCGGGCGCACAGAGTCGCACCCGCCCTCGCTGTGGGCCCCGTGAATGGTGGGAGGGGATACTCCCGGCAGGCGTGGGGACAGCGGCGTGCGCCGTGTGCAGGCCCCGTGGCCAGGGGATGGGGGCTTCTGCCCCCCCGCCGCGTCCTCCACCCTCTCATCGGCAAGCCAGGACCCAGGCCACCTGGCTCAGCACACACTTTGCGGCCCCAACCAGGCCGCACCCCAGTCTGGAGGGCACAGGGCTCGTTCCACCCGCCCCACCGCGTGCGGGGCCTGGCTCAGCACAGGGGGCTTGTGGGCTGGAGCGCTGCCCGATTTCCGGCCGCTTGGCCCGGGGCCACATGGCTGGAACTGGACCGGCCCCGTGGCTGTGCCTGCAGCTACTGGGCGGTGACGGTGACGGGGTGGGAGTGGGGGCTGCAGAAGGGTGGGAGCCCGCCACCTGTGGCACCGCCTGTCCCCCAGGCCCAGTGTCATCCGGTCCCTCTGTGTTTCCCAGGCCATCGTGCTGGGGACAAAGCTGCGGCTGCAGGCAGATCTTGATGTTGAGAAGGTAAGGGTCGTTCTCATGCAAACTGCATAGCTTCCAGCTCGAGTAAGGTCCAGGCCTCCAGAAACATGGTGTAGGGAGGGTCCCTCCCAGAGGGTCCCTCCCCCTGAGCCCTGAGCTTTGCTCCCCACACGGCGGGGCCAGGGCGCTGGAGGGCAGGGGTCACATGTGACTACCTGATCATGTGAGGAGGGTCCAGGAGTAGGGGAAGGGAGGGACCAGCAAGGGCCTGTGCGTGGTCAGCAGGCATTAGTGTAATGTGCTCAGAAAGTGGCCAATCACCAGGAGCCGACCAAGCGTTCCTTCTCTGCTCTGGGGTGGCTGGAAGGGTTCTCAGGAATGGGGGTTCCCATAAGGACCGCCCACCTGGAGCCCTGGTTTGGCAGATGGGCCTCTGTCCAATCTGGGCTCCAGACAGCCTGACCTATGCGACCACATGCGGGAGGGAAAGGCAGGTGAGGAGGAGTCTTCTGCAGGGGCCACTGGGAGGGGGCTTTGTCGAGACCTGGTTCTTTCAAGGGGAATGGCCAGTATGTCCCAGTGCCCAACACCACGGCCAGGGGCTCCCTTGGGGCCTCCCTGAGGGCTCAGGCAGCTTGGGGGTCTTGTAAGCTTGCGCCAGGCCACGTGCTGGTGCCATCTTGCCCATGACGGGCATTTCTGGGCCAGCAGGGCCATGGCCGGTAGTTGGTCTCCATCCTGCCCACCCCACCCCGCTCGGTGAAGACAAGCGGACGATGGGGCCCCTCCAGGAACCCCCTTGTCTCTTGGAGCCTCTCATCCTTCCCGATGGAGATGGGGTGACCACAGAGCCCCCCAGCGACGGGGCCCAGGGAGCAGCGGGGCCTGTGTGTATGTGCAGGGACCCGAGCATGGGGCGCAGGCTGTGAGCCAGGCGCGGGGCTTCACGAGGTCCTCAGACAGTCGGTTGGGCCCCCAAGCTCCCCGGGGGAGGCAAGTTGCATGGACCAGCCTCCAGGTCCCTTGGTTCTGATGCTCTGGCCACTGCCTGCACTGGGTTGGAAGTGAGTCTGGCGTCTTGGGTGCGGTGGACCTGCGGCCTGAAGGTGTGTTTCCCCGCAGATGTGCATTCCCCTGCTCCTCCAGGACAAGGCAGACCTTGTGGAGCGCTACGTGGATGGCTTTCCCGACCTCCAGCGGAGGCTGCTGGCCCTCCTGGACTCCTGGTGCCAGCCCGCCTTTGACATCAGAGTCGTCGCCAGGTGAGCCCCATGGGGGCCCAGGGTGGGGTGGGGGCAGGGACTTGGCAGGGGCAGCAGGCACGTGGGAAAGTCACCCCACACCCCACACCGCCTCGCCAGGTGAGCCCCGGCCAGGTCGGCAAGGGTCCTGCTTCGGGAGCCAAGAGGCTGGGCTGGCATCCACCGGGTGAGAGAGTTTAATGCTCTGAGATGAACACAAATAATTCTCCACGGGGACTCCTTCCTTACGCAGTCCTGGAAGTCATATCTCTTATCCATTCACTGGTTCCTTCGTTTCTGCCTTCACGTAATAAATCTTTGTGGAGCGCCTGCTGTGAACCCTATCCCAGCAGTTACAGAGAAGAGGCAGCATGCCAACAGGGAGCCCACGTGTGTGCGTGTGCGTGTGGCACCAGGGCGTCCCCTGAGCATGGGCATCTGGAAGGAGAAGGGCTTCCTCCCACCTCCCTGGGGTGGCTGAGGGGGAGTGCGCTGGGACTGCCAAGGCTCCTTGGGCACCTGTCCACCTGTCCCTCAGCAGGCAGCGGGGCTGGGCGCTCTGTCCACGCGCCCTGCAGCCCGGACCATCCCACTTGAGAGTCAGGCCTTGGGCTCTGGCGGCAGGCCTCCCTGGACCCTCCCTCCCCTGGAGCTGGGTGTTTCCTCGTCCCTAGAATGGGACTAATTCTGTCTCAAAGGGCTGTTGTGACTTCACACCCTATGAAGTGGACAAAGCAGCAGGCCAGGCACACGTTGTGTTGCTGCCATTGCTTTTATTATGTATTAAAAAGGAGAGAGAAATGCAGGTGGAGCAAACAAGAGTGTGTACGGACGGGGAAGTGGGGAGACACACGGGTGGAGAGTGGGAGGGTCCCGTGAGTTAGATTTAACTGTGGATATTTAATGATTTTTTAAATCGTATTTAATGATTTTTTTCGATGTCCTCGTGCTATGCTCTGAAAGGGCTCAGAAGCAGTGACGTCCCCTAGCCGTGAGCACGCCTAGCAACCAGATCTTGGCTTCTAGACACCGTTCTCCACTAAAAGGAACAGAGGCTCCTTGGGGAGTAGACTGAGAATGAAAACAATAACCCAGCGTGAAAGCATTGGTAACAGAGCCCAAGACCTCGGATTTCTAAAAATACATGAGTCTGTGGGGCTTCCCTGGTGGCGCGGTGGTTAAGAATCCGCCTGCCAATGCAGGGGACACGGGTTCGAGCCCCGGTCCGGGAAGATCCCACGTGCCGCGGAGCACCACGACTACTGAGCCTGCGCTCTAGAGCCCGCGAGCCACAACTACTGAGCCCGCGTGCCACAACTACTGAAGTCGCACACCTAGAGCCTGCGCTCCGCAGCAAGAGAAGCCACCCCAGTGAGAAGCCCGCGCACCACAACAAAGAGTAGCCCCCGCTCCCGGCAACTGGAGAAAGCCCGTGAGCAGTAACGAAGACCCAACACAGCGAAAAATAAATAAATTAAATAAATAAATTTTTTTAAAAAAGAAAGAAAACCAACAACCGGATTTTAAAAATGGACCAAAGATCCAGATACCTCACCAGAGAAGATACACAGATGACAAATAAGCACATGAAAAGATGCTCTACATCATATGTCCTCGGGGAAATGCAAATTAAAACAATGAGATATCATGACGCCCCTATTAGAATGGACAGAATCCAGAACACTGACATCGCCAAATGCTGGCGAGGATGTAAAGCAACAAGAACTCTCATCACTGCTGGTGGGAATGCAAAATGGTGCAGCCACTTTGAAGGACCGTTCAGTGCTTTCTTACAAAACTAAACACATTCTTGCCATATGACCAAGCCATCGCGCTCCTTGGTATTTACCCAAAGACATTGAAAACCTCTGTCCACACAAAAACCTGCACTTGAGTGTTTATAGCAACTCTATTTATAGTTGCCAAAACTTGGAAGGAACCAAGATGTCCTCCAGTAGTTGGATGGATAAATAAACTGTGGTCCATCCAGACAATGGAATATTATTCAGAGCTAGAAAGACATGAGCCATCAAGCCATGAAAAGACAGGGAGGAAACTTAGATGCAAATTACAAAGTGAGAGAAACCAATCTGAAAAGGCTACTGCTGTGAGATTCCAGCTACATGACATTCTGGAAAAGGCCAAGCTATAGAGACAATAAAAGGATCAGGGATCATGGAGAGGGAGGAACAAATAGGAGAGCACTGAGGATTCTTAGGGCAGTGAAACTACTCTGTATTTCACTGTAATCGTGGGTACCTAGGCACTTGTCAAAACGCATAGAATGTACGACACCAAGATTGAGCCCAAGGCAAACCATGGACTGTGGGTGAGGATGACGTGTCCAGGTGGGTTGATCACTGTGACAAGTGGACCATCTGGTGGGGATGCTGGCAGTGTGTGTGGTGTGTCCCCACACGGGGAACCTCCGTGCTCTGCTCAGCTTTGCTGTGAACCTAAAACTGCCCTAAAAAAAGTAAAATCTATTTTTTCAAAAGTTAATACACCATGATCTAGTGGGATTTATTTAAGGAACGCGAGGTTGGTAAAACATTTAAAAATCCATCGTCATTCACCCTGTCAACAGATTGGATAACAAAACTATGTAAGCATCTCAATGTATATAAAAATTAAAAAATTCAAACCTTATTTATGATAAAAACTCCCAGCAAACTACAAATATAAGGAAACTTCCTTCATCTGTTAAAGGATAGTACTGAAAATAAAAAGAAAACTACAGCAAGCATCATTTTTTCTCTACGTTTTCTTAAAGTATGATTACTATATAATGAACTCTGTGTTCGGAGTGTGTAATTCTGTAACTTTTGATGTATGTATGTGTCCACGAAACCATCACCACAATCCAGGTACTGAGCACATCCCCCCACCATCCCCTGAGGACCGCTGATCTGCTTTGTGTTACTGTAGATTCCTTTTCATTTTCTAGTACATTATGTAAGTGGAGTTATGTCGTATGGCTTCTGTCCCCCAGCACAATTATTCTGAGATTCATCCACATTATTTCATTTCTTCGTGCTGAGTGGTGTTGCCGTGTGTAGCTGCACCATGCTTTGCTTATCCATTCACTCATCGATGGATGTTTGGGTGTTTCCAGGTTTTGTCTGTTACACACACCACTGCTGTGAACATTCGTGCCCAAGGCTTTGCGTGGACGTGTGCCTTCATTTCTCTTGGGTGAACACCCTGGAGTGTGGTGCCTGGGTCATGTGATGCGTGTGGATTAATTTTTTGAGAAACCGTCAAATTGTTTTCCAGGGCGGCTGCACGTTTCCCATTCCCTCCAGCAGCAGGCGAGAATCGCCAGCCCTGCATCCTCGCTGGCCCGCGGCCTGGTCAGCCTGCAATGTCCGCGGTTCTAATGGGCGTGGAGTGCTATCTTCTTGTGCTTTTCATTTGCAGTCCCTAATGGCTAAGGATGTAAAGTGTATTTTCATTTGCTTATTTGCCATCTGTGTGTCTTCTTTGGTGAATTAGCTGCTCCATCTTTTACACTTCTTTTTTTCTTGTAATATTTTATTTATTTATTTAATTTGGTTGCACTGGTCTTATTTGTGGCAGGCGGGCTCCTTAGTTGTGGCATGCAAACTCTTAGTAGTTGCGGCATGCATGTGGGATCTAGATCCCTGACCAGGAATCGAACCCAGGCCCCCTGCATTGGGAGCTCACAGTTTAACCACTGCACCACCAGGGAAGTCCCTACACATTTTTTAATTAGGTTGACTGTCTCATTACTGAGTTTTGAGAGATTTAGAAATATAATCTGGGTTAAAGGCCCTTATCAGACATGTTATTTGCAGACGTTTCACCCTGTGGTGCATCTTCTCATTCTTTTAATGATCTTTCAAAGAACAAAAGTTCTTAATTTGTTGAAGTCCAGTTTATAAAATAAAAAAAATTTTGCATCATGCTCTTAGTATCATAGCTAAGAAATCTTTGCCTAACTCAAGGGCACAAACATTTTCTCCTGTTTACTTCTAGAAGTTTTATAACTTTAGGTTTTACATTTCCATCTATGGCCCATTTTTGGATAATTTTCATATGGGGTGCTAGGTGTGGATTGAAGTTCTTTTTTTTTTTTTAACAGCTGATGTCTAATTGTTCTAGCAGCATTTGTTGTAAAAGAAAGACTGTCCTTTCCCACAGAGTTGCCTTTGTGCCTCTGTCAGGTGTCCATATATGTGTGGGTCTCTCTGTCCTCTTCTACTGCTCTGTTTGTGACACATGTTTTGACTACCATAGCCTTATGGTGAGTCCTGAGTCAGACAGGGTTAGCCCTCCAATGCTGTTCTTCTGTGTCAAAGTTGTTTTTATTATTCTGGACCCTTTGCATTTGTATATGAATTTTAGAATCGGTTTGTCAATTTCTATCCCCCAAAAAAGCCCCCTGAGCAGGGGAACACAGCCAGGGCTCTGAGACCTCTGGCCAGCCTATCTGGAGCTTAGAGGAAGCTGAAAAGCACTTAAAAACAAACACGAAAGCTGTAATTGAGGCCTGTAGAGAGTTTCTGTGTCTGAAATAAACGCCAGAGCTATACAGAGGGCGCCTTTGGAATACAGAACAGACTTGTCAGTTAAAAACGTGATGGCAGAATGAAAGTCTTAATAAAAGGTTTGGAAGATAAACTTGAAGATATCTTCCCAACGTCATACAAAATAAATTAACAAAGAAGGAAAAGCAGAGAGGAAGGTTTTTTTTTTTAAAAATGGCAGATTCTGTCAAGAAGACCCAACATCCAAATAATGAGAATTCCAGAAAGAAAGAAGGGAAAGCATGGAGGAATTCACTCCAGACCCAGTCCTGGGTGGATGGAGAGAGACCCACACTGAGGACCAGGACCCTAAACCCTCAGAAAGAACAGGAATCAGACCGGTTCCAGGAGCAGTGCCGGCGCAGGCTTCAGCCCAGCCAGACCCAGTCCCATGTGAGGTCTAGGGCACCATCTCCAGGTCCACGCCTCGCCCCTGGGAGGCGCCTGCAGAGCCGCTTTGCCCTGGCCTAGGGGCAGGAGAGGTGCAGGGCCACCGGGACGGCGATGGACAGGGGCCTGGGAGCAGCCAGCGGCGGGGAGAGGGGCGCAGGGTGCCATGGGCTCTGTCCGCAGGACAGGAGGCTAAGGAGGCAATCAGACCAGCAAGGATTAACCCGCAGAGAAGAGGAGGCTGTGGCTTAGCCGCCAGTCAGACTTGCTCCGTCGTAATATCGTAAAAGCAGCTTGTGCCCAATTAACTGGAACCGTGGATGCTGTTGTCGGGGGAGAGGCGCCTTCTGTGGTGAGACATCGTACAAAACACCTGAAACTGAATCATCGAGAGGCCGCAATACAAGGCGGTTCTTGGAAACGTGGGGCAAGTGTAGACCACCTCAGAATTGTCGTGAGGGTGACCGGCGGCAGGAGGGGCGTGCTGACGTGCTGCCTTTCTCTGAGCCTTGCAGGAAGACTTGGCTTGTGAACTGTGCACGCGTATGACATTGATGAAAGTTAAAATCTTGAGATGCGTTAACCGAGAGAAAGCGGTGCTGGGCACGAGCCGTGTCTCTCTCCTGCAGAAGGTACCCGCAGGCGACCTTGAGGCTGGAGAGGCTGAGCCCCAGAGCGCTGGGTCGGCAGGTCCTGCGGCTGCTGGAGCGGCACGGCCTGGACCCTGGTGAGTGGGGCCCCCACTCCCTGCGCTGGGGCGGGTGCCGGGCTGGTGCCGCCGGGGGTTCAGGCGGACCAGGGTCTACCGACCCCCAGCTCCCTTCCCGTCTCCTCCCTGCTTCCCCTCAGCATCTGCCCACCTGGGGTGCCCCTGGGAGTCTGGGCCCCGTGGGTGAGGACCACCGAGGCCGCGCCTACACCGTGCTCCCTGCCCCCTCCCCCTCGGCGATCGTGGGCACCCTCTCAGAGGAGCAGTCTTACAGTGTTTTATAGCGTCACGTTATGAGATTGTGGAAATTCTTCTCACTTCCTGGTCTGTGCGAGTGTTGGTCAGGAACGGATGTGGAATTTTATCAAATACCCTTTTTGCACCTGTTGGGATGATGCTGAGCTTTTCCCCCTTTGGTCTGTTCGTGGCGTGGATTAGGTTGATCGACTATATAACATTAAACGAATCCTGGATCCCTGCCATGGCCCCGTCTTTGCCGGGTTGTGTTGCCACTTACGTAGACTGCTAGGTCTCGTTTGCCAACTGAAGCTGGATTCAGACTTCGCCTTCCTGAAATGTCTGTTTCTGGCTTTGTGTACGAGGTTAAGCTGGCCTCTGAAATGCAGTGGATGACGACCTGTCCTTTCTTTTCACTGAGGGTGTTTGTCTAAGATTGGAATTCTTTCTTCCTGAGAAGTTCAGGGGAAATGGCCTGTGAACCTGGATTGCTTTTCATTGTGGAAACATGACTATTGATTCGTCAGCTGTGGGTTTTTTTCAGGGAGTTTGTCTATTTCACTTACGGTTCAAAATGTACTGTCATAAGGTATTCCTAAGACCCCTTCTTTTTTATGGCTGAGTAATGTTCCATTTTACATTTACACCTCAGCTTCTTTGTCCACTCGTCTGTCGACGGACACTCAGGCTGTTTCCGTGTCTGGGCTGTTGTGGACGCTGCTGCAGTGAATGTAGGGGTGCAGGCATCTCTTTGAGGGAGTGATTTCATAGCCTTGGAACAAATACCCAGGAGTGGAATTGCTGGATCGTATGGTAGTTCCATTTTTAATTTTTTGAGGAACCTCTACAGTGTTTTCCAGAGTGGCTACAGTGATTTACGTTCCCACCAACAATGTACTAAGGTTCCCTTTTCTCCACACCCTCGCCAGCATTTGTTATTTGTTGGTTTTTGGATGACGGCCATTCTGACAGGTGTGAGGTGATGTCTCATTGTGGTTTTGATTTGCATTTCCCTGATTAGTGATGTTGAGCATCTTTTCATGTGCCTGTTGGCCATCTGTGTGTCCTCCTTGGGAAAACATCTCTTCAGTTCCCCTGCCTATTTTTTAATTCAGATTATTTGGGGGGTTTTGCTACTAAGTTTTATGAGTTCTTTATATATTTGGATATTAACCCCTTATCTGTACATGGTTTGGAAACATTTTCTCCCACTCCGAAGGTTGCCCTTTCATTTTGTTGATTGTTCCCTTGCTGTGCAGAAGGTTTTGTTTGATGTAGCACATATGTTGATTTTTGCTTTCATTGCCCTGCTTTTGGTTTTTTTGTTCCTGTCTGTTGTATGCCCTGCTCAGCCCACTAAACTGAATCTTAAGCCTTCTTTCATCTTGAATATATTCCCCAAGTTTCAATATGTATTATTTTTATTATTGTCCAGCTCAAGACACTTTAAATTTCTATTATAATTTTTTTCTTTTACCCATGAACTAACTAGAAGTGTGTTTCGTTTCTTTTTTTTTTTTTTGGTTGTGCTGGCTCCTTAGTTGCTGCATATGGGCTCCTTAGTTGAGGCTCGAGAGCTCCTTAGCTGTGGCATGCAGACTCCTTAGTTGTGGCATGCAAACTCTTAGTTGCGGCGTGCATGTGGGATCTAGTTCCCTGACCAGGGATCGAACCCAGGCCCCCTGCGTTGGGAGTGAGGAGTCTTAACCACTGCACCACCAGGGAAGTCCCTAGAAGCGTGTTTTTAATTCCCAAGCTATGACATTTTTGGTTATCTTTCTGGTGTGGTCTGTTAATCTCATTGTGATCAGGGACCATGCTTGGTATGATGTCAGTCCTTTGATTGGGTTGAAATGTGTTGTTGGGAAGAGATCTAACTTCTCCCCTTTGAAAGCAATCTCTCTTTTTCTCTGGATACCTTTAGGCTCTTCTCTTTGTCTTTGGTGTTCTGCGGTTTCACTGTGAGGAGCCTAGTTATAGATTTCTTTTTATTTGTCTTGCTTGGGATTTATTGGGCTTTTGAATCTGTGGATCGGTGTCTTCAATCTGCTCTGGAATTTTTTCGGCCATTATCTCTTTCGGATATTGCCTCCTTCCCCTGTCTTCTCTCTGTTCTCTTCCTGGGACTCTGAATGTATATTGAGTCCCCGTATCTTCCATTTGTTTTACCTTTCTTACATACTTTTCATCCCTTTTCTTCCGTGTTGTCTAATCCTGGTAATTCTTCTGCTGTCCTTTTCACTTTACTAGTTCTCTCTTTATCTGTATTCAACATACTATGAAATCCATCCACTATTTCTATTTCGATTGTTGTGTTTTCAGCCCTAGAATTTATAGTTTGGTTCTTTTTCAGATCCGCTGTTTCCCTTTGTATGGCTTCCCGTTGCCTGAAGACATTTCTGATTTTGTCTTTTCTGTCTCTGAGTACCGTGCTCTGGCTGTGTTACGGTCTGTATCTAAACTTCAGCACTGTCTCTGGTCCTCGTCTGGTTTGTCTGCCTCGCTTACTTGCAGGCTAACTTTGCACCTGCCAACCTTGAGAAATCATCTGATGAAGCTTTCTGCCTCCAGAAAGGAATTTATGTATTTATTTATTTTTGGCCGCATTGGGTCTTCGTTGCTGCGCGCAGGCTTTCTCTAGTTGCAGCGAGCGGGGGCTACTCTTCATTGCAGTGCGTGGGCTTCTTGCGGTGGCTTCTCTTGTTGTGGAGCACAGGCTCTAGGTGCGCGGGCTTCAGTAGTTGTGACGCGCAGGCTTCAGTAGTTGTGGCACACGGGTTCTAGAGCGCAGGCTCAGTAGCTGTGGCGCACGGGCTTAGTTGCTCCGTGGCATGTGGGATCTTCCCGGATCAGGGCTCGAACCCGTGTCCCCTGCATTGGCAGGTGGATTCTTAACCACTGCGCCACCGGGGAAGTCCCCACTGAGAGGTTTTGATTCAGCCCCTCTGGAGGCACCACGTGCGCGGAAGGGAGAAGCAGGAGGGGTGGGACCACCCAGGCCAGTGGCGCAGGTGCATCAGGGCCCTGGGAGCCAGGGCCACGGGCTGCGCTGGCAGTGTGTGTGGGGGGGGGGGGCGTGGCACTCCACCCGAGGCACAGGAGCCCACCTCAGAGGCCTGGCTGGGCAGCAAGGAGCCAGCCCCCCTCAGGCTGCTGATTAAAACCCAGAGGGTGAGTTCTAGACCCAGGAGCTCCGAGGAAGGTCCCAGCGACACAGACGGCGGGGGGGTGCTGGGCTCTGAGGGGCCAGGAAGACTGGAGTGCAGTGCCACCGCCCTGCAGCTGGGGACCTGGCCCTGAGCTGAAGCCAAGGGACTGGGCCGGAGGGACCCCCGACCCAGGCACAGGGGCCTCCAGGCTCACCTGCACACCTGCCCTGGGCACCCAGTCAGGGAGCTCTGGGAGCGTTGCCCGGTGGGAACGTGAGGTGGGGACATCCAGGCCCCGGCTGCCAGGACCTCCCGCTAGGCTGGTGGTGGTCGGTTGAGGCAGGGCCCCGCCCACCCGGGACCAGGACCAGAGCCTCGAGGGCCGGGCAGGGAGGTGGGCAGGAGGCCCACAGAACCAGGCACGGTGGGTGGGCTGTCGGGGGGGGGGGGCAGCCCACCATCCAGCAGCCTCGTCACACCTTTCTTTGACTTCAGGGGCCGCGTCATGGCCATGGTGGGCCAGGCCTGGCGCCAGAGCAGCCTTTGGCGGCCTCAGGCTGGCCTAAGCTGGGTGCCTCCCAGGACAGGGCGTGCCCGCCTGGGGAGGGTCCATCCCACCCCACAGGTCTCGGCCAGGCCCGAGGCTGGAGCAGGTGAGTGCCCGGAGCCCGCGGGGCAGGTGGGGCCTTCCCTGCTGATCCTGCGGAGGGCCGGGAGTGCGGACAGGAGGGCAGCGGCAGGTTCTTTCCGTGGGGGCCTCGGCCGGCAGCCCTGCTGGGGAGGTAGGTGCCACCCGGCCCCCTCCCGGGTGTATGCGCTGCCAGGCCCCTTCTGTAGCCCCCCAGCTGGCTCCGGGGGCCTGTCCCAGCCAGGAGGCCTCACGGTGGCAGGGCTGCCTCTTCTCAGTAGACCTGGCAGTTCCTGATTTCAGACAACACAGGCCAGCGTTTCCAGCGCCCTAAAAACTGCCCCCCCAGAGGGAGGGGCACCAACACCCCCCGTGCTCCTCGCTGGGCATCCGCCGTCGCGGCGTGGGCCTCCACGTGGACTGACCCCATGCCCTCCTTGGGAGGACAGAGTCAGACACGATGCAGGGTGGGGCCCGCTCCCCCCTCAGCCCTGAGCTCCCCCAGCCCGCCCTCCCCAGGCCTGGGTCCCGGTGGAGCCCCCAGTGTCTGGGCGGAGTCAGCAGGGCACGTTCGGGTTGCATTTCCAGCTTGCAGCCTCGGGCAGGCGGCTGGGCCTGACCCACCTGCGCCTTTGCCTTTATGTTTGGGTTTGGATGAACCATCAGTGCAGACTGCGGCCTGAATGCCTTCTGTCAATGCGATACTGTATCCACAGGCTTTTGACGAAGTATCTCATCGGCAAAATGATGCATAGCATTGTAGAAATGTCAGGAAAGCTGGTGTCTGTCTGTCTCCATCCGAGTGAGACTTGCTTCTGCAGCAGCTTCGGCACCTTTGTCTCTGTCCTGAGCGTCCCCTCCTGCCCTGAGTAACTCGTTCATCCGTCCCTGCCTCCCTGCTGCAGTCTCGTCCAGGCTCCCGAGCGGCCTGTGGGGCACGTCCATGGGTCTGAGCCTTCTCGTCTCGCGTCCCTGCCTCGGCAGGAAGCGGGAGGGAAGGCTGAGGGGCGGCCTCTGGGCAACCCTGACCTCTGTGTGCTCGGACGGCGTCCTTGTAGCAAGGGTGCTCCCTGGGCTGGCTGTGGGGTCCTGGCCGAGAGCGTGGGGTCCTGGCCGGGGTCTGGGGATGGCCGGGCCCCCGCTGGGAGGCGCAGGTGGGCAGGCTCTGTGGTCAGCATCCGCCCAGACCGCCAGGCTGCAAGGACAGCTGGCCCCAGGGGGGAGGAGCAGCAGCCAAGTGGGTGGGCATGGGGTGCCCTTCGCAGGCCCCCTTGGGCTCTGAACAGGACATGAAGGTGAGGCCAACAGGTAAGCATAGTTGGTGAACACATGAGCAAGACCGCCCCTTCCTCGGGAAATTCACGTCCTCGGGGGGCCAGGAAGCAAAGGCACCAGCTGCCTGGAGACAAGGCAGGAAGACCCTGAGAGGTGGGCGTCCGGGCGACCCAGAGGGAGGATGGTAGCCCAGCAGGTGCGGGCGGAGGGCGCACGGAGGGCTCCGGGGTGCTGCCCGGGGGCGGGGCACCCTCCTTCAGGGCTGGGAGGGCCGCTCTGATGCGGGTGGAATGGAGGCCGCCCGTGGGGCGGGTGGGGGTCAGCGGGGAGGAGGAAGACAGGCAGAGCCGCATGAGCCCCCACCCCTGCCCCATCCCGTACTCACTCCGTCCCAGCCCTGCCCAGAGCCCGCCCTCTCTTTCAGCCCTGTGTCCCAACGTCGTCACCCAGCAGCGCCTGGCCGCCCTGCGGTATCTGTGCTACAAGCGGCTGGTAGAGGTGTGTGGACTGGGGCCCGGGGAGGAGAGGGGCTCCGAGCAAGGCCCACTGTTGTGCTCCTGGGGCTGCCGCTAGAAAGGCTTGTGCTGGTGTCCACTTTTGCAGAGAAGCGTACCTCGGGAGAGCTGGGCCGAGCATGTGCAGGTGAGTTCAGAGGGTCCCAGTGCGCGAGGACCCCCCCGCCGTGGGGCAGGGTCAGAGCGGCCGGGGGTCCAGGACACTCCTCCACCACCTGTGAACAGAGCTCTCAGGCGCTGGATGAGGAGAGGCTCACCAAGAGGACATTCTAGACCATCCTCAGGCGCCCTGCTTGTCATGCCTCTGGGCCCCGAGGCCTGGTGAGCCTGAAGACCCGAGGAAGAGGCAGGCGCCCCTTGGGGTGATGTGGGGACGCGGAGGGCCGGACTGCGACCCCATGAGGATAGTGGCGAGGACGGTGTCGTCCTGCAGCCTCTGTCCTCAGGCCAGAGCTGGAGCGGGGGTCATCGCAGGGGTAGAGCTGGTCCCCAGCCCCAGGTGAATCGGCCTGGGGGGAAGGTGGGCTCCTGGGGGTCCCGGGTGCCGTGCGCACAGGAGCTCTGCAGTGGTCAGTGGAATGGGGGGGTCCCCTCCCTCCTGAGCGCACGCGCAGGGCCTGGTGCCTGCGCGGCAGCCAGTGGAGGGCAGTGCTGAGCCGCCCCCGGAGTGACCGGGCAGTGGGTGGTGAGTCACCGGAGAGGAACGCGGACCCCCAGGCAAGGACCGGAAGGCCGGTCCCTCCTGGGTGCCAAGGCCGAGCCGTCCGGAAGGGCAGCGGACATCCTGAAGAATGTGAGGGGCTTCCACGTATTGTCCACGTGGGAACCCGCGGCCTGCGGGAAACGGACGGCCTGAGGCTGCTGGGGACAGAGCCGTGTGGGGAGGTGGCCCCGCCTGCCGGCCAGAAGGGGCTCCCCAGGAGGGTGGGGCCCACAGCGACCCGTGACCTCGCGGACGCGGGCACCCCACCCCCATCGGGACCCCTGTGGGCCGCGTGGGCCTCTTGCTCCCGCACCGGGCCTTGCCTCCCCGAGGGCACAGTGGGTGCAGGGGTGTTCCGTGCCCTCACCCTCCCCGGCACAGCGGCCGCCCAGGGGCAGGGGTGAGGAGGTGCAGGAGAGATGCTGGTGGTGAGGGCCGGGGCAGGCCGTGCGCAGGGAGGCAGTGCGGGTCCCAGGCCCGGGAGCAGGCCAGCGGGCAGAGCCGCGGTGCTGGGCGGGGGCTCGCGCGTGCGGAGAAAGGCCGAGGCGGAGTGGGTAGCAGGACGGGCCGTGGGCTCAGGGTGGCGACCCTTCACTCTGACACGTCCAGGCCCCTCAGCATCTTGGTTCAAGCAGCTCGGTCACCACGGAGCCTCAGGCATAGGAACTGCTGGTCTTCAGAGGGCAGCCGCCTCCTTACTCAGGGCTCAGGGCCGGGGCCGAGCGGGGAGGTCAGGGCGAGGTCTGAGTCGGGGTCAGGGCCGGGTCTGAGGGGGGAGGTCAGGGCAAGGTCTGAGTCGGGGTCAGGGCCGGGTCCGAGGAGGGGATGCAGGGCCAGTCTGAGGGGCAGATCTGGGTCTGGGGGCTGCCTGGATGGGCCCACCCCCTTGGGGCAGACCAGGCGAGCAGCCCGTATCCGTCCCCCAGGGCCTGGTGGGGCAGGACCAGGGGCTACAGGAGCAGCTGCTGCAGCTGCTGGCGTCTCACAACGACGCGGCCCTGGTCGCCCAGTGTGCCCTGGACCTCCTGCTGCCCGAGGAGCGACTCCCGGCCTCGGTGGCCGCAGAGCTCCGCCAACTCAGGATCCAGGAGAGGTGAGCGTCCCCAGGCTCGGAGGGCCCACAAGGAGGACGCCCTTGGGCCCCCGCCCTCGAAAGTGACCACGAGTCGTACGTGCTGGTGGTTTGGGAATTAGAAGCGCGGGAGAGCCGAGCAGGGGCGCAGGCAGAATGCAGACACACAGCAGGAGGCAGGCGGGTCTGCCCCTTGGGTGCTAGCGAGACCCCGTGGCCAGATCCCTCATCCGGCCAGATACTCCCAGGGGCCTGAGGACCCAGCCGCCTGCAGTCTGCGAGGGCAGAGGCGTGGGGACCAGACCACGTAGACCCCGGCCCACGCGCGGGCCCTGAGCACTCCCTGCCCCCGGGGCCAGGCCGGGCGGTGCTGTGGGGTGCCCTGGTGGGGGGGGGGGTGCGCTGCAGCTCTGCTCCTCTCCAGGACGGCCGAGGCCCCTCTGGAGGACGGGAAGGACGATTACTACCAGCTGCCCATCTCCAGGGAGCACCTCCACTTCCTGGCCTCGTGGGAGGACCTGGCCAGGCACCAGGAGGAGCTCCTGCAGGTGGGTGCCTGACTCCCGTGGGGCAGCCGGCTCCGGGGGCTGCTCACCAAGGCCTCCTGGGGCTCTGTCCACACCGGGCACCCTGGCTTAAGGACTCCGGGCCTGAGGCCTGAGCATCGGAGTGGCACTCGACCCCTTGTGTGTGGGCGCTCGCAGGGCCGGTCCAGCTCTCCCCACAGAGGCCGCCTCCCCTGGACCTCAGCCCTCAGGCGGCCAGGCAGGTTGGCGTGTCCTCCTCCCTGTCTTTGGCTGTGCCGTTCACGCCGGCCCCTCTGTCTGCAGCCCGGCCGGGTGGTCGGCGTGGACCTGGAGTGGAGGCCCTCGTTCGGCGCCGGGGGCCGGCCCCAGGCGTCGCTCATGCAGGTGGCCGTGGAGGGCCGCGTGTTCCTGCTGGACCTGCCCCGGCTCTCAAGTCCGGCAGGAGGGCAGGCACCCCAGGCCTTCTCCCGGCTGGTGTCCCGGCTGCTCGCGGACCCCTCCATCACCAAGCTG
Source organism: Balaenoptera ricei (assembly GCF_028023285.1). NCBI lineage: Eukaryota > Metazoa > Chordata > Mammalia > Artiodactyla > Balaenopteridae > Balaenoptera > Balaenoptera ricei. The sequence goes on along the minus strand of NC_082644.1, from coordinate 122,646,239 downwards.
GGTGAGCACAGACCCGGCCCCGCGCCACAGCCCTGCCTGCCCAGGGGAGGGTGTCAGGGTGAGGCCAGGGCCCCTTCCTTGGGTGCGCGTCACAGCGACGGCCCCCGCCCACAGGTTATGGGATGGCGGGGGACCTGCGGAGCTTGGGTGCCTCCTGCCCGGCCCTGGCCCAGGCCGAGAAGCAGCTGCAGGGCAGCGTGGACCTGCTGCAGGTGCACAGGCAGGTCAGCGCTGGGGGGACGCTGGGGGGTGTTCCCTGCTGCGCTGAGCCGCCTGCACAGCGATACCGGGGCAGGGGTCTCACCTCAGGCTGGCGGGGTATCTGTGCGCCGGGACTTGTCCTCGGCCTCTCTGTGCCTTCTGGGCTGGCCCCGGCCCTGCTCCCTGGCCACAGGTCACCAGGGACCCAGGAAGGGCGTGTCACCACACGTCCCCACGCTTCCCCAGAACGAGCCCGGCTCTGCCTACCAACCCCCACCCCAGGAGCTCTCAGCACACACCCTTGGGGCTTAAGGCATTGGCCTCAGAGCTGACCAGTGGGCAGGTAACCACGGCCCTGAGACCCTGACACAGCCTGCCTTGGCTGCCAGCGCTCTCCTCCTGCGGTGCTGTCCGCCATGGAGGACGCAGGGCCTGCCCCAGGGCTCCTCGTGGGGCGGCCAAGGCGCGTGCGGTGGCGTCCTCCCTGTGGGGCAGGCCCCTCACCCCCACGGGGGTGCTGTTTTGCAGATGCGGGCGGCAGACAGGCCAGCCCCAGGCGTGGACGGGGCCGCAGGGCCGCGGGGCCTCAGCCTCCTGGTGCGGCAGGTGCTGGGCAAGCCCCTGGACAAGATGCAGCAGCTTTCCAACTGGGACCGGCGGCCGCTGGGCGAGGGGCAGCTGGTCTACGCAGGTGGGCGCCCCCCGCACCACTGCCCCGCACCCCCGATCGTCCCCGCGCTGGAGGCTGAGGCTGACCTTGCCTGTCCCAGCCGCTGACGCCTACTGCCTGCTGGAGGTGTACTGGGCTCTGTGCAGAGAGCCTGCCCGCTTCCACCTGTCGGGGGACCTGGCCAGGAGCCTGAGGCTGGGACGCGGTGAGAGAGCGGGGGCTGGGGAGCTGCCGCCCCTGCAGAAGGCCTCGGCCTCGCCCCAGCAGGTAGGCGAAGCCCCCCAGGGCTCCTTTATCACGATTCCTATGGGGAGATCCCTGTCCTTAGAACTGGGACCTTACAGGGTTGGAGACCGGGGTGGGTGTGGGGTGTTGGGGAGAGCCGTCCAGAGGGCTTGCGTCCCGCACGCTGGACCCTCCTCCGGGAAGGAAGGAGAGCAGAGCCGTGGGTTCGCTTCCTAAAGGAAGAGGGGTCTCAACGGTCTCCTGACACCAGGTCTGGCGTGCCCCCTGCCAAGGTCTAGGGCAGCCTCTGGCCGTGTCCCCGTGTGCCCCAGGGACCCAGGCCCTGCTCCAGCGTGCACACGACCACCACCCCCCAGGAGACGTGTGCCGGCCCCCCTTGGGGCCCAGTGTGGGTGACCTGGTATCATGTTTGCTGCTTTTCTGCTGTTTTCTGCACTGAGTACACATTGCTCAGGACGAGCTGACCTCACGGCCCTCGGGACCCTCGCTCCCCACCGGGTCCAGGGTGGGCCAGACGGGCCACGGCTGCTGAGCGGGGCTGTGTCGCAGGTGCCCGCGGGTGAGGACGCAGCCCCCGAGGTCCCGGCCAGGGCCTTCCGCGTGGTGTGTGACAGCATGCTGCAGGGGCTGGCGCGAAGACTCCGCTGTCTGGGCATTGACGTGCTGGTGCTGGCCACCGGCGAGGACCACCGCAGGGCCGCCGAGGTGAGCGGGCCTCCCGCGTCCGCTGGCAGAGGGGGCAGTGTCTGGGGTGGCCGCAGGGCCCCAGCTGCATGGACCCCCGCGCCACTGGGGCAGAGGGCAGGGCCCCCCTGGTCGCCGGGGTGGAGACGTTTACGGCTCCGGCACCTGTGGTCTGCGGGCCTGGAGCCCTTGAGGAGCCTTTCGGGGGGGTGGGCCTGACACAGGTGGGCTCAGGGTAGTCCTGGCCCCCTCGCTGTCTGTTGGCCCCTGGAAACGCTGTGTGCCCGTGAGGCCCTCCCCTCCTCCAAGAAGCAGATGCTCACGCCACCGCTGGAGGCACGAACCCCCAGGGCCCTGCAGAGACCCCAGCAGGGCTCTCAGAATCCAGGGGTTAGAACATGGCTGGTAAGCGGTTTTTACCAGGTTTCCTGAGATACGATTTACGCACCACACAATTTACAGTGTACAATTGTACATTCCCAGAGTTGTGCAGCCATCACCACAGTCAATTTTAAACCACTTTCATCACCCGTGAAGTTGTCCCCCGCGCCCCCTCCCCAGCGCCTGGCAGCCTGGCTTCTGTCTCCGGGGAGCTGCCTGTTGCGGACACTGCATGTCAATGGACTCGTGCACGTGGCCTTTCACAAGCGTGATGTTTTCCGGGCTCAGCTATGTTGTAGCATCTGTCAGCGCTTGACTCCTTTTTACTACCAAATAACGTTCCATCAGATGGACCGTGGTGGATCCATCCACCCGGCTGCTGATAGACGCTCGGGCTGTCTCCACTCTCGTCTGCTGTGACTCATGCAGCTGTGAAAGAGCATAGAGGTGGCCAGGTCATAACTTGGACTTTTAATATGTGGTTTCTTTTATGAATTCGAACACGTTCTTCTGGAAGGGGTCCCCAGGCTCACCAGGTGGGTGGCCGGGGCACAAAGCTGGCCGGGGGCCCTGGGACTGCAGAGCCGTGGGGCGTCGTCAGCAGTGGCCCTTCCCTCCACACTCCGCACTGCCAGCCGGGTCCTCCCGGCGGCCCCCACCCCCGGTAATGAGGAAGCTGGGGCCGGAGGAGCAGAGGGGATCTGCCCGGGGCTGCAGGGGGAAGCCGTGAGCCTCCCGTGCCGGCCCCCACGTCCGTGCGAGGATGTCCGCTCTCCCCAGCCCTGGCCCCTCACAGCCGTCTCTTCTGGACGCCTGGTCCTGGTGCCCAGGGGAGGAGGATGTGGTCGTGCCTAGGGTGGCTCTGGACGCCGTCCCTGTCGGAAACCCCTCTGTCCCCAACCAGGGTTGTTTCTAGCTTACGGGGGCTGAGACTAGGAGGGCCAGCCTGGCATCTCGAGGACTGAAGACCAGGCGTCAGTGGTCACGGGACCCAGGGAGGAGGGGCCTTCCCAACCGGCCCCGAGAGTGCCCCGGTCTCCAGCAGACGGAAGGCAGGGTTTGGCCCCTAGTCTGCACCCGCACTCCCACGTTACCCTCTGAAGTTTTACGTGACGAGGCCCAAGGGAGTTGCAGGTGTGATTTACTTGTCAGCTGACCTCAAAGGGGCCCGCCCCGGAGGGAGGACTTTGGATTATACGGGTGGAGCTAGTGTCATCACGTGAGCCCTTGACAGCAGAAACGGAAGGCAATCATCAGACTCAGAGCACAGGAAGGATTCGGTGTGGGCCGCAGGGCAAGGAGACGGACCTCCATCCAGCAGCCCCCGGGACTGGATCCTGCGGCACCGAAGGAGCCTGGAAGCGGGTCCGTCACCAGAGCCGGGCCGCTGGCCCCGGGGCACCGGGGGTCCTGGGCGTGAGCCCCTGGGGCCCGCCCACTCCCACCCCACAGAGCTGGGTGTGAGTTCATGCTTAAGTGGCTGTGGCCACGTTAGAAAATCAGTAGATTTGGGAGCCAGGAGTTCAGTGCTGCTGGAATGACGCCTCAGCCGCGGGAGGTGGAGCAGCCGGAGAGGCTGGGGAAGTGCTGGGGTCGCGACGGCCCGGACCGGAGGGAGAAGCCGGGCAGGGGGTGGGCTGCAGCCGGGGGTTCGGACCTCGGAACCCGGAACATCGCAGCCCTTGAGGCCACAGGCCCAGGGCCCTCCCAGGGGGTATGGGAGGGGGACCGAGGTGCTTATTCCTGGGGATGGAGCTGCAGCCGAGCCCCTGCGTTACAGACTGACTTTACCCACATCTCCCGTGAGGCTTTTAACTTGTCCCCCCTCAGCCTTGTGGTCGGAGCTCCCAGGGCCTCGTCCTCAGTGCCCGCCCTGCGGGGCTGGGACGGTTTACTGTCACCTGCGAGTGGTGCAGCATTCTGGGCCATGGGGCGACTGTGCGCACATCTCACACCCGTGATGGTCTGGGGCGCGGCTGGAGCCCTGAGGGCATTTTCTGGAGAGGCCGTCTCTAGCCGTGGGAGCTGCTGTGTCCCTTTGGCCGTTTACATTTTCTCTTCCCTGGATCTTTCCCAATCATGCATTTCCCCATACAGACCCCCGAGTAGATGAACTGGCTGTTTCGTATAGAAGGGCTAGACTGTGGGTTTTGTCTTCTCTGATGAGCGCTGTTAACACTCATAAACACTTTTTAAAGAAAGGCAGCACTGCTGGTGAGGGAAGGGGGGAGGGTCCTGCCACGCGGGGCAGAGACCCGGGCGCTGTGTCCACGCTGGTGGGGAGTAGACCTTTCAAGGATGAGCCGGGGCGCCAGCCAAGCCGCGCTGAGGTGCGCCCTGGTCCTCCTGCTGCTTGGGGTCAAGTGTGAGGGGACGGAGTCCGCTGAGCGAAGAGCCGTCCGGCAAAGAGCAGCCGGGGCGTGATGTCTGGGGAGGTTCTCAGCCCGTCCGGATGGAGGAAGAGGCCAGCGTCCAGTGGTGGCTTCCCCGGGCGTGGCCTGCGCAGAAGCTGGGGGGCACGTGGCCAGGCCGGGCAGCCGCCCTGGCAGGAGCCAGAGTGAGAAGCAAGTCCATGGCGGACAGTGGCGCCGAGTCTGCCCCGACGGTCCCCCCGCCGCCGCCTTCGTCCTCGGCTGGCTCCTTGCAGTACATCTCTTTGTGCCTCTGGGCGGTTCTGCTGCTCTGGGGACCCCGACGGTTACAGATGTGGGGAGAGAAGTGCACCCAGAAGAGTCTCCAGGAAGTGGTCTCTGAGTGGTTCCGGGGTTTCTGGGGCCGATCTGCTAATCTGATAGATTTAGGGCACTGAGGACCCGTCTCCAGGGGTAAAGAGGTCACTGGTGGGCCGTGGTGTGATGTGGCCAAGCTCCCTGGAACATGGCTGGGGTTCCCCGTGGAGGCCCTGCAGAAGGAGAGCCCGAGGGGCTGGCCAGTGGCCGGGAGGGCCCAGGAGGAAGCCCCTCAGTCCTGGGGCCGCGGTGCTGAGGCAGCTCAGAACCACACCCGGGGCTCCATCCCGTGCGCCGCTGGATGACAACACAGGTTACACTCGCGGTCGCTGCTTCACCGTCCATTTTGCCAGTCTTGTCGGCAGGAAGTCACATCTCGCTGCACTTTCGCTCGCCTTCCTCCGAATATCAGTGAGGCGGAGCATCCTTCCACGCGCTCGTTCGCTGCTTGTGCCCCTGTCTTGTGAGGTGCCCCGGGCAGAAAGCAGCAGGCCTGACCCTGGCCTGGGAAGGCCCGCCGGCACAGTTGGTCCGGCCGGTAAACAGCTGATGGAAAACTTTCCCCGCATGGTGGGAGGGGCTCATTGTGCCCCAGCTGTCCAGACAGTGTGGTCTGCGTGGACGCCTGCTTCCCTTCCGGGTTGCAGAGGGTGCCTGGGTGACTGAACCGCAGCGCACACCACGGGTGCTGAGTCACTCATGCATCTGCCCGGTGACGCGTGTTGCGGTGGCCGGCGCAGGGGGCACTCAGCACAGGCCGACTCCACCAGGCAGGCTCCGGGGCTTGAGTGGTTTCCCTGCACTTCGCCCAGGTGCTTTCCGTAAGCTGGTTCTGTTTTCTGTCCTTCCCTGCTTGTGTGCTGAGTCCTGCCAGCGGGTGCCCGGACCTGGGGACGGTGTGGGGACCCTGCTGCCACTCCGTCCTCCTCCCCCTGCTTGTGTGCTGAGTCCTGCCAGCGGGTGCCCGGACCTGGGGACGGTGTGGGGACCCTGCTGCCGCTCCGTCCTCCTCCCCCTGCTTGTGTGCTGAGTCCTGCCAGCGGGTGCCCGGACCTGGGGACGGTGTGGGGACCCTGCTGCCGCTCCGTCCTCCTCCCTCTGGCCTCACCGTTCATCTTGGCATCTGCGGGAGAGCCCCGCCTCGCTCCCCCTCCGCCTCCGCCTTCCTGCGATGGTCTGGAAACAGCCCCTCCGTGGGCTTTGCTTGGAGCTCGTTGACGCTGTGAGCCAGGGTGGGGACAGCGACGTGTCGTCACGTCGAGTCCTCTGTGCGTGAGTGTTGGTCTCGCTCTTCTCCGAGGGTTGCACGCACGTGTCGTAAGCTCTCCACGAAGCCCTGCCACGTCTATGAGGTTTCACCCCAGGGACCTTCTGCTTTGTCGCCACGACGTGTGGTGCTGCTTTCTTTTCTGCGGGTACACAGAACCGCAGTGGACCTTTAGTTCTTAGTTGCCTGAGCATTGATCTTACATCTGGAAACCTTGCAAAAGTCTCCTAAATTCTACTGAATTGACTGTCGGTTCTTGGGGTTCTCTTGGCGGACATATCTTCTGCACACAGGATGGTTTCATTCCTTCCTCTCCAGTCTGTATGGGTCTTATTTCTTTCCCTTATCCTGTCCCAGTGGTCGAGGCCTCCAAGGTGGGGTTGACCCGGTGGTGACCGTGGCCGTCTGTCTCAGTTCCGACTTGACAGGGAATGTTTCTCCATGAACCACGGTGGTTGCCAGGCCCCCACACCAGGCCGGGGAGGCTCTCCGGGCTCCATATCCGCTGCACGTTCCGTCATGAAAGAAGCTGAATTCTACCTGATGCTTTCTCTGCAGCCATTGAGAGCGTCCCTGTGACCTGTGCACGTGACGAACCTCTTCAGTCTGGACCCAGGCTAACCAGCATGTCACTTGGCTGGGTCTGTCTCCAGGACCGTGTCTGACACGGAACTTCTCTTCCTCACCATCTTCTCTTCCACCTCATAAACAAGCTGGGGAGTTTTTCCTCCTCTGTGCTTTCTGCTGCTTTGAGTAACATTTGGATTATCCTCTCAAATGTTGGCTGACTTCCTGCAAGGCCTCCTCAGCCTGGTGTTTCGGGGGGGAGGCGTTTCCAGGAGTCTCTGATTCTTTCTTATTTAATAGTTTTAGGACTACTTAGTTGTCTGCATCTTCTTGAGTCCCTTGGTAGTCCGTACCTTTTTCTGGATGTGCCCATTTCACAGACTGTTTCACGTACGTGGTGGAGTCCAGCTCCTCTGTGAAAGCTCCGCGGTACCTGCAGGTGGTCAGCTTCATTCTGATTGTTGCTCACTTGTGCTCCCCCTCTTTCCTGATCTCACAGAGGTTTGTCAGTTTACTAAGTCTTTTCAAATAACTAGTATTTGGCTTTGTTGATCCTTTCTATTGCATTCTTGTGTTTTTTGTCTCATTAATTTCTCTTCTTATCTTTATAGTTTCCTTCCTTTTGCTTGCTTGGGGTTATTTCCAAGCGGAGTGTTCAGCTCTTTAATTTTCAGCCTTTTAAATTTTATGATGTAAACATTCAAGGCAATAAATTTTTCTTGAAGTACATTTTCACTGCATTCCACCCGTTTTGATATGTAGTATTTTCATTACTTTTTAGTTCTAATAATTTTTGAGCGTCTGTTATAACTACTTATTTGACTTGAGTTCTTTAAAAGGCTGTTTTTCAGTTTCAGAAAGCTTGGGGTTTGGGAGCTTTTTAGTTATCTTTTAAAAATCAATTTCTAACCTAACTGAATTGTAGTCTGTATACTGCTGGTTTAGATATTTGTGAAGACTTGCTTTGTAGTCAAGCAGATGATCCTTTTTATAAATGTTCCATGTGGACTTTAAAAGGACACAGTCTCCTCCAGCCATGTTCATTTCCCTCTCTTGCTCTCACAGGCTCAGTAGGTCAAGCTTACTTAATGTTTGCTCAAATCTTGTGTATCTTGTTTGGTTGTTTTTCTGCCTGCTTCTGTCAAAGACCTCGACAGTGGGTTCACCAGGTTCCCCTTGCAGTCATGTCAATATTTGCTTAATATGTTTTAAAGTTGTTATTAGGTGCACATGCATACAAGTTTTAGAATTCTTATATCTTCCTGTTGAGTGAAATCTTTTACAATTATGAGGTGAACCTCTTTGGCTCTAGTACTGCTCTTTGCAGTAAAGTCTATTTGAACTAATATTAATACCATTTCTCCAGCATTCTTTGGTTAGTATTTGTATATCCTTTTCTCACCCTTTTGCTTTCAACCTTTCTTTGCTCTTATTAGGTGTATTACTGTACTTATAAACTGCTTCTAGCTGGATTTTTAAAAATCTAGTCTGACAGTCTTTGCTTTTCAACCAATTAGTTTAATCCATTTACATTTATTGTAATGACTGATATAATTTGTGTTTAGTTGTACTATACTAATTTGTGCTTTCTATTTCTCCTACTTCTTCTGATATTTTTTCCCTTTATTTCTTATATTTTTTTGTCTTTTTAACCCTTGTTTCTATTTTTTCCTCTATTAGTTTGAAAGTTATAAATTCTATTTCTGTTCTTTTAGTGATTGGCCTAGAAATTTTAACATTTATTTCTGAGTTAACAATGTCTAAAGTTAAAATTAATTCAGGGATTTTAGGTCAATTTAGCTTTCTTGCCTGCTTTCCATTTTACCTGCTATTATTTTCCAGTATTTTTTAACACATTGTGGTTTTTCTTAGTTCTAAAAATTAGACATCATTATATCTGTTTTATGTATTCTGTCCCTTTTGGAGTTTATGATGTACGGACATGCACATGCACTCCAAGAAAAAGCAGGCTCATTTTCACTAAAAGAACTTCCTTTGCTATGACCTTTCACTGGGGCCATTTTTCCCTGAAAACTCTGTTTCCTCTCTCTTCTGAAAAAGAATGTTGCAGGGTTTATAGCTATAGCTTGACAGAACTCTGATAAGAGTCCACTGTCTCTTGCACCTGTCATTGCTGTTGGGACGTCTGCCTTCCGTTCTTGTCACTCCTGGTTTTACTCTTGACTGCCCTTTTGTTTGGGTCTTTCCTCATATTTACTTCAGTTGTGTGTGTTTGTTTTTAATTTTGTTTTTTATTCATCACATAGATATATATTTGTTACCACTACAAAGTGACCACTTGCTTATTGCTTTATTTTTAATTGTGGTAAAATATACGTAACATAAAATTGATCATTTTAACCATATTTAAGTGTACAATTCAGTGGCATTAAGTGCATTCACAATGTATGCAACCATCACCACTATCTATATCCAGAACTTTTTCATCATCTCAAACAAAAACTCTATATGCATTTAAACAACCATTCTCCTTTCCCCCTTCCCACAGCCCCTGGTAACTACTGTTTTACTTTCTGTCTCTATGAATTTGACTCCTCTAGGGACCTCATATAAGTGGAATCACATAATGTTTGTCGTTTTGTGTCTGTCTTATTTCACTGAGCATAATGTCCTCAAAGTCCATCCATGCTGTAGCATGTGTCAGAACTTACTTCCTTTTTGAAGCTGAATAAATTCCATTGTACATATATGTGTGTGTGTGTGTGTGTGTGTGTGTGTTTGTTTTTGTCATCTGATGATGGACACTTGGGTTGTTTCCACCTTTTTGGCTATTGTGAATAGTGCTACTACTGTGTACCTTGATGTACAAGTATCTGTTCAGGTTTCTGCTTTCAGTTCTTTTGGATCTATACCCAGAAGTGGAATTGCTGGATCATATGGTAATTCTGTGTTTAATTTTTTGAGAAACTGCAACACTGTTTCACACAGCAGCCACGCCATTTTACATTCCCACCAGCAACTCATGAGGGCTCCCAATCGCTGTACATCCTCATCAACACTTAATCTCCTTTATAAAAATAAAATAAAAGCCATCCTAATGGATGTGAAGTGGTATCTCATTGTGGTTTGCCTCACATTTCCCTGATGACTGATGATGTTGAGCATCTTTACATGTGCATATTGGCCATTTGTGTGTCTTTGGAGAAATGTCTTTTCAGGTCCCTTCCTTGCCCATTTTTTAAGTGGATTATTTGCTCTTTCTGCTTTTGAGGTGTAGGAGTTCTTTATATTTTCTGGATGTTAATCCCTGATCAGATATATGATTTGCAGATATTTTTGACGATTCTGTGGGTTATCTCTTCACTTCCTTGATAGTGTCCTATGATGTACAAAAGTTTTTAATTTTCACAAAGTCCAATTTATCTATTTTTAATTGTGTTGTCTTTGCTTTTGGTGCCATTGCCAAGAAATCATTTCCAAATACGTCATGACTTTCCCCTACATTTCCTTTCGAGTTTCACTGTTCAGCTCTCAGGTTGGTGAGTTGGCCCCTCACACTATCCAAAGATAACTAATGAATTTTAAGGAACCATGCTCGACACGTCACAGTTGTCACCTCATTGATATATCCTGTACCCCGCCGTGGCATATGGGGGCTTCCATCCTGAGTCCTTTTGACATGACGCTTGTAGACTTTTTGATAATTTCTTTGCTTTCTGATCTAAGGAGATGCTCCAGCTCCTCAGATCTAGAATCAGCTATTTCTCCAAAAAGGCCTGGTTCCCTTTAGCATGGACCCTGTCTAGAAATCAGTCTGGGTGAGGGTGCCCGTGGCTGCAGGGTTGGTTCTTGTTTCTAGGCCTTTGCGGTAGGCAAAGTGATGAAATACCTTTAAATATATATCATACATCAAATATATATATAACATACATCTGAAGCTTTCCATTCAGATCTGGGGTTTATTGTGTGATCTCCTTAATTTTAATCCAAATCTCCTTCCTCTCAGCTGAAAATCCTAATACTCACCACACCAGCATTACCCATCTGTTTTATGTTACAATTCACACACAGATAGTTCAGAATAACAATGTTGATGTTATTATCACCAACAATAGTATTACTGCCGGTTATTTTTCATTTTGGGTCTGTAGCCCTAGAGATACATGGTCGATTCACTGTGGCTTCGTGTCATCTGGAATGTTTCTCTCTTTGTGATTCACTTGTTTCATCTTTGGGTTTTTAGAGATTACTTTTTAAATTTAATTTTGTTTGCAATTCTGTGAAGTGTCTGCATGATTCTGAGACCAAATCTATAACAGGAGGCGATGCCCGGCCTCAGGCTGCGGGAATCTGGTGGCCACTCAGGTGCCAGGCGGAGACAGCTCTGGGGCATGGGGTGGGGGGCGGGGGCTGGCGAAAGGGGGGCAAAAGCAGCCCCAGCCCCAGGAGCTGGCCTGACACCCTCAACTGCCAGTTTTTCCTCCTGCACAGGTTGCCAGGCGGGAGGGAAGGATCATCCTGACCTCAGGGCTGCCGTACCACAAGGTGAGGACCCCACAGACGACTCACATCTGAGCCTTGACTTCCTGAGCCGCCCACACCTCAGGGTCTGCTTGCCGTGGGGCCGGTGGGAGGGGGGCTGAGCGGCACCACTGCCCCACCCTGGGCAGAGTGGAGGCTCTCGGCCTGGAGCTGGGAAGGCGGGGCCTGGGTGGGCTCTGGGTTCTGGCCCACTGCTCGACGGCTGCACGTGTCCACAGCTCCGGGCCCAGGTTGGGGCTGGGCGCTGCCTCTCGGTGGACTGCTCCCTCAAGGCCCGGCAGCAAGCCACGGCCGTGATCAGGCATTTCAACGTGCGTGTCACCCACTCGGACATCTTCAGCCGCTGCCAGGTGGGTGCTGCATGCCCCTTGCCGGCCCTGGGCCAGTGTGGAAGTCCAGGCTCTGACAGGTGAGGCCCACGAGGCCCTGGCGGTGGCAGGACGGCCTTGGCGTTTCTGCTCATGTGAGCAGTGGCCACTGCCTGGTCTGTGTGTTATCTCCTCTCCGCCACCCCCAGACGCCCATGCCCACGGCACGGGGGAGCTTGGCGGCGGGGGGGAGGGGGCGGTCACTGCAGTCTGCGGCCAAGAGGTGGCAGATCATCGGGGCCCGCGTGGCCAAGGTGGGCAGCCGAGACTGAAAGGGCAGCTCAGGGCGGGTGTCCGCTCGGGGTTGGGAATGTCCTCCTGGCCCAGGGCTGGCCTCCCACGGGGCTTCTGGAGGGAATACAGGGAACCCACCAAAGTGCCTCTGTCTGGGGCGGATCCCGTTTTCCAAGGGCAAGGTCCAGAGCCACGGATTGCTGCTGGGTCCACCCTGACGGCTAGAAAGGTCTGGCTGAGGAAATCCCCAGGTCGGGGCAGCCATACCCAAGGTTAAGATCCGTGAGGAATCTGGGGCCTGGGAGCCAGGGAGGGGGCACCCCTCCCCTCCCCTGCTGGCCTGGGTGCCCTGTCCTGAGCCGTGCGGCTGAGGGGAGGTGATGCGGCCTTTGGGCCCGGCCCTGCCAGGCTGGGGCATGGCTGCCCTCGGCGTTGCGGTCTGCACGGGTGCGGCGGGCAGGGAGGGCCAGGGCCGGTCCCCATGCAGAGTGCTGGCTATTCCCAGAATATTCTGGAGTTCAGGCCATGACGATGTTGCATTGGGAGCAGCTCCCCAAGCCCAGCTGTTTGGTGGCAGCTCAGCCTGGCTTCCCCCATCCGGGTACACGTGGAGGCCGGCCAGGCCCCGCACTTCTGCACAGCCCCCCAGGCCGGCGCCCAGCAGAGTGGGAGGGAGGGAGGAGGGAGGGAGGAGGGAGGGAGGAGGGAGGGAAGCCCCTGTTTTCAGGTCCTTGGACCCCCACTGCCTGGCCTGGGGTGCAGTCTGTGCAGAAGCTGGGCCCCTGGCCTGCCAGGACGGACGGTGGCCAAGCCGGGTGGCGGGAAGTGCTTTCCCTTGGGCTGGAGCTCGGGAGGACGGTACCGGGTCCCTGCTCAAGGCTGCAAGTGTTGTAAAGACCCCAGGACGTCAGGCGGGGCCTGGGGGGGCATTTTCCTGAGCTTTTCATAGCCTCTGCTGGTGTCTTCTTGAGAAAACGGAAATTGGGTAGCCAGGAGGAAAACCCCACTCGCGCTGCGGCAAGCCACTGGGGAGCAGCCTGAGCCTTCGGACCTGCGAGGGCCAGGTGCAGAGGGCGGCTGCTGCCCTTGGCGGGAAGAGCATCCGGGGCCCCGCTGCCCTCACCCCACGTGTGCCCCGCCTCTTGGCCCCGCCGCTGCCCGCAGCAGGCGGGACAGATTTGCAGCATTCTAACCGCAGGGCGGGGAGGCAGGAGACCTGGAGCAGGTGGTGTACCTGCCCAGGTAAGGGGTGGCGGCAGCTTGTTGGGGGGGGCGAAGGCGAGGCGCAGAGGATCCAGGATACGATTCAAGGGCGTGGCTGGGATCCTAGGTTTTAGGCTGAGCCCCTGGCCGGCGGCCCGGCAGGTGCTGGGTCTGGGCTCTCGGGAATCTGGTCTGGAGGGTGCGCCGGGGTACACCAAGCTCTTGGGGCGGGGGGAAGGGGCTCACTGCCCAGCTGGGGCCCTGCCCAGCGCTGTCCTTCTGTGGTAGATGTGCGTTCCACACGTGCCCAGCTGGCGAGGAGGGCAGAGACAGGGTCCCCGGCTCGGGGCCCAGAAGCAGAAGCGGCCACACCAGCGGCCACGCAGGGCTGCCGGGAGCGGGGCGGGGCGCCAGGCAGAGACCTGCGTGTGCGGCCACGCGGGCGGCAGGTGGGAGCCCGGGTGTGAGGCTGGGCAGCAGCGCCCAGTGGGCCTTTTAGTCGGGAACGGGGTCCCAGGGCCGGGGAGCCTCTGAGGCCCGTGACTGTCCGGCAGCCTCCAGCGGGGCTCAGCTCCAGAGCGAGGCAGGTTGGGTGTGCCCCAGGGCAGGACCCTCCCTGGGGGGCAGACAGCTGTTTGGAGCCATCTACATCTGTGCCCAGGGACCCCAAAAGGCCGGCATGGCAGGGCCAGGTGGGCAGGGAAGGGGCCCCTGAGAAGCCAGGGTTTCTGAATTTGAGCCCAGCCTCGCGCACCGCAGAAGCCTCCGGGGCGGGGTGGGGGGACCCAGCTGGCTGTGGGTTCGTGGACTGGTTCCCACCGTGGTCCTCAGGCCGTGCAGCTGGTCACGGTGAGTAGAGGAGTCCCACTGCCGACGTGCAGCGGCGTCTGCGCCAGGGCTGGGCCCCTCGGGCCGTGCTCCCCCCGCCTGCCCCCAGAGCCCCTCGGCCATGGTGCTCGCGGCCTCCCCTCAGGAGCTCAGCCTGAGCAGCGGCCGGGAACGGCTGTCCGCCCGGCCCTGCACGCTGGCTACGCCTACTCCCCGTCCGGCGCCGGAGCGGTGCTGTCCTCGGGGCGGCCCAGGGGAACCAGTGGCCCTCTCGCAGGTGGACCCCAAGAAGCCCAGAAAAGGGGCTGCACGGATGCCCCCAGGTGATGGCCTGAGGCCCAGTGACCAGTAGCTCCGTGCAGCTGCAGACCCTGCTCTGCCCTGAGAGGCCACGGCCGGGGCCAGGGTGGCTCCTAAGCCCATCGGGACATCAAAGGGCGCTGGCCAGCGGCCAGCAGGGAGCAGCACGCTTAGCACTGGCCCGGAGAGCGCCTCCGCGCTGTGCTCGGCCGGCAGGGTCCCGTCCTGCGCCCCCGAGGGCCCGAGCACCCTGGACGCTGGCTCAGAGCCTCTGCTGCCCCTGCCCAGGCCAGAGCTGGGCGCCTCCCTGGAGAGCTCCCGCCGCCAGGCTGAGTTTCCATTTTCTTTTCCTTCCTTCTGCTATTTTGGTGCCGTTCCCAGAGGGAAAACCCACTTGACACACGAAGCGTTCCCAGAGCCTGCCGGGCCGCTCTCGGGGCTGCTCGTCGGGGTGCGAGGCCAGAGCAAGCGAGGCTGCAGGGACTGTGTGCCCAGCCACGTGGGGGAGGCCCCTGTCGCAGGGAGGTGGCCCGCCCGCCCACCGCGGGGCCCAGTGGGCGAGGGGCAGTGGGTCTCTCGTAGAGGGCAGGGTCATGGCCCACGAAGTTGGCGACTTGGGCCTGGGATTGTCCATCGGGAACGTCCGCCAAGAGGACATTCCCAGCGCTGTCCACCATGGGAAAGGATCTTATCAAAGAAATTTGAGTTTAAAAAAAACCCTAAGCAGGGGCCCAGGCGTGGCCGGGCATAACGTCTATTTTTCTGTCCCTCCGGCCCCCTCTGCTGTGGTGGGGATTGGGCCGTGGCCCCAGTGACGTCGGCCCTTAGAAGTGGGCCCCGGGAGGGGAGGCCACTGCAGGATGACAGTCACCCCACCTCAGGGAGCTCTCAGCAGAGCCAGCTCAGGGGTCCCCAGGAAGGGGAGGGTGATGGGGGGAGGAGCCTGCAGTTACGGGAGGCTGGGCCTCGGGGACAGGCTTACAGACCCCCCCGGGAGACCCCAGGGCTGGGCAGGGGCCCTGAGAGGGAGGAGGAGGCCGCCCAGGCTGATTTCTGGCACGGGAACGGGTGTGGGCAGAGGGCTCTTGGGGCCTGGGCATGCGAGGGGGACCCCTGGCCAGCGGCCCCCCAGCGCACACACCCACAACTTGGGGGCCTGCAGTGGTGGGGGCCCCGGAGCCCTCCCAGACCCAGGGGCCGGCCGGGGCGCCCATGCCCAGCCTGTCCCCGAGCATGGAGACCCTCCCTATACCCTGATGGCCAACTGCAGACGTAGGAACAGACAGGAAGAGGCGCAGCGGCCACTGACCCCGCCCCTCCCCGGCCTTTGTGCTCCGTGGCCCCCAGCCCCGTTCCCACACTCGGTGCCCCCAGGGTCACACAGGCACAGAGGCTGCAGAAGGAGCGGCCCCCACCCTGCACAGGCAGAGACCCTGGGCCGCTGGCTCCTGCAGCCGTAGGCGGGGCCTGTCACAGGCCTCGAGGGTGGCGGGAGCTACCAGACAGGTTTCATCAGGGCTTGGGGCCCAGCATGCCTCCAGACTCAGGATGCCAGCCGGGTGTCGGCCCCATGGGCAAGCTCGGCCTAGCTCCCCGGAGGTGGCAGCAGGGTGGGCCGAGCTGATCACCCCAGGAGGCCCTCCCCACAGCCTGCAGGGCCTTCCTCTCGGTCCCACCCCTCCCCTCTGGGTCTCATCCAGAGCCCAGCCTTGGTTCCCACCAGATGGCTCTTGGGGAAACTGAGGACCTGGACCGCACTGGCCTGGGGACCCCTGCTCCCGGTGGCCCACTTCTTCAGGAAGGATCCTGGGCTGGCGTGACAGCCGTACCCACACCCGCGCACGGACGCAGGGCTGCCTGGGCACCAGCTGTCTGGTAGTCTGCCACCATGCCTGCCCCACGTGGGACTCTCATCCTCCCGCAGGGCTACCAGGGGCCCCCATGTGGTCCGAGATGTGTGATGAGGCCCTGGGAACAGCCTGGGCCAGGGGACCTGCTGGTCAGCGCCCGGGGAGGTCGGGTGTGTTGAGCCCCCAGCCCAGCTCACGCCAGGCGCCCATCCAGGCACCCAGCTCCTTGCTCCTTTTGTGTCTGTCTGTGGGGAAGGTGCCCCGGGGCCCGGCGGTCAGGGCCACTCCCCTCTGGACCCTGGTCCTCACCGTGTGCTTCTAAGAGGTGCTCCCATGTGCGGTCTGGGGGCCCCCCACCAGGACGTACCTCCTGGATGTTGATGGATGTTCACTTTTTAAAAGGGCCGAGATGCTTCAAGTCAGAACTCAGAGGGCGCAGACTCGCCTGACAGAGGACAGGTCACAGTGCAGGGTGGGACGGCGGGCACACTGGTGCACAGATACACGGGACGGAGGGAACAGGCCACAGCCACGGCCAAGACGCTGGCCCCAAGCCAGGCCGGCGTGACGCCTCGGAGGGAGCCGGTGCAGGCCAAAGAGGACAGGCCTCTTGGAGCTGGAGGGAGGGGCAGAGACCGTGTGGGCACCCTCGGCTCTGTCCTCTCAGGCCCAAGGTCAGTAAGACACCTTGGGCAGCAAGAGGACACCCAAAACACAAAGTCTGGGGTCTCCCATCCCTCTGCTCTGTGCCCCCCTGGCCCACGTCAGTGCCACTCTCTGAGCCCCAGCCACGGAGCCAGCAGGAGCCACTGGCCAGAGGTGTCAAAGGCCAGCTCTATACCCGCCGCTCAGTGGGCTCGAAAGAAAGGGGAGGGAGGGCGGGGCGCAGATGACCTGCCTTCCGGGCGAGGGGCAGGCGATGCCAGCCAGGCCCGTGGGGTGGGTGGGGGAGGGCACCCATCTCAGTCCGAGGGTCCCGTGGCCGTGGCCGGGGCTGGGGCTGGCGGAAGGGCCGGAGGCGCACTGTCCCCCAGATGTCAGACATCACAGCCCACCAGCTAGATCACATGAAATGCAGACTTCAGGGTCCGTAGATAAGGTTTTGTTGGCAGCAGCCCCGCCTGTGTGTTCTTTCGCACACTGCCCACAGCTGCTTTCGCAGAAACCAAGCAGCCCTTCCAGGAAAGCCCCCGCCCCCGCCCCGCTGCTGGGGTCGGTGGCAGGGATGACCGGGCCCAGGGGCCAGGCTGGCATCTAGCAGGGGAGGTGGCCTCTTCTTCCTTTTGAGTACCTGCCAGCTCCAAAGCCAGGGGGCCTGGCCCAGGATAGCAGGCCTCGCTTCTGCAGACCCACTGTCCCCTCAGCCCTGGATGCAGCAGGCGGGACAGGCTCACCAGCCTTGGGGTCAGGGCTGCAGATGGAGGAGGCCCCAGGTAGCCGTGGATTGGGTCTGGGGAGGGTCCTCAGGGTGACAGAGTAGGGCCTGCCAGGCAGTGACTACTCCATCTGTGTCCGAACAGGGCAGGGGCCTTTGAATCGATGGCCAGCGCAGCGGGTGCCCTGTGGGTGGGCAAGCAGCAGGAGCGGGCCTGTGTCACCCCCACTCCCACCCGGCCACCTGCCCCTCCCCAGCCGCACGGAGTCAGACCGGCTGGGGTGTGGGGGCACCCCCTTCCCAGCCCCTCCCAGGCAGCCCCGCTCTCCGCCCACCCGCCACCCTGAGCAGGGCCCCTGTGGGTGGAGCTCTGCTGAGAGCCCATCGTCGGGTACGTCTGGGACCAGCACAGACCCCGAAGGTCTCCACAGGGATACGGGGTCTCCACAGGGGCGCAGCATGGCCGGTGGATACCTGGGCAGGTGGGGGCCTAGGTGTGCCCCCAGCCAGCCAGGGGTAGGGCAGGGCCTCGGGAGAAGGAACGGTGCTCTCCTCCCTGGAGCTGGGGGAGTGGCGGGGGAGAGTGCATTGCGGGGGCCCCCGGGAAGTGGGGGGCTGGGCTGGGCAGGGACTGCTGCTTCCTCCCCCCATCTCGGCAGACGCACTGCGCCAGGCGCAGGTGGCAGTAGAAGAGGGGGCCCTCTCCTGCTTGGCCTGACTCAGTGGCCCTGGAAGGTGCAGAAAGGGGGAAGGGCCGGGGGACGCCCGCCCCTGGGCTCAGCCCCGCGCCCACCCCTCCACACTGCCAGTGCCCCGACTCGTTCCAGCCTGCTGTCCACACCGGCCCCTCCTGACCTCACCAGACCCCACATCACACCCCAGCTCTTGCAGCACCTGAGCACCCACTCTCTCCCCCAGGCCTGCCAAGCCCCAGTTTAGATGTCACTTCCTCCAGGAAGTCCTCCAGGCCCCCAGCCCAATCCCAGGAATACCACCACCCTTTGGAGAAGTACTTTGGAGCCCCCCTCTCCTTGGGCTGAGAGCACGGGGGCAGGAACTGTCCCCTGGCCCCCTGTGCAGGCCTGATGTGAGTGGGTGACAGACCCCAGGCTGCAGGGCTGCCACCTGCTGTTTGAGGGCCCAGCTCCACTTGTCGGTGGGAGGGGGACAACCAGGGCTGCCCCCAGCCCGTACCGCATCGGCCCCTCCCCGACTTCCCCAGCCTGCCACCCCTCTCTCCGCCGGCTGGCGCCCGCCCCCTCCCACACAGCCCTGGGCAGCCGAGGTCCTCCGCCCCCGCCCCCGCCGGCGCGGGAAGGCTGGCGGGCGGGCGGCCGTTTGCTTTTGAATCTGGGCCGGGCGCCCTGAGTGGCCCTTTCAAAGGCCGGCGGGGGCGGGGGCCGTTCCCAGGCGCGCCCCGCCCTCCGCGCCGCCCCTCCTCCCGCTTTCCCACGCGCCCGCCGCCGGCGGTTCTCACGGCCCGCGCCCCTCCCCCGTCTGGGAACGGCTCGCGCCTGCCGCGCTGGGGGTGCCCGGGAGCCCCGGGAAGGGGGCGCCTCCCGGGCTCATCGGGGACGGTGGAGGGGTATGGCCACCTGGGGGGGGGGGCTGTGTGCCGCCTGGGGGTGTGCTCGAGGGAGGGGTGCTATGTGCTCGCAGCGGGGTGCTCAGGGGCCACAGGGGAGGTGTACGTGCCGCCTAGGAGGGTGCTGGGGCTGTGGCGGTGTGGATGGCGGGGGGAGGGGGAAAACCAGCTAACTGGGGGCCACGGAGAGGGGGTGTGTGCTGCCCAGCGTCTTGCCAGGGATGGGCGTCAAGGGGGATGTGCTGCCTAGGGGGAGGTGCTGAGGGGCCAAAGGGGATGGGGAGCCACCCCAGGGCCTGGGTCCAGAGGGCATTCTCTGGCCCAGATTCTGTTTGACTTAACCCAGGGCATGTGGCCACCCACCCACCCTCACCTCACGGAGAGAGCTAGGGGGTGCTGGCCATGCCTGCCTGGGGACGGTGAGCACTGCCCCTCGTCGGGGTCTCCCTGCAGCTCTCTCACTGCCTCTGTTCCTTCTAAGAGCCTGGGAGGGCTGGGGGCCGGACTTGGGAAATGCCAGGACAGACCCGTGATAAGTGCGAACTTCAGAGCAGAATCCCATGTTTTATCTGAAATTCACATATTGGTCCGCGTTCTCCCTGGTCCCCCTGGAGGGGGGCTGTGACTGTCCTGTGTCAGAGTCCAGGATGCGAGGAGGAGGGGAGGACTTGGCCACCTGTCCAGGCCCAGTGGCTCACACCCTTCTGTCTGCCTCGGTGGACATTGGCCCCGACCCATCCGAGTGAGCTGGACGTGGGGTCTCATTCTGATAGGCCTTAGATGGCCTAAGCTGGGCTGTCAGTCCGGCTGTCGCCATGCAGTGAGGTCTGCACGTCCAGGTTCTAAGTGGGCCCTGGGCTGTGGCTGGCACAGTTGGAAGAAGGGGGTGAAGGCTTGAGAGGATCAAGGCACACAGGGCAGGGAGTGACCGATTCCCGGGCTGTAGGCCTGCCGGCCCCAGAGAGCCTGAGGGAGGGGCTCAGACCCTCCCCTGTGTCCCTAACCGGGGTGACCCTGGCCGGGCAGTGCCCCTCAGTCAGGCCTTGTGTTGTCCAGACTGCGTCTTGGACACCATGCTTATCTTTCTGCCCGGGGCACGTGGCTTTCCTCCCATTGTCCCAGATGCCCCTGTCCCCTCCCCATCTGCTTGGAGAGGCGGACTCTCCCCGTCAGGACTCCTCCCACCCCAGGAACACACCTCCGGACCCCCCCACACACCGTACGTGTGGGGCACTGCAGGCTGCTGGGCGAGCACTCAAAGGCACATCCACTCACGCAGGCCCTGTGTCCTCACGTGACATGCCGGGTCACACAGGCTCCGTGTTCACACGCCTGACTCACGCCCACACGTGGACACACTCAGCTGCTCCAAAGCTGGTGCTCTTGCACCCCGAGGACCTGGGTGCTTCCGAGACACACGCCTGCGGAGTGCCAATGCACACGCGTGTGCCCAGACCTGGCGCTGTCAGGGTCTCTCACACACCGCAGGCCCCAGCACCCGTGGCCCCTGACCCCCCAGGGGGCCGACAGCGCCAGAGGCCCATCCCCCGCTCTGTCTGCGGAGACATTGTCCGGGCCCCACAAAGGGGATGGACCATGGCCTGGTGGGGGAGGGGCCGGGCCTGTGGGAACTGACCTTCCTGGGCCTGGGGGCAGGGCGGGCACAGAGCGGGGCCCCTGCAGGGCTGCCATCCTAGGTCTCCAGCAGTGGGGACAGAGGGCCGCAAGCCTGCTTCACAGGTCAGAAGAGCACTGGCTGGGATTTTAAACCTTCCCAGGCAGGCCCCATCTCAACCACACACCTCCCCGGGGGCCTGGGGCCTGGTCCTGCTGCCCCAGCATGTGCCCGTGGCTGGCAGGTGGGGGGTTGAACCCTGTAAGTGCCTGGGATCTCAGCTGTGACGGGAGGGGCCACAGTGCTCCCAGCCCCCAGCCCAGTGCCAGGGCCAGCAGGGCCTTCCTGGGCCAGGCCAGCCTGTCTTGAAAGAGGCTCACAGCCCCACCCCCCGGGCACTTGGGGGGCAGCTGGCCCAGGACCCCTCAAAGCGCTGCCAGACAGCGTGGGAGAGTGAGGTGTGGAGCGGACCCAGGGCGGCGCCTAATTGCTTCCTCCATGGCCTCTGTCTGCCTGTAGCGAGGTGTCAGGACCGCCCCCAGGCCGGGGGTCTTTCATACCAGCCCTTTGTCCCTGGCCCTGCACCATTTGTTGGGGCAGCTCTGGGGGGTCACGGTGCACAAGCCAGCCCAGGGAGGCCTCTGGACCCACCGGTCTCAGGACCTCAGGCAAGGCCGGGGAGGGGTGGGGCAGGGGGGTGGCGCCTGGCAGGGACCAAATGGGCCATAGGGCCCTGGGAACTGACACTGGTGCCCTGCAGCTCCTCTGGCACGAGTAGGAGACACTTGCCGAGTGTAGGTGTGTACGGGAAGGTGCCGGAGACCCCGCCACCCCATGCTGGCTTTTCTCGCCCAGTGGTCGTACGGGGATGATGTTTATTTTCTTCTGCTCTTTTATGCTTTGCTGTAAATTTGCTCTAAATGAGCAAGAAATGGGCCACTACTCTAGAGCGTGTCACAGCTTCTCAGCCCAAGCCTCCTTCCTGCCTGCCTGTGGGGTCTCCTGGGGCCTGGGTACCAGACGGACCGTACCTCACATCCCACTGGGTGGTGGGCCTGAGGGCGGGGAGAGCGGCTGGCCTACCAGGGAGCATGGTCAGGCCGGCTGCTGGCCAGGTCCTCCTCAGCATTGGGTCCCTCCACTAGGCTCCCAGCCTGGAAAGGCCACTTCCTGCCGCCCTGTCCCCTAGGGACCACTGGTCCTCTCTCACGCTCTGTGCCCTGGCAGCCCCCGGTGTGGCCCATCTCCCACCGCGCCCCCCTCAGCCCCCCACTCGGGGAGGCCCAGGGCTGATGGGGGTCCAAGGGTGTTTATAAGCAGTTAGCATGGTGCTGCTCTCAGCCCTAGGAGGGGCTGGTGGGCTCTGGGCAGGAGCGTGTGCAAGGCCCCTCCCACCGCACTCTGTGGCCCAGTCCGGCCTGCCTGTGACAGCCCTCTCCCCACTCCCGACATCGGTGCACCAGCCGTCCACTACCTGGTGGCACAGCAGACACCACGGACCACGGCAAGTGTGCGTCCACGGCTGGTGGGAGCAGACGTGCCTGGGGACACACAGTTAAGGACAGACCCCGTGACCTCGCCTCTGCTCAGCTCTGGCTGTGCTGGTGGCAGTCACTCCCCAGGGGGAGTGATGGGTGGGGGTGGGATTCCTGGGCTCAGAGCTGAGAGCTGGCCTGCTCATGGGCATGGCTCCCAGCACCTGGGAACCGACCCCTCAGCCCTCCAGCTTCCCCCTCCCCAAGTCCCAGTCTTAGAGGAACGGAGGGTGCCAGCTCGCACACCCGCCAAGCCCAGCGAAGGGCTGGGGGCGCCTCCCAGGGAAGTGGCCTTTCCTGCCCTCCTCGGGCCTGGGGGAAGGGAACAGGCCATAGAGGGCGGACCACCAGGCCCCTGGGCCAGTCCCGGCTGGCATCCCAGCCCCGGAGAAGCAGCCTCACGCCCTGGGGTTGGGCGGCACGGTGGACGTTGGCCCCAAGCACCCTTGGGAGCTGTGGCAACCAGGCATGCAGGTGGACCCCTGGGACAGGGGAGGCAGGAACCTTCCCAGCCCCTCCTGCCCGACTCACCTGGCCCCTCCCACCCAGCCAGGCTCTGGGGGTGGAGGCCCGCCCTGCCGCCAGGCTCCCAGGCTGGATGGGGGCAAGGAGACTGGGCGGGACCAACAAGACCACACTGTCCGCCCGTCCAGGGCGCCCACCGCCCCCCACTGGCGTCTGCCCAGATCTGCTGGCATCCGAGGCTGGGGTCTGCACACCCCCTGCAGGAAGTGGACCTGGCTCAGACACCACCTGCACGCATCCCCTCGGCTGGGGGCTGGCGGGGTAAGGACCCTGCCAGGTGTGGGGTCCTGGCCAGCCAAGTGTGACCGTGAGCAAGCTACTCAGCCCCTCGGAGGCCCCTTCTCCACAATGGGAGGTCAGAGGCTCCGTCCCCCTCTGCGTGGGGAGGGTGATGGGCGTGTGCTCAGCTCGGAGCCCCACAAGGGCAGGCCCACAGCCACCCACAGCAGGTGGTCAGGCAAGGGTTGCTGGGCCGTGGGGTGGACAGGGGGGCCCTGGGTGCCAGGCCCTCCTACAGATGGGGACCACAGGACAGGGGGTGGGCAGGTGGCCCAGAACCGGCTTTTCCAGCCAGGAGTGGGGGTGGGGGCCAGGGTGACAGCAAGACCCGACAGTGGGCAGCGGCCGTGGGAAAACTAGCACCGGTGCTTCCCGAGGGTGGGGCCGGCCCTCGCGGACAACAGCACCGGGCGTTTGTCTGCGCGCAGTGACTCAGCGTGAGCTGGCGGCCCCGCCCAGGCGTGCACACCGCCGGTCCTGGGAAGGCTGGCGGACCCCTTGCAGAGGACCCCACCCCACCCTCCTTCCGCTGAGCCGTCCCTCCCACACCTGCTGGTGCTGTCCCCTCGGGTGGCCTGGACAGGGAGAGCCTGCGCCTCTGTGGCAGGCAGCCCAGGGCAGGGGCCGGAGGCTAGACAGCCCGCCTTTTCTCAGCTTCTTCCCCAGCTGGACCTGGAGTGACCACGGGCCTGACCTGCAGCCGGGGCTGTGCCCTCACTCCTGCCCCAAGAGCCCCTGGACCTGCAACCAGGAGGGCAAAGCCCACAGTGGTCTCCCTGTGCCGGAGGCCAGCCCAGAGTCTGGCCGGGGTCGGTGTGGGGAGGCCCCCCAGAGAGACCCAGGGGAGGGTCCTGCATGAGGATCAACCTCGCCCCCCCAGCCTCCCAGCAGAGGCGGCCCTGCCCTCTGGCGCCTGCCCACGCCCCTGCCACCCCGGGTTGTGATGCTGGAGGCCGAGCAGTGAGGCCACAGGTAAAGCAGGCTCCGTGATGAAAGGCCGTGGGAAGAGGGTGTGGTGGGGGCAGGGCAGGAGCCCTCTCCCCGCCCCAAGCCTGTGGCTCCAGGAGCCCGTGGCCACCGCCTCCTACCCACCCCAGGCGCTCTGTCATCCAGGGCACTGACAGGGCTTACCAGGTGAGGAGGGGGCCCGGAGCCGTCGCTTGAGCACCCATCACGGCCCCTCCTCCCCGTGGACAGGCTCACCCCCCCTCCCGTGATAGGATACCTGCATGTACCCGCCTGGGAGCTGGGTTTCAGCGGGCGCCCGGGGCCCCCACCCCATCTCCTTGCCTCGCTCTGGGAATCCTATGTCCAGACCTGACACCCCGCCAGGCAGTGGTTGTCTTGGAGCAGCCCCAGGGTGGCCACATTGTGAGGGCAGGATGGGCCCCACAAGCCCCACCCCCACCCTCGGGGACAGTAAGGTCGGTGGGGCTGAGCCCGCTACGTGTCCTCGACCCGGACTCTGCGTGGAAGTGGAAATGGCTTTGCTCCTCTGCCCCTCACACACTCGGTGCCCAGTAGCCTCCAGACCATGCCAGCCCCTGGCGCAGGGCAGGCAGCAGGCGTCATTAGGAAGCGTGGACACTGAAATGGCCCTGGCATGCCCCAAAATGGGCTGAGGGGTCAGAGCAGCTCTAGGGCCGCCCACCCTGACACTTTGATGCTGGGCCTGCATCCCCCACCAATGTTGAGCCATCCCAGGGGGCCCAGGCTTGGCTCTGTATTTGGGGAGGACAGCTGGGTGATGGCAGAGACCTCCAGCATCTTTGGAATTAGAAGAGGCTGCCCAGGGCCCACTTGGAGCCCGTGCAGTCAGGGAGGGCTCCCAGGAGGTGGTGCGCCCCATGGTCTTGCAAGAAGAGGAAGGGAGGTGTCGTGCGTCTCTGTGAAACCCCCTGGGCAGACCCAGAGCTGCAAGGAACACAGGGCTGGGGCTGGAGAGAGCACGTCCGCAGCCTCAGCACCTCCTCCGTCCCTAGGCTTGCAACTGTCACCAGTACCTGAAGGTCTCCAAGGATGTAATGAAGCAGCTTGTGTGGCTCAGCGGCCACCCAGAAGGCCCTAGCGGCACAGGTGAGTGTGCCTCGCTCAGGAGAGGGCTCCGTGGAGTCTGTGGGCAGTGGCCCAGCTGCTGGGTGCTCCCAGGGCTAACCTCCGGGGACAGCCAGGGAGGTGCCGGTGCCAGGGTGGGGGTGTGGGGGTGGACAGACAGTGTTCAGGGCCGGGACGAGGGCTGTGGCCTCTGCTCCCCTCTGTGTGGTGTGCAGGCCTCTGGTCCAGGAGACCGGGAAGCTCCGGCACTCAGGGCCCCCGGGATAGTGTCCCCCACTTTCTCTGCAGTGGGCCCTGCTTAATCACCCTGCCCCATACGTGGAGCGCACCCGCACATGGACGCATACGTGTATCTTGCACGTGAAGACGCACACACACGCTCACTGGCACATGCGCTCTCACACACGTGCCCGTGCACACTCGGTCACGTGCGCACACAGATGAACACACACGGGCAGAGCACACACGTTCACCTGCGTACAGCTGCATCACTGGCCTCGCCAAGTAGCGGTCTGAACGTAGGTGAGCCTGGCTGCACAGGAAGGAGGGCGAGCCCCGCTGTCCGCCCCCACCAGGGCAGGTCCTATTCAGGGGCCCGGCCTCAGTTTCCCTCCGTGGAGGGCGGGATGGGGTGGCTACGAAGGGCATCTTGGGACAGCCGAAGGGGTGAGCCTGAGGCCAGGGTGCCTCCGGGCCCCTGTGCACAGCTGGTGCTCCTCCAGGGTGCTGTCTTCTCACTGTCCTTCCCGCCTCCCTCGGAGATTTGGGGCCACCCACGTAGTGGTTGAGCTGTCATGACGGCCTGCGTCCGGCCCTGTGCAGCTCTCAGCTCTCCACAGCATGGCCAGGACGTGCTGGAGGCTGGGGGGAGGGGCAGGGCATGAGCAGTGCCCCCCACAGGGGCCCCCCCCCGGGCTCCAGCCCCGCCGAGCCCCCGACACCCCACCCGGAGGCTCACACTTGCCCTGGGCAGCACCCTCACGAGCTGGCAGGTAAGGGCTGGGGCCAGACAGGCTGTGGCGAAGCAGGGAGGCCAGACGGAGGTCATGGCCTCGCTGGGCTCCACGGGGGCGGCAGGGCTGGTGTGGGCGCCTCATCCATTCAGATCTGGCTGCAGTTAATCTGGAACCATCTGCAAAGAAATGTTTGCCAAGCGAATTACGAGGGTCAACGGGCCTGGGGGACGCTTCTCCCACCTGCTGGCCAGGGCTCCTCGGCCATCGCCGCCTCCATCCCGCACTGGCCCCTTGGCTGCTGCCGGCCTGGCCGTGTCCCTGGCCGTCACACCGTGCCCTCAGTGCGGGTGGGGCCCTCTTGCAGGGTCAGGAGGAGGCCGCCTCCCAGGGTCTCTCCCACACCCTGAGCTCCAGCGGTCCCTTGGGCCCCGGCCCGCCCACCGACCTGGTGCTGGCTGGTTGCGAAACTCCCTCCTTGGCAGTGGGCTTATCTGCTCATCGCCACCGACGGGCCGCCCCCACCCCACCCTGCCCGCCGGTTCTCAGGCCCCCAAGTGCCCTAATCGGCCGATCTTACGCCCAGAACATGGTTCCCAGGGACCTTTGAGCCCCACGAACCTCCCAAGGTGTGAGTTCCCATGGGAGGGGACTGGGCTGGCGCCAGAGCTTCTTGGCCCCCTGCCCTTTGCCCTCTCTGCTGGGGGTGGGGGAAAGGCTGGGCACTTCAAGGTGCCCTGTGGGCGCTGGGGCTGCCAGTGCATCCTTAGAACAGACCCTGACATCCTTGATTGACAGGTGACGAGGCCGCCCAAATCGAGGATGAACGGGAGACAGGTGAGCCCTGGGACCACCCACCGAGGACACAAGGGGCCCTGGCATCTGGACCCACCCCAGGATGGGGCAGAGGGGACCACTCTGAGGGGATGGTCCCTGTGCCCTGGGGAGTTGGGGGGCAGTGTCAGGGAGGGCTGGGAAGAGAGAGGGGTCAGTCACCCGTGACCCAGAGGTCCCTGGGTAGGAGAGGCAGGGGGTGGGGTGGCTAGGGAAACGGAAGGAGGGGCCGCTGGAGAGAGTGGGGCGGGGGCTCAGGGTGGCTGCTCCGCCTGTCCAGGCTCAGCCCCAGAGGAGGCCCCTGGGGGCTGCGCCTACGACCCGTCTTGCCGCTGGCTGGAGGAGGAGGACCTGCAGAGCCGCGTGCCAGCCAGACTGGGCAACGGCACCCGACTGCAGCTGTCGGGGGTCCCGGCAGGCGTGCTGCGGAGGCCGGGGCTGCGGCATTTCTACTGCTGCACGGGCTGCGGCAAAGTCTTCTGGGAGGGCTCCCACCTGGGCCGAGTCGCCGAGAACTTCCGAGAGGTTCTGGAAGGTGTCCCCGGCTCCCGCGAGCCGAGCCGAGCCCCCAGCCCGGCCGGCAGCCCCTCCTGAGGACTGGGCCCCTGGCCCCATGGCCTGCGTCACCCCTGGGGGCCGAGGCAGCCGGCAATAAAGTGGAAACGCTGCACGGGTGGTGGCCAGGACTCCTTCGGCTGCTTACCGTTTCACCCCACACCCCCGAGCGCGCTCAGCCCCTCGCAGCCGTCCCGGGAAGACGGAGCTTTCCTCGCGGTCAGGAGGCTTGGACCCTGAGCCAAGAACTGCCCAGCGCTCAGCAAGGAGGCATTCGGGAGGCATGCCTGGAGGAGGAAACGGCCTGGGCAAAGGCCCGAGGGCCACACCGGGGGGGGCTCCCCAAGTCTGCTGGTGCTCAGCGGGGCTGGAGGGGTGCAGGACAGGTGGCTGGGCCCCATGTGCTGCGTGGTCCACCCACTTTGCTGTGGCGGTACGTGCCGGCCCCTGCACCACTCACTCCCCGCAGCGGGCCCAGGGCCCAGGCGGGCCGCCCTCAAGACCCTCCTGGCACTTCAGACTCCAGTGAGCGCGGATGGGGGTCCTGGGGGGCCTTCCTAGGGAACAGGCCCCAGCTGGGCCATGTCCCCGCAGGGCCTCTTTCCTTCACGCAGGCTCAGGGCTGGGTGGCCTCCTCGCGTGAGAGAGACCAGCAGTCGGCACTGTGTTGGAGGGCCCCGAGCACATGTGCGTTTGAGCCTCCATCCTCCCAACGGCAGGAAGTAGCTGCTGCCGCCCCCCCCCCCAAGGGAAACTAAGGCTCAGAGCCAGTGCCAACACCCAGAGGGCCCACAGGGCCGGGCGGTGGAGCCGGGTCGGGGCTCCTGCGAGCAGAGGGCCTGGGCACAGACCCGTCTTGCCCTCGCCTGCCTCCTCCTGGCTCACCCCCAGGAATGCGCACCCACCCCGGCTCACATCCCTTTCCTGTCCTTCCTGCCCCGGGGCGGAAACCAGCTCAGATTTGCTGAGGAGCCAGGCGGAAGCCTCGGGGTGGCGGGGCCTGGGGGCCGGGGAGGGTGCCGCCTCTCCCCAGGGCGGGGCACATCTGCAGGCCCGCGGGGCATGGGCGGTGCCATGCCGGCCTCTGCCCCGTCCCTCTGTTCCTGACCACATGAGGGTGGCCAATGCCTCTGAGCCCCCAAGGGTGCAGCCCCCCGCTGGGTGCCAGGCATTGACCCACTCAGCTCCCCAGCAACCCAGGGGCCTGCTGGGCCAGGGCGTCGCCCCACAGATGGAGAGAGGAAGGCCAGCCCAGGGACGTGGGCTGCGTGCGAGGGCCAGCTCTGCCACCCCAGCCTTCCTCCACCCTGAGGCCACTGAGCCAGAGGGTCGGGCAGGGGTGCCAGGGTGAGCGGGCCCCCACCGGGGCGGGGACCCTCTGCGGCTGGGGTGCTGCTTCCAAGAGCGGGACCTCCGGCCGCACGTCCTGTCCTGGGACGGCAGCCCCGTCCACACTCCTTCCCCCCGTAGGGTTAAGAGGAAGCAGCCGGGGGTGCCGGCCCCGCTCCCCAGCCCAGCTGCATCCGGGAGACTCTTCTGTGACCCGAGGCCCTGGACAGACAGAGGCCGGAGCCAGGGAGAGGCCAGGACCACAGGCTCAGGGAGACGAGGCCCGTGCCCTTCCAGGCCCGCCAGGCAGGTCCGGCCCCAGCTCCACTCTGCCCTTGCCCCCTGCGCAGCCCTCTAGGGAGAGGAGAGGACAGCTGACCGGGACCTGGTCCTCCCGCCACGCCCGCCCCATCCAGCTGGGCTTCCCGCCTCCCCACCCCTCTGCTGCCCAGACTAGCTGCGTCTGTCCGGGGACCCTCCGGGCTCACTCGCTCACTGCCAGCCCATCCTAGGCCCCAGCCCCCACCCTGGTCCTGGCCCATCGGGAAGTGCCTTCCTTGCCCCGTGACCGCTTCAGGCCCCTTTCTGGGCTAGGGGTCAGACGCCAGGCCGACAGGGTGGGCTGTGGCCCCGGTGCCAGGCCTGCCGCTGCAGCGATTGTCTGCTGCAGTTCCTGCCCCGGGCGTCCTTCCTCCGCTCAGGCCGCCGCTGGCCCGGGGCTGAGTGTTTGTTATTTGATCTCTATCCTCTCGGCCCTTCTACCAGGTGTCTGGGCTGCTGGGAAGAAACGCTCTCCTCTTTCCCACGCTCCCCGACACATTTTAATGAATTAGCTGGAAGCCCCGCCCCCACTGCCCGCCTGCCCGCTCACCCTCCCACCCCTGCCGAGCGCTTTAAGGTGGCCACAGGCCTCGGCCCAGCTCTGGCCATCGCCCCTTCCACACTGTCCTCTCCCGGCCGCCCCTCCCAGACCTTCCCAGCCTGGGTCCCTGGGTGTGTCCCACCGCCCACTGCTCTGAGCCTCTAAAGGAAAGGGGTCCCCAGAGGGAGGAGGGAGCCCTCTCCAGCCCTGGACTCCATCCCACCATGGCCTTCCAGGGTGGCACCCCTGGGCCAGCTCCCAGGAGGACAGGGGTCCAGCCTTGTAGTCAGGGTTGGGTCTGTCCCCCCAGATCCAGGTTGAGGGCTTCTCCTTCAGAGCCAGTGAAGCCCTTGCCTGTTTGTGGAAGTGACCACATCACCAAGGAATGCCACGCACATGGGAGGGGGCTTCTCTGAGCCCCTGGACTGGGTCTGGCAGGGATGAGCCTCCTCCCCCCCCCCTCCCCCCGCAAGGCATTTGGAACAAACGCCCTCCTTTTGGACATGTCCTTCAGCAAACATGAGCAAGTGCTTCCTGGAGCCCGTGCCCCACATGTCCCTCTCCCTGTCCTGTCCTTGAACAGGGCAGCTCCTGGCACATGGGGTGTGGACCAGAGCGACCCCGAGCAAAATCACCCTCAGCCACGGTGCAGCAGGAGCCACGGGCCTTCCATCGGCTCCCCATGGACAGAGTGGCCATCACCCCAGCCCCACAAATGCGCAGCGGGTTGAGGGGGAGGCTCAGGTGGTAGCCGGGGCTATACCTGTCTGACCCATGCTCCGGAGCAAGGGTGGGGCGGGCAGCGACCTCAGGCTACGCTCCTGTGGCCACTCCAGCCACACCGTCCCTGCCAGGGGCACCGAGCCGACGATTTCATGGCTCGAGGTGGCGGCCTCGCGTTCCCACACTGAGCTCACAGGGGCCCTTTGTCTGACGCCCGCCAGGGGTGTCAATGGGACTTTTCTCCCAGGCTCTGCTCCCAGACCCAGCGGGGTCTCCAGATGCTCTTCTCCAGGCCAGGGGGCCTCAGCCCACCTGGGCTGGGGCTTCTCTGTGAACCTAACACCTTCTGGGGACGGCCCTGGGCACAGCCAGGCCCTGGCAGATACACAAAAACCACAGACGTGACCGGAAGGAGGTCCTGCCCCAGACATGTCCTCAGAGCTCCCTCCCCTCCATGCTGTTCCAGGGGGTTGTCCAGCAGGTCATGGCCTTGCACAGGGTCACACCTCCCCACTCCAAGGGTCCCTGCCCGGAGGTGAACGTGGGCCTGGGTGCACAGAGCCCAGGACAGCCTCGGCTGGGCCTCCCTCTGAGCCATGCCTTGACTCTGGTGCTGGGGAGGTGGTCCGGGACCCCACCCGCAAGGTGGTCAGTTCAGCAGCCACTAATCCAGGCCCCCTTACCGCGCCCAGGGACACGCCCCCACAGGATGAGCGGGGCAAAGGAGGGGCTCCCAACGGCAGCAGCACCCCAGTCACACCCACGGCCAGGCCAAGCACAGCCCCGGGCTTCCCCACCTGCGTAGTGGAGAGCTCCTGGGGGCGGGGGAGGGGGGGCAGGTCTGAGCAGGGACCAGCCTCAGGAAGACCTGAGCAAGGGGCCCGGGCGGCCCTCCCTGGCCGCTGGAAGGACCCCAGGGGAGTCAGCCAGGGTCAGAGGCCTGAGGTCTTGCCCCGCGTTTCCTTCGGTTTGGCTGCAACTCCTCCCAGGTCACGGAGCAAGGTGAGGGCTCACCCATGTGAGTCTCGAGGCCTGGGGGGCACGGGGCAGACACCCACCGAGCTCGTCCCCAAACAAGGCCTAACAGGGTGGTCTCCGCAGCTGAGGCCCTGAGCTGCCTCCCCGGGAATTGCCAGCAGCCTCGGAAAGAATTCCGGTGCCTGCCCCAGGCCTACCGCTCCGAGAGTCATTCCTCCTTAATTGCCAACGACCACAGCAGAGCTACAGACTGTTAAATCCTAACGAGGAAATGTGGCCGCAGTGTTAGAGTGTCAATAAAAGATGGGTTTACTGTTTGGAAATGAGTCATTTCAGAGTTCTCTTTCAGAGCAGCCTTGGCACCTTCCCTGGGGCTGCCCACCTGGCCAGGCCTTACCGGTCCCGTTCGCGCTGATGGGGGTGGCCCAGGAGAGCGAGGCAGGCCCCCGCTGAGGAGCCCCACTGCCAAAGCGCCCCCAGCCCCGGGCCTCCTCACCCACAGGCCCGCTTCTTCTCCGGGCAGGGCGGAAACCAGGCCCTGCCTGGCTCCTCGTGCCAGTCAAGTTAGGGAGCAAACTCGGGGTGACCCGGGCCGCCAGGGGAGCCGTCCTCGAGCGGGAGGGCCCCGCGTGGCTGAGGTCGCACGCCCGAGCTCCTCGCGGGGGTGTCAGCCTCGTGGAAATGCGTCCCGCGGACCGGGCTTGGCGGGTCTCGTCACCGCGAGCGCCCGGGGTGCTGGGAACGCTGAGGGTCCGTGGCCAGCGCTCCAGGAGAGCAGAGCGAGACCCGGGGTCTCTACACAGGCCCCCCGAGTCTGAAATGCCCGCGAAGACCCACCCAGGGGAGGCCGCCCTCGGGTCCCCTCGGGGTCGCGCTCGGCCCTGGGCCGGGCCTGGTCTGTCCTCACAGGGAGCTTGGAATTCCCCGGGTGGCCGGAGGGAGAGTGGGCGGGACGACGGTAGAGACGCGGACTCCCCCCCCCGCCCCCCCCCACCACACACACACACACACACACACACACACACACACACACACACGGCCACCTGGCTCCTGGCCCCGTGCGACCGGCGACCAGCGCCCCCTGCCGCGCTGCACACCCCCCGACACGCCCCCGACACGCCCCGCCCCGGCACCGCCCCCACGCGGGCGCCGCCCAATCGGCGGGCCGCCGGCGCGCGCGTCACGGGCGCCCTATTGTTATGCAAATATAAAGGAGGTAAAAGTCGCCCAGGCGCGGCGGACGGGTGGGCGAGTGCAGCGGCGCGTGGGGAGGCGCGTGGGGGCCGCGTGGGAGCCGCAGCCGGAGCGAGCGAGGACCGGGAGCGCGCGGCGCCGCCGCCCCGGCCCGGCCGGCCCCGCGAGCGCAGCGCCCGCCCCCGTCGCCCGCCCGCCGGGCGCGGCTGGATGTGGCGGGGGTCCCGCGGCGGCGGCCCCTGGCCCCCATTGCCCGGAGCGCCTAGGGGCGGCGTGCGGGGCCCGGGGGCGCCGCGCCCTCCATGCGCCGCGGCGCGCCCCGAGGCAGCCGGGGGCCCGCGCCGAAGCCGCCGCCCGCGCTGAGCCCCGGCCCGGCCTGCGGCCAGCGCCCGGCGGCAGCATGAGCCAGGCCGAGCTGTCCACCTGCTCGGCGCCGCAGACGCAGCGCATCTTCCAGGAGGCCGTGCGCAAGGGCAACACGCAGGAGCTGCAGTCGCTGCTGCAGAACATGACCAACTGCGAGTTCAACGTGAACTCGTTCGGGCCCGAGGGCCAGACGGCGCTGCACCAGTCGGTCATCGACGGCAACCTGGAGCTCGTGAAGCTGCTGGTCAAGTTCGGCGCCGACATCCGCCTGGCCAACCGGGACGGCTGGAGCGCGCTGCACATCGCCGCGTTCGGCGGCCACCAGGACATCGTGCTCTATCTCATCACCAAGGCCAAGTACGCGGGCAGCGGCCGGTGATGCCGGCCCGGACCCCGACCCGTGCGCGGGCCCCGCGCGTGTCCACCCTGCTGTACCTT
This sequence comes from Balaenoptera ricei, assembly GCF_028023285.1. Classification (NCBI taxonomy): domain Eukaryota; kingdom Metazoa; phylum Chordata; class Mammalia; order Artiodactyla; family Balaenopteridae; genus Balaenoptera; species Balaenoptera ricei. The sequence goes on along the minus strand of NC_082644.1, from coordinate 122,613,007 downwards.
CCCTCCAACTACCTCGGTGTGCGCCCGGCCCTCGGCGCCCGCGGCCACCACAAGTCCGGCGCGCAAGTCGGTGCCCACGGGAGCCGCGCCCGCCCGCCCGCGGCCCGGGGTCGGCGCCCCCCGCGGCCGCTGGGGACCGGCCGGAGCGCTTCCCACGGCCCCGCCCGCCGCCGCGCGGGTGGGGGCAGGGCGCGGGCTCCAGCCCCTTTGAAATTTGAGTCTCGCTACCAGCAAGTTCGGAATCCCGAGACACCGGATCCTCCGCTCAAAATGTTCTCCTGAAGGTGGAAGGACCCGTGGCCGACGCGCGACGGAGACGACGCTCTGCTCTTCCCGGGGTTCTAAACTATTTATCACGTGTGTGCATATTTGTGGGTGATGTTTGTGCGCCTGATTTTTTTGTTTGGAAAATATTTCGCGTGGTCAATGTGGTTATGGGGGGGAAGATGCATTTTTTTTTTCTAGTCTTAAAACTAAAAACTTGAGTCTGTCATTTCTTGGTTGCACTGAAATACCGCCCAGCCTGATGGTTTCCCCATGCTGCTCCGTCTCCCTCCGGCTTCTCTCCCTCACCTCTCTCCCCTCCTCCCCGCCCTCCCCTCCCTCCCCTCCCTCCCCTCTCTCCTCTCTCTCACACTCACCCACACAATTCCGCGTGAGTTTTGGAAGCCCCAGGCCTCCCTCCGCCTTGTCCGGTGAGAGGCCGCCATCCCCCAAGCCTGCCGGTTTGCAAAGCTTCCGCGGGAGCCTGGGTGCTCGGGTGTGGCGGTGATGGGGGGGGTGGGGATCAAGCCTTTTCTAGTGAGTTCTATTATAGTTAACAGTCGATTGCACACTTTTTTAAAAAAAGTAAATGGATTTGCCACGATTAAATGTCATAACATTTATGACAATATAAAATATTAACATATTTTAAGCCAAGTTATAGGTGTATTTTTTGAATCTTGGTTATAGACCCAATTTTAAAGGGCGTTGTATCCAGCGTTGTGAAGGCAACTGTACCCATATTTATATTTTTATAAAATGCCTATAAGACTGTGAATCTCTTGTGCTAATTGCTGAGTGAGCTGAAGGGCCGCTTTGCCCCTCTTCAGCCTCCCGGAGCTTCAAGGACCCGATTCGAATCCGAAAATCCTGCCACGGGGGAGGGGCCGCCGGGAGGGGCCGCGCGAGGACCTAGGACGGAGGCGGTGCTTCTGCGTCACTTTCTGTCCCGAAAGGCGCCCTTCCTGGTCTCAGAGGTTCCAATTTTCTATGCAACCCCACACCCCTTGTTGTTTTGATCCTGAGAAATAAAAGGGAGGCTGAATTATTCAAATTTAAATGAGGCTTCCCCTGGGTAGAAGTGCTGCTGACCCTTCGTGCAAAAATGGGGAGCACTTGAGGACACAGGTGGGTGGAGGCCCTTTGTGCGTGGCTGGTCAGATTTGGGCAGTCATCTGTGGCTTTTTATAAAACTTTGTGTGAGAAGAATATATTGATAATGTCAGTGAAACAAGCAGACATTGAAACTGAGGCACAGATTACTCCAAAAGGAGTTTTTCTGTATATTTTTTCTAGATGCAAATACCTTTTTTAATTATGTTAATTAATGTTAAGACATTCTAGGCTTACATGGAAGCTGTGTATGGGTCCCGGTGTGATCACTTTTAACTGGATGAAGTCTGCAGCACATTCCTGAGTGTACGATATAGACTTGTAGCCCAGCGTGAAAAATTTATAAATAAATTTTTCATTGATCTTTTTATATTAAAAAAAGTTTGTTGGTTCTTCTTGGGCTTGGCACCGGGATGAGGGTCAGGCTGCAACATGCTGTTTGCGGGTGACGGCTGTGCAGCGCTTGGCTTGTTTCCACCTGAAGACAGAGCCTGGTAAGCTGCCTCTTGGCTCAGCTCAAAGGCACCGCAGTGGCCACGCACAGGACTTGTGAGGGCCCGCCTGCCTTCTTCCAGCCATGGGAGTGGGGCACCTGAGGGCGCCCAGAACCGCTTCCTCCACTCCCTGGCAAAGGCCTCCACGTGGAAAGTTCTACTTGAAGCTCTTCCCGCCCTCCCCCCTCCCAAAGCCAGCCTGAGATGCCGAGGGTCTTAGGAGGGATCAGGCCCCTCTTGTCTCCCCGCTCCCTGCTACCGTGGGGTTTTGCTGGACCACCTGCTGCACAGAAAGGGTATCTTTTAAATTTGGGGGAACTTCTGATGAGTAAAAGGCTTCCTCTGCTCCGGTCCCTGGTGGTGCCTGGGAGATGAGGCAGCCACTCCCCCAGAGCACAGACCCCGAGTTCGACTCTGGGTCCACCCCGGAAGCTTGCATGGGAGGGGGTGCAGGGGAGGACATCCACCCGGGGCAAGAGTAGCCTGCCCAGAGGAGACTGGGAGAGCCAGTGGGCCAAGGAAGTTTTAACTTTACTGGGACTCGAGAGTTACAAGATAACTTTCTCCTGTAAAGCTTCCAGACGCCCCTGTGAGAAGCCTGAGGGTATAAGCTTCCCCTCAGGGGGGGTGCAGCTACATTTTGTCCCAAGACCGGAAGACAGATGCATTGCCCTTACCCTCTTCCTACTTTGCATCTCCAACTATGTTCTGCCCTGAGGATTTTCCGAGTGAATTTTCAGTTGGTTACACAAGCATTTACTGACCCCCAGCTGGCCCACTAGATGGACCAGCTCCCTTTGGTTAGATGTCACAGAGGTGAGTGGAATATTTGATGCAAATGAGCCCCCAGGGGAAGGCCTGACCTGAGCCTTCAGGGGGAGTGGCTGAGGGTGCTGGGGGTGCCTGGCCCCAAAGGAGGAGGTGCTAGAACTTGGACGCTGTTGGGGCATCAGGCCTGGGCACTACCTGGACCCCAGGTGGGCCAGACCTCACCTCCACTTCCCACCCCAGACACTCGCGCAGGAGAGGGGGTCAAAGCCGTAAACAAATGAGCAGAGGGTGCTCCCGCTTTGTGGCCAGGGTGAGAAAGAAGGTGCAGCTGACCCTCTCTGGGGCTGGGCCTCTGGGAACCCCTGGAGTGGCTGCCATGGAGAAAGCGGACAGACCAAATGGGCAAGGGCAGGGCCCGCCCCACTCCCCCCCACTCCCCCCCACCTCCCACCCCCCGGCCAGGAGTGTTGGCAGCTCCTGTCCAACTGTCCGTCTCTCTGACCTGACCCCGGCCGGACGCAGGAAGTGTTTACTGTTGGAAGGGATGCCAGAGAGAGACCAGGAAATGCAGGAAAATGGTCAGCCAGAAAGAGTGATGTCCAAAGCCAGCAGGCGTGGGAGCCAGGACAGAGCCGGCCAGAACGAAGGGCCAAAGAGACGGGTTAGGAGGAGGAGAGGGAAGGGGCTGCCCTCTGGGCTCTGTCCCTCAAAGGCCCTGGCTCAGCACAGGGAGGCACAGCCCCGGTCGCACACAGGCACAGGGACGCGGCCCTGCAGCTCTGACCCTCGGAAGGCCCAGTGCCTCCGGACGTCGCAGTGGAGCCTGCGGAGAGGAGGCCGGCGTCCACCCGGGCCTTGAGGACAGGAAAGGAGGCCCGGCGCTGCGTGCAACTGGGAAACAAAGCCTGAGGCCGCGGAGCCTACGGGTGCAGGCCCTGGGAAGTCTGGCAATCACCGACGACTCCTCTCCTCCCGAGGCCTCCAGCGCAGCCCCTCCCGGGGCTCCGGGGTCTCAGGGAGGCCGCCCTCCCCCACCACTCCGCCTCGGCGGGCCTGGGCTCCCCGCTCGCCGCCAACACGCCCCTCCCTCTGCCCGGCGCATTCTTCTGCTTGGCTGTACGTCGGACTGTCCCTCGGCGCGGCCGTCTGTCGGTCTTTCTTCTCTCGCCCCCTCCGAAGCCGCGGGCCCCATTCATCCTCCAGGCCTCTGCCCTTTCCTGCGAGCGGGTTCCGCTCGGCGAGCAGCTGCTATGCTAATGAGAAGGGGGTGGGGGGGCGGCGGGGGATCGGCGGGGGAGGGGGGACGAGGTGGGGGCACCCGCAGGGGGAAACCAGCGTTGGGAGGCCGGGGGCTCGGCAGTGGGGGCCCGGCCGAGAGAGGGGAGGGACGGGCGCTCACAGAGGCCCGATCTCTGCATTCAGAACCGGCGGGGGCCACTCGCGGGCGCTGGGAAAGGGCGCCGCCCCCGCCCCGCGCACCCACTCGCCGAGCGAGGGGTGCGAGGAGTAGAGACCAGCTGTCATCTCTGTTCTGGGGTCGCGGCCTGGAGGGCGGCTCGTTCCGGAGGCCGCCCATCCCCCCGCCCACCAGACGCCGCTGCGCGTGGGGCTTGGGTGCGCCCCGCGCGGGCGGGGGTCTGAGCCGGAGACGGAGGGCCGGACACCCCCGCCGCCCCCCGGCCTGGGTGGTTGGACGCTGGGGCGGGCGCGGGCTGCCCCCCTCCCGGAGGCGGCGCCCGAGGACCCCGGGCGGAGGCGAGACGGGGGAGGGGCGGAGGCGGCCCGAGCTGGACACGGGGACCCCGACCGCCGCCCACCCGGCATCCTAGGCGCGACGAGGGATGAGGACGAGGACCCCCGAAACGTGGCTCTTGGAGCCCGGGACGCCCCCCGCCTGGGGCGGGACTCCCACGAACGGGCACGGCGAGCAGCGCCCGATGGCAGGGTTCGGACCCGGGCGAGGACGCCGGCCCTGAACCGCGCCGTGCGGGCTGTGCTGCCACCCTGCGGATGCAGCGGGCACTGCGCCCTGGGGCCCGGGCGGCGAGACCCCCCGCCGGCCCTTCGCTGAGCGCAGGCGCCCGCACCGCCCACCCGCGCCGCCGCCGGCTGCGGACCCGGGCCTACTGGTCGCGCCGCCCCGCAGCACCCTCGCGTGTCTGGAGCCCGCGACCTCGTCTCCTGAAAGGTGGCCGGGGCCCGTGGGGGGTCGGGCGCGAGGGGTTAGGGTTAGGGAGCCGAAGCCGCTTCGGATGGGGGCGCTCGGGCCCAGCTCGGGCTGAGAAGCCGGGTCCGCTCCACGCGGTGGCCGTCCCGAGCGAGGCGGGGCGAAGGTGCGCGCTGCGCAGAGGAAAGAGCCGGAAAGGCTGAGAGCAAGTCGGGTGGGCCCAGGTCTCCCTCGGGCGACCACGGGAGAAAATGTCCAGCAGACCCTGGTCGGTCGTGGCTACAGTGACAACACCGGCAATCTGTGGGGCTTGGGGGAGGGGGCAGGGCCAGAACTGGGGTCACCTTGCGGAAGGGCGGCCACAGAGGCCCGCTGCCCGGCAGGGAGGGCCCTGGAGCAGGGTGGGCGTGTCCCTGGAAGGGGCAGCTGTGTTGAACCTGTTGACCGACATTAAACATGCACAACGTAGGAGCCGTGAGCTGAGTTTTATTCCGGATCTTACCGAGGACTGTAGCCTGGGAGACAGCGTCTCAGTAGCTCTGAGGGGCTGCTCTGAAGAGGTGGGGGAGCGGCCAGGATCTGTGTGGTCTGGGCCAGGGGGTGTGTGCAGCCAAGCACACATCTCGGTAGAAGGTATGGAAAGATGCAAGAATCCGGGTTCATTAAAATTTTTCCTGAAATATATCTAACTCTCTCAGGGGCCTGTTTTAGCCTGTTTTCCCAAATCACAAAGTGCCTCATCCTGTCTTTGCTCCTGAATCCCTTTCAGGGTACACTGTCGGTCAGCGACTGCAGTGGCCAATGACTTGATCTTTGTAGAGCTGGCCAGCGGGCCACATTCTTGGTTTTACAACCCATAGTGGCTCTTGGCTTCTGCAGGCCCCGGAAGGTGAACCAAACCAGGGCCTGGGAAGTGACCCCATCACGGTGCTCATGGAGCGATTGGCCGTGACGCACTATTCTCCCATTTGGTCAAAAGGGGAAGGGAGGACATTTCAGGGCCCCGGAGTCACAAAGAGTGGATGGTCAGCAGGACACAGGATGTGTCACAGCCCTGTGGACATGGCCACCACGTGACTCACTTCAAGACACAGACCACATCCGTCAGAACCATCAGGACCAGCAGTGGGGTGCTTCCAGATCACCCTGCAGAGCCTGGAGCCTCAGCAGAGGGTGGCGGGCAAGGCTCTGATGGTCAGGTGAGGCTGGCATTGGAATTGCAGAGTCTGCCAGCCGTCTCCCCACCCCGTCCCCCATTCCACAGCAAGTGTCTGTGTTGGGCATGAGCAAGGAAAAGAATTCTCTCTCTGTCTGAACTCTTGCCTGGCTCAGAGATGGGGCCTGGAGACCAGGTTTACCCCCAGTACGTGTCCCCCCGGTGGATAAAATCCACCTCTGCCTGTCTGTGGGCCTCCTCGTTGGTACCCTATGGACAAGAACCCCCAAGGGAGCCCAACCCAAATTGTCCCATAAACTTTCCAAAGAGATATGACAATATGCAGAACAGCAGCCATGTAAATAAGATGGAATGTATTTCTCATCACTGAAGTTAGAATAGGTGGTCTGGGGCTGGTATGTGGCATTAAGATACAGGCTGTTATTCTGCTGGGTGGACCTTCCATTCACATGGCTCAAATGGCAGCCCATGTCCAGCCATCAAGTCTACATTCCAGCCAACAGTGAGGAGGAAGAGGTGAACTAGGGCCTGGGCCCCCTCCTTCCAGGACACTTCCTAGAAGTCTGTTTTTGCCAAATCTGCTCACATCCCATTATCTAAAACGTAGCCACATGCCCAACCTCATTGCAAGGGAGGCTGGGAAATATAGTCTTTATTCAGTGATGTGCCTAGCTTAAAATGGGGCCATAGAGGAAGAAGAGCTGTAGATTTGGGGGTGGTCTGTTCCTGCCCAGGTGACAGCAGCATCCAGGCCGTGTGGTCAGGCAGAGTTGTCTGTGTCTTATGCTCTGCCTTGTTTTCCCTGACGGGAATACACTCTACACTCTGACTTTGGAGGTTTGTGCTGAAGAACTTTCTAAGAATTAAAACTGTCCAGCAATGGACTGAACAGAATGAAAAGCGGAAGCACTCCTGGGAGCTTGTTTGCGCTGAGATTTACACCTCCCAGGCCTGACCGATTATACGTGCACAGCCACATGAGAAACACGACGGGGGGAGCACAGCCCGTCTGTGTAGTGATGGGTCCAGCAGACATGCTGCCGTGCCCTAGGAGCCCCAGAGCCATTCTCCACAGGAAACGATGCTGCAGGTTAGGTGAACAAGGAAGGCACTGCTGTGTGGCCGTCAGGAAACGGAAGGCCCAGGAAGCACTTGGGACACCGCTGCTCCCTGCGCGAGGCGAGAGCAGGACTGGGCACGGAGGAGAGGCAGCCTTTGCCCCTCTGCTCCCCGTTCCCGCTTCTCCAACCTCCCTCTCCCTTATCTCGGAGCAAAGTAATAAGTAACCAGGACTTGGAATTCTCAAGGTTATTTTGTCAATAAAGTTCTCCTTCTCAAGTGTCCCAAGATGTCTTTTGGGGCATGGCTTCTTTTCGTTTTAATCAAGGTCGAAAGAAAATCATTAGGTTTATCATTCACATTCCTAAAAATCAACTTTGCTGCAGTATAATTTATATACAATAAAATGCAGCCATTTAGAGTGTGATGAGTAGGGACTGGTGTGTATGCCCACAGAACCTACACCATAACCAAAGTATACATTTCCATCAGCCCCCAAAGTTCTTCCGCACCCCGACTCAGCTGGCTCCTCTCGCCCCCGAGTCCCAGGTCACCGCCGACCACTTCTATCACCACGGGTCATAGGATTATCTATAAAAGGACTGGTGTGGTTTGTACTTCCTGGCTTTCTGGCCCTCAGTGCCAGAGTCACCCATGTTGTTGCAGTAACTTTGGGGGGGAGGGGTAGGTCTTTTTTTTTCTGTTTTTTTTTTTTCCCCGTTAGAAAAATCTGGCTGATACCACACAAAACACAGGATAGTTTCCACTGGTAGTTTTTCAGTCGACAGAATTATCCTCAGTAAATGTGCTGGCAGCACAGGGTACCTCAGAGAGCCCAGGGGAAAGGGGGCACAGGCCCACCCCTTACATTTTCAAAACACTCCATTCCCTTCTCCTGGGCACTGATCCTTAAGAACTGGGACTCTGACCCCAGAGTGTCTTTAGAAAATCATCTTATCAAATTAACGTTTAGAAAATGAAACTTTAGGGACTTCCCTGGTGGCGCAGTGGTTAAGAATCCGCCTGCCAATGCAGGGGACATGGGTTCGAGCCCTGGTCCGGGAAGATCCCACATGCCGCGGAGCAACTAAGCCCATGCGCCACAACTACTGAGCCTGCGCTCTAGAGCCCGCAAGTCACAACTACTGAGCCTGCGTGCCACAACTACTGAAGCCCATGCGCCACAACTACTGAAGCCCGTGTGCCTAGAGCCCATGCTCCACAACAAGAGAAGCCGCTGTAGTGAGAAGGCCGTGCACCGCACGAAGACTAGCCCCCGCTCGCCGCAACTAAAGCCCATGTGCAGCAACGGAGACCCAACACAGCCAAAAATAAATAAATAAGTAAATAAATTTATAGGAAAAGAAAAAATAGAGTTTCCACATAACCCAGCACGTGTATTACTCTTTTCCAAGCTTAGGTGTACACCCAAGAGATATTAAAACATACATCCAGGGACTTCCCTAGTGGTTCAGTGCAAGGGGCCTGGGTTCTATCCCTGGTTGGGTAACTAAATCCCACATGCATACCGCAACTAAAGATTCCTCATGCCACAACTTAACATGCTGCAACGAAGATCCCGCGTGCTGCAACTAAGACCCAGCGCAGCCAAACTAAATAGATATTAAAAAAAAATACATCCACACAAAAAACTGCATGCAGGGACTTCCCTGGCGGTCCAGTGGTTAAGACTTCGCCTTCCACTGGAGGGGGCGTGGGTTCCATCCCCGGTCAGGGAACTAAGATCCTGCGTGCTGCACAGTGAGGCCAAAAAAAAAAAAAAGTTGCATGCAAAAGTTCATAGCAACATTATTCATAATAGCCAGAAAGTAGTAACAACCGAAATGTCCATCAGCTGATGAAGATATAAACAAAATATGGGATATATATGCAATAGAATATTATTCAGCCATAAAAAGGAATGAAATACTGATATGTACTTGAAAATTAACCTTGAAAATATTATGTTAAGTAAAGGCTACCAGACACAAACAAAAGGACAAATATTGTATGATCCTGTTATGAACTGCCTAGGGCTGGGGGTGGGGTTGGTAAGAATAATGGGGAAGCACAGGGTTTCTTTTTGATGTGACAAAAATGTTCCAAAATTAGATTATAGAGATGGTTGCACAACTTTGTGAATATACTAAAAACCACTGAGTTGTGCACACTGTATGGTATGTGAATTATATCTCAATTTTTGAAAGCTCTTTAAAATAAAAATAGGTTTTTATAACTATGTAGTTATACTCTGCAATTTGTAATGCAGATTATTAACAAATACAGAGAAGAGTTAAAAAGGGCACTTGGTCCCTTCCTGCCATGGATCTGGGACTCAGAATGTCAACTTGGAACTAAAAGCTACAGCACACAGTGGACATCAGGGCACGGAGCATACGGCGTTTCCACAATTTGGACATCTTGTGGAGTGACGCATATACCCCAGTGATGCAAAACTCTTCTACCTGGAGCCACCTTTGAGACACACTGGAATGTTAGTCCCATAACTTTACAACTTGAAATGCCCAAATGTGTTATCAGACTTGTCCTGAGTGACTTTGGATTATTTCAAAACCTGCAAAACTTCTTCACAGGATGATGACTTCTGACCATGAAGGATATTCAAAAGAATGGGCCACTGGGTCTGAGGTTAATTCCGAAAAAAGTTCCAAGCATTTTGTACATTCCTGGGAAAAGTGTTCCTACAACGTTCTGTCAAGTACAAATTGGCACTCACCATTGGCACTTGCCATCTACCTCTACAAGGATTCAGTCATGTGTTGCAGCAGCTGCTGACTTTCAACACCCCCTGAAAGGAGCTCAGGTGGAGAGCTGAACTGAGGCCCTCTGGGCTCTGGGTAAAACTGGCAGAACAGGTCTTCCGATAGATGGATATTTTCAGGAGACAATTTTATGAGCCCAATTCTTGTATCTCCTCATATCTAGACAAGCACTAAAATCCTTCATGGCGACGTCTGCTCCGCATGACTGGCAGTGACCTGCACGAGACTAGCAGAAACCTTCTGTAAAAAATGTGTGCGTGATTGCATGTACTCCCCCTTCACCCAAATCACATCTATACTGACCTCCCCCCCGCCTCTGTGGAGCGGTTTCTCAGAGCGATCTGGGACACTGTCTCCCGGGCTGCAGTCCGCATTTTGCCCCAAATAAAACTTAACTCGCAACTCTCACGTTGTGCATTTTTTTAAGTCGACAGTCCCCATCACTTCTAGAAAAAAATTAAGGAACCCTATAGCCACCCAGTCACCTCCAAAGGCGAGAGGGTGGAGAATCCCAGCTCAGACGCCAGGCAGTCACCAGGCACTGGGAAGTCTGCCATTCCTCTCCTCTTGAGCATCTTGTAACAGAAAAGCTGCAGAAGGTCACTGACAAGACCCAGAGCAACATGTGGTGGGCGGGCTTGCAGCTGAAGCTCCGGAAGTTTGAAGCCGGTGAGGGATCTGGCTGTTGGGTGCTTCTCTTCCCAAGCTGTACTGACCCCTTCTGGAAGCACTGAGTACTTTTGCCCATAAAGGCCTGCAGCTGCCCCACTGATAATTGCAGTTCTTCTATAACCATTGCCATACAATCCAAGACCTTCCTCTGGTTCTGTAATCTTTTATGGTAGTCAGGATTTGTGGGAAGAACTTTTGTGGGAAGATCAAGATATGTCATAGGTTCCACTTCAATCTCTGTCATTTTGGCTTCGATTGATTCTTGTATCATGTAATAACATGCATCCATTCTGATAGTGCAGCAAGAGCTGGCCCCAAGTCTGGCATTCTACAGAAAACTTTGCTGTGCAATCCTTCATCTCAGCCACCAGTGTTTCCAGAGGCAAGTCTGAGGCTTTTCCTTTGGATCTTCAAAATATTTTTGTAGACTTCCATCACTTTCTACAAATATTTGTCTGCAAATATTTCAATTCTTCAGAAAGAGAAGATGCTTAGGTTCTAAAACTTTCAAGACTGAAAATAATGGCTTTTTGTAATAAAGAATTGCAAGACAAAAAATAACCAAATGGAAAAATCTGGAGTTAAAAAGCACAACAGGGCTTCCCTGGTGGCGCAGTCGTTAAGAATCCGCCTGCCAATTCAGGGGACACAGGTTCGAGCCCTGGTCTGGGAAGATCCCACGTGCCACGTAGCAACTAAGCCCGTGCGCCACAACTACTGAAGCCCGCGCACCTAGAGCCTGTGCTCCGCAACAAAAGAAGCCACCGTGATGAGATGCCCATGCACCTCAATGTAGAGTTGCCCCTGCTCGCCGCAACTAGAGAAAGCCCGCGCGCAGCAACGAAGACCCAACGCAGCCAAAAATAAAATAAATAAATAAATTTATATTTAAAAAAAGCTCAACAAATGAAATAAAAAATCCACAAGATTCTGGTCATAGAGCAACTGGACATCCACGTGCAAAAAATTAATCTGGGGGAGTGGGATGAATTGGGAGATTGGGACTGACATATATACACTACTATGTATAAAATAGATAACTAGTGAGAACCTACTGTATAGCACAGGGAAGTCTACTCAATGCTCTGTGGTGACCTAAATGGGAAGGAAATCTAAAAAAAAGGGGATATATGTATATGTATGACTGATTCACTTTGTTGTACAGCAAGAAACCAACACAACATTATAAAGCAACTATACACCAATAAAAACTAATAAAAAATTAATCTAGACACAAACCTTACACCCTTCATAAAAATTAACTGAAAATGGATCAGACCTCAATATAAAATGCAAAACTATAAAACTTCTGCAAGATAACATAGCAGGAAATCTAGATGACCTTTGGGTGGGCGATGACTTTTGAGATACAAAACCAAAGGCACGATCCATGAAAGAAATAATTGATAAGCTGGACTTCATTAAAATTAATAACTTCTGCTCTGGGAAAGGCACTGTCAAGAGAATAAAAAGACAAGATACAAACTGAGAAAATATTGGCAAAAGACATATCTGATAAAGAACAGTTATCCAAAACAAACAAAGATCTATTAAAACTCAACAACAAGAGGGACTTCCCTGGTGGCCCAGTGGGTAAGACTCTGCATTCCCAGTGCAGGGGGCCCGGGTTCAATCCCTAGTCAGGGAAATAGATCCCGCATGCATGCCACAACTAAGAGTCCGCATGCCGCAACGAAGATCCCATGTGCCACAACTAAGACCCAGTGCAGCCAAAATAAATAAATATTAAAAAAACAAAAAACAAAAACCTCAACAACAAGAGAACAAACCACGTGATTTTAAAATAAGCCGAAGTTGTCTTGCTCCCCAGCCATCCTGGTGGCTGCTCTGGGCTGGGGGAGTCCTGCTCCTAAGGCAAGATGCTGGCCACGAAGAAGACGAAAAAGTCGCTGGGGTCGATCAACTCTAGGCTCCAAATCATTATGAAAAGTGGAAAGTACCTGCTGGGGTACAAGCAGACTCTGAAAATGATCAGACAAGGCAGAGCAAAACTGGTCATCCTTGCCAACAACTGCCCAGCCTTGAGGAAATCTGATATAGAGTGTTATGCCATGTTGGCCAAAACTGGTGTCCATCACTACAGTGGCAATAATATTGAATTGGACACGGCGTGTGGAAAATACTACAGAGTATGCACACTGTCTATCATTGATCCAGGTGATTCTGATATCATTAGAAGCACGCCAGAACAGACTGGTGAAGAGTAAATCATGAACAATTTTTCTTTAATAAAACTGGCCCAGGAAAAAAAAAAGAAACAAAAAACCCAAAAAATATTTATAAAAAAATAAAAAACATGCTGATAGAAACTAAAGAAGACCTACATAAATGGAAATAAATCCTGCATTCATGGATTAGAAGACTTGATATTGTTAAGATGTCAGTATACCCTAAAAGTTACCTACAGATTCAATATAATCAAATTACATGAATCAAACTTACCAACAGTCTTTTTTGCAGAAATAGAAAGTACAGAATTTGTACATGTGTCAATTTACAAAGATTCCTAAGATAGCTCAACTATGAAAGGCTAGAATCTGACAGTACATCTAGAAGGCTATACTAGGTGCAACATAAAAACAAATTGAAACAATTTTTTCTACAAAGATTATAAGGGTTTACTATAAAAACTTTATCTCAATAAATTAGACAACTTACATGAACTGGATAAATTCTTAGAAATTTATAGAAAGACACAAATTACTAAAACTAACTCAGGGACTTTGCAGACGTAATTAAGGATATGGACCTTGAGATAGAGAGATTATCCTGAATTATCCAGGTGGAGCCAATCTAGCAAATGACCACTTAAAATGAGAGAAATTTTCTTGGCTGTGGTCAGAGAGAGATGTGATGACAGTAGATGGGTCAGAGGGACACATGTTGTTGGCTTTGAAAAGGAGAAAGGGGACCATGAGCCAAGGAAGGCAGGCAGCCTCTAGAAGCTGGAAAAGACAAGGAAACAAACTCTCCCCAAAGCCTCGAGAAGGAATCCCAACACTGCTGATACCTTGATTTCAGCTACTTTGACCCAATTTGGACTTCTGACCCACGGAACTGTAAGATGATAAATTTGTGTTGTTTTAAGCCACTAAGTTTGTGGTAATTTGTTATGGCATTAATAGAAAACTAGTACAATTATCCTGATACCAAGGCCAGATGAAGACATCATAAGAAAACAAAAATTTAGACCAATATCCCTCCTAAATATAGATGCAAAAGTCCTCAACAAAATATTAACAAACTGAATAAGCAATGTATAAAAAGGATTATGCTCCATGACCAAATGGAATTTAATCCTAGAATGCAAGGTTGGTTCAACATCTGAAAATCAATTGATGTAATACATCATATTAATAAATAAAGAACATAAACCACATGATCCTCTCAATATATGAAGTAAAAATATCTGACAAAATCCAACCCTTATTCATGATAAAAACTCTGAATACTCAAAAAATATAAGGTAAGTTTTTCAAACTGATGAAGAGCATCTACAAGAAAATCTACAGCTAACATCCTACTTAAATGGTCAAAGACTCAGTGCTTTGCTCCTAAGATCAGGAACACCACCTCTACTCAACATTGTACTGAAAGTTCTAGCCAGTACAATCAGGCAGCAAAAAGAAATAAAAGGCATAGAGACTGGAAAGGAAGAAATGAAACTCTATTCACAGAAACATGATCCTACATGTTTAAAATCCTAAGGAATTCACACAAAATCACTAGGACTAATAAATGAGTTCCACGGGTCACAGGATCCAAGATTAATATACAAAATTCAATTTTATTTCTACATACGAGCAATGAACAACCTGAAAATGACATTAGCAAAGCAATTTCACTTGTAAGAGCATCAAAAAGAATAAAGTACTCAGGAATACATTGAAGAAAAGAAGTGCAAGGCTTGCACCCTGAAAACTACAAACATTGCTAAGAGAAACTAAAGAAGACCTAAATAATTGAAAAGCAATTCTAAGTGTGATTAAATATTGTTAAGATGGCAGTTCTCTGCACCTTGATCTATAGAGTCAATGCAATTTCCATCAAGACCAGGAAATCTTTTTTTTTTCCCCAGAAATTGACAAGCTGATCTTAAAAATTATATAGAAAGGCAAAGGACCCAGAACAACAACAACAACAACAAAAATCTTGAAAACTAAGAACAAAGTTGAAAGACACACATTTCCCAATTGCAAAACTGACCATAAAGCTGACCATAAATCAAAAGAATGTGGTCCTGGCATAAGGACAGACATATAGATCAATGGAACAGAATTGAAAGTCCAGAAACAAATCTGTACAAATCTGTTAATTTTTTACAGAGGTGTTATGACAGACAGTTTAAAATGTTATTCAAGCAAAACCTGACCTAGGTGTTTCTGTGGAGGCATTCTGTAGATGAAGTCCATAATCATTTGACTTTAGGTAAAGGAAAATATCCTACATGACCTGGGTGGGCCTAATTCAATCCACTGAAAGGCCTTAAGAGCACAGCTGAACCTTCCCTGAAGAAGAAACTCTATCTATGGATAACTCATGACAGAGGTTCAGCCTGCCATTTCCAACTCCGGCCCTAAGATTTTTTTAACTTGCCTAGTTAGCCCCTACAGTCTTGTAAACTGATTTCTAGAAATTCCTTAAAATATATCTCTCACTGATTTTTTTTCTCTGGTCGGACCCTAACTGACACAGGGGTCAAGGCAAGTCAATGAGGAAAGGATAGTCTTTCCAAAAAATGGTGCTGGGACAATTGGATATTGACGTGTAAAAAGATTAATTTAGACCCTCATCTCACAGCATGTACAAAAATTAGTACAAAAATGGTTCATAGACCTAAATATAAGAGCTAAAAACATAAAACCATTTAGAATAAAACATAGAATAGGACTTCCCGGGTGGTGCAGTGCTTAAGAATCCGCCTGCCAATGCAGGGACACAGGTTCGAGCCCTGGTCTGGGAAGATCCCACATGCTGTGGAGCAATTAAGCTCGTGCGCCACAACTACTGAACCCGTGCTCTGGAGCCCGCGAGCCACAACTACTGAGCCGGGCACCTAAAGCCCGTGCTCCGCAACAAGAGAAGCCACCACAATGAGAAGCCTGCACACCTCAACAAAGAGTAGCCCCCACTCACTGCAGCTAGAGAAACCCCACATGCAGCAACAAAGACCCAATTCAGCCAAAAATAAATATATAAATAAATACAATTATTTAAAAAAAAAACATAGAAAAACCTTTATGATCCTGGATTAAGCAGAGTTCTTAGATACATCAAAGGCATGATCCATTCCAGAAAAAAGAAATTTGACTTCATAAAAATTAAAAACTAAAAAAAAAAAAAAACCTTTTGCACTTCAAAAGACGTTTTTTAAGGGAACTATACTCACTATCTTGTAATCACCCATAGTGGAAGAGAATGTAAAAAAAGAATATATATACATATATACACACACACACATATATATATAATTGAATCACTTTTTTGTACATCTGAAACTAATGTAACATTGTAAATCAACTATATTTCAATAAAAATATTTTAAAAACAAAAAATATATTTTTAAATCATGAAAATTAAAAACAACCTATAGACTGGGAGAAAATATATATTTGCATATTGTATATTGATAAAAGACTTATAGCCCAAATATATAAAGATCAACTCAATAATAAGACAAACAACTCGAATAATAGAAATGGCTGATAAGCACATGGAAAAATGCCCAGCACCGTTAGTTATTAGGGAAATGCAAAGTAAAACCACACATTAGTATCGCTGTAATAAAAAAGACTGTCAGTAACAAGTTTTGGCAGGGATGTAAAGAAACTGTGACCCTCATACACTGCTGGTGGAATGAAAAATGGTGCAGCCACTTTGGAAAGCAGTTTGGCAGTTTCTTTAAAAATTAAATTAAAAAAATTTTTTTATATGACTCAGCAATTCCACTCCTTGGTATTGATTCAGGATAAATAAAAACACATGTCCATACAAAGAAATTTTTGGCAAATGTTCCTTGCACCATTTATGCATAAGAGCCAAAAAATGGAAACAATCCAAATGTCCATTAACTGGTAAATGAGTAAACGAAATGTCTTTGATCCATTTAATGGAGTACTATTTAGCAATAGAAAGAAAGACACCAACTGCCGATATGTCCTAGGGCATGGGTGAACCTCAAAAACGTGCTAAGTGAAAGAAGTCAGATGCAAAAAGCTACAAAAGATTCCATTTGTATGAAATGCTTTTTTATTTTTTATTTAAGATTTTTTTTTTGGATGTGGACCATTTTTAAAGTCTTTACTGAATTTGTTACAATATTGCTTCTGTTTTATGTTTTTTTTGATTTTCGGCTGCGAGGCATGTGGGTTCTTAGTTCCCCAGCCAGGGATCAAACCCTCACCCCTTGCATTGGAAGGCAAAGTCTTGACCTCTGGACCACCAGGGAAGTCCCCTGAAATTCTTTCTTAAAAAGGCAAACCTACAGAGGCAGAAAGAGGATTAGTGGTTGTCTGAGAAACGGGTAGAAACAGGGGTTCATGGAAAATTAGCAGGATGGATCTTTCTGGATGATGGAAATATTCTAAACCTGAATTGTGGTGATATTTGCACAGTTCTGCAAATTTACTAAAAATCAATAAATTATCGGGACTTCCCTGGTGGTACACTGGTTAAGAATCCGCCTGCCAATGCAGGGGACACGGGTTTGAGCCCTGGTCCGGGAAGATCCCACATGCTGCAGAGCAACAAAGCCACTGCGACGCAACTACTGAAGCCCTCCCGCCTAGAGCCCCGTGCTCTGCAACGAGAGAAGCCACTGCAATGAGAAGCCTGCGCACCACAAGGAAGAGTAGTCCCCACTCAAGGCAACTAGAGAAAGCCCGCGCACAGCAATGAAGACCCAACCCAGCCAAAAATAAATAAATAAATAAATAATTTTTTAAAAATAAAAATAAATTGTCCACTTAAAACGAGTATATTTTGTGGTATGGAAGTGATACCTCAATCAAGCTGTTTTTTTAAAAATAAACAAACAAGAAAACTACAAAATAAAAAACAAACTAAACCAGACTGTTTAGGGTTATAAATTTAGGTGGTTGAAGTATGAAGAATACAAGGTGGTAGGGACTTCCCTGGTGGTCCACTGGTTAAGACTCCGTGCTCCCAATGCAGGGGGCCTGGGCTCGATCCCTGCTCAGGGAACTAGATCCCACATGCCACAACTAAAAATCCCGCATGCCACAATGAAGATCCCGAGTACCGCAACGAAGACCCAGTGCAACCAAATAAATAAATATTAAAAACAAAAAACAAAAAACACCAAGGTGGTAATTATCTTGAAATTTGGGTGGTTATCGAGTGGGATGGGGGAGAGGCACCAGGGAGGGGTGGGGGTGGGAGGCAGTGAGTAGAGGGGAGGCTAGGGGGCTCCTAGGAGACTGACCACGTCCTGTTTCTTGACCTAGATGGTGAGCACATGAGTGCTTGCTTTACAGTAAAACTTTTTAATTTTATTTATGTATTTATTTATATATATTTTTTGCCATACCACATGGCTTGCAGGATCTTAGTTCCCCTACCAGGGATTGAACCTGGGCCACGGCAGTGAAAACACCGAGTGCGCTGGATGGCCAGAGAATTCCCATAAAACTTTAAATATATATTTTGTTTTATACACGTTTCTTGACATATGTTATATTACACAATAGTAACCCTTTACAATACCAACCAAAAAACGTATTGTTTCTGGGAATAAATCTAACAAAAACGAGCAAGACCTGTCTGCAGCAAATTACAAACTTTACTGAAAAACATTAAATCAGCCCTTAATAAGTGTACGGTAGTGCAAAGGGATCATTATTCCCCAAACTGATTTGTAGAGTCAATGCAATTCTGATCAAATCCTAAAAGGTTTTTCAAAGAATTTGACAAAATCAAATTAAAAACAAGCCCAAGAAGAGCCACATGACTCTTCAAGAATAATGATATCCCGCTAGCTATTATGGCTTCTGCAGACTTATAAAGCTGTAACTATCAGGACAGCATGATCTTGGCCCAGGGAAAACAAACTGATCCACAAAAGGCAATAGAGAGCCCAGAACAGTCCACAGGCACATACACAACCTGGAACACTGATTATAGAGCATCTGGAAAAGAAGGAACTAGTTCATAAATAAATCAATAAAATAAAATATCAAAATCAATACAAATGAAATATAATAATAATATCTGATATGCAGGGTTGAAACAAAGGGACAGAGTTAAAGTACTTGGACAAGAATAGCCCTTAGGTTGGAGAGGGCTAAATGGGAGCCCATGTGATGGAAAGTCCCTTCACTGCTCCAGTGAGGATATAAGATGAGTTAGATTAGGTGTTCGTGGTATAACTGCCAACCAATTAAGGAGAAAAATGGAACACTGGGCATTGGAGGGTACCACTACAAAAAGAAGTGAGAAATAAGAAAAAAGAAGCATAGAAAAAACTGGACAACTAAAAGGCACAAAATAAAGTCACAAAAAGAAGTTTAAGTTGTGGAATTAATTACAGAACGCTCAGTTAAAGTTGGAGTCAGGACGCGTCTGTAGGGAGCTCTCTCCACGAATATGCATGTCAGTTACCCCAAACAGGAAGAGATTTCCGCCTACATCTTGGACAGGAAGGTGCTTCTACTTACCATCAGGCAGGAGGAAGGAAACTTCCCTCCACCCCCAACAGACCAGCCAATCAGAGACTGCAGGGGCTCAGTCAATGGGAAGCCTCCATTGAACCCCCAGCTCCTCCAATGGAATATTTGGTTATCACAGCCCCTCCCTACTCCCCCTTTTCCCTATAAAAGCAAGTTCCCCCTGCTTGTTCTCTGGATTTGGCTTTTTTGTCTGCCATAGTTTCCATATCCAAAATTGCAATTCCTCTGCTATTCCCGAATAAACTCGCTTTCGCTGATAAAATAACTGGCTACCGTTTATTAAAGTTGATATATTTATAGGGTGTCAGAAGTGGGATCTGAAGGAGGCGAACCCCAAGAGATGACGGGCCCTGGAATGGAGCGAGGTACCCACACTGTGAGCCCTACATGCTCATCACTTCCCTGAGTCTCTTCTTGGATTCCAAACTGCTCTTTTTG
Organism: Balaenoptera ricei; assembly: GCF_028023285.1. Classification (NCBI taxonomy): domain Eukaryota; kingdom Metazoa; phylum Chordata; class Mammalia; order Artiodactyla; family Balaenopteridae; genus Balaenoptera; species Balaenoptera ricei. The sequence continues at coordinate 122,593,361 of NC_082644.1, read as the reverse complement.
CGTTTTGAGTTCTCTGGCTTTTTTCGGGATCTGGAAAGGCTTTGTCCTTTCAGGGGAGAGGTTTCATCCTTTCTGGTTCAAGGTTTCGCCCTTGGTGAGTACTCAGTTGTTTTCTGGAGTGTGCAAGAGTGAAGGGGATCGAGCTAACTGGAATCCAATAATTTGCTTTATTCCTTTTGGAATCTGGGCTAGGACTCCAGCAACTTTCTTGGGTTTCCAGGAGAATGTAAGGAAAAGGGATCCTGGTCATCTAAATGCTCTGAGGGCAGCCCTCCCTCAGGGACTCTGGCAGGTTCATGTTTGGAAGCTATGGACCCTGACATGCTCATTTCTCTTTCCCCTGACATGCTCATTTTTAACTAAGTGGGCTGAACCAACTAAAAGTAATCCAGAATTATCATGGCCATTACAGGGAACTTTCAATCTTCCCAAACTTGTTTTTCTTAAGATGAAATTGGAGAACTGTGGTTCTAAAATTTTATTTTATTTAATTTATTATTTTTTAAATTTATATATTTATTTTTGGCTGCATTGGGTCTCCGTTGCTGCGCGGGCTTTCTCTAGTTATGGCGAGGGGGGCTACTCTTCGTTGCAGGGCACAGGCTTCTCATTGTGGTGGTTTCTCTTGCTGTGGAGCACGGGCTCTAGGCGCACGGGCTTCAGCAGTTGTGACTCGTGGGCTCTAGAGTGCAGGCTCAGTAGTTGTGGCCCGCTGGCTTAGTTGCTCCAAGGCATGTGCGATCTTCCCGGACCAGGGATCAAACCCGTGTCCCCTGCATTGGCCAGCGGATTTTTAACCCCTTCGCCACCAGGGAAGTTCCATGTGGTTCTAAAATTAAACAAGAAGAATGGGATATTTATTTTCATTGGTACCTGGAAGCTTCCAAATGTGCACGAAAGTCTAAAATTTCCTCTTTGCAAGATACCATTTCTAAATTGGCCAAAACAACTAAAAAACTTGAAAAGAACAAAACAGTTTCTGAAGCCTTGTGTTCCTTGAGTTCCCCTCCCCCAACTTCTTTTTTTTTTTTTAATTTTTATTTTATTTATTTATTTATTTATGGCTGTGTTCGGTCTTCGTTTCTGTGCGAGGGCTTTTCTCTAGTTGCGGCAAGTGGGGGCCTCTCACTGTCGCGGCCTCTCTTGTTGCGGGGCACAGGCTCCAGACGCGCAGGCTCAGTGATTGTGGCTCACGGGCTCCGCGGCATGTGGGATTCTCCCAGACCAGGGCCCGAACCCATGTCTCCTGCACCGGAAGGCAGACTCTCAACCACTGCGCCACTAGGGAAGCCCCCCCAACTTCTTTGTCTCTGGCACCAGCTTGTGTGTCTTTTCCGCCCCCTTTGTCTCAGACTCCGCCCCCTTTGTTTCTTCCTCTCCCCTCCCCTGTGAAAACCTGCCCCTTTAAAATCGGACCCTCAGGGGGACTTCTCTGGCGGTCCAGTGGTTGAGGCTTCACCTTCCAATGCAGGGGGTGCAGGTTCAATACGTGGGCAGGTAGCTAAGATCCCACATGCCTCGGGACGAAAAAACCAAAACATAAAACAGAAGCAATATTGTAACAAATTCAATAAAGACTTCAAAATGGTTCACATCAAAAAAAAAAAATCTTTAATAAAAAATAAATAAAAATAAAATAAAATTGAACCCTCTTAGGGTCCAAGTGCTTAACCCCTAATTATAGATTTTAAGTTAACTGGAGCAGGACTCCCCTGGTGGCACAGTGGTTAAGAATCCGCCTGTCAACGCAGGGGACACGGGTTTGAGCCCTGGTCCGGGAAGATCCCACGTGCCACGGAGCAACTAAGCCCATGCGCCACAACTACTGAAGCCCATGCGCCTAGAGCCTGTGCTCTGCAACGAGACGACTCCGCAACGAGAAGCCACCACAATGAGAAGCCTGTGCACTGCAACGAAGACCCAATGCATCCAAAAATAAATAAATTAAAATAAATAAATTTATAAAAACTAAAAATCAGTAGTGTACTTAGGTAAAACTAAAACAATTTTCTTTCATTTACTAAAAGGACAAGGTTTTCTTGGAATATTGGTCTGCTTCTCATGGGAGATTATGAAGGATTTTTCTTTACCTTTTTTTAAAGTAATCTGCTTAGAAAGCAAAGATTTGTGTTTTAACAAAATTATTTCCTGTGCTTACGTTGTCTTATTCAGGCCTTTCATTACTAAAGAAAACTGAGTCTTCTCAATATTTTTTTTTAATTAATTAATTAATTTATTTTTGGCTGGGTTGGGTCTTCATTGCTGTGCGCGGGCTTTCTCTAGTTGCCTTGAGCGGGGACTACTCTTCTTTGTGGTGCGCAGGCTTCTCATTGCAGTGGCTTCTCTCGTTGCAGAGCACGGGCTCTAGGCTCGCGGGCTTCAGTAGTTGTGGCTCACGGGCTTAGTTGCTCCACGGCATGTGGGATCTTCCCAGACCAGGGCTCGAACCCGTGTCCCCTGCATTGGCAGGCGGATTCTTAACCACTGCGCCACCAGGGAAGTCCTCTTCTCAGTATTAAAAGATCTAAGTTTTGCTTACGACTATGTAACCTCTTGTATTTGCCTTTGAAATCTTTTATTGTTACTTTGGTCAGACCGATAATTAAGTATCATTTCACAATGATCTGTGGTCCTATTTGGTCAAATGTCCAAAACCTTTTGTTACTTTTGACAAACTTCCCCCAAATCAAGTTCTAAATGAAGTCTTGCTGACCTTGCACTAACTGGGCTCTTCCAGAGGGCCCCTGGAGAATCTCAAAGGATTTGTCCCTCACCTGGTAAAATGCTTAACTAATCAGGCTTATTTGATGAGCTAGATTACATGGGAAGCTTGTAATAGGCTTCTAAGTAAGAAGGAATACAGAATCTTTTAACCTTATAGTTGTATAAGTACATATTAGCATGTGCTCAAAAGTCATATGAAATTGCTAAATTCTGAGATGTCCTGATATAATGTTATTGGTCATGATTTTTGGTTTGTTTTTGTTTTTTGGTTTTTTTGGTCGTGCTGCATGGCTTGCAGGATCTTAGTTACCCGGGCCCCAGCAGTGAAAGTGCCAAGCCCTAACCACTGCACCACCAGGGAATTTCCAACCGCTCACCACTTTAAACATATGTCATAGAGATAAGCTGATCCCCTCGCCACTCCCATTATAACGAATTCTCATCAGATTTTTAATAATGGGCATTTTCAAGTCTTTCTGTCATTATAGTTACTGCTTTACTCTGATGCTTCTGCAAATGTTCCTCTTTAAAGAGATTCATGGAAAGGACTCTGACGGGTACTCTGAAACACAGTTTTCTTTCTTATAACTCTAAGATCATACAACTGAACTGTGTAAGAATTTCTAAAACTCTAATGGAAAACCAGTTGCTTTAATGTTTTGTTTTCCTTTTCTCCTCTCCTTTAAGCTGTCTATAACTTAAAACAATTTGGTAAAGTGTATCTTGGCATCAAAGGTTGAAGCACTTACATTTTCTCCCTACCTGGTCCCTCAAGAGTTCTGAAACTCTTATTAAATATTTTTGTTTTTCATGACAGTGGACGTATGTGCACACGTTCAATGGAGTCTGTTGTCCCTGAACAGGACACGCAAAGCACGTGGCTCCTGCTTCTTTGATCCGAGCTGAGAAAGGGAGAAATACTTCTGCATTGTAAAGGCCTCATTGCTTCTACTGAAAATAACCAGTTGGGCAATTCCCTGGCGGTCCAGTGGTTAGGACTCCGTGCTCTCACTGCCAAGCGCCCAGGTTCGATCCCTGGTGGGGGAGCTAAGATCGTGCAAGCCACATGGTGTGGCCAAAAAAAAAAAAAGTTTAAGAAACTAACTAGTTAGGATTAACGTATACACACTACTATACATAAAATAGATAACCAACTCAATATTTTATAATAACCTATAAGGGAAAAGAATCTGGAAAAGAACGTGTGTGTGTGTGTGTAACGAATCACTTTGCTGTCCACCTGAACCTAACACAACATTGTAAATCAAGTATACTTCAATTAAATTAAAAAACAAAACTAAAAAAGAAAGAAAGAAAATCACCAGGCTCTGGCAGAGCACTCCTTTTGCAGCGCACTCCCGGAAGACCAAGACCCCGAACACCACAGCCCACAGCCCGGAGATTCTGGGTACTGGAAAAGGCACCTCCAAAAGGACTCTCTCCAGCCTCGCCGGAAGGGCCCCATCAAGTCCTGTTGACTAACCCTTGTGCCACCAAACTCCAGAGAGGGGACTCCTGGGTTCAGTGTCACATCTAAAGGAGGCACCAAATCCCAACTGGACCTACACACTCTCTGGCGACCTGAAGATAACGCCCATTAGGACCTGAAGCAGAGGACATCTGAGGCCAACAGCTTTCCCAAAACGTCTGGACCAGGCCTGTATACCTTTATTTCAATACAGTCCCTCACCTTGTTCCTCCCTCCCTTCCATGGAAGGACAACACCCTCATTCGTATTTCCCAGTCCCTGAAGAAAGGGGGAAACCTCTCTGATTGCTCGATTTGCCACTGGAATCCTCAGCTGGCCCAGCATAGCAATGGCCCTTTGGGTCAGCCTATAAGTAATTTCACTGGGGTTCCAGACGCTGCTGTCTGTCCAAATTGTTCTGCAGGCCCATTTTATAGAGTTAGGGAGCTAAGCTCACCTAAATTTATTCCTTGCTTCAATTTGACCCAACCCTGGGATAGGAAAACACGATCTTTTGAATATCTGCATGAAAAGTTCAACGGAGCTGGCAATGCAAGTTGAGTCATCTGTAAACTTGCTGACTTATCTGTACATCTAGGTAACTTCCTGTTGGGTAACAACAAAATTTCCGAGCCTTGGCTAAGTAATGCCAGTGCCTCTGCACCAATGAAGGAACCCATAGATTCCATCACTCATGTGGAGGCTTTATGTGCGCCCCCTGGTTTCACCTTCATATGTGGAAGTTTGGGGGATGGCCTTTATGCTTGGGCAGCCCATTGTCTTGATGGCTGGAGAACACAGGACGGCGTGCTCTGCTGTATTCACTGTCCTGTTCTCCTGACATAACTGAACAGAAGCCTCACGTTTGCTCCGTCCCATTAAACCTCTGTAACTGCCTTAAGCAAGAACTTCCAGCAGGCCTAAGAGATTCTGCCTTTGCCTCTGTAGGGAGAGCTTTCCTCCCACGGAGGGGAATGAGCACCAATGAACGTATGATGAGGAATCTCTCCCTGACACTAGGCGAGTGAGCCAACTCTGGAGCCAAAGCAGTTTCAGCTCAGTGACGGTCACTTAACTCATCGGCCAAGGTGGTTTCGGGTAACCACGAGCCTGCGATTACCTACTTGCTGAGCAAGGAAGTGTCTGCAGTAGCAAACCCCTCTTGCTGCAAGTGGTTAAATGCCTCTGGGGAAGTAGAGACCCAATGACATAAAACTAAAGAGCGAGCGCATTGGTTAGAGCAATATCACCGGACAACCTGCTGTCTTTTCGGTGTATTCAGCTGGATACCTGCAGGTCTGGCTCCTGGTTTAGAACCATCGTGCAAACTGGCCATCCCTCGCAGCCCCCAGGGAGCCCTGGAGCTGGGAGGAAGCCAGCCTTTCCGGGCAGGACGTGCCCCCTCCCCACCCTTCCCGTCGGGGCCCAGGGTCCGCGTGCCGGCTCGGCAGGTCAGCCGCTTCCCTGTGCCGGGATAGGCTCCTCTCCCTGACAGACCTCAGCCCATCCAGGTCTGCAGCCGACCACCATGACCACCACGAAGAGAATGGATGGCGGCGAGGCGGCTCTGATCGTGCGGGACCCTCAGGGACGGGGGGGGGGGGGGGGGTCTGCCAGGATCTCTAGAGACACCAGCCCCCGTGGTCCTTGAGGTTCTGGGAGGACAGGGGTTGGGCTGAGCTCGGCGGTGGGGGCCTGGAGCTCCCGGCACAGTCCACGCTGGCGGTGCCTCCACCCTGACCCGCCCTCCCCTCGGCCCCTCTTCTCGGGACATGTTGTTGCCCCCCCAGTTGTGCTCCTGTCCCCCCACCTCCCAGGCTGCGCCCTCCTCCCGGGTGGGTGGGGCCATGCTGACCCGCGTGCCCACCAAGCGACAGCACTGAACCCACCTCGCCCCCCTTGGGAGCCCAGCCCAGGAGGTGCCCCAAGGCTTGGCGCTCACCCGCCCCAGGCAGCCAGCACGGCTCCTGCACTCCTGCTCGGGGAGACATGAGCCTGCAGAGCCAGGGTTGGGGAGAAGCCAGGATGGCAAGCATGAGGCCCCACCCCAGGCCTGGGAAGCAGTGGACCTCTGCGGTCTGCGGCATCCCGACTCACAGGCCTCCCCCGAGTTCAGCACCCTGGAGCAGGTTGGTGGGCAGCGCAGGGGGATCCAGGAGGTCAGGGACCCCGACTTGGACCCACCTCCTACTGCTGTCACCCTGAGAGTCCCCCTTCCGGAGCATTTAGGGGATTCCACTGGACCAGCTCATTGGGGGGAGCCCCCCACCCATCCCTTTGCCTCCCGGGGAGCTCCTGGGCCCAAGATGCCATGAGAAATCCATGCAGACCCACGGGATTCTTGCAGTGGAGAAGCATCCGGGACTTTAGGCCCCCAGGGTGAGCAAGTTTGTGTTCGGCTGCTGCAGGCACCCGAACGAGTCGTGGTCATATCCGACTCTGCAGGGGACCAGCTACGTGTCCCTGGGGTCTGCTCACCCGCTCTGCCGTCATCTATCCTCTGTCCCACGGGGACAGACCTACTACCCACTCCTGAGGAGCCAGCCCTGTGGGACATACTGGCGCTGAAGAATGCAGGCTGAATTAAGGACCCGCAGGTGGCAGATTGGGGCTCTGAGGGGGATTGGAATTGGCAGAGGAGCTCAGAGCTGACCCAGCCCCAACGGTCCCCCCAGGTCCCAGTGTGAACCGGCGGAGGGCCATGGACAGATTTATTCGGGGCTTAGAGGCCTGGGGCAAATCCACAGGGTCCCCTCCCTCCAACTGCCACTATCAAACCAACGTCCCGTCGTGCCCGTGGGCGTCCACTGCGTCCGGCGGCGCCTGCGCTACAAGAGGTTCACCGTGGCCACCACTTGCTTGCAGCCAGTGACGGCGAACTCGCGGCCAGCCACGCGGTAGTAGCTGAGCTGCGCGGCCAGGAGCTCGGCGCGGGCCTGCTCCGGGAAGAAGCCCTCCCCGGCCATCTCGTCCCGGAAGCAGTTGACCACATCCCCCTTGTCCAGCAGCAGAAAGGGCACGATGGCCGCGGCCTGCCACAGCGGGTGGTCGCGCACCAGGAGCGCCCTCAGGCTGGCGCGCAGCTCCTCCTCGGCCTGTGCCGCCACCGCCGCGGCCCCGGCCCCGTGGGCGCCGTCTGGGCACAGGGCCAGCGTGCGGGACGCGTTCTGCAGCACGAAGCGCGTGACCTCCGCGCCGCCGTTGCCGCTGAGAAGCACGTAAATGGCGTTGTGGAAGTGGTGCGAGCGCTGCGGCTGCAGGAAGCCGTGCAGCTCGTCCAGCAGCGCCGGCGGCAGGAGCTCCACGTCGTCCAGCACCAGGAGCGGGGTCTTCTCCTCCGCCTCGGCCCGCGCCACCACGTCGGCCACACGCCGCGCCAGCTCCTGGCGACAGTCCTCCGCGGCGCGCGGCTCGGGGCAGTGGTGCCGCGCGTGGTACTGCAGCACGAGCGCGCCGTCCTCGAGCACCGCGCGGAAGTGGCGCGCCAGCAGGCGGCCCACATGGCTCTTGCCCACGCCGCTGGGCCCATGCAGCGCCAGGAGCAGCGGGCGGCTGTGCACGTGCGTGGCCAGGTAGTCCCGCAGCAGCGCCACGACGCGCCGCACGGCCGCCGGCTGGCCGAACACGGCCCGCTGCAGCGCCTTCTCCAGCCCGTCAAGGTCATAGCGCTGCGCGTTGTCGTCCAGGTTCTCGATGGCGTTGAGCACCTGGAAGCCCACGATGGCCACAAGCAGCAACAGGCAACGCTGCACGCGGCTCCGGCGCTCCGCGCGCGGCCGGTACTTGCGCGACGTCTCGGGGTAGAGCACCATGCGGCTGCGCCGGCGCTTCTTTCGCGGCGGCCTCGAGGGCAGCTCCGCCGGGCCGTCGAAGGTGAAAAACTGCGGCTGGTCTGGGTCCGCTCGCGGCGCCTGGGGCTCGGAGTCCACCCTCACGGCCGGAGGCGGGAGGCACCGCTTGCGCAGGAGGCGCACGCGGCGGCGCAGGCAGACCACGGCGCGCGCGGGCGCGATCACGCTCGGGCGGGGGGCGACGGGGTCCGCTGCCGCGGGCTCCGGGCTGGGCTGGCCGCGGTCCATGGCGCAGGGGCGGCGCTTGGCATGCAGGTCACCCTCCCTGCAACAGGAAGACGGGGAGGGTCTCCAGACTTCCGCCCGGCCTACGGGGACCCTCCCCCGAGATCTCAGCCCCCCCCCCACCCCGCGAGGCCCCCCGGAGTGCGGCCCGCTGCCCCGAGGCCAGGGTCTGGTACCGGCCTCGCCCCTCTGACCAGGAAGCGGCTCCCCTCGGGGCCCCAATGCAAATCTCTCGGATCCTCGCATAAACAGCCTCGGGCCTTGAGGAAGTGGCTGCGGGGGGGTGGGGGGGGGTCGGGGGCGCATTTTATCGGGCAGCCGCCGCCCGGGCTTCCTGGAGGAGGAGTCGGAGTCGGTGCCGACCTGGCGCCAATTAGGGGTGGAGCAGGGTCAAGGCCGGACCCCGCCCCTGACGCAGCTCGACTGCCGGGCGCCGGGGGCCCCCCGGTCCCTAGAGGGGGGCGTGGGAAGCAGAGGCCCCAGCATCCCCAGAGTTCAGAGATGCCCCTTTCCCACGAACACTTGGTGGGGGTGGGGGGGCGGTCTGGCCGGAACTTCTGCTTTCCGGAATGGGCCCCTGTCCCCAAGCTGAGCCCAGGCCTCCCAGCATCGCTCTAGTGGGCACACTAATGGAATTGGGGAAAGGGAGCCCCCTAGAGGCGGGTGGGGGTGGGGTGAAAAGAGGGACAGAAAGGCGAGACCCGGAGAAGGAGAGATGAAGCCACTGAGGGGACAGCTGGAGAAAGTTGGGGTGGATGCCCCCGGCCCTCCCCAGTACCTGCACCTGCGTCAGCTCAGGCTCTCGCTGGCCCGCCCCCAGCCCCCCAGGGCGGCCCCCCGCCCACGCCACGGGCTGGGGTCTGCGACGCAGGAAGCAGAATGTGCTGGCTTCCTGGCGGGGGTCGGAGTGGGGTCCGGGGCCTCACTGGGTCAGCTCAGGCTCAGAGGGGCTGCGACACCTCCCCCGGAGCGGAGGAAGCTCTGGGGAGGTTTCCGCTTCTTTGCAAAGGAAGTGAGTCAGGGGTGTGGCGCGGGCGGGACTCAGGCTGGACGGAGGCACCAGAGGGGGAGGCCTGGCTGACTCGCCCAGGTACCCCGGCCGGCTGGTCACCTACCCTAAAGCCCTCCCAGCACTCCTGACTCAGCCCAGGCCCAGGACACCCGGTGAGGCCGAGGGCATTGCCTCCCCTGGGGTCCCACATGCCTTTGCTCCTCAGCCTGCCCTCCACAGGACCCCCACCTCCCCAGGGACATCTGCGCCTGACCACCCCCCGCCCCCCGCAGGGCCCACAGCGAGGGGGATAGGCGTGTCCAGGCTGCTGGTTAGCAGAGGCGGAGGGGGCGGGCAGGGTTCTCTCCCAGCTGGGGACCTCCAACCCTCTCCCCTCTTCCCCCTGCCCAAGCCCAATCTGGGTGCCCACAGAGTAGGGCTTGTTTCCTTTTCCTGACCCTCTTCTACCAGGTCCCGGGCTCCACAGTGCTCCCCCCTCTGCCTCCCCCTTTGTCTTCCCCTGTACCCCGGCCTAGTGCCCCCACCCCAGGACAGGGCAGGAAGTTCTAGAATGGGGGAAAAAAACCCACGCATGACTCAGGGCCCTGGTCGGAGGGCAAATTTAGAAAGAACTTGGGCCAAGAGTTGGCAGATGGAGACTCTGGACCCTTCCCCGGCCACCAGCTTCATGTGGCCCTGCCCCCACCCCCGTGCCCATCTCTGTGCACACTGGCCTGCCTGGATGACTCGCTTCTCCGGAGCGGGCCTGCTAACCAGCAGTAATGCCCCCAGACCAGTCCTGGCCCCGAGCTCAACTGGGTCCCGCGGGCGCTGGCAGTCCTGAGCCCCGACCCTCCAGCCTCCTCGTCCCTCATCCTCCACACTTCTGCCCACACGGGTCCCTCTGCCATCCCTCCCCACTTCCTAGCTTCCCTCCACCTCCCTGCCCAACCTGCGTCAGGGAGAAGTCACTCACGGGCTTGGGGGCTCCCGTCCTCCCCAGAATATGGGGCTCCTGCCTGTCCATGTGTGTCCGATGCCCTCCGGCGGGATCACTGAGAAACTGCTGCTTCTCCGCTTCCTCCTCTCCAGCTGCGGGCCTGGCTCCCCGAGACCCGCTGCCCCTCCCTGTGCTGGGCCAGGTGCTCAGGGACCCCTCGGGCGTCACCCACCATGTGGCCCCTGCCCAGGCCTTCCTGGAACCAGGACGGAAGGATATCTGTCCAGGTCTCTGCTGGTGCCCCACGGCCCCGGTATGAGGGTGGGGTCCTTTGGGGTCTTCAGGCTTTCTACAGTCTCCCAGCTTCTTCTGACACAGAGAACCCCAGGAGACCCTGACAGGCAGACGCGGGAAAAGGTGCACAGGGGTGGGGCGGGGGCGCTGGCTGGCAGCTGCTTCTGCCAGATGCTGGTCCCAAACCTGCTGGGGTCCAGAGCCCCATCACTGGGTGAGGAGGGGGCCTGTACGTGGGGTGTGGCAGGAGTCAAGAAAGTCATGCCTCAGAGGGCCTGCCCCCAGCGGGGTCAAGGGTAAGCCTGAGCCCTGCACTAAAGCCTGCCTCCTCTGTACTTTCTCCCCCATCTCCAGGGCTGAAGGGGGCCCCACCTGTCCCTACCCTTCAGGACCGAGCCCACCACGCCCGTACGATGCCCTCCCACCCCTCCCTCCAGCCAGTGCCCCGTCCAGCCCTGTCCCCAGCCCCAAATTCAGGTCCACATCTTCAACCTGGTCTCTGCAGACCCCTCACCTCGCTGCCCACCCCCGACCCCTCCACCTGCCCAGTGTGGGCTCTGAGGTTCCCAAACTGCTGGCCTGGAGGTGGGCATGGCCCGCACCACACACATGCTCCCTCCTCCCCGAGTTCCCGTGTGGACACTCCCTTCCTCTCACCAGACCTCCCGCCCCCCAGCCTCCCCACAGCCCTGCCCGGTCTGGCCTCAGGATTCCCGCCTCCCTCGCAGCCCCAGCGGGTCCCTGAGCTCAGCTGCCCCCTCCCACCGGCCCACCTGGGGCTCTCCGTCGCTGCAGCCCTCACCCCCGCCCCGTCTGTCCTTGCAGCTCACGCCCTCCACCTGACGAGCCCCGCCCACCGGGGCCTCTGGTCCCCGGTCCCCTCGGGCTGGAGAAGCTTGGCCTCGCCGGCTGGTCTCTGTCCCCGTGGACCGTGAGCCTCAGAGGGGTCACGCGGGCCCCGTGCGGGCACTTGCAACTCCCCCGGCCCAGCTCCTTCCTCATCCTCTCCTCGGGCCCCACCTCTGCCCCATCCTGCCTGCCAGCCCAGGACCCGGCCCCCTGGCTCCTGGAGGAAAAGCGGCAGCTGGAAGGGGGTCCCCGCCTCCTCCCCGGGAACGCGCCCGCTCCCACGGGGCCCACGTGGGCCTGGCGCTGCCCCCTCCCCCACTCAGTGACACCTCAGCCGTCCTCCCACGCCCCACTCACTTTTCATTCCTTGTCACATCAGCGCACAAACGCCGGGCTCCTCCCGACTGCCGACGCCCACACCCCCAGGTCCTTGCTTTCCTTAGTCACCATCTCTACCAGTTCCTCCCCAACACCTGCAGAGCCGCCCCTGTCAAGGTCACAGAGACCTCCACACAGCCTGCCCCTCGGCAACATGTCAGCACTGGTGATGGGCACTGAGGCCCACCCACGGCCGACCGTGTCGAGTCTTTTGGCCCCGAGCGCAGCCAGGCCCGGGCCTCACCATCCACAGCCGCTGTCCCGGACGGGGCTGGGCATCCAGACTGTGCCCACGGAGAAAGGCGCCAGGACAGCGCGCGCCAGCCCTCACAGCGACCAAGCCTGGGCGTGCGCAGAAAGAGCTCATCCGCTGGGTTTACCAAAACGCCGTTTATTTACAAAAGTGAAAGTCTCCCTGCGAGCAGGAGCAGACCCTCAGCGGGCCGAGCGAGCGCACTGCGGGCAAATCGAGGCCGCGGGGAGCCTGGGCTTTCCTCCCCCACCTGCCGCCCGGGGCTGTCAACACGGGAGGAGCTCCCTGGAGAGCCGGGCTCCACCTGCAGACCCCGCCCCCAGCAAACTCCACCAATCGGGCGCCAACCCTGCCGGCCCGCCCTCTTCCCCTCAGGCCTCGGACCCTGCCCCCCGCCCCTTGGAAAACAGGTGTCCTTTTCCTAATCCCAACTACTGCCTGTCTGCCCGACAGCGGTGGAAACCACAACGCGAGGAGGAACAAGCAAGCAGCCTTCCACGGAGTGGGAGCGCGAGGGGCCGGGCGGGGCGCAGCAGACCTGGAGCCGGCCGGGGGCCACGGGCCCCGTTCACGCAGCAGGCACACACCTCCCAGGACCAAGTTCCAGGGGAGGCTGAGGTGCAGAGCACGGGTGCCCCGCCCACAGGACGGTCCCCGGGGTCTCCGCTCAGCCCACCCCCAGTCCCCGGAACAGTCGGCCCACCTCCGGGAGAGAGGGGCTCCTGCTCTCACAGGCACAGGGGAGCCTCAGAGTACAGCCGGGGCGGGCACGGTGGGGAGGGGCAGCTCCAGGGCTGGGGTCTCTGCGGCCTGGGCCGGGCTGGGCTTCCTGCGGTCCAGCTGCTCCAGCTTCTCACCGAGCTGGGAATACAGCTCCTTCACCGCCTCTCCGCTCTGCAAGGGGAAGCGCGAGGCCTCGGGGCAGGCCCAGGGCGTGTGCGCAGGGATCGCCAGCCAGCCTGGGGCTGCGGGCGGGGCGGGGCGGGGCGGGGCGCGGGAGGGTGGGGCGGGGGAGGGCACGCACCTGGCCCGTGGGCTCCAGCGCCTTCTGCAGGGCCTCCAGCTTGGACGGGGCCACGCGGTGGTGCAGGTGGAGGAGTAGCCGCAGCACATGCCGCTGCACGTTCTCCTTCCTGGAAGAGGCCACGCTGCGCTGCAGGCGGCTGCGGAGCCGCCCTCCCACCCCCTCCCCAGCTGTGCCCGGCGCCCCCGACCGAGATGTGGACCGAGAGGAAGGGCACCTCGGGGAGGCGGTGAGGAGAAAGCCGTCGAAGAGGCTGCTGCAGAAGTCCTCCAGGGCAAACTCGTCCGCCAGCAGCGCCAGGTTGCCCGTGAGCAGGTGCAGGAAGATGTCGCCGAACGCCAGGTCGCTGAAGGTCTCCACTGCAAGCACAGCAGGCGTCGCCCAGCTCACCCGACCCCACCTCCCCGACCCGGGCCTGAGGGCCAGAACATGGGCCTGGACGGGGGAAGCAGACTGGGGGGGCGGGGCTCCAGGGCAAGGGTGGGGAGGGGGCGAGAGCCCGTCACGGCTGGCTCTGCCCGGCAGCCAAGGGGCTCAGGCTGAAGCGGACGCCGGCAAAGGGAAAGCTGAACGGGCCGGTAGCGAGAGGAGACGCGGAAGTGCCGAGGGCCGGCCCGGCAGGTCTACCAGGCCACGGGCTCTAGAGGAGAGAGAACGGAGCAAACGGGCCTTCTTTTTTTGAAGCCACGGCCGTCAAACCTCAGAAGAGAGAGATGGCGAGAGTAACTACCAACCGATTGCAGCGATCACAGGCAACAGCGCCGAGCGCACGCGGGCAGGCACAGCAGCTGAGACAGAAACGCCGACGCCACCCCAGCCACCGAGCCCCTAACGCAGCGGGAGACGCGACCCCACCGGACGCGCCCGAGGTGTGCTCCTGCTGCACAGCTGACCGGGGGCTCGGCTGGCCTCACGGCCGGTTTACAGGACACTCGGGGGGGGCACATGGTCACTGCACCAAGGGACGCTGCCTGCAAAGTCCCGACCGGGGAACAAACGCTCTGGTTCCCCCAGCAAACCCCACGTAGCCCTACAGACCACTAGACCTGAGAGGCAGCCGGAGAAGCCAGGTGAAGGGAGGCCCTTGTTTGACTCCTGACTTGAACAGACCATCCGCACAAAAACGTTATATGACAACTGGGGAAACGCGGCCACCGTCAGGACCTGGACCCCAACCAACCACGTGCCAAGGTCGTGGTTTCTAAGAGTCTGTCTTCTGTAGAGACATCTGCTGCATCGTGCCAAGCTAGTCTGCCGGGTTTACGTACAGACCGCTGAGCGGACGAGACGGCAGCCGCACGCGGACCCCCGCGCAGGTGGGCGATGGGCACTGGCCTTCACTATCCTGTGCTCTTTACTTGGGTTTCATCAAAAGCTCCCACCAAAAAAAAGTTTAAAAATAAAGAATTTTAAAAAACCAACATCCTTTCTTACTAGAACCTACTAGTAACACCAAAGCACGAGATTGCTCTCCCTGAACGTGACTGAAGACCTGCACCCCATCCCCCCAGGCGGCAGCTCGTGGCTGGGAGACACCGACGCTCCCGCCTCGCAGGACATCCTGTGTCTACAGACACGATTAAACAGGAGAGACAGAGAAGTTCAAAAGTGAGTAGAAAGAATGAGGCAAATCCAAGTTCCTTATGACTGAGCTCCTGGAAGCCCCCAAAACAGACAGACAAGCTGCCGCCCCTGAGATCTCCACATGCTGATCCGGGAGCCTGTGAACGCTCCACCTGAGTGGTACTGGGCCCCGAGACGGAAGATGGTCCTGCATGCCCCGGGAGGGCCCACGGTGATCACGGGTCCTTAGAAGAGGAAGGCGGGAGGCAGGAGTCAAAGCCAGAGACAGGAGGACGGGAGAAGCTGGACAGATGAACTGTGAAGGGGCCAGGAGCCAAGGACGCGGCTCCTGGAAGCTGGAGGAGACAAGAAGGGGCTTCTCCCTGAAGCCCCAGGAGGAGCCAGCCCTGCCCACACCTGACTTTAGCCTTGGGAGACTCACTGCAGACTTCTGACCCCCAGAACCGTAAGAATAAGTTCCTGTTGATCAGTTAGGTGGTGGATGGGTAGAAACTAATACCCACAATGGGCCGCTTCCTCCATGTGGAAAAGTCAGGCAACAGCACGCACCACTGTCAAGACAGTGAAGCGTGAGATCCTCCCCAGGAAGCCGCAATGCCCCAGACGGGACCCGGGCCAGCAGAGGCCCCGGGCCTGTCCTGCGGCGGGCCGGCCGGGCGCTCCCTTACCCTTGAAGGGGTCCACTCAGATCCCTCCCTCGTCTTCCTGGCTTGCACCCCGCACCCCAGGCAGAGCAAGGCTCCCGGGGGGAAGCGGCCTCTTCACCACCGCGGAGGGGGGGGCTCTCGCAATGGTCTGAGGACTTGAGGGGCTCCACACCTCTCGCCCCTTAGGAAAAGATTAAGGTGGCTCTTCGCAAACGTGGGCTGTGGCGAGAGCCGAGGGCATCTGTGAGAGGACACGGCTGAGCCCGCCGCCCACGTGACTCACCGAGCCCCGGGAGCAGGCGCAGGAGCGCGTTCTTGTTCCTCTGTTTGGTGATGTGCAGCACGTAGTACAGCCCCACCTCGCAGGCCATGCGCTGCTCCTGCAGGAACCTGCGCCCGAGCGCCGTCAGCCCCGGGCGAGCCCGAGGGGGAGGCCCTCCCGCCCAGCGCCCGCAGCCCGTACTTGGTGAAACTCTCTGGCAGCGTGCTCGGGTACGCGACCGGGGCCTTCTCCTCGCCTGGGAGTTTCTGATCCACGTTGAAGGTGTGGTCGTCCACCACGAAGGACATGAGCGTGGGCAGGAACCTGGTGACCAGCTCCACCTCCTGGGGCAGAGGCCCGAGAGCTGTCCTGCGCCGGCCCGGCCCCTCGGCCCGTCCTCCTCGCCACCTCCCCAGACCCCACCCCACAGCCCCCTGAGAAGGCAGCGGGAAGGAGCCTGCCCGACCCTGTTACCATCTTGGGTTCCTTGAAGACCTGGCTGTCGATCATGTCCCACGCCCCCTGGCCCAGCGCCAGCAGCCGGAGCAGCAGAAGGAGGTCCGGGCTGTCCTGCGGGGAAACGCAGACCTTGGCCGTGCTCACCTGAGCTTCCCGCCCGGACCGCACTCACCCAGGGGGTCTGGCTGCACGTGCCCTCCACCTGGCGGGCGTGTGTGCTCTCCCCAGGGCCGGCTTGGACCCGGGTGCCAGGGGTCCACACCCACACGTCCCCCAGAAGGCAGCATGCAGCCAGCCAGGTGCACTCACCCTGGGCAGCAGCTCCTGGCCCACCAGCTCCTGCAGGTGCCTGACGGTGCTCAGTGACAAGGTGTTGATGGCAAAGGGATCACACAGGATCATGGACAGGTCCCTGTGAGGACGTGCCCGCGGCGTCAGTGAGGGACGCTCCCAGCCCACCAAGCCCCTGACCCGAGGAGATGGCCCTTCTGCATGGACAAAGCCCACCCCGCTCAGGACCGCTTTCCAAAAGCTTGTGGTTCGTAACTTGCCCTTAACTTACTTAACAAACTGAAGAATCAAATAGTTTTTTAAAGAATTAAGGTCCAATCCTGGTTGAGAACCTGACCCAGACTCCATAAATTCAATCAGGTTCTCACAGAGACAATTCCAGGAACAAGGAGCTGAGACAGGAGGTCAGGCGGAGCCCGCCCAGAGAGGGCCCTGCCAGGAGCCAGATCCCACCACCTCCGGGTGCGACGGGCCTCTCAGCTCACAGGCAGGCCCCACGTGGCTGCAGACACCGGAGCCCCAGCCCGGGCGCCCAGCTCGCCTGGGACGGCGACGGCCTCACCCCAGCCTCTCAGCCGTGGGCACGGGCGCCAACCAATCCTCCTAAAATGTACTGGAAGAAACACCCGCTCCCGACTGCGGCCACAGCACGCGCGTCCGGACGCCCGTGGACGGGACCAGGCACAAGGCCGACCCTCACCCCAGGACCTGCTCCTGCCCCTTCTTCACTCCGTCGAGGAAGCCCTGCAGCTCCCGGGCCCTCTTGCTGTCCACGAACCGCTCTCGGATGCAAGCGTCCAGGCACCATGTGAACTGCGGGGAGGAGGCGTGGTCAGGACTCGGCCAGAGACCGCAGCCTCCAGGCGGCACTCACCGCTGCCTGAGGCTTCGAAGCCTTGGGTGAACATCGGGACCCCCACCTCGAGTCGCTGAGACACAGCTTGTCCCCAGAAATGGGACAGCGCGAAGGAAAATAGGCCCCAGTTCCCGCATCCCCACAGGCCAGGTGGTGCAAGAAAGAGGCAAAATGGGTGTTCTGTTCTGAAACGGGCCCCTCCAGGGCCCCCACTGTGCGGGGGACAGTGCAGGCTCAGAGCGTGACGCTGCGAAGCTCCTGAGAAGGGACGCCGTCTGGGGCCGCCCGGCACCTATGCCAGGACACGGGCAGTGCAGAAAGCCCTGTTCCTGAACACAGAGCTCGCCGGTGAGCAGCCCCCGAGGGCTCTGGGGCAGCGGAGGGCCAGAGGCCCCGGAAAGGCCGGAGCGGGCAGGGCCGGTGGGCGTGGAGGGAGAGCCGGCAGGCCGAGCAAGGGAGACACGGCGCAGCTGGCATGGGTCAGGCGTCCGGGGGACATCACGGCCCCCCAGCCGGGGGGGCAGAGGTGGCACAGGGGCTAGGGCAGAGCCCACGTGCCTGGACCGCCGCATCCAAGGGTAGGGGAGAGCAGCGAGGGCGGGGCGGGCGCCCACCTTGTGGCAGGGGTCCACGGAGCAGACGTCGCCGACGTCCAGGTCGTGCAGGGACATGAGCAGCTCTGCACGCAGCGTGCAGTAGTGCACGTTGCGGGTGCGCAGGAAGAGCGTGCGCAGGAACTGCAGCACCATGTCGTACAGCTTCACGTTGCGGCCCACCATCCGCGTCAGCCTCTGCACCACCTGCCGGGACACCAGGCCGGCCTCGCACACCCCACAACCCTGGGGGCTAAGCCTCCTCTCTCACAAAACATCAACTGGTGCTGGGTGGCGACGTTTCTCGTCTTTAAGGAAGCGAACCCATCAGGCCCTGCGGCTCCTGAGAGGCCGTCAGCCCGGGTCCCAGACTCCACCAGAGCCGGCGGGGCAGCCGGCGGCGTGGGGGACTCGGGCCCAGATGAGGACGTGCGGCACCGCCACGCTCAGCGTCTGCTCGAGGCCCTGCTGCAGCCGCCCCACTCCCGCCTTCTCCCGGCGGCCGCCACCCCCTCCGCACCCTGCCCCTATCTGGGAGGCGCCTGCCAAGGCGGCAGCCAACAGGAGGGGGCCCGCTTGGGGCACACCGGCCGTAAGGATGCACGGGGCCACCTGCGGTGACAGACACCAAGCCAGCCCAACAGGCTGCATGCAGCGAGTGGGGAGGTCAGCAGGGACGGCAGCCCACCTTAGGGCCCCTGCCGAGGACCCTCCAGCAGGCCTTGGTACCCCGACAAGTGGGGCAGGCACAGAGCAACACCCGAGTCTCGGCACCGACGTACCGGCACCTGTGACACGGAGACAGGCGCGCACTCCAGCCTGACCATGGCCTGGCCTGCTGGGCACAGAACCACAGCCCCAAGGCCCAACCCACCCGAGGACGGCGGGGCAACGTGTCACCTGCCACCGCGCTCTCCCTTTATGCTGGCAGGACTCCAAGGCGGACCCCTGGCTTGGAGGGGAGAGTGAAGAAGGGGCAGGACCACGGCCCAAGGCCAGGCTCCCCCAAAAGAAAGGGGAGGCAACGCAGGCAGGGCTCTGACACACTCAGCGGCCTGTCCGGGAAGTGGTGCTGCGAGCCCCGGCCTGACATCTGAGAGGAAACATGAGGTGAGGCCCTACCTCACGCCACACACGGGAAACCCCAGGTGAGAAGGCTGGCGGTGAGAGAACACGGCGAGACATCAAACGCTCCTCGGCCGACGTGTGGCCTCTTACCGTCACCTCCCTCCCAGGTTGAGGGGTCATCCTGGAACCAGGCCAGGGACCCCCACCTCACCAGGAAAGGTCAAAGTGTCCACGATGGCCTCCAGCCACCCCCCCCCCCGCCCCCGCATCGCTCTGCGGCCTCCCGTCTCCACAGCCCTCCTCTACCCGCGGAGCTCTCAGGGACCGAAATGTGACATCTACTGCATAGGGTCTGCCCCACACGAGCCTGCAGTACTCCAGGCAGGTGCCCCAGTACCCCAGGGGTCACTGAAGGGGCCAGGGGCCAGGGCAGTGAGTGAGTCAGCCCCCAAAAAGCATATGTTGAAGCAAGGAATGAATCAAACACTCTGTTTCCACAGAAACAGAGGAGAACTCCCAGGGCTGAAAGAAGACACAGAGAGCTTAGCTGAAGAGGCCGGCCAAGCCGCCGAGCTCAAAGTACGTAGAAAAGACCAAATAGACCCACACCCA
Organism: Balaenoptera ricei; assembly: GCF_028023285.1. Taxonomy (NCBI): domain Eukaryota; kingdom Metazoa; phylum Chordata; class Mammalia; order Artiodactyla; family Balaenopteridae; genus Balaenoptera; species Balaenoptera ricei. The sequence continues at coordinate 122,573,992 of NC_082644.1, read as the reverse complement.
GGCGCAGCGCTGCAATGCCCCTTGTCAGCCCCACATCCGAGCCCAGCCTTCTAGAAGCAGACAAGCCGGGCTTCACGGGGGTGGCCCTGCACACATCCCCGCCCCGCCTCACCTCGCCCTGGCGCCTGGTCTTGGGGGAAGGGCTGAAGAAGTTGTGCAGGACGGAGAGCTCCGTGCTGAAGAGCGCGCTCTCCTTTTCCACGATGTACTGTTTCAGCAGTGGGGAGACCTCGTCGCCAAAGAGCGCCTGGTTGTCCTGCCAGATCTGCCGCTTCACCTCCACGGCGCAGGCCCGGTACAGCTCCTTGTCGGCCATCACCAGCTTCAGCTTCTTCTCAGGAACCTACATGACCCCAGAGGCCACGTGTGAGCAGCGCCTGTGCCCCAGGGGTCTCCCTCAAGACAAGCCAACAGGCCTCAGCCCCCAACAGCAGAGGCCACATCCAGCCCAGCCCCAAGTGACAGGGGCACCTGGGACTGAACCCCCAGGCTCGGACGGGGCAGGAGTCGTGCTGCCCACAAACAGCTTTTTCACAAAGGGCGCCACGCTCCAGAGCTTGTGCCAAGCTTCGGTCAATGCGCGGCTCGGCTCAGGGAGAAGCCAGCGTGGGGAACGTGCTCCAGAGCTGCCGTTCCTGAGGCAGGCAGCTCAGGAAACCTCCCCAGGGCAAGCTGGCCCTGCGGCTGTTACCTTGGGCAAGTGCTTCATGACGCACATCACCACTGGCTGCAGAGATGGCATCTTCACCAGAGAAAAGCTCTTCTCCAGAAGATCCTCGAGTTTCTTGTACCTGGAAAGACTCGCAGCACTGAGGGAGCAGCCCAGGACCAAGTCGGAAGCAGCTCCCTGCCTATCCCCAGACCGGTGGGTGATGTGCACAGGCGGCCCCTTTTTCAGTAGGGATGTGTAGCCACCGAAGCACATTCAGTTCCCGGGCTGGGGAGGGGGCTGCCCATCTCACCGCCCACTTACCTCTCCTCGGCCTTCCCCTCCGTGGCAATGGCTGACACGCGCTCCAGCAGCTTGTCCCGAAGCTCATCAAACACTGACTGGTGGAATTCCAGTCGGGGCGTCCCATGCAGGTCCAAGAAGGGCAAGGCCGACTGCAGGGAGGGGAGCAGCACGCCATTTTCTGTCTAAAGAAGCAGAGCTCGATTTGACTCTTGGGGCGACAAGAGAAACCTCAGCCACAGCCCCGTCTGGCCAGGCACTCCGGATGCCCTGAGTACACAAGGTGGCAGGGACAAGGATGTTCCCAGCCGCGCTGGCTGTAACTGCAAAAATTGGAAACCACTCAGATGTCCCTCGCCGTAGTCCCAACTCAGGACACTTGGTTCCTCCATCCCGGGGAACAGACGCAGCGATCGGGAGGGAGAGAAATCTGCCCACTTTCCCACGCGACCTCGCCGCCCCCGCCGGACTCACACCCAGACGCTCGGCCTCTCCACCCGGTCCCCCCACCCGGCTCCACCTGGAACTGCTCGATGGCTTTGAGCGGCTCGGTGCAGTTGGTCAGCGTCTCCTTCAGGTCTTCGCCGTTGGCCACGCCCAGGTCCTGCAGCCCAGCGAACATGGCCGAGGCCCCGGCCCCAACCCGGCTCGGCGCCCCATCCCCTCCGCGCTCCCCGGGCACCGCCGCGCTCGCCGCAGGCCCCGCAGCTGTCCGCTCGCCCGGGCCTCGGGGGCCGCCCGAGCTCCGCTCCCCGGCGCCCTCCAGCTCGGCCAGATTCCGCCCGCAGCGCGGCTCCCCTCGGACCGCAGCCGCCCACTTCCGCCCCGCACAGGAGCCTGGTCCGCCCGCCAACCGGCTCCCCGGAAACGCCGCCGCCGCCCCGCAGAGGTTCCCGGGAACTGCGCCGCGGCCCGCGCCTGGCGGAGACGGAGCGCGAAGGCGGTGCCAGGACGACGCACAGGGCGTCCAAGACGCCCCGCCCCGCTCCCCCGGGCCCCGCCCCGCCCCCGGGCCCCGCCCCCGGGCCCCGCCCTCCTGCGCGACCCCGCCCAGCCTCGCGGCGCTAACAGCCGTTTGCAGGCAAAGGAGAACTGGGTTGGCGCGGAGGGAGGGCGGAGTGCTGCGGCACGCCTGGTCGTGGGGGGGGGGGGGCACCGGAGGAGGGGGATGGAGCACAGGGGGCGGGGTGCCGCGGCCTGCTTCAGGAGATTCAGAGCTGATATTTTAGCCAAGAGCGTTTTAATAATCATGAAAAATCCTGTTGCTGACCTCACAGCGCCCACTAGGTGCACGACCCTCTCTCATCCTGGAACTTGGTTTCTTCCTTGTCCAACCCGGCGAAGCTCACACCGTAGTGTTGTCACAAAGACCAAAATCTAAGTGTGGGGACTTACCTGGTGGCGCAATGGTTAAGAATCCGCCTGCCAATGCAGGGGACACGGGTTCGAGCCCTGGTCCGGGTAGATCCCACATGCTGCGGAGCAGCGAAGCCCATGCGCACGCCTAGAGCCCGTGCTCTGCAACAAGAGAAGCCACCGCAATGAGAAGCCCGCGCACCGCAACAAAGAGTAGCCCCCCCCCCCCCACCGCTCACGGCAACTAGAGAAAACCCGTGCGCAGCAACGAAGACCCAACGCAACCAAAAGTAAATAAATAAATTTATTTTTAAAAAAACCAGAAAACAAAACTAAGTTTGCCTCAGATAGGGAGTGCCTAGCAGAGACCTGGGCACGCAGTGACAGGGTGACAAAGGATGGCTGTCCTCTTGTCACCTTGAGCATCTAACCCCCTTGCTAACCAAAAGTGTTAGGCCCTCAGGCTGAGGTCCAGCCCAACTCGCTGCAAACGTGAGCCCTGGATTCCATGGTGTCCCTCATCTCTTGCAGTGCGAGATGCTCATACGGTGCCTGCAGCAGTCACTGCCTGCCCTGCGCCCTCCGTGGGCTCCCCACTGCTAAGCATGCAAGCCCCTGGACCCAGCATGCAGGCTTCTGCATCTTCTCCATCCCTCCAGCTCACCTCCTTCTGTCCCACCAGCCCGGGGTCCTCCCAAGCTTGGCCACACCAAACATCACACCCTCTCCCTTTTCATGTGCCTTGGCTTCTGAGGTTTGTTCTGCCAGAAATTCCCTTCCTGCTGCCCAGCAAACTCATCCTTGAAAGCCTCCTCTGGAAAGCCCTCCCTCCTCAGCCCAGCTGGAGGGGATTGCTGCATCCTTCCTGCTGGTCCCACTCCTGGCTTTGAGACCTAGGGATTGCTGCTGGTGCAGCTGAGAGGAGGGCTCCTGGTCCTCCCACCCTGGGCCAGACTCCCAAGGCCAGAGTGCCACAGGTCTGTCTCTGTTGCCCGTTGGCTGAGCTGGTCAGCCCAGGGCTCAGTGCCAACAGTCTGCAGTCCCACTGCTCTGATTCCCGCGGGTGCTGGGGCTAGACCCGCAGCCGGTTCAGTCCTGGAGGAGGTCACAGGTGCACGACACTCAGACTCCCTTGTACTTGGCTTCCCTGCGGAAAGGGATGACGCTAACACCATGGGAGAAGCTCTTGCGGTGCCTGTTTGAAGGGGTTGAGCTTAGACAGAGGAGACAGAGAAGGGGGCCTGGCCCAGGGCTTGGGTGACACAGGGAGGACCCCTGGGGAAATTGGTGCAGACACAGGAGCCACCACAAGCTGCAGGTGAAGCCCCTGCAGGGAGGCAGTCTTGGGGCCGACCCCTGGGTAGGAAGGCGGGTCCATGGCGATGAGGAGTCCAGTGGCCAGGCTGCTGCTGTGGGCAGGGGCCCGGCCCTCACGGTGAAGCCTGGGGAGTCTATCGGCTGCAGCTTGTCCTGCACGGCCCCGTGTGAGAGTTCACAGGGTCTTTGGGCAGGTGCGGGAAGAAGGGGGGCCAGGCCCTAACGACCTGGTCCTCTGGGCCCTACCTGGTGGCCGGGCAGGCTGACCTTACCTCAAGACTGCCCCCCGCCTCCACTGCAACGGCCGGTTCCTCGGCTCGGCAAGCAGCCTGAGCCTTGGGTAGACTGGCAGCCGGACCCTCTCCTGGATGGCATGACTAGGTGGGGGTGTCCCACACTGCCCACAGGGCCCCCTCCCATCCTGTGCCAGGCCAGGAAGGCTCAGGCTGCCACCCCACCCTAGAGGAGGCAGCACTGAAGGGGAAGTGAAGGGGGATCCCTGGCCAGGAAAAGCCGGACATGACAGGTTAGCTGCAGGCCACATCTGCAGGGCAGCTCACCAGGCAAGGCCGCCAAGCACAGCACAGAATTCAGAAGAACCAACAGCATCTCTATATAACACGGGGGTGGGCAGGTGAGGCTCCAGGCTAGGGCTCCAGGCTGGGCTCCAGGCTGGGTCCACAGGTCAGAGGGGTCGGCCGGCCGGGAGGGTGGATCAGGGGTGCCCAGAGGGTCAGAAGGCCAGGCTGGGGGCACTGAGTTCCAGAGGGAGGCCCGGGAAGGTCCCCAGGCCCGGAAGGCCAGGGTTTCATGTGCTAACTCAGCGGGCCAGCTGCACCCACTGGGCTCGAGAGCGCGCAGAAGGGGCCAGTGTCGTGGCACTTGGGTCTCCGCACGCCTTGGATAACCACCCCCGTGTGCCGAGGGGAAGCGCGAGTTGTAGCAGTCCTCCACGTCATAGGCGGCCGGGCCCGGGGTGCAGGCTGCAGAGGGAAGGTGGGTGCAGTTACCGCGCCTGCCCCCTCTGCCCGGTCCCCACCTCCCCCCTCCCGCCCCCGCCCACCTCCTTACAGGAGCCCACCCAGGAGGCCAGCAGGGGCCAGCGGCTCATGGAGAGAGCGGGCAGGCAGGGGCCCGGCAGGCGGCACCCGGGGAGGATGTCGTAGGCAATGGAGCCAGGGCCGGTCTCGTCCCCCGTCGGCAGAGGGGCCTGCAGGAGGGGCTGGGCCCGGGGCCCTGAACCCCGGGCCTGCAGCATCCCCAAGTGGGCTCAGGCCTCGGGGGGCCTGGAGCAAGGCGGCCCCCGAAGCTGAAGGCCGGGCAGGCGGCCAGGCTGGGCGGCTGGTATGCGGCGGGCGAGGGCCACTGCAGGTCGAAGCCGCCGCAGGCCCCTCCCTCGGGGGGCCCGCCCCCGCCCGCACCCCAGGACCCGCCGGGCAAACCTGCTCTCGGTTGAAGTCGGCGTTCTGGGTGAAGGGGCTTTCGCTCGGGAACCACATGGTCTGCCACGCCCGGCAGCCGCCACCCTCTGCGGTGGGGGCAGCGTCATGGGGGCGCTGGTGGCCGGGGTCCCACTCCGGGGGTGAGGGCGGACAGTGGGGGCTTTCTGGGGGGGGGCGCACACCACGGGTGGGGTGCCTGCGAGCCGATGGTGAAGTGGGGCTGTGGGGAGGACTCTTGCGCCGAAGCAGCTGGCGTCTGGTACCTGGTGGGGCCGGGGACGCCCAGATTGGTCACGACGGGGGGGCGTCGCTCCAGCCCTGGCGGGAAGCAAGCTCTGGGCCTGGGTCCTCCAGGCGGGCCTCCACCAACCGGTCTGGCTCCCCAGACCAGCCCGGGCTGGGGGTCCAGAGCCCCCACTCACACGGCTCCCTCAGGTTGTGGGCGCAGGTGGGCGGGGCTTCCTGGAGGGGCCTGTTTGCATCCTGAGGCCCGCCTGGAGCTCTTGCACCCCTGGAGGCCAGCATGCCCCCAGCCGATAGCCACCCTACGCCAGCTGCCCGCCCCCCAGCCCGCCCAGAGCCCTGGGAAGTTACTGGGAAGTCACAAGTGGCTTCTGCTTCAGGGGGCCATGGGTCCAGTGTTCGCCTCCAATGATGTGAAAATTTGCCAGGAATTTCACCGCCTTCTGGTCAAAATTCATTGTCAGGGTCTCTGGCTCCCTCCCCCAGGGACATCGTGGGGCTCTGTGACCTCACTGGCTGGTCATGGGCCCCCCCCCTGTTGCCGGGGACTCCCTGGGGAAGCAGCCCTGGAGGTGCCCCTCCCCTGACCTGCCAGGGATCAGCCGTGGCCAGGAGGCCCCCAGCCGCCCCGCCCCCGTGACTCCTGGCTCGGCCACCTTTCCTCCCTTCCCCGCTTTCTTGCCCCAACCCTTCCCCTCTCCTGGACTTTGTGGTCTCTTGGGGGGGCTGGGGTCCACTCTAGTAGGGCTTCGGGGAGGACTGAGGCCCTGGCAGAGGGTGGAGAAGGGGGCAGGGGCCAGGGGGCGCCTAGCTGTGCAGGGCCAGCGGAAGGAGGCGTGGGGGTAGGGTGCAGGGTCCAGGGAGACACCCTAGAGCAGAAGAGCCCCCATGGAAAACCCGGCCCTCGGAAAAGTGGAGCAACGGTGGTGGGCTCTGAGCGGACCGTGCCCACCCCAGAGGCGGGCCTGGCGGCGCAGGTGGGGCCGAGGTGGGGAGGCCTGTCTTCTTGGGGGCACAGAGGCTGGAGGGTATCACAAACGGCTGGGGCTGCTGAGGCTGAAACTCAAAGGAATGACAATGACAAGGCTGGGTGAGCGAGAGAGTCCATCTGCGCACCGGGCCCTGCGGTGCCCTCCAGAGCTGACCAGCCAACCAGCCCAGCCCTGGCCTTGGCCTCATCCAGGCAGGGCCCGGCCAAGAATGTCTCCTCCTCCGCAACCCCGGTCTCTTCCTCTCCAGAGCCCTCCCATCTGACGCTGACCCTGCCTGGCCTCGGGAGGTGCTCCAGATAGACAGGCAGACCGATAGAGACTTCTGGAGGAAACACACCTTTCATCAGGGCGGGGGGCTCCCAGCCTGTGCTCTGGGGCCCTTCCCGTGGTGCATGGTGTTCTCTGAGGGCATAATCACCCACAGATGCAGGTATAGCTTGTCAGAGCCCTTGTCACTGGGCGTGAGTAGCTGGGAGTTCTCCCTGTAACAAATACTGCCATCCGCCACGGCAGATGACATGCACACCTGTCTTCAGCTAAACATGGATCATTTCCTCAGGGTAGACGCACCGAGTGGAAGCGGTGGGTCAAAGCCTGTGCAGTCTTTGTGTCCCCAAATTAGAGGTGGTCCTCATGCTGGCAAGGAGCGTCAGAAACTGCCAGCATCAGCGTTTCATCAGCATTTGTTTGACTGAGGCTCTGCCCTCAATGACTATGGGCACATTTCACATGTATTTTTCTATTGGGGTGTTAATTTTTCATAGGTTTGTTTTGTAAGGTTGTTTCCACTGATATCACATCTGCACATAACACTTGTTGCAAACTTTTTCCCCAGTTGGTCATCTGCCTTTTAGTATTGTTTATACTGTTTTTTTGACACGTACTTGAACCTGCTAATCGTTCCCTTTATGACATTTTTCTTCGTTTTTATGGTTAGAAAGTCCTCCCTACACACACACACAGATCAGGATTTCTTTAAAATGGAAAATAGTGCCCAGCTCCAGAGGAAAGACCCTCCAGGACAGAGTCCCAGCAGCTCCCCGGTTCAGGAACCTTGTGGCAATGCCTCCAAAGCGTCCAGGGCCTTGCATCTGAGGAGGGGGCTCGGGGTGGGGCTCCCTTAGCCTCACCCTGGGAGGCTGTCCTTCAGTTGGCTACGTAGGCCTCCTGTGGGTAGCAAGCGTTCAAACCCAACCCTGCCTCTCACTACCTAGCAGGACCGACTCAGCTGCAATTACAGTCCCCATTTTCCAAGCTCTAGGTCTGTCCTCAGTGAGACGCCTCCCCGGGCCTCCCATAAAACGGGAGTACTCACAGGGTGTGGAAAGGGGCCTGGCCCAGGTGCTGCCCAACAATGCCAATGCCGGGCCTCTTCACAAAGGTTGCCAGGCAACAAGGACTCCTCTCTGGAAGGAGCCAGGTGCAGGCATGCGAGGGGCTGAAGGCAGCCCAGGCAGAGCTGAGGCGCGATGACAGCTACTCAGAAGCACAACCTCTTCTCACCGGAACCTCACTACATCCCTGGGTAAGTGCCAGAGCCCTGGGGGGAGGCTGGGGTCCCCGAGGATGGGGGAGCAGGGCCGGGGCCTAAGGGCTGAAGGTTGCTCAGCTGTGAGGGGAGTCCCAGAGCTGGGTCTCCGGGAAGCTGAGGCCAGAGGGTGGGGCCCTTAAGCAGGAGCCTGGGGACCCGGAAGGCCAGGGAAATGGGAGTGAGGCCGAGGGCCGGAGGGGCCGGGCAGGAGGGCTGGGGCGAGTTCGAGAGGGCCCGGCCAACCTGCCCTGCTGGTGCAGCCGTCCCAGGTGGCCAGCACGTCTGTCGAGAGCAGAAACTGGGGACGGTGCGACAGCTGGGGAGGCTGGCCTCTCCTTCCATAGAGCACTCCGCGCTTTAAAGAGGAGATGAGCTGGGGACTTCCCTGGCGGTCCAGTGGTTAGGACTCTGCACTTCCACTGCAGGGGGCACAGGTTCCATCCCTGGTTGGGGAACTAAGTTCCTGCATGCTGCACGGCCAAAAAAAAAAAAATTAAAAACATAAAGAGGAGAGGAGCATCCGGAGTAAACTGATGGGCACCGATGCCAGGCCACCTTGCTAGGTGTCCCGCATGTCAACAACAGAAACGGGGGACTTCCCTGGCAGTCCAGCGTTTAAGACTCTGAGCTTCCACTGCAAGGGCCACGGGTTGGATCCCTGGTCAGGGAACTAAGATCCTGCATGCTGTGCGGCACAACCTAATAAATAAGAATAGAAACAGGCCTCCAGAGTGTGTGTGCGCACCAACACACACTCAGACCACGTACAAGGAAAAGGCTGGGAAGAACCAGACCCAACTCTGGTGACACTGAAGAGGCTCTCACCTTCAGCCCCAGCCTCGCTCAGCTTGTTGACTGACAAACCTGCATTCTCTTGAGCAGTTTTTAAGAGGAAAGCAACGCACACCCTTTGGATGTTACACAGGCCCCCGGGCAGCACTGGACACCAGCTGCCCCTCAGGGCTTAGCCATGGTGCCCACACCACTTCCCCACAGGCCTCAATGACGCTCGGCTCAACCGCCAGTCTCCCGGGTGGCCACCATCTGGGCCCAATGCCCACCATACCTTCCTGGCGGGACCAACTCGTGTATAGTGGGCTCCCCTGTGCCTCAGCCCGAGGCCCAGACCCTGTCACCACCCCTGCAATGCTTTGCGGCAGGCAGAGCTCCCCGTTCCCTCATCTTTAAGATCCTTGTTGTTGGAAGATGGCTGGGTGGATGGCACCCCGATGGTGGTGATGACAGAGCTCCCCTCCCGTGGGCCAGCCCTGTTCTCAGTGCTTGGCCTGTGCTGCCCATTCAAGCCCCAAGAGCCCCGGACGGCAGGTGCTGCTGTGACCCCATTCTGTAGGCGGGGTTGAGGATCTTGCCTGTGGCCGGTAGGCTGGATCCACACCTGCTCCTCTCTCCTCCACAGCTATGCCGGCTTCTACCCGCAGCTGCGCTACCAGGTGGGGAACACCTATGGGCGCACCACGGCGCAGCTGCTCACGGACGCCAGCGTGCAGAAGAGCCCGTGCTCCGTGCTGTCCCCCATAGCCAAGCCCAAGTTCATCGAGGACTTCAGCAAGTCCAAGCCGCCTTTTACGCCCTGCCGTGAACTGACAGAGCCCTATGTCTCCCAGTACACCAGTAAGCCGCCGCCCGCCCACCGGCCCTGCAGCCCCGGGGACGCCCCGTGCCCGCTGTGGCTCAAGGCTGCCCTGTCCATACAGGTCTGAAGCCCTACAAGAACTCTGAGATCCCGGGCCAGTTCACACCCCGGGAGGTGGACGCCCAGGGGCCGCTGGGAGGAGAGAATCTATCCAGGCAAGTCCCACTGCCTGCAGGCTTCATGCCCTACCCCCCCTACTCCCCGTGCCCATCAGGCAGGAAGTGGGACTCCAGGGACCTTGGACACCCGGGCCTGCGGTTGGCATTAGGGGAAGAGGCCTGGAAGAGCGCCACCCCTGCCCGTGAGGCCCCCACGCGGTACCAGGTAATTGAGAGACACGTCGGGAGCACTGCGATCAAGCCTCACCCCAGCCAGAGCTGGGTGGGGGCTGGGGCGCCGACTTGCCCCTCCCCATTCCAGCTGTGCCCCTGCAGGAGGGAAGAGTGCCCGCCCCCAGTGCACCAGCAGGAGACACTACATGTGGGCAGCTTCCACAGGCTGCCCCAGCTGGACCACCCCAACCTGATCCAGCGCAAGGCCATCTCAGGTGGGTGCCTGGGGCCGGGGCACGACACGCCCCCGCAAGGATCCAAGGGCCCAGGCAGGACCTGGGGAGAGCAAGTGAGGAGGCTGCCCATGGGCCCTTCCCAAGACTGGGAGCTCCTGCTGGCCCATTCCTGTCTGTTTAGGGAGAGAGAGGAGTCCAGACACACTTCCCTAACCCCCCTGGGAGCAGGTGCAAATGCCCGGGCGAGGGGAAGATGGACATGATTGGGAGCGGGACCCTGGCTCCTCCTTCCCCAGGTTATGCTGGCTTTGTCCCTCGGTTTGCCTGGGTGATAGGGATGAATTTTCGCGATGGGGTCGCACAGGCCGCGGATGAGTTCGACAAGAGCCAGGTATGCGGACACCATCCCTGGGCGAGCACGGCGGTCTCCACGCTCTGGCTTCCCTGGAGGGAGGGGGCTCTGCCTGGCCCAAAGAGGCTGCTCCCCCTCCGCCCGCCCCCACCCCCCAAACGTCTTTCTGACTAGGTCTTGGTTCCCTGCTCCGGAGTGTTGTGGACAGACGGGGAAAGACCCCGAGCCACTCATTCCCAGGAGAATGTCAGCCTTGCACCCACCGGGACATTCTGCTCACTGGTTACCGGTTGGGGGTGGCAGCACATGGCAGCGCCTGCCTGTTTCCGCAGTTCCTGCTCAGAAATCCCATCCGTGCCCCGGGCGAGAGGCTGCCCAGAGCGCAGTGGCCTAGCAACACCATCTACAGAAGCCAAGGCCTGATACCTTTCTACATGGGGTTCATACCATGTGAGTGCAGTAGGCTCCCGGCCCCCATCCCAGACAAGGTCATGGTGACAGGTCAGTGGGGAGGCGTCCGGGGCTGGGCCCCATTACCCGCGCTGAACCTCAGGCAGAAGGCCAGCTGTGTGACCACAAGTTTCCCTTGGGGCAGGACTACCCAATGTCCCCTCTTCCCCAGTGTAGAAGGGTTTCACAGCCCTGACACTAAAAGTCAGAGGCCAGCTGCCTCCACGCTGGCTTTCTAGAGGTTTCCTGTGCACAGGCCGGACCCGCCTTCAGGAGGCAGGTGCCCAGGGCAGCCCCAAGCTCCCAAGAGTCTGCGTGTTCGCAGGCCGAGCTGACCCCTCCAGCAGCCACTCGCGCGCTCACCCTGCGCACGTGGCGAGCCCAAGGGCTCAGCTGCAGTGGTGCCCCTCGCAGCCACGCAGGACAACTACGCACTGACGTTCGGCAACAGCAGCCGCAAGGCCTATCAGAAGGAACTGGAGAGGCGCAGCCAGACACTATGAAAACGCTTTAATGGTGGTACCTGTACAGCACGTGATGTCAAGACAAGAAGAACAAATACACGCACAGTAAGACGGGGCTATCAGAGAACAGGCTGTGAGTGAATAAAGAGTTCCCACGGCTTCCACGCTTTACCCGGTACCGCACAGCCCTAGGCCACCTCCTCCTCTGCCTCCTCCTCAAACTCCCCCTCCTCCTCGGCCGTGGCGTCCTGGTACTGCTGGTACTCGGACACCAGGTCGTTCATGTTGCTCTCGGCCTCGGTGAACTCCATCTCGTCCATGCCCTCGCCCGTGTACCAGTGCAGGAAGGCCTTGCGGCGGAACATGGCTGTGAACTGCTCCGAGATGCGCTTGAACAGCTCCTGGATGGCCGTGCTGTTGCCGATGAAGGTGGCAGACATTTTTAGCCCCCGGGGTGGGATGTCGCACACGGCCGTCTTCACGTTGTTGGGGATCCACTCCACGAAGTAGCTGCTGTTCTTGTTCTGGACGTTGAGCATCTGCTCGTCCACCTCCTTCATGGACATGCGGCCCCGGAACACGGCAGCCACGGTCAGGTAGCGCCCGTGGCGGGGGTCGCAGGCCGCCATCATGTTCTTGGCATCAAACATCTGCTGGGTGAGCTCGGGCACTGTCAGCGCCCGGTACTGCTGGCTGCCCCGGCTGGTCAGTGGGGCGAAGCCGGGCATGAAGAAGTGCAGACGGGGGAAGGGGACCATATTGACAGCCAGCTTTCGCAGGTCAGCATTGAGCTGGCCTGGGAAGCGCAGGCAGGTGGTGACCCCACTCATGGTGGCCGACACTAGGTGGTTCAGGTCACCATAGGTGGGCGTAGTCAGCTTCAAGGTGCGGAAGCAGATGTCATAGAGAGCCTCGTTATCAATGCAGTAGGTCTCGTCTGTGTTTTCTACGAGCTGGTGGACGGAGAGGGTGGCGTTGTAGGGCTCCACCACAGTGTCCGACACCTTGGGCGAGGGCACCACGCTGAAGGTGTTCATGATGCGGTCGGGGTACTCCTCGCGGATCTTGCTGATGAGGAGGGTGCCCATCCCGGAGCCGGTGCCGCCCCCCAGCGAGTGGGTCAGCTGGAAGCCCTGCAGGCAGTCACAGCTCTCCGCCTCCTTCCTCACAACATCCAGCACCGAGTCCACCAGCTCCGCACCTTCTGTGTAGTGCCCCTTGGCCCAGTTGTTCCCAGCACCGCTCTGACCTGCAAAAGAGAGCAGCCAGTCACTCTTCGGCCAGGCATGTGGTCACCACTGGTCACCCGTGCCAAAAAGGCCAAATGACACGGCGTGAGGTGACACACAACCCCCCCCCCCCACCGCAGGTACAGCAGGTGGACCCCCAAACTGATAAGGTAACGACGTACCCGATTAAAAATCTAAAGTTCAAGCTGAAGTAGTTGAACAACAAGCCAGCTGCTCCCACGGGCAGCCTCCGCCAATTCCCAAGGGCAGATGAACTGCCACTGCCTCTGACTCAGCCTGCACGGCTGGCCGATTACATCTGCCTGCTCCTTCCGCGCGTGCGGACAGCTGGGCCTTCCCCCCAAAGCCGCTTTAGGAGAGGGGATTGAGTGACTCGGGAGGGAAGGAGAGTGTCCTTGAACCCCGCTTCTACTGGGAGTGCAGAGTGAATCAGGACCTCGGCTCTACGGTTCTAAAGGTGGTGACCTTGGGCACCCCTTGACCTTTGAGCCGCCCTGGCTATCAAGCCACCCGCCAGCCCGATCTGCGGCTCACCGAAGACGAAGTTGTCTGGCCTGAATATCTGCCCGAAGGGCCCCGAGCGCACGGAGTCCATGGTGCCCGGCTCCAGGTCCACGAGCACGGCGCGGGGCACGTACTTGCCACCTGGGGGGCGGGAGAGCGTCAGCGAAGGGAGGGCCGCGGGGCGGCAGGGGGGTGGGGAAAGGGCGCGGGGTCTCACCCGTGGCCTCGTTGTAGTACACGTTGATCCGCTCCAGCTGCAGGTCGCTGTCCCCGTGGTAGGTGCCAGTAGGATCGATGCCATGTTCATCGCTGATCACCTCCCAAAACTGCGGGAGACGCGGGCGGGACGGGCCGGGGCTGAGTCACGCCTGAGGTGCCCGGAGCCGGCCCCACCCCGGACGGCGCGGCCCTCCCCCGCCGCCGCCGCCGCCGCCGCCGCCGCCGGGCCGTCCCCAAGGGCCCTCACTGCCGCCCCCGCCCCGGCTCCGGTTCGGGCGCCGCGCGGGGCCGCAATGCGGGGCCGCCGCCGCCCGCCCGCTGCCGCCATTTTTCCCGCCGCCCGCTCCCCCCGCCCGGAAGACCTGCGCCGGCCCCGACGCCCCCGCTCACCTTGGCGCCGATCTGGTTGCCGCACTGGCCGGCCTGCAGGTGCACAATCTCCCTCATGGCGGCGGCGGCGGCGGCGGCGACGGGGGACGGCTGCAGTGGCAGATCAAGAACGAGAACCGAAGAGCTGGCGCGCAGAGTGCTACAACCGACTCGCCGCCGGTGCTTATATACCCGCCGCACCCGCCCCCGCCAGCCTCGTATTGGGCTTCCAGAGCGAGGCTGGCAAGCGTCCTCATTTGATTGGCTGCAGCTCCGTCAATCGATCCACCTAACGCCCGCCTTCCCAACGCCTCTGGCCCTTTATTGGTCCGCCGCGGCCTCTGCTCTCCCTATCAAAATACCCCCCTAGCTCTGCGGTGCTCTGTCCATTGGGTGTTTCAAATGATTGATTTGTCCTTTCATTGGTTGGCGCCGGAGAGCACGCCGACAGGCCGGCGCTATTGGCTGCGCTGGGTCAGCGTCCTGGTAACCGCCGCAGTGCCGCGGGGACCCACGCGGGCGGGGGCGCGGGCTCGGGAGGGGCCAAGGGGGGAGGGCGGGGGAGGGCCGGCCCGAGGCCCGGGGAAGGCGGGCGGGGCGCGCACCGTGGGCGAGCGCACAAGCCCGGGCCTACCTTGCGCCCTCCCGAGGGCGGCCGAGCGCAGGTTGCGGGGTCTCCGAGCCGAGGAGCGGCGCGGGGCCGTTCATAACAGAGACATACGGGGCTCAGGGGCCAAGGGGCGGCGGCGGCGGAGGCGGGGCGGGTGTGTCGGTGGAGTCGGGCCCTCCCCCCAGAGCGGCGGAGGCCTTGTGGCTCCCTGCTCCCCTCCTTGGTCCACACGCGTCGCGAGCAGGTGGGAGAGCACGTGGGGCTGCTGCGCCGGGCCGGGGAGAGGGGACAGAGGAGGGGAGAGGTGGGCCCGGTGGGGCGGGGAGGGGAGAGCAGAGCAGGGCAGGGCAGGGCAGGGCAGGGCAGGGCAGGGCAGGGCGGGAGGGGGCCCTGCCTGGCAGCGGCTTGTTGTGGAGACTGCGCTGGCCCTGCGCCTGTCGCCTTGAGGCCTTGGCCCCAGGAGAGAACGGAGCTGCGTGGAGACGAGGGCAGCGCCCAGGCCTCTGGGCAACCACGGACCAGTACACCTGGGTGGACAAATGTTTTTACTCGTCCTTGATTTTTGTTTAGGGGGAAGAAAAATTTATGAAGGAAAAACAGTTAAATTACACGTGGTCACACCTTTAATCAATCCTTTTAAAAACAGTACACTTGCATTATATTTTCATAACATTTAAGAAACCAGGAATTACGCCCTTGCGTCTGCCCTGGACAGCCTCCATTGCTGTGGCCACTGGGTCCTCTCTAGATTCTGATTTTCTCAGTGCGGTTTTTACCCACCTTTGCTCACCAACCCAACGGTGTTGGGGGCAATACCTGGTTATTTCTACCTAAAGAGAATGCGCTGCCCTCTTCACTATGTAATACATGACACTACGGTATCATGGCATACTGCAGCGTTAGGACACGTCATGCTATACTTAACCTGTGGATGGAATTGTTGGGGCAAGCAGCATGCTGGCATAGAGATTAGCCTTTCCATCCCCTGAGAGTGGTCTGCAGCTGCAGTCCTGACCTGGAGGGTGAGTCAGCATGTCAAAGTGCTGGTCAGTCCCCTCCTCCACGCCAGTCCAGGAAGGTGGGCCCGGCTTCTGCTGGCCACAGGCAGTGGCATGTGGGGTGTGCAGGGTCACTGCCTGGCATCTGGGGTTCTCACGGTGCCCTGCAAGGTAGCTTAGCTGCCCAAGCAGCAGTCTGCAAGGCCCTGGCCTTGCAGCAGAGAGGCTCTGGGGCCTGGTAGCATTGAGTTGTCACAAACCCACAAATTGGTGAGAAAGGGAGAAGCTCAGATTTTCCTCCAAGTGAGCCAGTGAGCGGTGCTCTTCGAGATGTTTGTCAAAGCCTTCTCTCCTTGCCCCCCACCCTTGGCTGAGATCCCCACTGGCAAAGGTCCCTGTTTCCTGTGACCAGTGCCCACAGGGCTGGGAGTTCAGCGTGGCACCCCTACTTTACAGGTAACAAAATAGAGGTTGTGTCTCCCACCCAGGTGTGAGCCCCAGAGCCCCCCGTGGCACCAGGTTGTCCACCTTGCCCTCCCAAAGTGAACACTGGTTGGGAACAAGACAGCAGGAAGCTCCCCGTGGCCCTCGGCCAAGGACCACAGTTGCCACTGCTGCCCAGGGCTGGCGGGGGGAAGCCCTGCAGGTCCCCACCCTCAGCCAAGGGTGTTCCTGCTGCAGGGTGGAGAGGTTGGGCTGGGGGGCCGGTCTGGGCCCAGTGCAGATCTGTGGCCCAGCGGGACGCAGGGCAGAGTGGGCAGGGGCTGTGGGAGTGCTAGGCGCCTGGCCCTCCTGCCCCAGCCTGCAGCTGTCCGAGGCATCCACAACGACCGCTCTGTTTACCGGTGGCCATGGTCCCAGCGGGAGGGTGCGTTACCGCCGGACAGGAGCAGC
The DNA here is from genome assembly GCF_028023285.1 of Balaenoptera ricei. Taxonomy (NCBI): domain Eukaryota; kingdom Metazoa; phylum Chordata; class Mammalia; order Artiodactyla; family Balaenopteridae; genus Balaenoptera; species Balaenoptera ricei. The sequence continues at coordinate 122,557,887 of NC_082644.1, read as the reverse complement.
AGGCAGACAGTCCTCACGGCCTCAAAGGACCCAGCAGTCAGCCTTTGTGGGCGGCCTCACCCGCCCCCGGAAGGAGAGGTGCATGGGGTACTTTCTTCCCCTCTCACTTGCCTTCCCACCATGGGGAGGGGGAGCTGCCCCCTCCATGTCCCCAGGGAAGCAGCCAGGCCCAGTCCCTCCTCAGGGGACTTCCATGGGAGTGAGGTTGATGTCAGAACGACAAGTGTGTCCTGAGGTTAAAAAAGTGGGGGGAAGCCAAAAGGGGGTAATGAGCCTGCCCCAGGGGTCTTGTTCCCATGAGGCCCCTGTGGCTCTCAGAACGTGTGGCTAGCTCCTTCCGAGGCCAGGGTGAGCCCCAGGCTCAGGAGACCTAGGAGCGTGTTGTGGGGGACAGGAGACCTGGAGGGGCTGAGAGGGACTAGGGGACACGGAGGGGGGCAGAGGGACCTGAGAAGAAGTGAAAGGACATGATCATGGACAATAATTGGTCCTAGGGTCCCCTGGTCTCATCTTCCTGACGATTCACACCTGTCCCCCCCGGGTCTGGCTAGGTAAACCTGGGGGCCAGGGAAGGAAGGTGGCCCCCGTCAGGGCAGCATCCCCGGACCGGGAGGCGGCGACTGGCCGCAGCAGCTAACGGGGCAAACCAGACCCCGAGCGGCCCGCAGGTCTGCGCGTGCGCACCCCTCTCCGTGCGCGACTTATGCGGGGGAGACGTGATCCGCCAATGCCCTCCTCTCATGGCGGAGGCGTGAGGTCGGGCTGGGGTTGTGGGCAGCCCTGGGCTGCAGGGGTGTCCGGTTACCGCCCGGCCGGCAGACAAAAGCGGTCCTGTGTGGAAACCCGCTGCGCTGCGGGGAGGAGCAGGGGCGGGCGGGGAGCGGCCACCTCCCGCACGCTCCACCCCGAGGTGGGCACCTGGCCCAGAGGCCTTCGACCGCCTCGCGGCCGAGGTGTTTCGCGTAGGTGGGGGCCTCCAGGTGCGAGCGGCGCCGGGCGTCGCGGGCAGGACCCACTTCCTGGGGTGGGGGGCACTGAGCACCCCCTTTGCCCAGGCCGGCGGGGTGGCGCCCCTGGCGGCCGGCCAACTGTAGGCCGGCGGACCCGGGAAACCGCGCACTGGCTCTCCTGCCCCGCGCCCGCCCCCGGCCCCCGCCGCCCGCAGCCCCGCGCCCGCCCACTCCCCTCCCCGCAGGGCCTTCCCCCCCCGCCCCCCCGCTCCGGCCACGCGCCACCCCGCAGCCCCGTGCTCTGCAGCGCTGCGCCGCGCTCTGCGGAAAGAGGGAGGCAGAACGGGGACGGAGAGGAGTAGGGGGTCTTGGGGCCACCCGGTCCTACCTGTCCCCTCCCCACTCCCCGACGCAGCTGCGGAACTCGGGGCCCTGCCGCGGCCACGTGACGTCCTCCAGCCCGACCGCCGACAGGGGGGCTGGACGGCGCAGGAGCTGCCCGCGCGCGTCCTCCGCGGCGGCGGTGCGTGGGAGCCGGTCGCCCTTTCCCTCCTGCACCCACAGGGAAGGCCCCGGCCGCTTCCAGCCTCCCTGGACCCTGAGCCTCTTGCTGCGGGAAGTCTCCACGCTCTGGATTGGCCACTACTTAGGGCCTTCTGTCCCCGGTGGCCGCGGAGAGAAACAGAGTCACAGCTTGGGCCTCGGGGATCAGCTGTGTAGCCGCACCTCCGGGGAAGGCCAGCTCCCACGAGGGCTCAACGCGGGCCCCGGGTGTCCGCTGGGGGGCAGCAACGGCGCTGCCCATGCAGCCCGGGGTTGGGGAGAGAAGACCACCCACACCTGGGTACAGGCTTGTTTATTTGCGAAGAAGGTGATCCAGGTGACGCAGATGTCCGCAGCCACTAGGATCCCTCAGGGCACCCAGAGGTCAACGGGGTTGGGGGCGTCCGCCCTTCACAACTGCTGGGAGGCCAGGACCTCGGGGTTCTCGTAGCAGTGGGCCTCCTTGGCCGCAGCCTGAGGGGGGCTGCAGGCCTTGCAGGGGCAGCAGTGGCTCACCAGGCGGTCCCAGGGCTCCAGAGAACGGAGCCACAGGGGCAGCCAGGCCCAGGAGCGCAGGCGGCGGGGCAGCCAGCCTGGCCGGTGCCGCTGCAGGATGGCGACCAGGATGGTGAGTAGCACCAGCACAACCAGGGGCCCCCCAACTGCAGCCAGCGCTGTACTCCCCGCCAGGGAGAGCCCGAAGGCGGCCAGCGGCAGCAGCAAGAAGCTGAGCAGCAGGTAGGCGATGGCCACCCAGCGGTAGCGGGCAGTCAGGTCCCCAAAGCGCTTGGCCAGTGGGATGGGCAGCCGGAGGACGGGCACCACGTACCACAACAGGATGCCAGCCAGGTTGAAGAAGAAGTGGATGAGGGCGACCTGGAGGGAGGGAGGGCAGGCAGGGTTCAGGAGCCTGGGCTCTGTGGTACGGGGTCCCCTAGACTCCCCAGGACGCCTGCCCCTCCCTTTCTTGGCAGAAATGGCACTAAGCGGTCCTGCTTGTTAGCCGAGACAGCCGCCTGGGAGGGCAAATTCTGGCCAGCTGTGTTGGGCCCGCTCTTCCTGCACCCCCCAACACTTTGAGGGTTGGGACCCTAGTACGGCATCCCCATGTGGTAGCTGCATCTATGATGACCCCGTGGATTCGACCTTCCCCTGAGCTGGCTTAGCTTGCCAACGCGTCGTCCACGGTGACCCCGCTCATGTCATCCCTGAGCGGGTTTGGCCACCCAGCCCTGGGCTCTGGCCTGGCTCCTGTGAGGAGGAGTTGCAGGGCCACACGTGGAGGGAACACAACTCCCTCCAGGGGTTGCTGAAGAAGTCGAGGAGTCGGTGTGGTGGGTGCAGTCCGGAGGGCTTCCTGGAGGGGGTGGATCAGGGCCCTGCACTGGGAGGTTCTAAATGGACAAAGAGCCAAGGCAAGAGAGCAGGTGGGAGTCGGGGAAGGCTGGGGTTCATCTCTTCTTGTGGGCAGCAGCCCAGCAAGATCCAGGCTTTCAGGAGCTGCACCTGTTAGGGTGCTGGGACAGAAGCAGTGGAGCACAGGGGATGATCTGGAGAGAATCCGCAGGACTGAATGGGACTGGGCGTGGGGTACGCAGCTGGGGGAGGCGTCCCGGAGGCAGAATTGTGACCGGGCAAGGGTGCACGGAGGAAGACGGTGAGTCGTCCATGTAGAGAGACTTGTGGGGTTTAGGTGCCTGGGGGTGGGGGACATCCTAGAGGTGTTGGCAGAGAGGGGCTTGAGGCCCCCGAGGGCCGGGAGGCCTCAAAGGGACACAGCCAGCAGTATGCAGTGGTCCCTCGGGAGAGGTTTGGGGGGAGCTGCCAGCTGGAAAGGAGGAGAAGGCACCTTGGGACTACAGGATCCTGGAAATGATAAGGTTGCAGGGGAAGAGGAGAAGGCCTGGGATCCTGAGAAATGCCCACAGGGCCCCTGGGGTCCCAGGAGATGAGGAGGCCGCAGGTTTGAGCAGGCAGTCAGAGGTGGGGCCCAGGAGAGCTCGAGCCTGAGGCCCCAGGGCAGGCCTCCCACCTCCGGCCCACGGGGCTGGACAGGAGGGGACTGAGCCTGAGCGCAAGCCCCAGGCCTGTGCTGGGAGTGGGAGGGGCTTGGGGGCAGGGGAGGGGTGCGGGAGGGCGGTACCTGGACGGCGCTGATCAGCATATCCGAAGGGCTGGCCAGGGCAGCCAGCAGGGCCGTGGTGGTGGTGCCAATGTTGGAGCCCAGGAAGAGGGGGTACGCCCGCTCCAGGCTGATCACCCGGACCCCTGGGGGAGCCGGGGGTCGTCACGGGCCCCGGAGCCCCCGCCCCCTCGGTCAGGTGCCCCCTGGCGCGCTCACCCATGAGCGGCACGATGGCTGCGGTGAAGACGCTGCTGCTCTGCAGCACGAAGGTCAGGCCGGCGCCCGCGAGGATGGCCAGGTAGCCGCTGAGCCAGCCCAGGGGGAACGGGAAGTCTGCGGAGGCGGAGCCGGTCAGCCCCAGCCGGGCCTCCTCGCCCCCACCCTCCCCGCCTCCTCGAGGCCCACCGGCGTTGATGACGGTCCTCACGGCCTGGGCGATGCGGCCTCGCAGAGTGGAGTTGAGCAGCTTGACGATGAGGACGAGGCAGGTGCAGAGCACGAGCAGGGAGGCGGCCAGCAGGATGAAGCCCACGGCCAGGTCCGCGAGCGCTGTGCCCTCGAACAGGTGGCGGCCTGGCGGCAGGGCAGGGGTGGGTGAGCGGCAGCCAGCGTGCGGGGGGGGCGGGGGCGGGGCAGGGGTGGGCACCGGGCCTCACAGGGCAGCGGCTCCTCGGCGGCAGGGCTGTCCCTCTCAGGGCAGGGGCCCCCAGCGGCCGCTCCACAGTTGCTGCGGTTCCCTGCAGTCTGGGGAGGCAAGGCGGGTTGGGCTCAGGACAGGCTCAGGGTAGCCAGGACCGGGTAATTCAGTGGGTCGGAGGTCAGGGGTCAAAGGCACCTCACCGTCTGCCCGTTGGTGCCACACCATCGCTTAATGAGGCTGCTGTTGGTAGCGTTGCCCCTGCCGCTGCCCGTAATGACATCAGCGTCCAGCTGGGGGACAGAGGAGTCTGGGTCTGGCGTTGGACTCCCCGGGGGCTCCGAGGACCGCAGCCCGGCCCACTGCGCTCTCTCTTCCCCCAACCGACGACGCCCTGCCCAGATCTGCCTCGGCTGTCGCCACCTCCCCAAGAAACCCCTCCCCGCCAGGCCTGGCATGTGGGTCCTGCAGCGGCTGGCCTCACCTGCACGATGAGGCGTGTGAGCGGCCGTGTCAGCACCTTGAGGATGTCAGGCGCGTGCCCCCCGCGCTGCAGGCTGGCAGCGCCCAGGGCCAGGGCGCTGAGCCTCTCCAGGGGGGCCGCGGCGCACTCCAGCGGCAGCAGGATCAGCGCCGTGAGCCAGTTGAAGACTCCGTGCACGGCTGAGCCGCCGAAGGCCCTGAGACCACACGGAGTTGGGTGGTCGGAAGCCTCAGCCCCAGCCCCTGCCCCTGCCCTCCCCCGCACCTCACTCACCTCCGAAACTCGTCCCGGTCCCCCGACTGCGCCATCGAGACCAGGGTGCTGGTGATGGATGTGCCCACGTTGACGCCCATGATGACGGGCACAGATGCCCGGACGGTCAGCACTGTAGGGGCGCTGCATCAGCCTCTCGCCCCTCGCCCCGCCACCACCATCCCGGGGGGGGGGGGGAGGGGCACTCACGCTTGGAGGCCACCATGCTGACCACGATGGAGGAGGACGTGCTGGAGCTCTGCACGAGGACCGTGACCAGCACGCCGATGACCAGTCCAGCCACGGGGTTGGACAGCACCACGTTGTCCTTGAAGATGTCTCCAGCTACTTTGCCTACGCCCGGGAGACAGGTGCCCTGAGGCTGGGGAGGGTTGGCTGGCTGCCCCACCCCCAGCCACCTGGCCGGTCACTCACTGCCCAGCAGCTGGAAGGCAGAGCTGAGGGTGTCCAGGGAGCAGATGAAGAGGTAGAGGCTGCCCAGGAGCCCACAGGCCTTGAGGAAGCCAGCAACCACCTGGAGCACCCTGCCGGCCGTGCTGAGCTCTGAGGACAGAGGGCAGGGCTGTCCTCAGCCAGTCCCCACCCTGCCCTCCCCGGCTCCCCTTCCAGGCCCCTTCCTCTTCTCCCCGCTCCCAGGACAGGGCCAGGGTCCCGCTCCTCTGTTCCTTTGCAGAATGGCCAAGCAGACAGCCCCTTCGGGCCTCCGGGGAGCCTCACTGCCCGCAGCAGGGAGGAGGGGGAGCAGGTGGGCGGGCAGGCCGTTGAGCCGAGGGACCAGGGCGCCCTGGCGGTGGTCTGCATGGCGGGTTTCCGTGGGGCCCGTTGGGGCAAACCCCCTCCTTGCTCTCTCTCCCCAAGAAGCCTCTCACGCTCACGCCCTGGCGAGTCGGAGCCTCGTTTGTCCGGTTACCCAGCCTCTCCAGACCTACCTTTCCAGGACTGGCCAGCGTCCTTCAGCTGAGGGAGGGCCCAGGGGTCCACATCCCCATCTTCCAAGATGGGGGAAGAACCGGAGGTCCCTGCAGGGGTCAGGGTCAGGTAGGGCCAGGAACCTAGCTGTTTCCTGGACACCTTTAGGTGGCGGCAAAAGGGGGTGGGGGGACTGCGGCACAGGGGCTTGGGGTGAGGGACAAGAGTGGGAAGGAGGGGGGACCCTCACTGTTCTGGCCCCTGGGCTCTCCTGGGGACGGATGGGCTGGAGCCCCTCTCCCAGCTTCCCCAGAGCAATGGGTCAGGGGCCAGGTGGGTGGGCAGGGAGGCAGGCCGAGGCTCCGGGACCCCGGGGCTCCTGGTACCTGCATTTCCCAGCCTCTGGTCCACCAGGCCAACTGTGTCCAGAGTGGCAGGAGGGGCCTGGGCGCAGGTGAGGGAATTCGGCATGGATTTTGGGCAGGGACAGGCCCAGGCCCAAGTCTAGATCTGCTTGGGGGAAGGGCAGTTCAGACACAGCTCCTCCCCCTGCCCGCCATGTCTTGGGGTCCCCAGGCCTGAGACCTCACCGCTGTCCTCCCTTCCCACCCGCTGTTGGCCTTGGTGACCTTCCCCTTCCTCCGTCCGCAGGGGGATGGCTACAGTGACCTCAAGTGGCTGTCACGTGAGCCCAGTCCAGTTTGGGGGGACAGAGTTGAGGGAGCCCTGGCTCCGCTGCTGGAAGAAGGCCTGGTGGGCGGCCTAGGGTGCTGGGGGGTGGCCGGAAGTGGCCGGGAGCCGGGGACTCGGGGACCTCTCCTATCAGGTGTCACAGAGACCACTGCAGCCAGTCGCGGCTTAGACTTTGGCATTTGGTACCAAACGGCAACATCTCCGCTTGATAAGGGCCCCACCTCCAGTGATGGGGAGCAGGACAGGGGGCTGGGTCGCCCCCACCCCACCTCAAGGCTCCCTCCTCAGCCTGCTGGGTCTGGAGCCCCCATCGAGCCCCCTACCTCGGCTCCCAGTGCCCAAGGCCCGGGAGCTGGGAAGCCTGCTGCCCCCCCTCCCTCCTGCTGCCCCCAAGCTGCTCTCTCACCCTCAGCTCCTGGGGGGGGGGGGCGCCTAAGCCCTGGGCCTGGAGGTCACCCAGCCCTGACCCCAGTGTCCTGGGTCCCCACCTGGTTCTAGAAGCTCCTACCTGTGTGGGTAGTGAGGGGCACCTTCGGGGAGGAGACACAGGCCAGGAGCAGCTGCAGGTCAAAGATCCGCTGGGCGCACACATGACCTGCTGTGTACTGAGCCCCATTAATGTTTACCCAGGAGCCGAGGCCCCCGAGGGGTACCATTGCAGCCCCAGTACCTGCCTTGTCCAGGCCCCACTGTCACCCAGGGGTGTTGCGGGGCTGGGCAGGTGGCCCTTAGTGCTGGACTTCCATGAATGGATGTCTCAGTGACACTACCGGATGCTGCCTGCTGCCTGCCCAAGGCTGGGGCTCTGGCTGGCCAGCCTGGGGACCCCTTGGGAAGTCTGCCCTGAGCTCTACAGACCTCACTGTGGTTTTCCTACCCCGGTCAGATGGCCAGAGGGAAGCCCTTTGCACCAGGTAGGCGGGGAAGGCAACAGCCCCTGAGGTCATCCAGTTCAGGTCTGGGCTTGGGGCAGGGCTGGGCCTGGCAGAGCTCCCAGCGAGCTCAGCCCCAGTGGTGGCCAGCAATGGTCACGGTCACGGGTGTCATGCCTTCATCTGCAAGGGGGAGGGTGGGCGAGGCTCCTCCTTCAGGCCACATTGCTGCCCAGCCCACTGCCCAGGCTCACCTGGACCAGGAGACTCGGCCCATCCCGTTCTCTCTCCAGCTGAGCCCTGACCGGCCCCTTTGCTCGTGGAGTGCCTCTTATTGGGGTCAGTCCCCTTCCTGCGCCTGGGATGTGGGGAGGAAGAGCTGCCCAGCTGGGGCCGGCCCCTCCCCGTCAGGCCTGGTCTTCCCGGCCCCCTGCTTGCTGCCCACCGGTCGCTGGTGCAGGGGGACTTTGTCCCCGGGAAGGAGGAGGGTTCTGAGTGTCCTCTCAGCACATTCTCTTGTCCGCCCCTGCCGCCCGCTGCCCGGGGCGGGCCCCGCGGTCCCTCCCAGGGGCTCCTTCCTGTGCGGGGGCGGGGATGCTGCAGCCCAATTGGTGGGGTCTGCGTCCACTGTCTCCAGCACGTGCTCTGGTCCCTCCGAAGGGTCTGTCTGGTGGCCACCGGGAGGCAGAAGGAAGCTGAGGGCCTGGCATGGGAGCGGCTGTCCTGAGCAGCCCCTCAGGCAGGTCCCCCCCCCCCCCCGGGCCTGGACCTCCTCGGACACCTGTGGCAGCAGTGACTGTGCCTGCGGGGGACCCTCCCCAAACAGCTCCCGAACATCGCAGGGCTGCCTCACAGGCCAGGGGTGAAGGGAGAGGCCCTCCCTCCCTCCGGGCTCACGCTTCTGAGCCGTTCTGTAGAGGAGGGGAGACCTGCCCCCGCAGGACCGGGAACAGCTTCTGCCGGGCCCTGCCGCTCCGGCCTGCAGCCCAGTCCCCGGGGTCTGGGCCCCAGACCCTTTCAGGAGCCACCCTCTGAGCTGGGTCTGGACCCGGGCTGGGCTTGCAGGCGACTCTGACAGCAGCACCCTTCCCCTGCACACAGACCAGCGCGGGGCCTGGGGATCCTGGCTGGGGTTGCAGCTCCTCCAGGGGCTTATGGTACTGTGGACACGGCTCCCGACCTTAGGTTGTGGCCCCGGGGTGAACACGCGGAGTGGCACCCGGGACGCTCTGCCGCCAGGCTGTTCTGGGCAGGCGTGCTGCAGACCGGCCGGAGCTCAGGCCTCGGGGCTGCCCGGGGGGTCCCAGCAGCAGCATCTGGGCTGGGGGAAGTGGGGCTGGGGGCCCAAGGCGGGGCAAAGCCTGGCTGGCTGCTGAGTGATGGCGGTGCTGCCTTTGAGGGGCGTGGGGGGCTGGGGTTCGGTGCGAGGCAGCTCCCGCTCAGCCCTGACGGCCAGGAAGGCGGCCAGGTCGAGGTCCAGCATGGCCACCCCTCCGCGGGGCGTGGGTGTGCTCTGGCGGCACTGCGGGCAGGGGATCCAGCGCTGCTCGTGGGCTGGCGTGTCCAGCCGCCGCACGCACGCCTGGCAGAAGGTGTGGCCGCAGTAGAGGCGGCGGGGTAGGTGCCCAGTGAGGTCATAGGCCGAGTAGCAGATGACGCAGTCGCCTCGCTGGGTCCCAGCGGCTGTGCCCTCTTCGGAGGCCCGGGGACCCTCTGGCGGCAGCATCCTGGGGGAGGCATGCAGGGGGGCTGCAGCCTACCCATCCCAGGCTGCCCATGCTTGTCCTGCATGGTTGGGGCCTCAGCACCAGAAGCCCCCCCGGAGGACAGGAGCCCAGGAGCCCAGGCCTCTGCAGACGCGGGAGGGTGGGTGGTGGCCAGTGGGCTGGTGGACACCAGGCTCTGGGCACAGCCTGGGTCCCTGTGGCAGCTGTCTGGTCTCTCTCTGTGGCCCTCGTGTGCCATCCCAGGCCCAAACCCACCCCAGCCTGCCTGAGCCCCAGGCCTCTCTTACCTGCATCCGCTCTGCTGGGTGGCTATGTCCAGCCAGAGGGTGGCTGGGGGTAGGGGGGACCCAGGGCGCCCTGCGGCTCCCTCCTTGGGGCTCGCGTTACTGGCCTACCACGGACCAGGCAGCAGGGAGGCAGGTGGTGGCTGTGGGCAGGCGTGGGCTCCCCTTTCAGCCACAAAGAGCTTGCAACTGGATCCACCAGCACCACCAACTCATGAGGAGATAAGGGCCCCCCCCCCCCACTCTGCCTGCCCCGCCCCCTTCATGCGCAGACCCGGCTCCACTAACCCCTCACCCAGGCCTGGCTTTGCCACTCAACTTTGCCCATCTTCCTGCCTCGTCCACCCAGACCTGCCCCACCCCACCCGCACTCTCATACTCCACCCCCACCTCATGATGGGAAAGCTTTTTGGCTTTGACCTGGGTGATGCCTGTTCTTCAGCTCTTAGTTCAAGCATCACCTCCTCCAGGAAGCCTGCCAGGACCCCCACCAGCTCAGAGCTCTGCGGGGTCCTTCTGCTCTGTGGCTCGAGCACAGTGTGTGTGTCCATGTTGATTTGTCCCATTGCCTTTGTCCCTGTCTGGGCTGGGCCTGTCATGTTCCCATCACAAGCCAGCCCCATAAGGCTCCAAGGAGGCCCTCAAGCACAGGAGTGGAGATCCGCACTCACACAGAGACCACCCAGAAACTCTCTGAGGTGCAGGGCACCGTGGGCAGCTCCGGATGCCCTTCTCAGAGGCCATCTCCCCCTGGCATCTGCCTGGTGAAAGCCTTGGGGCCAGCCCAGTGACATAGCAGAATGGGGTGTGTTGGGAAGGGTCGGGTTGAGGTCAGGACCCCAGAACCCTCTCCGTCCCGCTAGAGGAAGCCAGGCCCAAAGGGTCCCCTCCTTACTCCTGCCATCCTGGCAGGCCCCCGCCTCCTGGACTGGGCAGATGGGTTTTGGTGGCTGGCCCGGGTGGGGTCATCTTCCTGTGCGGGCCAGTCATGGGGCAGGGCCGGGAGCCTGAGCCCCATGGAGTCAGGCCGGTGACACGCCTGCCCACGCCCAGGGGCCAGTCCTGCCGTGTGGCCAGTCACCGGGGGTCGGGGGAGGGCTGGCACCAGGACCCGTCCATCCTGCGGGGCCAGCTTGGCCTCCTCCTCTGGCTCTCTCTGCCCGGTCCCGGAAACATCAGTGTGCCTGGTACTGGCCTCGCTGCTCAGTCTTCACACCGACATCCCGGCCTCACCCCCGTGCCAAATGGCTCAGCTCCCCACATGCCCCCGACGCGGGTGCGCTGTGCTGCTCGGACGGGGGGAGATGGGTCTGGCCCGGCGCCTTCTCTGCCCACCTCCACGAAGCCCAGGCCCCAGAGGCAGGACGGCGGGAAGCAGCACACAGCAGGTGTTCAGGAATTGGGTGTTCTGTGGGAAACCAGAAAAACACCCCGGCCGAGGCAGGGCAGTGACTCACGGGCGGGCAGGGCTTGGTGCTGGCCACCTGGGCTCCCGCTCCTGGAAACGTGCCCGCGCTGGGCCCACCCACCACTGTGCTGCCAACGCGGTCCTCCTCCTGGAGGCCGCTCTCGGGCTCTACTCCTGGTTCCAGGCACAGCAGGCTCCTGCTGTCTGACCCGCAGACTCTCCTGTCTCCCAGGCTCACCCTCAGCCCCAGGGAATGCAGGGCAGCTCAAACCCAGGCCTGACCAGCCATCCTGTACAGCCTCTGGGCCAACCTGAGAGTGCAGTGCAGGTTAGGTTGTCATGAGGCTGCCCGACCCCGGAATGTCCCATAGAGGCTGGCAGCCTGTGGTGGCGTCTAGCCTGGGACCCTCCCGAAGCGGGTAGCAGCAAAGGAGAAGAGTGGCCGGGACGAAGCTCGCTCTGCTTTATTGCCTGGCCCTGGGCCTTGAAGAGGTGGTCAAGGGTGTCCCCGGGGCTGCCATCATGGCCAGTGCCCAGGGCTCTGTTTTCAGGGGCGGGGGCTGAGCTGTCAGCCTTCTCGTTGGGTAGGTGCCGCTGTCCAGGGTGGGGAGCGGCCAACACCCATGACAACAGGCCAGTGGCTGTTCCAACTGTCCGGGCACTGCTGTGGCCACCTGAGCAGAGGCCCGGGCTTGCCATGTGGGGCCGTCCCGCAGCAGGCCCTGCGGCCCAGGGGCCAGGCTAGGAAATGACACAGCAGCAGCTGTGGCAGCGGCAGAAGCGGGGGCAGTGGCAGCAGGAGCAGCAGGGACAGCACCAGCAGTGATGGGCAATGGCGTCGCCGCGCCCCACCGGCGGCAGGCCAGCGTAGGGCAGTCCTGCCTGCTGCTGCTGCCCACTGCCGTCGGGGGTGCAGGGCTGCTGCCAGGCCTGCTGGCCCCGGATGGAGGCAGCCCCCTCGGCGCCCTTGGGCCCTGGGGCCTCCTCGGTAGGCTCCAGGGTGCAGGACCCCACGGGCAGAGGCTGCAACTCCGAGGAGGATGGAGCCGCCTCCAGCTGCTGCCCCAGCTCGGGCCGCAGGTGAGCCCTCGGGATGCTGACGTGGGCATACGGGTCCTTGATGAGCATCTCAGGGGGGTCCATGGCTTGGCCTGGCAGGGGTGGGCAGAGGAGACAAAATCAGCTCAGTGGAGGGGAACCCAAGAAAAGCCAGGCTGTGGAAGCGCCTGAGTGTGTGTGAGGCCTATGTGTCAGTGCGTGTGCAAGGTAGCGGAGTGTAGAGAGAGTGAGGGCCAGCGTCTCCTAGCTGCCCCCAGGTGTCCCCCGCCCTCCCTGAGAGACAGTGCCCTGTGATGGAGCTGGGAGTCGGGTGGGGGCCTGGGAGATGCAGCTAACCTGGTCCTACAGGTGGTGCGGAAGCCCCTCAGCCCAGGACCCACCTGAAGTGGTGACGGCAGCAAGCTGTCCTCTTGTTCCCTGGGCCGGGTCCCAGTGCCTGTGAGCTGAGCGACTGGCAGCTGCCTTTTCCCTCCTGGGGAGGGGTGGGGCTGTGGGCGGGGCTCAAAGATGGGGTTCCCAGGATCCCAGGAGGCCCCAGCTCCTGGAGCACAGCGGCCACCCACCCTTCCTTTTTTGGATGGGCGTTGACTGCGGCCTGGCCTCCCAGGGACATTGCCAGCCTGGGTGATTCAGCCTCAATGCATCTGGGGCATGTCCTGGCCCTCCAGGGACCTGCAGCTCACCGGAACGCAGGACAGGAGGCGAGTCTGGGGTCAGGCCTGCAGGTGGTCTGGGGGCCCAGCCATTACTCACACGTCTCAAAGCCTCTGCTTTGAAGCAGAGGGCAGAGGTCCTCACTGTGACCCAAGCCTCTACCCCGCAGGCAGAGACCAAGATGTTTGCGAACACACGGCTTGGAGGTTTGCTGTTTTTTTTAACTGATAAGAAATGCTTGGTTTACACACCTTTGCCGATAAAACTTACTTATCTTACGATTGGCGACGTGGGCTTCATACACAAGTGACGTTTCTAGCTCATTTCTGAAACTACAGTTTCCCTCTGGTTGGTGGCCTCGTGGGCCACAAGCCCCCGATCCCTCAGCGTCCCCATCCTTGGCCCTCGCATCCCCTCCATCTGTGAGGTGGCACATAGCACCTGCCATACAGGGTCGCTGTATGTGGGGGGTGGATGTGAGCACTGGGGTCTTGGGTTTGGGCCTGGCACGGTGAGCTCCGCTTGGGGCAACCGGGACAGTAGGGTGTGGCCTGGACACGCACCCCTAGTCCTTGGCACTCGGGGGGAACCCCCAGGAAGGGCGGGATCAAATCAGACACGGCCCAGAGGCCAGCTGACCGGAGTGGCCTGCATGGGGCCGGTCAGACCGGTCCGGACATGAGTAGTACCGATGCGGCACCAGACGTGGGGAGAATTAGGCCCAAAGACCGGGAGTTGGGAGGCGGACAACAGAGGTCCAGTGCGCAGGCGCCAGAAGCCCCGCCCACAGCCCCTACAGATTCTGCCCCTTGCTGAGAGGAGGCTGGCGCATGCGCAAAACAGGCCTGACAGGGCAGGGGTGGAGGTGCGCCCGGTGGGAACTATATTTCCCAGAAGCCTCTGCGCTCAAGGGTTTTCCTAAACACCAGGTTCGGGGTCAGCTGGCCTCATCTGTCCAGGACCCGGCTTGGGCTGCACCAGCTCTGAGCCGCCCGGCTCGGGAGGCGTGGGTTTGGGCGGGCTCTGGGCGGGAGCCTTGCACTGGGTGGACTTCAGCTCTAGGGGCGGGGCCTCGGGTAGGGGGTGGGACCTAGTGGCCGGTACCACCTTGGGTACGCGCCTCGGGAGCTGGTGGGGAGATGAGTAAAGCCCTTGCCGAGGCTGGACGCCCAGTCCTCCCCTGGCCGGGGCTGCCGCAGTTACCCTGCCTTCGCACCAGGGCCCCATAAGCACCCCGCTGCCCCTCCCACGGGGCACCTGCTCACTAGCACACATGCTCTCGCTGAATGGTGGAGGACACTGAGGCGCAGGCGCTAGCCTGAGATCGCAAAGAGCGGCAAAGTCAAGGCCTATGGGCCACGGATGCCTCTCCAGCCTGTTTTGCCCGCGTGGGGCCCTTTATCAGGAACGCCGACCTTTCCAGGCTCTGCTGCCTGCAGGACTTGGGGCTAGGTCTATAGCCAGGTGCAGTCTGGCCTGTACAGAGCAGAGGAGCTGTGGCCAGAAGGGGCTGGGACTGTCCAGGGTTAGGTGCATGGCCCAGTGCTGATCAAAGGAGTGCCAGCATGCCACGTGGTGGCCCTGGCAGGTTAGGGAAAGGCTCTCTGGAGGCCCATGCAGCCCTGGTCCCTTGCCCTGTATTTGTCAGCATGTCCTCTGTCCTCCCTCTCACCTGAGAGCTCCTCACAGGCAGAGGGTGTATCACAGGGGGGGGCAGGGAAGCCTGGCCTGAGGAAGAAGCAGAAAGGAATGGGGCCTCTGTGCTGGGTGCGGTCAGGTTAGCACACAACTCTGTGACAACGGGACACGTGCTGACCTGCTGGGATGCCGGAAAGGGCCACCCCACCCTGTGTAGGTGCGTGTCCTCCCTGAGCTGCCCCATGGCGGCCTGTCCAGCTGTCTGTTTGACCTTCCACCTACCCCTCACACCACCCATCTGTCCAACTGTCCTGTCCTTGGAGCATTCTCCCAACTACCGTTCCTCCCTCCCGTCACTCCTCTGGTCGTCGCTTGCCCGCCCCTGCTCACCCTCTTCTGTCACATCGCGGTCTGTGAGCCTGCCAGCGCTGGAAACAGCCTGCTGCACCTGTGATCCAGAAAACCCTGGAGGCATTCCCACTGGGGGCCCAGTGGAAGGACAAGCAGAGACCCTGACTCTGGTGGGGACACAAGGCAGTCCCACGGTGGGGTCCTGGGAACCAGCTTTCATGACCAACCCCGGGCTCTCTCCTCCCCTTCCTCCCTCTGGCATTGTGAGAGCTCAAAGCAGGCTTTCCCTTCCAGAATTGAGGCGGGGGGCTTGACTAGGACCCAGGCTCAGCCAGACGGGGACGGGGAAAGGGGAGGAGGGAGGGGGCACGCCGCGGGGATCCTGACCCCCACGCGGCCCGCGGAGGGAGGAGGAGGGCGACCCCGAGAGCGGGCGCCAGGCCCGCGTTGGCTCGAGGGGCGGCAGAGAGACTGGCCCCGCCCCGCGGACCCCGCGCGGGTCCCCAGACGGGGGGGTGGCGCTGCGGGCGCGGGCGGGCGCCGCGCGCACTGCGGTCCCCGCGCCTCCGCCGCAGAGCGCGCCACGCTCGGCACGCACCTGCCGCCGCCGCCGCCGCCGCGCCGAGCCGAGCCCCGCGCCCCACGCCCCCGGGAGCCGCCGCGGCCCGGCCATCGCCCGAGGTCGCCGCCAGAGCCGCCGGAGCCGCCGGGCCAAGGCGCGGGCGCCGCATCCAGGCCTGCCTTTGAGACAACCTCTGTGGCGGCGGCGCGCGGCCCGGCCGGGGACGCCAGGCTGGGGCAGGTGAGTGCGAGCGGGGCGGGACAGCGCGGGGTCGCCGCTCGCCGGCCTCCACTCCTAGGCAGAGGTCGGGCCTCGGGAACGGGGACTGGGGAGGGGGCTGGGTTCCGAGTCTGGCGAGGGTAAGGGTCAGAGGTCGGGCGCCCTGTCTTTTGTGCAGGGTGAGGGTGAGGGTGAGGGTGAGGGTGGGCCCGGGCGCTGCCCTCACGCTGTCTCTCACCTGCAGCTCGGGCCCGGTGCAGGCCTCTCCTCTGCTCCCGCCGCCGCCGCCGCCGCCGCCGCCGAGCTTGCAGCCCGGGTCCTTCTGCAGCCAGGGCTCAGGCTAGCTGCCTTCCCTGGGCGCCCTGTCCTGGAGCCATGGGGCCCACCTAGCCCCTGCCTGCCCGGATGTCCCGGCCCCGGGACGGCTGATCTCGGCTGCAGGGGGACACCCCCCAACGCCCCCTCGCCAGCCTCAGCAGCCAGAGACCCTGGGTGAGCCCCTGGGCCCGACCTCCAGCCCAGGGCAGTCTCCCACACCCCCCTGCCCCTGTTCCTCTCCTCCTCCCCCGCTCCTTCCTCCTCCTCCTCGGACTGGGCCTGAGAAGCCACTGTGGCCACTGGGGGGGGCCCTTCCCCCCAAGCTCTTGCCAGCCTCCCCCAGGAGTCCACAGGGCATCCAGGGTCCCCACCAGGCCTGGCGGGACCAGGATGCTGCCCCCTCCCCTCCCCCCCGGCCCCACCCAACTCCCCCACCCACCCGAACACCCAGTCTGACTGGAGACAGCCGGATGCCGGCTGACCCTGGGCCCGAGGTGGGCAGTGGCTGGCCGGGCTTCCTCATGTCCTGCCTGAAGGGCCCCCATGTCATCCTCAAGATGGAGGCCATGAAGATGGTCCACCCTGAGAAGTTCCCCGAGCTGCAGGTGGCCGCCCCCTGCTTCCCACCTGCACCCCGGCCCACCCCCGCTCTGGCACCCAAGAGAGCCTGGCCCTCAGACACAGAGATCATCGTCAACCAGGCCTGTGGGGGGGACATGCCTGCCTTGGAAGGGGCGCCCTGCACCCCGCCACTGCCACGTCGGCCCCGCAAGGGCAGCGCGGAGCTGGGCTTCCCCCGAGTGGCGCCGGCGGACGAGGTCATCGTGAATCAGTACGTGATTCGGCCTGGCCCTGCGGCCTCAGGGGCCTCCGCGGCAGCGGCAGCGGCTGCAGGAGAGCCTCTGGAGTGCCCCACCTGCGGGCACACGTACAACGTCACGCAGCGGCGGCCCCGCGTGCTGTCCTGCCTGCACTCTGTGTGTGAGCAGTGCTTGCAGATTCTCTACGAGTCTTGCCCCAAGTACAAGTTCATCTCCTGTCCCACGTGCCGCCGCGAGACTGTGCTCTTCACTGACTACGGCCTGGCTGCGCTGGCCGTCAACACGTCCATCTTGAGCCGCCTGCCACCCGAGGCACTGACCGCTCCGTCCGGTGGCCAGTGGGGGGGCGAGCCTGAGGGCAGCTGCTACCAGACCTTCCGGCAGTACTGCGGGGCCGCGTGCACCTGCCACGTGCGGAACCCACTGTCTGCCTGCTCCATCATGTAGCGCCCGCCCGCCCACCACCGCCCACCAGTCCTCGCTCGCTGCTTCTTCAGGGATCTGGCCCTGCCCTGTTGCCCACTGACCCCTTGCCCACCACAGCTTCTGGCCCCCACCCACGTGGCACTGTCGCTGCAGCCAACTTTGCCATTAAAACTCTGCCAAAGTCTGCACCTCGTTCCCTGGACTGAAGCCTAGGCCTGCGCACAGGCCTGGGCCAGGGTGGGCACCCAGGGCTGCAGCCCCGACAGGGTCCAGGCTGGAGCAGCCAGAGGGAGGCCCAGCGCTGTTTGGGGTCAGCCTGGTCTGCTCGCTGGGGGCCAGTCTGGTCCAGGCACGCTGCTCAGGAGGGCTGGGCCTGACTGTGTGTGTGTGTGTGTGTGTGTGTGTGCGCGCACGCGTGTGAACGCCTCATACCTCTGTGTGGAGCCAGCCTCCTGTATGTGCCAGGCAGGACTGTGGGGGCAGGTGTGCAAAGCAGGCCCAGCTGGGCAAAGGGAGGACGCTTCCTCTGCACTGGCCACTGGATGTGAGTGCAGCCAACGGGGGGACAAGTCAGTGTCAGTCCAGCTGGCCCCCGGTGCCTACCTGACCCTCTGAGGTTGTGTGAGAATGGCCTTGGGGCCAGCCTGGGCTGGGGTTGGGACAAAGGCTGGCCGCAGTCACGATCAGGTATGAGGACCGGAGGGCCTCCTGTCTGGCAGTGGGACGACCTGGATTTGGAGAAGGAACTTTGTCACCTGGTTGGTGAAGGCAGGGTAAAGATGACAGCGATGTAGCAACAACAGTATCAGCAGCAGCTACCGTTTATTACCGAGAGCCACCTCGCGCGCTGGGCACAGGGCTCAGCATGTCACCAACGAGCCCAGGAGGTGGTGCTGTGACGGCGCCTGTCCTTCAGATAAAGGCCCCGGCTCCACGATGGGAGGTCACAGAGGAGGCAGGGGCAGAACTGGGGCCCAGCTTGGTGCTCTGTGTCTGCAGGACCTGGCTGGGTCCACGTCCCTTGAAGCTGAGGCGCATGTGCTGACCCTCGGGCTGCTCAGGGCCGCCACTCGGATCCTGACTGGCCAGGTGAGCAGGCCCTTTGTGGGCTGGGCCTGTGCGGCAGGGGCCCTCCCCTGGGTTACCCTGACCTTCAGGGAACACACGCTGGCCCTTATCTGGAACGTGGGCAGGTGGGGGGCCTGCAGCCCCAGCCCAGGGCTCCGCCCACTGCAAGGACTCAGGCCTCTGTTCACTTTCGTGTCCATTGCACCCGTCCCGTCCCCCTCCTGCAGGCAGGCCAGGCGGGAGGGCGGAGACAGCCCAGCAGCAGTGTGGGGCCTCTCTGTCCATCAAGGGGCACTTGGGGCCCTGGTCACAGACCTCCTCCAGTGCTGTCCTGGGCACCAGTGGCTCATGTCCGGGCAGCAGGGCAGTCTGGAGTCTCTGGCTGGGTCAGATGCTGAACACAGGCTCCTGGGTGGCCCTGCCCGGGTCCTGGGTCTTGGTTGAAGGCTAGTGCCCCGGTCAACCTTGGGTCCTTCTTCAGCCTGGTCATCGGGCCTCAGGGCAAGGTGCTCCCAAGGCCCCATGGCACCAAGGCTTGGGCCAGCCTGGGCCTCCTGTCCGCCGGCGGCATGGCTGTCCCAGACCCGGGCCGTGCTGGTGGCAGACGTGACGGGCTCTGCTTAGCGGCGGGAGCTGTCCAGCAGCACGAAGAGCAGCCCCAGCAGCGTGAGCGGCGCGAAGATGAGCAGCAGGCCCAGCAACTCGAGGGCCAGCAGGCCCAGCAGCGCCAGGCGGCGGGCGCAGGGCCCCCGTTCCCGCAGGGCCCAGAGCCGGGAGCCCAGGCAGGGCGGGCAGGGCAGGAAGGGCAGGCAGCCTCGGCTGCCCGCAGGCCCCGGCAGGAAGCGCAGCTGGTAGCGGTGCTCTAGGGAGGCCCAGGGCCCGGAGCCCCGGCGGGGGGGCACGGGGAGGGCAGCGGGCGCAGGGCGCTGGGGCCCATCGGCCTGTAGCAGCTCCTCCTGCAGCCGGCAGATCGCCCACTCGAGCATGGGTGTTTTCTGGCGACACAGAGGGCAGCACACCCGGCCCAGGTCAGCACTGGGGGTTGCACCCAGCAGCCGGTGCAGGCAGCCCGCACACAGGCCGTGGCCGCAGTTCAGCAGGGCGAGGCGGTGCTCCCCGGGCCCGTAGGGCTCTGTGCAGATGGGGCACTCCTCCTCCTCCCGCTCCTCCTCCTCGTCCTCTGTGGGCCCGGCCCAGGGGCGGGCCGTGGCTGCGGCCCCCAGCAGGGCTTCACCGTCCGGAGTCCTGGGACCCTGGGGGCTCCCAAGGGCCCCGCTGTCCGACCCATCATCTACCAGCACTTGGCGCAGTGGGTCCAGGCGCTCAGGGCCCAGGGAGGCCAAAGGCGGACTGGTGAGCCAAGAGCTGAGGTCAGCAGGGCCATAAGTGGGGGCCCCAGGGCACAGTTCAGGGGCGGTGACTCCAGGGCAGGGGTCGGGACGGGTGGGTGGGGACCCCAGGGCGGCGACGGGGGAGGCTGGGGCTGTGAAGGTCAGTGTGGCCCTCTGGGGCTGGGGCACGGCCTGGCACTGACCTGGCAGCAACTGTCACCTCCTCGTGGCTCCAGGCCCTACTCAGAGTAAACTTCACTCGGGCCCCAATAGCCGTGCCAGCTCCGGGCAGCTCCTGGGCCCAGCGTACCGTCCCGTCCCCAAGAGGGTCTGCCAGGCCCAGCCGCAGCGATCCCTGTGTCAGCCAGCTGTAATCTAGGCGGTGGCGCTGTGGGCAGGCCAGCCTAACTCCTCCAGCAGGAATTCCACTCCCGGGGCGGGGACACCACACACACGTCCCTCCCCCACCGGCCTGGGCCACGCCCCTCCCCTCCCGCCCGAGGCCGCGCCCCCTCCCTCCCAGGGCCCTGGGCTGCTCTGCCCTGGGCTGGGAGGGGATGGTCGATGCCAGCCTTGCCGGGTGACTCTCCAGGCCTCCCCCTACTGGGCCGTCAGGGCCAGGGCAGAGCTTGTACAAGGTGGGCAAACAGCTGGCACCCACCGCGTGAGAATCGGGCACCGAGGTGTGGGGCTGAGCAACGGTGCCCTCGTGCCCAGCAGGGCGGGCTATTCCATCGGGACGAGCTGTGGGCCCACCCACCACCTGAGAAGCACGACGGCACAAGGAAGAGCAGGTAAGAAGCGGCCACCCAGAGCCCATCCTTTATTGCTCAGGCTGTAAGGTGGGGGCTGCCTGGGGGTCTCCTCCTGCTGCTTGGGGACTGTGCAGGAAGGAGAGCTGACCGTCCTCCCAGCTGGGACTGGACAGGGAGAGAGGTAACAGTGGCCTCCAGAGAGCAGCAGTCAGAGTGGCTGCGGCCAACGGCGGGACGGCTCCTCAGGCCCACGTCTCAGTCTGGAAACGCAGGGTCCGCTGGAGCCTGGCGAGGTAGGCGGCCGCGGCGGGGCCGGAGAGCCCGCCCTCCTCCTGGAAGATGGACGTCAGGGCGTCCGACACATCAGCTGGCATGTACTTGGCGTTGCTGGAGGGAGAGGCAGGCTAGGGCTCAGCACGGGCGGAGTCCCCAGGGGGCTGGCCCCCCGCCACGACCTGCGCCCGGGCTCACCCCGCCAGGTAGAAGTGAGCGCCCCGGAGATCCAGCAGCCCCCACACCAGCGGCCCGAGCTCCTGGAGCCGGTGCTGCACGTACACCTTCTGCTCCTGCAGGGCGGGGCGAGGCGGTGAGTCTGCGCCCCCCGCGTCCCTCCCCGCCCCCCCCACACCCACCTGCTCCCGGGAGAAGGCCGTGACGAGAGTCAGGCAGCCCCGTGTCTGCAGCTCCGTCCACTCGGCCTCCCAGTAGAAGTCCTGGTCCCGCTGGCGGCAGCCAAAGAACAAGACGTTTCCTGGGGAAGCGCGGGGGACTTGAGCCAGGACTTGGGCCCTCGAGGTTCAGCCCGGCCGCCACCCCACCCGAGACTCTGTGCTCACCGGTCTCACCCTGGGCCACTCGCTCCTGGATGGCTGCTCGGAAGGGGGCCACACCAGTGCCCGGCCCCACCATGATCACAGGCGTGTCTGGTGTCTTTGGGAACGTCAGGCCCCCAGACCGCACCCACAGGGGCACCCGCACAGGTCCTATCGCGGGAGGGAGGCGGCGTGAAGCAGCTCGGAGGCCCAGGGCCCTAGCCCAGGACTGGCTGTGGTGCACGTGGGGGAACGGGGCCCTGCGCACAGCCCCCCGCCCCAGAGAGCCAGGGTCACCTTGCCCGGGGTCCAGAGACGCCAGCCAGTTGGAGCAGAGGCCCCGGCGGGGCTCCTTGAGGCGTGTCTGGTACTGCACCACTGCCACGAGAATCTGCAGCCTGGAGGGGTGGGCCTGGGGGAGGGGACAGTGGGTACCCTGCCCTGCTTCAGGCTCCAGCCACTTCCCCCGGCTGGTCCCGGTGGCCGGTGAGGGTTGGAGGAGGCCCAGAGCCCTCACGCAGGGCCCCGCTGCCCACCCTGGTGGCCCCAGGCCCGGCTATCCCGAGGCCGGCCCCTCACCAGCAGAGAAGAGGCAATGGAGAAGGCCCGCGGCCGGATCAGGGGAATGAGGTCCAACAGGTAGTCCGGGGGGATGGCGCCAGCCGTGTGTGGGAAGTCGCACAGCACCTGGCAGAGACAGCCTCAGGAGGGCTGCGGCTGGACGGCCACAACCGCCCGCCCGCCCACCCGCCCCTGCCCGCACCTCCAGGACCGTCCTGCGGGGCCGGGTGCAGTACTCGCACAGATCCTCCTGGCCCTGGGCCGAGCTGAGCTCCAGCAGCTTCTCCCGCTCCAGCTCATGGCAGGAGAGGCAGGCCAAGAGCTCGAAGAAGGAGCGGCGGGGGACACTGGAGATGTCCAGGTACTGGGACACGAGGCGCTGAATGGAGCAGGGCTGGGGCAGCCGCGCAGGGCAGGGGACACCTGCAGTGGGGAACGGGAGGCTGGGGGTGGCTGGGGACGCGGGGTGGGGGCAGCCCGGGGGCTGGGGACACAGAAGAGGGCACAGCGCACAGGTGGCAGCAGCGGCGGCTGGGGCTTACCCAGCTCCCGGGGCTGCAGCGTGAAGTGCTGGTCAGGGTCCAGGCCCAGCACCTGGCAGAACTGCTGGACGTGGCTGGCCGTGTTCTCGGGCTGGATCAGCACCACGTCGCCGGCCACAAAGCTGTGGGGGACACCCAGGGCTCTGGGGAAACTTCAGAGGAAGGAAGGAAGCAAGCGGCCAGGGAGGGCTGGGGGCGTCCTTGGTCCCCCCTCCCTGGCCGCCGTCTCTCTTCTCTGCCCCGCTGAGTGCCCGCTTTGGAAGAGGACCTGCTGAACCCCAGACCACGGTCCCCCCTGCTGCAGCCGCGCCCTCCACGGGTCCCCAGGATCAACCCTCACCTGACCCCAGAGCCCGTGATGTCGAACTCAATCAGCCGAACATCCTGGAAGTGTGAGGGGCCGGTGACCCTCTGATTGGTGACCATGGGTGCCAGGAAGGGCTGTAGCTCTGAAGGGGGTCCCTGAGGGTCTGTCCCGGTCACACACAGCTCCTCAGAGCACGTGCTGGGGACTTCCTGGAGGAACTTCAGGGTGAACTTGGAGGGCCAACTGTGAAGGGGGAAGACACTTGTTGGACCACTGGCCAGCCTGGATGAGCGGCCAAGGGAGGCCCGTGGCCAGGCCAGGCCTGCTGCACCTGCAGGCACCGCCCCAAGGCCACACTTACGGGACTCCGGGCGGGGTCAGGCTGAGGTCAAGGGGCAAAGGGTGCGGCCCCAGCACCTTCTCCCACAGGTCGTGCAGCCAGGGGTCGATGGTGGCGTCGGGCCTGCAGAGAGCACGTACATGCTGGCCTGGGGACCCTGCTCCCGGCTGGGCCTGCAGGAGGGTCCCCCCCCCGCAACTCACCCCAGCTCGTGCTGGTCATCGCCCAGGCACACGGGCAGGAGGGCGCTGCCCCCGAGCTGCAGCAGCCGTCGGTGCAGCTTCTTGGCCACAAAGTTGAACCTACGGAGAGACGGAGGCTGGCGCTGACCCGGGCCCCAGGCGGGGGCAGGAGGGAAGCACCCAGCTGGCTGCGCAGGGCGGAGGGTCCCAAGTCTTCCTGGGGTCACTTCGCTGCTCCCTGAAGGGCAGCTCCTCGCGGGGCCACTGTCAACGGAAGGGTCTCTCACCCCTCCTGTGGGCGTGCCCACGAGCAGGCACCGATGTCTACGTGCCGCACTGAACAAAACCCCCGAGCCCCCGTAGGCGGGGACAACTATGCCGCCCATTTCCTGTCCTTTTCACCGCGACGGCAGGCCTCACGCTGCGTCCGGCTCCGGAGGTGTCTGTACCCGGTGACCCTGCCCTCAGTTCCTGTGCTGCACAGTTACCGGTTTTAACATTGCGGGAACCTAGCGCCATGCATACCCTTGAACACAAAGCCCTCTGTACTTCCCCAAGAAATAACGCAAAGCAATAGCGTTCTCTGCTTACGTTGTGAAAACGTTGAAAGAAAAAAAAGCAGAGGCAGGCAGTCACATGGCCACGTCCAGGGAAGTGCTGGCTTCAGGGCGGCTCCCAGGGGCTGGGGACTTTTGTGCCCGCCACCTGTCTGCAGCTCACTGTTCT
Organism: Balaenoptera ricei; assembly: GCF_028023285.1. NCBI lineage: Eukaryota > Metazoa > Chordata > Mammalia > Artiodactyla > Balaenopteridae > Balaenoptera > Balaenoptera ricei. The sequence goes on along the minus strand of NC_082644.1, from coordinate 122,534,310 downwards.
GTGTGCTCTTCGTAAGCCCAAATGTCTCACGAAAGGCTTTTTATAAAAGTGGGCGAAGAGCCAGGTAGGCCTTTGTTGCCCTGCGTCACACGGTGACAGATGATGCTGGCTCAGACCTTGGACGTCCGGCTCCAAACATCACCTCCTGCCCTGGAAGGTGCCTTGGGCGTGGCCCCAGCCTGGCCCCCACCTTGCTGCCCTGCCCACTTCCTGCATGGATCTTGCCTGCCCTCCGAGCCCTGGGGTCTCTGGCCACAGAGGAAGTGCCCGTCAGGGAGTATCTGTGGGACGAGGACGCATGGCCAGGGCCACGTCCCAAAGTGGGAGCCCTGGGGGCTGGGTCACCCAGCCCTCTGCCAGGACACCTTATGCTTGACCCCAAAGACAGTCCCTGTGGGCCAGCAGCCTGCCCGCCCTTACTCACTTGGCGTAAGATGAGTCCCCAAGGCCCAGGACAGCAAAGTCCATCTGACAGAGGGACGTCGATGGCAGGTTCCTCCGGAAGATGAACCTCCAGAAGTTCTACAGCAGGAGAGACCGAGCCCAAGTCCGTCTCCTTCCCTGATCACAGGGTCACTCACCGGGCAGCCCGTGCAGGAGCACATCCCGTCCCACGCCCTGCCCTGGCCTCCCTGCAGGCTGACAGAGTGCTTTAAACAAAGCTCCCCTTCACCTTTGGCCACTGGTGACCTGAGCCCTGAGACACTGCCCTCTGGGTACGGTCCAGGCTTCGCCTCACAGCCCACCTCCCTTCTGCTTTGTACCTGGCCAGACAGAGGCCCCCTGGGGTGGAGGGGTCCTGGGCCTGTCGGGGCACAATTCTGCCTACTGGCCCTGGACCGCTCCCTGAACTTCTCAAGACTTTCCTGCATGGGCCACCGCTGGGGACCACGCCTGCTCTGCCTCCTGAGACCCCCTGCTCATTCCTGCTTAGACCTTGTCTCAGGCAGGCTGTGGAGCCCCCCAGGGCGCTTCCTGAGAATGGGTCCAGAGAAGATGCAATTCCCACGGCTTATGTCTGAAAATGCCTGGCCTCCCCTCACACTGACTGGTAGACAACAGGGCACACTTCAGATGAAATCATCTTCCCCAAGAGCCCGAAGCTTTGCTCTGAGCTGGTCCAACTGGGTGATCGCTGCTGAGAAGCCAGCGCCCCTCTGTGCCCTGATCTGTCCCCCGCCAGACACCTGGGCACTCTCTGTGCCCAACAGCTGAAACCCACATGAGACGTGTGTCAGTGGGAGCCCTGTTCACACCCCACGGGCCCTTCCTCGGCACATGGCGGGCTCGCGGGCTGGAGACTCGTCCTTCAGTCTTGTTGCTTTTCTTGGTAATTCCCTCACCACTCTTCCCGTTTCGAGGCTACTGGAATAATCTCGGAATTCTAATATTATCTTTCTTGTTTCCTATCTTCTTGTTACATTCTCTCGGAGAATTTCTCAATGTTATCTTCTGATCTGGTATCATTTTAAGCAGTGTTTCCTCATCCGTAGCTCTCCCCCGGTTTTGCGTTTCTGTCCCAAGGGTGCCAAGCTCGCCCTTCTCGCAGACGGAACCCTGGCTGCTCTGCCTCGGCTCCTCCGGGCTCTGCTTGTGCTTCTCTTGGCCACTGTCCTTCACGGGGGTCTTTCCTCGAGCGCGTGGTCATTCTTTCTGCTCTATGTGTACTTAAGAATCTGATAGAGGGGGCTTCCCTGGTGGCGCAATGGTTAAGAATCCACCTGCCAGGGCTTCCCTGGTGGCACAGTGGTTGAGAATCCGCCTGCCAATGCAGGGGACACGGATCAAGCCCTGGTCCGGGAAGATCCCACATGCCGCAGAGCGATGAAGCCCGTGCGCCCCAACTACTGAGCCTGCACTCTAGAGCCCGCGTGCCACAACTACTGAAGCCCGCGAGCCACAACTACTGAAGCCCGTGCTCCACAACAAGAGGAGCCACCGCAAGGAGAAGCCCGCGCACCGCAATGAAGAGTAGCCCCTGCTCGACACAACTAGAGAAAGCCCGCGCGCAGCAACGGAGACCCAATGCAGCCAAAAAATAAACAAATAAATAAATAAATTTATTAAATTTTTATAATAATTAAATAAATTTATTAAAAAAAAAAAAAAAGCTGATAGAAAACCCCAAGTTCGCGCCTGTCACCAGTGGGGCAAGGCCCTGGCTGCCTGGGAGGGCACACCTGGCCAGTGTCCTCAGAGGACCGTGACAAGGAGGCTGGGGTCTTCCCGTTAAGTGCGCAGCCGGTCCCCGGGCCCCTGGTCTGAGCCGCTCAAAGAAGCCTCCAGTCTATGTTGGGAGGGCCCCATTCTGACCACTTCCGTAGGGTGTCCATTCCGGCACTCTGCCCTCCTTTATCCACCCTCATCCCAGTGTGACTGTCACCACCTTCATGCTGTTGGATTCCAACGTGAAGTCTGCACCTCTGCCAGCTGACCTGATGGAGGTCTTCATGGCCTCCCCCGCCCCACCCTGCGTCTCTGGCATCCACCATCCTCCTGCCTTTGATCTCCCAGACTTGCCTCCTCTCCCATGCGTGCTCCTGTGTGGGCCCTCCCACAGCAACCCCACTCCAGCCCAGTTCTTCCACCTTCTGCCTCCTTTCCCCCACCAACATTTAAACAGGCCTGGGTTTCTCCATCTCATGAGTATCCTCTTTCTAATCCCTTAGCCCCACTCACAGCAGTAAGCTTTTTTGAATTGTTTAGCGTACAGACGTTCTTCAAAGCTTCTCTCCCCGAGATCACCAGCAGTCCCCTTGCTGACAAACCCCAGCAATGCCTCTCAGGCCTTATCCTACTTCATTTCCCTGCAGCTTTGAGTGCCGGAGACCATCCTCTGGAAACAGTCAACTCTCTGCCCTTGACCTTGGAGACGGTGTGCTCCCTCTTCCTGCTGCTGGGGCCACTTTCCCGCCCCTCACAGGCTCTTCTCCACCTTCCACGCCCTTCGTGCTTAGGGCAGCTGCCCTGGGGGAGGGAGGTGCTCCCTTCCTCTCGCCTCCACGTTTTGGTCATTGTGACATCCACCTCCACCCAGGATCCTCACCAGAGCTCCAGACCAGCTGCGCGTCTCCGCTTGGATGATGTCCAGGCACCTCACCCTCCCTATTCTCTTGCTTCTGTGCCTGGAACCACCATCCATCCTACCTGAGCCCAAATTCCTGTCTTGATTCCATCTTCTTTCTCATCTTTGAGATATGATTACACATTCGATCAACTCTACCTTAACATCTCTGGAGTGGGTCCAATTTCCTCTACTCTGCCACCATCCTGGCTCAAGCCACCAGGCTCTTGGCTGCGCTCTGCTCCCCCACCATGGTCCCTGCTCTCCTGCAGACTGTTCCCCCTGCAGACAAGTGCTAGTTTTGCTAGAATACGAACGTGACCACGTCATCCCATGGGTTCCATGGCCCTTGTTTCAAGTCCATCTGCCTCCCTGTGACTGCTGGGCTTCTTGGGATCCGACCTGGCTGCCTGCCCCTTTCTCCTCTCCAACCTCGACCATCCTGAGCTGCTTTCTGCTCATCCCAGAGGCTGGGCTGTTTTTCTCCTCTGCAGAGGCTGCTCCCTCTTTCCTGGGGCCTGGCTAGCCCTCACTTATCCTTTAGGACTTAGCCTATACTCCTTTCCCCCAGAAAGCTCTCCCTGAACTCCCAGAATGAACTAGATAGCCCTTATTAATGCTCCCATAACATTTGGCACTTTCCCTGGAAGCATGCACTTCCTGGCATTGTAACTACCCATTCAACTCTTTTGCTTTTGCTATATTTTGAGCTCCGAAAGGGTAGAAATGTGACTACTGGGGTCATAGCTAGATTCCCAGCACTAGATTATGCTTGGAATACAGTGTGTGCTCAAAAGATAGTCAAAGAACCAAAGAGTGTTCCCTGAAGGTCAGTTTTGAAATACACACAAGACCCATAACAGATTTATATATAGTCCTGGAAAAACATGAAAAGCTAAAGTGGTAGCCTGTGAAGAGTTTACTAAGGAGGACAACCAGAGCCCCCAGCTCCACCTAAAGATCTCCTCCCAAATCCACGGCTGACGTGCAGCAGATATAGTAGGGCAACTATTTATTGTGCTTCTCAAGACTTTCCAGGCAATGAAAATGGGGTGAGGGCCGAAGGCAGGGATCTGAGCTCCTAAGCACAGTAAGCCACTTCAGGTCAGCCTTACCTTCATGTTGTCCGGGGGCTCTCCTTGGCCTGTAGTTGCACAAACAAATATCACCAGGGGCTCATTTATCAGATTCACCTCAACAAAAAGACACACATGTAAGGCCTCGGGCTGTAATGACCAGGCATCCTCCCAGCAGCCTGGCTCCGTCTCCTTCACTCAGAGAGATGGGGCAAAGGTACTTAGCACCCGCGAACGGCTGGCCTGCCTTCTCTCTTTCAGGCTCCACCCTCCTACCTCACCGCCTCCTCCAGGTGCTAAGCTGGCCGCTGTTCCCGAGCTTTCTCGGCCCCTAAATCTGCCGTAACGGAAGGGCCCGCTCTCAGACAAAACGCGGCGCCCTAGGGTCGAGGGCTCTGGGGGCCGGCACCCCAAGCCTGCTGGGTCTCCCCGCCGAGGCCCAGGGAGCCCTCACCACGGGGTAGGAGTCCAGGGCCTGCACCCGGCAGCCGAGCTCCCTGCGCCAGGCCTCGCGGCTCAGCCTCTCCGACACATCTTGGGCTGTGCCCGTCTGGCTGCCGAAGAGCACCAGAAGCCGCGTGTTCGGCATCGGCGTGCGCCGCGGGTACCCCTGCATTCAGAAACTGGACCGGCAGGCAGCTCCCGCTGGCCCTGGCGGCCGGGATCGGCTCGGACTTCCGACTTCCGGCGTCGGCCGGAAGTGACGCCCTTGGGGCGCGCCCAGCGGGGCATGGCGTCCGAGCAAGGTGGTCGTCGGCTGGCGGTCAGTGCTGGGTCCCGGGCGGGGGCCGGGGGATCGGCTGCGTACCGGGGCCGACGGCCGGGGCAGGCGGGTCCGCTTTCTGCCTCTCGCTGGCTGCGGCGGCGACGGCGGCAGGCGCCAGCGAGGCCCGTGGGGAGCGGCGGCGCAGCCTGGCGGGTGGGACCATCGGCCGGGCCCTGGCCCGCGCTCAACCGGCGCGATGCTTTTCTCGCTCCGGGAGCTGGTGCAGTGGCTGGGCTTCGCTACCTTCGAGATCTTTGTGCACCTGTTGGCGCTGTTGGTGTTCTCCGTGCTGCTGGCCCTGCGTGTGGACGGCCTGGCTCCCGGCCTCTCCTGGTGGAACGTGTTCGTGCCCTTCTTCGCCGCTGACGGGCTCAGCACCTACTTCACCACTATCGTCTCCGTGCGCCTCTTCCAGGATGGAGAGAAGCGGCTGGCCGTGCTCCGCCTTTTCTGGGTCCTCACGGTTCTTAGCCTGAAGTTCGTCTTCGAGATGTTGTTGTGCCAGAAGCTGGTGGAGCAGACTCGGGAGCTCTGGTTCGGCCTGATCACGTCTCCGGTCTTCATTCTTCTGCAGCTGCTCATGATCCGTGCCTGCCGGGTCAACTAGCCTCGCAGAAGATAAGCTAGAATGCGGGACCCCAGGCTGAGCTCCCACTTCTGCCGCACCAGAGGACAAGTCTGGGTCTGAAAGCCAGCTTGTGCCCTGCTGGGTGCCCAGCTTCCTCTCTATCAGTCATGTCTGAAATTGTTCCCTCAGCAGGGCTAAAAAGAGCAGCCTTGATTCTTAAAATGTATTCCCTCTTATTTCATGCTTTGAATAGCTAATCTTGCATTGGGATCTTGAGAAGGCCAGACAGTCCTGAACTCCTCTGACAGTTGGAAACTGCATATAAGTAAAATGTCCTGATGGGCTCTGAGTATTTTCATGGATCCTGGGAAAGTACCCACTGTGCAAAGGCTGAAAGCTGGACTCGGGCTCTCCCCTGGCCAGCAGTGCTGACCTGAGAGCTTACTGCCCCATCCCCCCGGACAAGACTTCCTTAGATGCTTGAGCTCTAAAAAGTGTAAACCAGCTTGTGTCTCCTCCCCAGTTGCACTGGGGAGGATGGCTCTTTCTTCATTCCAGCCCAGGCAGACAGGAGTATGTTGAATAAGCATGATTGGGACCCTATCTGGATATCTGTCGCCTGAGAAAAGAACTTGCTTTCAACGCGCTGCTTGGCTTCCTATCCCAGCAGATTGTAGTGTCACGACTTTTCCACCACCTCATGGCCGGCACTGTTAGTGCACCTGAGACCTTTAGGCCGTCCTAAGGGACCAGAGAGAGGAACAGGTGCTCTGACGCGCATAGCCATTGAGACCTACACATGGGAAGTTTGCAGATGGTCTCAGGCTATGCCTGTTGGCCTAAGGGCTTTGGTTTGATGCCAGTCAGGTGCCAAATGAGAACATTTGCTGAGATAAAAATAAAATAAGAGAATGTTTTGCTGAAATGCACAGTGGTTGCCTGACCTTTTGAGGGTGAAATGAGATGAATGCTGAGACGCTCCCTGCTGTGTGGTGTAGCTGGTTACAGAGCTGAGGTTGTAAGGGTGGGGGGGTGCTGGAAATTGGCTAGAGCGTGCTGGGTGGATTGGGGCCAGTTCCCTCGGAGAATCCCTGCTTCCTGCCTAGGGAGCCAAGGTGAAGACAACCCAGGTGGACCAGTGTTGAGGACCTACCAAGCAGTTTGTGTGACATCAGAGTCTTTGTGGGCCTTGCTGATCTGCAGAGCAGGGGTCAGCAGTCTGTGGCCTGGGGTCTGTTTTTGTGCTGCCCATCAGCTAAGAATAACTTCCATTTTCAAAGGGTTGTAAAAACAAGAATGTGACAGAAAGCGAATGTGGCCTGCAGTGTACAGGGTCTCTCAATCTTGGCACAGTTGGCCTTCTGGGTCGGATCATTGCTGTGTGTGCAGAGGGAGAAGCCGTTCTGAGCACTGTAGAGTGTTTAGCGGCATCCCTGGCCTCCACTCACTAGATGCCAATAGCACCCCTCACTTGTGACAACCACAAGTGTCTCCAGACATTGCCAAGTCTCCTGGAGGACAAAACTGTCCCTGGTAAGAACCACTGGGCTAAAATATTTACTGTATGGCCCTTTACAGAACATGTCTTTGGACCCTTGTTCTAGTGAAGCAGCTTCATGACTCCTGTCCTGGGATAGATGCTGCATGGCCTGAACCATCGATATGCTTGAGTTGGAGGCTGGTGTAGTTTGTGCCACAGCTACAAAAATGTCTCCTACCCAGGATTGGCATAACTTGTGTCAAAGCCAGATACAAGCTGACCATTGGGAGCGGGTTTCCTTTTCACGTTATTCTTAGTTTGTGTGTTTTGTTGCTCCCCTGTTGTGTTCTGGTAGTTCAGGATTAGGTAATCCCGTCGGCATAGAAGTGATGAGCATGAGAAGGCTCAGCTTCTTTCGGAAAGGATTTGAGCAGAGTCCTGAAGGAACACTTGACCTCTGGAAGGCTGAAATCCAGTTTCTTTTCTCCAGCTGAATAAACAGGGCTGTTAAAGTACTGTTAACGTAGTGGTAGCTGCAGACTGCCATGGGATCCAGAAGCTGAGAAGTGCCCTGGGTTGAAACCCGCCCCTGGTCTCTGCAGAGCCCCAGGCGCTCTTGCAGCCTGGTCCCTGACAGATTAGTGGTGCGGGACGCAGTAGTGCCATTTTTGAACATCTGCTGACTGTAGGGCGGGTGATGGAAAGGCAGGTAACATTTGTCCTTGCCCGTGCCCACCAATTTCCCCTTCTCTCCTTGGCTCCCACAGGCCTGAAAGATTGTGGTGGGCACTGTGCAGCCCTCCACGGAGAGTGAACTTCCTCACGGCAAGTAGGCAGAGAAGCTGTGCCCTCAGGGTTAGCCTTGGGATGGGGCCGGTTCAGTGGGTGAATGGAATACACGCTTTGGCTTTTGTGGCTCTGTCTGCGTTGGAGAGTTGTGGGCCTGCTTGTGTGCGAGGAGAGAGTCCCCTGCCTCTGTGCCTGCTCACAGCTTCCGCACTCCAGTCCGTGTTTGCTGGGCCCTGGATGACAAAGTGCGGGTAGAGAGTTTCCACCCCCTGTCTGAGCCACAGAGTGGATTCTGGGGGCCGGCAAAAGTTGGGATTCCTGAGAAACCGGTTCCTCAGCACTGGTTGGGGCTCCAGCATTGGCATCTCCGTTAAGGCCCGTAGGGGACCGAGGACCGCAGGTGGGCAGTCCCTGGACCCGGAGGGTCCTGGACCGGGAGGCAAGAGGCTGGCGTGCAGCCGGCACACCGCCCACGGGAGCGGGACAGCCTTCCGGTCCCGGGTTGGCCCTTCCTCCACCGCGCTTTCCGCGGGGGTAACAGGCAGGCAGAGTGCTGGCACGATGAGGAAAGACCAAACCCGGCCAAGGTCACACGCGACCTGGGGCCCAGGAGTCCGGCCCGCCCACCGGCGAGGACCCACTCCCTCCGGGCTCCGCCCCGCGGGCGCGGCGGGACAAGGGAGCAGAGGCGGAAGTGGGGGCCTCCACGGAGCGGCGTGAGGCGTCGCGGGCGTGTCCAAGGGGGCCTCCCCAATGGGGACCGGCTCCCGCGATGGGCGCTGCTCCACTGAGGCCCGCGGGAAGGCGGGGTCGGGGTGAGCGCTCTCCAATCAGCACGGCAGGCCATCCTCCCTCCCATAGGTGAGGCCGCCGGGCGCGGGGCGGGTCTGAACAGGCCTCCCCCAATGGGCGGCGGTCGGGGGGGCGTGGCCGCGGCGCGAAGGCCGGCGGCGGGCGGCGGCCGCAGTTCCCGGCGCGCGCTGGCTCCGGCGGCGGATCCGGCGGCCGCTCCGCAGCATGGCAGGCCTGGGGCGGCCGGGCCCGGGGCCCCGCGCCACGATGCCCGCCTGGAAGCGAGAGATCCTGGAGCGGAAGCGGGCCAAGCTGGCGGCCTTTGGCGGGGGCGCGGCGCCGGGCGCCGGCGCGGGCGCGGAGGAGCCCGCGGGGCCGGCGGCCGAGCCGCTGGTGCTGGCCGAGAGCCTGGGCCCGCTGCGCGAGAACCCGTTCATGCGGCTCGAGTCGGAGCGGCGGCACGGGGCGCGGCGCGGCGGGGGCGCCGGCGCGGCGGGGCCGGGGGCGCGGCCCGCGCAACAGCTGCTGGAGCTGTACCGCTGCGTGCCCGGCGTGCGCACCATCCGCGCCGACAACATCCTCATTATCGAGTCGGCGCCCGGCTTCCCTTCCGCTCCCGGTCCCGGCCCCGGGCCGGCCCCGGCCGCCCGCATCCGCGCCGCCGAGGTGCTCGTGTACGAGGCGCCGCCGCCTCCCGGCCGCGTTAGCCGCCTGCTCCAGAAGTTCGACCCGCCGCCCGCGCCGTGCCGCCGCGGGAGCCCGGAGCGCGGCCGCCCCGTACCGCCGCCCTCCCCGGGTCCGGCCCTGGTCCCGCGCGTGGGCGAGCGCGCCGCCTGCTTCCAGCCCGAGCCCGAGCGCTGCGGCGCAGGCCCCGGCCCCGGGCCCCGGCGCAGCGACTTCCTGCACAAGACCGGCAGCAACTCCTTTACTGTCCATCCACGGGGCCTGCGCCGCAGCGCGGGCACTCGCCCACTCCCCAACGGGCCCGCGGCCCCTGAGCGCCGGGCCGGCGCTGCCAACGGCCTCACGGGCTCCGCGCCTGGGCCGGGCGAGTGGAAGCCAAAGGTGGAGTCGGGGGAGGCCCCCGCCCACCCTCCCCCCAGCCCCGGAACCCCCAGTGCCACTCCAGCCGCGCCCCCGGCATTGCCCACGCTCAGCCCTGCCAGTGCCACTCCCAGCCAGCGCCAGTGGGTCTCCGCGGCCACCAGCGCCAACGACTCCTTCGAGATACTGCCGGCCTCCAAGCCAGACATGGACACGATCCCTGCCGGGGACCTCCAGGCCCGGGCTCTGGCCAGCCTTCGCATGAACTCTCGAAACTCTTTCGTGTTCATCCCCAAGCGCAAGACTTCCCGGGCCCCTCCTGCGGAAGGGAGGCAGTCCGTGGGGCCTCCAGAGGGAGAAGTTGGCTGGGCCTCCCAGCACCAGGAGCGTGAAGCCCAGCAGGTGCCTGGAGCAGATGGTGTATTTGCCGGTGGGAGGAGCCCCTCGGGGGTCGAGGAGGGAGGCTGCCCCATGCCAGCCACTGCCCTCGTGGACTGGACCGTTCGGTGGCAGAGGCTGTCCTCACCACCCCCGTCCCCACTGGTCGCCACTGAAGCTGAGCCTGCCCAGGGCTTTGGGGTTCCTGGCTTGACCAAGAATGGCAGGGAGCCTGGGAGGCCAGGGCTGCCCGTCACCTTCATTGATGAGGTGGACTCGGAGGACGAGGTTCCCCAAGAAGCCAAACTGCCCTGCCCCAGGGCTGCTGCGCCTCCCCAGTACCACCCGCATCCCACTGGGCCTGGGCACCTGTCAGAGCTCCAGCACCGAGGTGGCAACACCTTCACGGTGGTGCCCAAGAGGAAGCCAGGGGCCCTGCAGGCCAACGGGGAGGCCAGGCCGAGGGAGGCTGAGGAAGAGGGACCGGGCAGCCTTTCGGAGCCCCCTGCTGCCTTGGGGACCTCAGTGAAGAAGCGCTACCCCACTGTGCATGAGATTGAGGTGATTGGCGGCTACCTGGCCCTGCAGAAGTCCTGTCTCACCAAGGCCGGCTCTTCAAGAAAAAAGGTCAGTGGTGGCGAGTCACGGAGCTGTGGGTATAGCATGTGTCTTGTTCCCAGGACACCTGGCCTGGGTGTGGGACGGCTTCTACGTGGACCAGAGGAGAGCTGGAGCTAGGTAGCCGCGTAAGCTCCAGGAGAGGTCAAGCTGGGGGGGAATCCCTGGCCTGGGTTCCAGCGGAACCCTAATGACCCTGGGGCTGCGGGGACGGCTTGCCTGCTCTGTACCTTGAAAGGCTGGGGGGGAGGGTCAGTCCAGCCAGGGCTTCGTCTGCTTGTTGGTTCTCGTGGCTCTATCTGGAATTGGCTGGGCAGGACTGTCCCTTTGTAGGTCCCGCTGTTGGCTCCACCCCAGCCTGGCTTTGAAGGGTGGCCTGGCATGTTCTTCTGGAGTCCTGGCTTATGCACGTAGCAGGTGCCAGGATGGAAGTGGAAAGGAGCAGGAGACCTTTGATTTGGGTGGGGTCGGATACCTACTGTCAGCTCTCCAGAAGGCATTCTGGCCTGGAGCTTAGCAGGACTTGGCTTCGCGTGAGTGTCTGTTGAGCTCTTAGTGTGTGGCAGGCCTGGGCTGAGCCTGGGGTGTGATCCTGGGGAGCGACAAAGACACTCCCCTCACTGGGGAGGAGAGACCGAGGATGGAGAGAGACCCAGGTGCAGGGCCAGGAGCCTCTTGGAGCCTCACTCTCCAGGCAGGGCTGCTTGGTGGCCTGGAACCCTCTGGGCACGAGGAGACGTTCCTCAGACTCTTCCTGGTCATTCTAGGACCGAGCACCTGTGTCTGGCCCTGGGGCAAATTCCAAGGCCATCCCCACGTGACTCCGATCAGCAGGGCGCTGGGCAGACGCACCCTCCCCCGGAACCGCGATGGTGTCTGGCAGGCTTCTCCTTTGGCTGCTGGTGTCTTGGATCATCCCTGAGGCCACCTCTGCCCCAGCCTCAGTTTCCTTGGGGCCATGGGGGACGGTGATGTGCCTTGCGTCACTGGAGCCCCCTTACCCACTGTCCCGCTGGCACTGTCTAATTAGATGTGGCATCTCCTCTCTGTTTGTTTGCTTCCTTTGACGTCCTGCCTTGGCACTGTCCTTCCTCCCTGCATCGTCCTCTTCTTCTCGAGTGAGGGCATCGGCCCTCCTGCCAGCTCCATCTGCCGGGCCAGGCATCCACACCCGTGGCCTGCAGCGCTTCTGGGGTGCCCCCAGCCCCCGCCTGTCCTGCTCGTCTGACCTTGCCTCACCCTCTACTCAGCGCTGTGGTCATCCAGTAGCCATGGTCACCAGTCCAACCCCCATGCTTGCCCTCTCCACCTTGTCTGCTCCTTCTCCTACTTCCTGACCCTTGACCCCAGCTGCTCTGGGAGGCATCCTTTCCCACGCTAGCCTGGGGCGGTGGAGGTGACAGAAGCACCCTGCTTTGTAGACAGAGGATACTGAGGCCGGTGGAGGTCACGGAGCTCGTGGGGCGGGAACCCAGTGTGGCATGCTGTTAGAGCCCCTGTCCTAAGCCGGTTGGCCTTATACTGGGAGCCTGGCTGCAGCCCGGAGCCTGGTCATTCTGTCCCCAGCTGGGGGCAGAGCCGTGGGGGTCACTTGGGGCTTGGTTGGAGTGAGAAGGGCAGGGTGGGGGCCTGAGGGCCTCTCGAGGCAGGAGCAAGTGATGGGAGGGAAGCGGGCCCTGGCCCCCGTCTCCGTGCCAGCCTGAGGGGTTGGGGGTCCAGATGGATGGTTCCTGGCATAGCCGAGTGGCCTGGCTGGGGCCGTGCCAGAGCAGCACGACCTGCTGGGGGTGATCTTCTGCCTGGGCATGCACTAGCCGCCCTGTCCCGGAAGAGCCAGAACGCCTGCAGGGTGAGACAGAGGCATGGGGCTGCCCAGCCCTTCAGGATGACCTTGGGCTACCCCTGGCTTTATCCACCCCCTGTCGTCCCACTTGCCTGCTGCCCCTGGGCCTTGTCCTCGCCCAGCCCACTCCAGCCAGCCTGTGGTTCTATCACTGTCCTGCTCCCCCCGCCCCGCGTTCCAGGGACGTGGTGGCCTGGAGGCCAGCAGGACCTTGGGGACCTCCCAGGGCAGGGGTCCTGGTGCCTTTTCCAGGGGGCAGGTGAGGTGCAGCTCTTGACGGCGTGGCGCCTGCCCCCGGGTTGCCACCTCTCCGGTGCAGGGTGTTGCGCTCTCACCTGGCCTTGGAGGGCGGCAGCCCTGCCCTGGGTAGTGGGGGCGCCCAGCCGGCCGGGCACGCGTCCCCACTTAGTTATCTCTTGGTGGAATCACAGATGCCCTCTCTCTCCGTCCCTTGTTGGCCCAGCCGGGGCGCTGCAGGCCGTCGCGGCCACACCCCCTCTCGCCCCCGCCCCCGCCCCCAGGCTGTCCCAGTGGGTGGGGCCGGCCTGCAGCTCCGCACACCTGCCTCCCAGGGGGTCGGCGCTGTGGGCCTCTCCCCTTTGTGAGGTGCCAGCTGGCTGGACTCCTGCCTGTCTGGCAGCTCCTTCCCCTCCCCTCTGCCCCCCTCACTTTCTAACCCGCCGATCCCCTGCCCAGCCCGAGCGTGCCACGTCCCCACGGCCTCACCCTCGCCTGCAGCGTGGCCGCCACCCTCACCCGACCGCTTGGGTCCTCGGATCCGAGGCGCCGCTGCCCTGGGGGCCTGCCCCTCCACCCGCTCCTCCGCTGGCGGGCGCGGCCTCTCCTTTCATCCGCTCTCCCTGCAGGCGCCGCCCCCGGTGGTCTTTTTGGACCCCGGGGGCCACTGGAACAGGCCTGGACCCTCCTCCACTCAGCTTCCCCACTGGTGGGGGCGGGGGGGGGGTGGCTGTCTTTGACTCAGGGCGTCCCACTTGGGCAGCTGTGGGAACTTCCTGGGGGCCGTGTGTGGCCCCCGGAGCTCGGGCTGAGTGGGGGATGGCGCGTGCTGGGGAGTGTGGCGTGGGGCGGGTGCTCACCCCAGGCCGGGGCGGCTGGAGCCCAGCTCCCAGTCCAGAGTGCAGGGTGGGGTGAGGGGGACAAAGGGCTCTCTCCCCATGAGCGGCAGGAAGTGGGCCGAGCCAGGACCCACCTGCTGGCTGCACAGTGCAGCGGGCAAAGTCCCTGAGCCCGGTGACCAGGTGTGTGCAAGTGCCAGCCCCTGGCTGTGCCCCCCGCCGCTTCCGTCTGCCCGGGGTCTGGAGGCTGCCCCCGCTGCCCGGGCAGTATGAGTCACGGGGTGTCCTGTGACCCACAGACCCGCACTCACGAGGAGCCTGGAGACCGAAGGCGAGGTGGGACGTGACCAGAGCCCCGGGCCCCAGCTGGGCGCCGACAGGCCTGTGAGCCCCGCCTCTGCCTGGCTGGGCTGTGCCAGGCTCGGGGCCTGCTTGCACCCAGCCCCCTCGGTCTCCCCGCTCAGAGTTGGTCATGCGGACTAATGAGGGCGTGCTCATCCGCTGGGCCCTGGCAACTGGCCCTTCCGTCTCCAGTGGCGGGGGATGGGCCCAGAGGGCTCAGGGTCATCAGGGACAATGCCGCGTACCAAGGAGCACCGTTCGCTGCGGGGCCCAGGATTGGGCCCCTGTGCTGGCAGCCCCATTCTGCCTTGGGCTCCTCCTGGGGTCTCTGGCCCCAGGTCTCAGGGAGCCAGTCTTGGGGGACCCAGGTGACTCCATCCCCATAGGGACCACAGGATCACCCCACACAGCTGCCCAGGTGGGACGCCCTGAGTCAAGGGCAGCCCCCAGCCCAGGGCAGGCCCCCTGCCAGTGGGGAAGCTGAGTGGAGGAGGGTCCAGGCCTGCCCCAGTGGTCCCTGGGCAGTGGGCGGGCACCTGTGGGCTCTGGTGATTACCCCGTGCCAGGCCTCTGCTCTGTTTGGCCTCCGGGGGCGGGGGCAGCTGGAGGTCCGGGTGGGGCCCATGCGGGGACAGTCACGAACATCTGTATCCTGGTTTGATCCGTTTTTGGTGGTCGTCTGCCCGTCCGCTTGCGTCCCTGACTGCTTGTCTGTGTGGACGGCCAGGGCGAGGGCAGCAGCGACAGGGCTCGGGACCTGCCCAGCAAGTGCCTGTGTGGGCCGTGCTGAGACGGGCAAGTCCAGGAGCTCGGGGGGCGGGCGGGGATGCCCACGGCTGTGCGGGGCTGTGTGTGCCCGTGGGGCGGTGGCAGGAGCGCATTGCGCTCCTCTCTGGACACTGGCTCGGCAGGGCAGTGCCTCCCACTCCTGGCCGGCCCTGCAGGTTACTCCGAGGCCGGGGTCCCTCTGCTGCCCAGGGCTGCAAGCCCGGCCCTTCTGCGAGGCCCCTCCCCGTCCTGCTGTCCCCAGGCCCCAAGGTTCTCTGCCTGGGGGCCCCGACTCCCGCCCCTGGCTCTTTCCAGGGGAAGAGGAGGAACTTGAGCTGGCTGCGGTGTCCTGTGCCCTGGAGTTTAATATTTCGAGCTCCAGCAGGGCTGCTCCCATCTGCTGCAGGCGGGCAGCTCTCGTATTCATTACCGCCCTGCCGGGCCCGGCCGAGCCCTGCCGAGCAGGCCTTGGGGGACGCGCGACTCTTGTGGGGAGCGTAGTCCCGGTCTCGGAGGGTGAGGATCCTGACCCCCAGTGCCCAAGTGCTTCTGCCAGCGCCTGTCCCCATAGCCCCTCAGAACCGGCAGCCTAGTCTGGCCTCGGAGGCCTCTGGGAAAGGAGATTTGCCACGCATGAAATTCTGGAGCCTGCAGAGTGGGCAGGGTGGACACGGGGCATGTGGGCAGTCTGAGTGGGAAGAAAGGGTCACTGACCCCCACTCGGTGCAGCCTCAGGCTACCTCTGACTCAGTCTGCAAAGTGGGTGCTAGCACTTGGTGCCACTTTCCCGGGGCTGGCACGTGGCAGCCGCCCAGCTTCCATGCGGGCCCTTGGGGGCCTGGCTTTGGGCGTGCCGGGCCCTTGGCCAACAGTGGTCGTCCGTGCCGAGCTGGGTGGGCAGGGTCATCCGGGTGCCTGGCGAGCTGGGACGTGAACTCAGCCCTGGCGAGAGGCACCAGCCAACAGGAGGCGCTGCTGGAAGCGTAGATGTGGGCTCCCCAGGTGCAGCCTCACCTGGACCTTGCTCCTGCCGGGGGGCCTCTGGCTGGGAGATGTGGCTGGTGCCCTGCTCCCCTGAGAAGGCAGACCTGCAACCCTGGGAACTGCCTTAGAGGCTTCTGGAGACCCTGAGGCTTTGGGGTCCTGGTGCTGGCTGGGGTCTGGCCCTTGGGAGGGGTGGGTTACTTGGGATGCGGTGAGCCTGGGGTGGGGAGGGGATGGGTGAGACCTGGGCTGCAGGTGTTGGACACCCTGAGCCTGCAGGGTCCAGGCGGAGGGGACTTCTCTGATGAGGGGCAGCCCCCCACTTCTCAGAACCTTTGAAGGACCGACGGAGTGTTCGGCTCTTGCTCTGGTCTGACACCCGCACGGTACCCGCTCCGTCCAGCTGGAGGAGCCCTGTGGCTGGGAACAGCACTTTCACTGACGTGCCTCCTGCCCTAGATGAAGATCTCCTTCAACGACAAGAGCCTGCAGACTACGTTTGAGTACCCCCCCGAGAGCTCCCTGCAGGAGGAAGAGGCAGAGGCCGAGAAGGGGAGGGAGGAAGAGGAGGAGAACGAAGAGGAGGAGGAGGAGGGGGAGGAGGAGGAGGAGGAGTCCAGCTCAGACACGGCAGCGGAGAAGCCCTTTGTGCTCTTCCTGCCCCGAGCCACGTTCGTGAACAGCGTGGGCCCCGAGAGCCCTCGGCTGCCGGACGGCAGCTCCGGTGAGTGCCCGCCTGTGGGGATGGGCAGCCCAGAGGGCGGCCCGGGCCACGTGGTCATGCAGCCGCACATCCACCGGTGTGCCTGTCGGCCCGCAGGCCTGTCCAGCTACACTCCGAAGCACTCCGTGGCCTTCAGCAAGTGGCAGGAGCGGGCGCTGGAGCGCGCGCCGAGCACGGAGGAGCCCCCGTCCAAGGAGGTCATGGTGAGCAGGTGGGGCAGGCGGGCGGACACTCAGGGAAGGGGGGCACGGCGGGGGGTGCTCTAACGCCTGGACAAGCCCCATCCACTGCCTCTGTGCCCCTCTCTCAGCTCACCCCTGCCGGTCAGAATGACCTCACGGACTTCCGAAGCGAGCCAGCCCTCTACTTCTGAGCCCTGCCCTACCAGGACAGCGAAGGCTGAGCCCCAGGTGCCCGGGAGCTGCACCCCTTCTGCCCCACCAGGCCTGCCCTCCCACATCCCGCTCTCCCTCCCTGGGGCCTCCCAAGTAGGCCGGTACTCGAGGTCTGAGCCTGGGGCACCCGGGACTCACTCGACCCCGGCTCGGGGGCACTGCCTGTGGGGGAGGGGTGGTGTCCTGCTATACGCCATGCCCAGCGGCTGTCGGGTGCGTCTGGGGTGGGGGCTGACGGGACCCTGACACCACCCCCAGCCCACGCTCCCCATGTCAGCCACTCCGTTTCTGATGAACGTCAAGTCTTTTCCCGCCTCTGATGATGGACTCAATAAACAGCCCTGGATGAGGCCGCCTCTACCTTCCTTGCGTGGTCCTCGGCTGGAGAAAGGGGGAGCGGGGCTGGGGTCTGCAGGGCTATGCTGAGGCACTGGCAGCGGGGAGGCGGCCACCCACCCAGGGTGTGATGCAGGCCCAGCTTGGGTTTCTGTGCCCGGGGGAGGCGGTCCGGGGTTAACAGCCCACACTGCACAGCCCTGGTGCCCCAGGCTCTTTCCCCACCCCTGTGGCCCTAGTTGCCCTGCTTCTCCCCCCAGCCACCCCCTTGGCTGGGAGAGGGACTTCCCTGTGCCTACCCTGTGAGCACCCCCAGTCTCTGGGGCTCCGCTTGCCTCCCAGAAGCGGCTCAGTGGGAGCTATGGTGGGAGGTGGGAGGACAGGTAAGCTCTCTGGGGTCTGGAACTCTGTGGGCCCGGGGGGTTGCTGCAGCTATCAGGTCCAAAGTGGTTTCCCTGAAGGGCCAGAGCCTGGGGGTGGACGAAGTGCAGGGCAGGTGGTGGGCAGAGCCTCAGGGATCTTGCCTCCTGTTTGGATTGGAAGGTTCCCTGACCCACAGGGGCCTGCAGGAAGGCTGTGGCAGGCAGACCACTCCCCTGGGGTAATGTCAGCAGGGAGAGCTGATGGATCTGGAAAGGTGACAGAAGACAGAGCTGCCCACTAGGGAGCGGCTCCCGGCTGGGCTGACTGCCTGTGCCGAGACAGGCCGTTCACAATCCTGGCATCAGATGCAAGTCTTTTCCTCTTGGAGCATCAAGCCCACGGGAAATGCCACCTGGCCAGGCTTGGGAGGGAGGAAGGCGTTTTCTTGGGAATGGTGGGCCCAGGTTTCTGCAGACCTTCTCAATCAACACATGCTTCCCAACCCCCCATCCCCCACGGACAGCAATTGCAGGGACCCCATGGGGGCTGACAGGCCAAGACAGATGGACCCAAGGAGGACTCGGGATGGAAGGCAGGGCCCTGGGCTGCATGGGAGACTGGCCTGTGACCAGAGACTGGGAGCAGGGGTGCTGCTGTCTGGCAGAATCTGGAATCACTGAGCTGGGGTGCAGCCGTTCCCAGGGGACCTGAGCACAGGAAGAGCATCTCCTTGGGCCAGGCCTTATGCTAGAAACCAGGACCAGTGGCCCTGATGGGAGAGGTGGGTGACGGGGGTCACACGAAATGCTTAGGAGCACCCTTAGCTCTGAACGCAAGGCCGGTCACAGGGAAAGCCATCCCTTCACGGAGGAGCCGTATTACAACTGGGCAAGGATTCGTATTTTGACTCTAGGGGGGCCCGGCAGCCGAACACTCCTGACACAGGCAGCAGGCTGACGTGGATCTTTACAAAAACAGTCTTTACTGACAGTCACAGGCCCCAGGCAAGCTCTGAGGTGAAACAGGGGCCCAGCCCCTGCCCCACTTGCCTGGGCACCTGCGGGGCGAGGGAGGGGTGACAGGACTCCCAAGGTGCTGAGACCAGAGGCGGGCCTTGCCCGCAGCCCCAGGCTGGTGTGGAGGCCTCAGTGGGACCCTGAGTAGAGCTGCCCTCCCCAGCGCCTGCGTGAGCTCAGAGCCAGGAACCCCACCTGGTGGGCTACGCTCAGGTCTTTCCTGTCACCCAGAGCCAGTGAAGGTTGGCGGTTGCCTCTCTCGGCACCAAAGACAACAAGAGGAAAAAGCTGCTGCCGTGAAGGATAAAGATGCTTTGAAGACAGACTTGCCGGGGACTGAGCCGTAGAGGGGGCGCAGTGGAGGCAGGCCCTCCGCCTGTGGCCTCGTCAGCTGTCCTTGCCTCCGCTGCTCCTCTGCTCGGGGGCTGCGGCCTTGGTCAGGTTCCCCGCTTCCCTCTTCAGGACACTAAGCAGAGTCTGCGAGCTCTCCAAGATCTGCGAACAGAGACACCAGCCGGTTAGCACTGCTCCTCCTGTTGGAAAGCTCCCACAGCCCAGCCCCCCTCCCGGGCCAGGGCCCTTCTCCCCTGAGTCTGGCCCAAAGCCCCTTCCTCGCACCCGGGGAAGCCAGGCCGAGGTCGGCTCTGGCTCCTGCCGCTGCTCTGCCGCTCACAGTCCGGAACCCGCTATGCGGGTTGATGAGCATGGTGCCAACAACCCAGGTCACTCTGAGCGCCGTATTGTCACTCCACGGGGGGCCTACAGCCTGTCTAGGCACCCCTGGGCCAGAAAGCCTTGGAGGGCTCGGCCCAGCACGCGGGCCCCCGAGCCCCACCTTGAGGTAGGCAGCCTCCGTCTCCGCGATGGTCCGATCGAACTCATTCCGAGAGGCTATCTTGCGAGCCAGGTTCTCGTTGACTCGGGCCAGCTTCTCTGTCAGCTGCCTCACCTCATTCTGCAGCCGCTGCTTCTCCTCCTCTTCCTGCTGGATCTGCCGGCACAACTCTTCCCGCTTCTGACACAGCTCCTCGATGCCTAGGGTGGGCCGAGAGAGACAGGCGCGGTGGGCCCGGGGCAGGAAGGACAGCACCGCCCCTCCAGCTCTGGAGCCCCCTGCTCTGGAGGAGAGAAGGCTAGTGGATAGTGGAGGACCCGGGTGCCGGATGGGCCACCTTTCGCCCGAGCCAGGCCAATGTCCTGCGTCCGAGGAGTCTCAGAGTTTAAAGAAAGCACCGCGCGAGGCTCGAGGCATGAGGCCGGGAGGCCGTGCGTACTCAAGCCCATCGTCCTCTGCTCACTCCACAGATACCTAGCCCTCGGGGCGAGCCACACCGCGGCTGTGCGCTGGGCAGGTCCGCACGGCGTCCGCGCCGCCCCGGCCCGGACAGCCGCGCACGGACCGTACAACACGCTCGGCCGCGCGCTGCGGGCCAGCTACTGCCCGCGACCGCAGGCCGGCGAGACCCACGCCCTCCCAGCCTGCCCGGCGGGCCCCACCGCTCGGCCGCTCACATTTGACCAGCTCGTTGTTGTAGTTCTGCAGCGCCGCGCCCTGCTGGGTCATGGTCGCCGCCCGGGGTCCCGGCCTCTCCAACCGCCGTTACCGCATCGGGGCCCGCGCCTGCGTACTGCCTACACACGGCGTGTCCACGGCGCACGTCACCGCCGCGCGCCTCTCGTTTGCGTCATCGCCGCGCGCCGCGCCAGCGGCTCTAGGAGCTGGTGGGCGCAGATGGCGGCGGCGGAAGCGGCGGCGCACAATGACCCCGGACCTGCCCAAGAGCTGCTGGTGGCCTGGAATACCGTGAGCACCGGACTGGTGCCGCCGGCTGCTCTGGGACTGGTGAGGCCCGAGAAGAGGGCGGCGGGCCCGTGCGGGGTTCCCAGGACCCTGCGCGTCCACTCTCGGGTTCATACGGCTCTCTCCGCCCGCTTCTGTCCAGCTTGTTTCCCCCAGAGTCCTTTCTTGTTCTACAGCCTGTCTCTAAGCGTGGGCCCTGCATCCGTGCGACGAAGGGCAGCGGGGTTTCCGTAGGCTCCCCTGCGCTTTGTCCCTTTCTTGTCTCTCTACGTCTGTCACCGCTCTCTCCACCTTTGCGCTGTGTTCTCTTCTTACAGTTTTCTGTACTCCAGGCATCCTCCCGGACCAGCGGTGCGGTCCCTCCAAAGGAGGAGGAGCTCCGGGCGGCGGTGGAGGTTCTCAGGGGCCACGGTCTGCACTCGGTCCTGGAGGAGTGGTTCGCAGAGGTGCTGCAGAACGACCTGCAGGCTAACATATCCCTCGAGTTCTGGAATGCCGTCTCCCAACGTGAGAACTGTGCAGACGAGCCCCAGTGCCTTCTGCTGCTCCTCGATGCTTTCGGGCTCCTGGAGAGCCGCCTGGATCCCTACCTGCGTAGTCTAGAGCTCCTGGAGAAATGGACTCGCCTGGGCTTGCTTATGGGCACCGGAGCTCAGGGGCTTCGGGAAAAGGTTCATACCACATTGCGGGGCGTCTTGTTCTTTTCCACTCCCAGAACTTTTCAGGAGATGATCCAGCGCCTCTATGGGCGCTTCTTGAGAGTTTACATGCAGAGTAAGAGAAAAGGAGAAGGAGGAACCGACCCCGAACTGGAGGGGGAATTGGACAGCAGATACGCCCGCCGCCGGTACTACCGCCTTCTGCAGAGCCCACTCTGTGCGGGATGTGGCAGTGACAAGCAGCAGTGCTGGTGCCGCCAGGCGCTGGAGCAGTTCCACCAGCTCAGCCAAGTCCTGTGAGTACTCGTGCCTGCGTGGCCGTGCCCCTGTTCCTCCTGGCTCCTGCTTGCCCCTCTGGGTCCAGCTGGCCCCTGCAGAGAGCTGCTGAGCTGGCTGGGGGTCTCTGCCACCTGTCCTGGTAGCCAAAGAGAGGGTCCCCAGGATCCGTGTGTTGTGAGTTTATACCTTTCGCCCTGGACACAGGTGCACCTGTCATTCGCCCTAGCTCAGGATTTCACGCTTTGCTTATGCTAAGATTCCACGTGATTCTGAATTTCCTGGGCTGTGCAGAATTTTGCTGTGCTGTTTGTAGGTTCTCAGGAGAGGAACGATGTTTATCCTATGGTTGCAAAAGGTGCGACTATTTTTTCTTCTCTCTAGAGCAAGTCAGAGGTTAGACCAACGTGCTGGGCAAACTGATTGCCCTTCTGGTCTCTCGAGGAGGGAAGGATCTTGTTGTTAGAGCCAGGCCCTGTTATGTGGTTCCTCCACTCTCTGTGGCTACTTATGATGACTTTGTCACTTTGAGTGAACTGGTAGCAGTGTAGCTGTTAGAGAGTCTCTTAGCTGGACTGAGGGTGTGGCCTGATTCACAGAAGCTTCGTTCTCTCAGGAGTCTTTGTCCTTATAGATCGGCATCTGCACCAAGGAGCACAGACAGCTGTATCTGTGTTTGTGGGACCAGGGTAGTGACGTATGTAGCTGTTGTCTCAGGGCCATTTCTGGGAGATGAG
The DNA here is from genome assembly GCF_028023285.1 of Balaenoptera ricei. Lineage (NCBI taxonomy): Eukaryota > Metazoa > Chordata > Mammalia > Artiodactyla > Balaenopteridae > Balaenoptera > Balaenoptera ricei. The sequence continues at coordinate 122,512,415 of NC_082644.1, read as the reverse complement.
TCTTGGCCCCAGTAGCCAGACACGTTGATCACGTGGGGAAGGCCAGTGTCCCGGCCTGGGCAGAGAGGCCAGCTGGAGAGGGCGGGTGGTCACTGGCCAGTGCTTGTTTTCGCAGCAGCTTTTCCTCGAAGCCTCTGGTGCAGTTGTGCCCCCGACGGGAGAGCTGTGGGAGGCACGTGCTGGGGTGGGGTTGGGCACGCGTGCGTGTGCTCTGCATTCTCCATGGGCAGGGCTCTTCTCCAGACACAGGCTTAGTCTGCTGGAGCGGGTCAGTGCCGAGGCTGTGACCACCACCCTGCACCAAGTGACCCGGGAGAGGATGGAGGACCGCTGCCGGGGCGAGTACGAGCGCTCCTTCCTGCGTGAGTTCCACAAGGTGAGGACCCCCCACGGGTTGTGTCCTTGTGGACTAGAGGTTTCTGGCAAAACTGACACCTCGGCTTTAGAAACAGCCAGAGCGTGGAGAGCCGGGTGCATCAGGACGTTGCTGGTGATTGAAGTCGTCTTGGTGCTGGGTGGAGGCCAGTCGTTCTGGGCCCATCCTGGTGATAGCAAGGAAGAGCCTGTGACAGGCTTAGCGAGGTTTGCGCAGGGTCACGTGGCTGGAGGCCACGCCAAGGTCTGGGGTGTCCCAGTGGGGGGCGTCGGGGGCATCCACACTATTGGGGCATGGTCTGGGATCTGCTCTGGGCTGCACAGAGTTGAGGAAGAGCTGCGCCCAACCACGGGGGGCCTCAGCCTGCTCCCACTTCCCACCTGTTCCCCTCCACTGCCCTGCTATCTATCTCCTGAGGATGCAGGTAAGCTGTGCGGGTGAGGGGTGGTGTTCAAAGCAAGCGTCCCTGCCACGGGGGGCGGGGGGGGGTGGCGTGAAGCTGGAGGTCTGGCGGGTAGCTGTGCCGTCCCTAGGCGGCACATCGTCCAGGTGGTCTTGCCGGTGGCTGGGCGGCGGTGGGAAGACATGTACGCGCTCGGGTCCACGTGGTGGGGTGTCCTGTGGATTTAACGTGCACGGGCTCGGAAGTGTTCCCGCTAGGTGCTGTGGGTTGTGCTTGGGGGGGGTCTCGTTGTGCATGGGACCCCCAGGGTGTGTCCATCCGCTCAGACGTAGCGCCCTGTGTCAGAGCCACTGTTGCTGGGGATGAGCACGGGTGCTGGTGTGCGTGGAAGGGGCCTGGGTGTGTGTTGATGGAGGCCCTGGGAGGCCTCCTTTGGGTCCCTCGTCCTGCTGAATTTAATGTGCTCCTGGTCTCCAGAGTAGGTGGCCTTGGGGGCTCCCAGGGCCCAGCCAGCGGGGCGGGCAGCTGTGTGGCTTCTCCTCGTCTCTGCTCTGGGCGTGGCCCCCAGAGTCCCACACCTGTGTCCTCCCGACAGTGGATTGAGAGGGTGGTCGGCTGGCTGGGCAAGGTGTTCCTGCAGGACGGCCCCAGCAGGCCTGCGTCCCCAGAGGCCGGGAGCAGCCTGCGCCGGTGGCGCTGCCACGTGCAGAGGTTCTTCTATCGCATCTACGCCAGCCTGCGCATCGAGGAGCTCTTCAGCATCATCCGAGGTCGGCCCACCTGCCAGGGAGCCATCTTCCTGTGCCTCTGCCCTTCGGCTCATTGAGGGTGGGGCGGCGGGCACATCTGGGACCGCGGTGTCTCGAGCAGAGCCAGGCCTCTCGCACACAGTGTGTGCTCGCCACGTGTGCACGTGCCAGGACCGGCCTCTCCCTGCAGACTTCCCGGACTCCCGGCCGGCCGTGGAAGACCTCAAGTACTGCCTGGAGAGGACCGACCAGAGGCCGCAGCTTCTTGTGTCCCTCAAGGCTGCCCTGGAGACACGACTCCTCCACCCAGGTGCTGCCGAGGCCCACCCGCCATTCACCCTCGGGGCCCGGATCTGGAAGCCCAGGCCTGGGGCCTGTGGAGGGAGTGGGCTAAGAGGCAGTTTTGTGTGGTTCTTCGGGGGCAGGGGCAGCGCCCGGTCCCTTTAGAACAGACCCCACTTTGCAAGGGGAGAAAGCAAGTGAGCGCAGGGGTAGGGGAGGAAACAGCTCCCTGCAGATCACGCGGGTCTCCTGGGGGTGAGGTGGGACCTGCAGGTCACCTGACTCGGGTGGCTGCCTGCGCGGCCCTGTGTTGCCTGGGCCCTTCTGGGACAGAGCTCTCCCATCCCGGCCGTAGGCGTGAATACGTGCGACATCATCACCCTGTACATCTCCGCCATCAAGGCGCTGCGTGTGCTGGATCCCTCCATGGTTGTCCTGGAGGTGGCCTGTGAGCCCATTCGCCGCTACCTGAGGTGAGCACCAGGGGCCGACTCCAGGAAGCTGCTCAGAGCTCCTGGCCCAACTCGTGCAGCTGCACTCCCCGTGGGTCTTGCTGGAGCCGGAGGGGTGTGGTCCTTGGGGAGCCGGGGATGCTCTATCTCCCCTCCCGGGCTGGGCTCCTTCCTTCTGACAGTGCTGCTTCCCACGCCTGTAGCCCAGGGTCACCAGGCCCGTGTGCAGGCCGGGGGCCCACACCAGCACGGACAGGCGCCCCTGCTCAGCTTTGCCTCGTGCCAGCCTGGCCCCAGGGCTGGCGGGAAGGGTCGGGCCTTGTGTCGCTGGCCTTCTACCACGAGGAGCAGAGCCTCTCGGGCTGTCTGCCGGGGAATGTGTTTGAGCAGGCGCCATGCACAGCCACCCAGAAACGCCGAAGGGCACGGTGGAGGCTCGGGCATGGGGCCGGGCAGCGTCTGGAGCTGCCCTAACTCAGGCCTGCTGCCTCCTGGCCATGCGTGGCCTGGCCTTGGGTCTGTCTCGTCATCTCAGCTCTACTCCTAGAAAATGATAGCTTTTTAGTGTTAGGGGTGGCGGGGCGGGGGAGGGAGTCTCATGGGCTTGTCTTTAGCACGTGACTGACGGCCCTGGCTGCACGGGTCAGGTGGGGTCCCGTGTTCAGGTGGGACAGGCGGTGAGGGGCTCTTGCCTGGCAGGACGCGGGAGGACACGGTGCGGCAGATCGTGGCAGGGCTGACCGGGGACTCGGATGGGACGGGGGACTTGGCTGTTGAGCTGTCCAAGACGGACCCGGCAAGCCTGGAGACCGGCCAGGACAGCGAGGATGACTCGGGCGAGCCAGAGGACTGGGTCCCCGACCCTGTGGACGCGGATCCAGGTCAGCGCCTGCCGGCCCTGCTGCCAGGCTCTGGATTTCGGGGGGTGGTCCAGTCGGGCAGGCGCTCTGGTCTCCAGTTTGTTGCCATGTGGGCTCTGGAGCTCGAGGGGATCCATGGTCAGAGTGTAACCCCGCCTGGTTCCCCAGGGTTCTTCACCTGGCTTGGGTGGCGTCCCCGTCCAGACCCGTGGGGGGGTGGTGCCCTGCCTGCCCCACCTGCTTCTGCTGCTTCAGCTGGAGAAGGAGTGGGTTTTCGGCATCCCCACCTCATGGGCTTGGCCGGGCAGGAGCCGCCTGGCACCGTCTGTGCCGCCTCCGTCTCTGAGAGGCGCCGGTGGTGCCCGTGCCGTGCAGGGAAGTCCAGCTCTAAGCGGCGCTCCTCGGACATCATCAGCCTGCTGGTCAGCATCTACGGCAGCAAGGACCTCTTCATCAACGAGTACCGCTCGCTGCTGGCCGACCGCCTGCTGCACCAGTTCAGCTTCAGCCCCGAGCGGTGAGGCGTGTGAGGTGCCACTCCGGGTCCCCAGGGAGGCGTGGCCTTCACTCACAGTGGCTGCTCTCCATTAGCCCTGGTGCGCGTCGGGGATGCGCTGGGTCCCTGAGGCTGGGTGGGGACTGACCTGTGCTTGGCCTCTGCCCCCCGGGGGAGAGGGCGCCTGGGGGCAGCCAAGGAGCCTGGGGCGGTAGGTCCCAGGGCTTCCGGGCCTCCTGGGGTGGAGTGGGCACAGGGCTCCCACCTCTCCTCCTGGGCTGGGGGCGTCCCTGCTCCGGGGAGGGGGTTGGGGGGGCAGTGTCGCTCTGCAGGTGCCAGTTGGGGCGGGGGCACACCACAGCCCTCAGAGATGCGTCCTTCCAGGGAGATCCGCAACGTGGAGCTGCTGAAGCTGCGCTTTGGCGAGGCCCCGATGCACTTCTGCGAGGTCATGCTCAAGGTAGGTGCCTGGGGCTCCCCGCCACCGCCTGGCCCCTACCCCTGCCAGTCCGGACCTTCAGGAGGCCCCGTCTCCCCCGCAGGACATGGCAGACTCGCGCCGCATCAATGCCAACATCCGCGAGGAGGACGAGAAGCGGCCCGCAGAGGAGCAGCCGCCGTTTGGGGTCTACGCCGTCATCCTCTCCAGCGAGTTCTGGCCGCCCTTCAAGGATGAGAAGCTGGAGGTTCCCGAGGACGTCAGGGAGGCCCTGGAGGTCTACTGCAGGAAGTACGAGAAGCTGAAGGTATGGCCGCGCCGCCGGGGCACCTCGGACGAGTCCCTCCGCGTCTGTGCCCTGCGCTCAGCGCCCTCCCCTCCCCTCCTGGCAGCCTGGCTGTGCAGGTGTGCACACTCTCTGCACGCCCTCCTGTGCCCCCAAGGCGCTGGGAGTGGGCGTGCCCCTGGGCTGCCTCTTCCACCGTCCACCCTCTTGGCCTCAGAACCAGGGGCTGGGCTGCAGTGATCGCCCCAGGGGGAGTCGGGGGCTGTGTCTCCTCCATGCGCGTCTCTAGGGAGTCTCCAGGTTGCTTTTGAGGTGTTTGACCTCTATGATCTTCCGCCATCCTGCCCCTCCCTGGCTTGTTTCCCTGGAAGCTGCTGTCTGGAGGACCCAGACCATGCTGTCTGCTGTCAGGTCCCTGGGGCCACAGGGCTCGGCAAGGAGAAGCGGGTGTGTGGGCTGGTCAGGAGGCCGGGGGCCAGGAGTGGCCGATTGGCAGAGTTTATCGCTCGTCCCCTCCAGTCCTGGCGTTGGGAGTCCAGGTGAGAGGTGTGGGCAGGTGGAGCCTGGCGTGGGCAAGGGTCCGTGGCACGGAGGACCCTTCTTCCAGGTGCTGGTTCAGAGGAGCCGTGTTGGGAGAGAGGAGGGAGTTGGGACACCTGTCCCAGGTTTCAGGGGACAGGTGGAGAAGTGGGTTCTGGGGCGTTCAGTCTGATGAGTGGGGTGTGGGGCCTGAGAGGCCACCGGCTGGAGGAGACGCCAGGCACCCAAGCAGAGGACAGGGCCGCAGGTGTCCAGGGTGCAGACCCTGAGCCCTGGAGGGACCTGGGACACCCCTGGAGGTGGGAGCCCTCAGGACAGAGCCCCAGGAGGGCGGCAGGTGGGGCCCAGCCGGGACCTTTCCTGCCCCTGCGTGGGGGGTGGCGCTTGCTCTGTGGGGCCCTCCCCGGTGGAGGACGTCCACGTGGACCGCCCGTGTGCTCGGCGCCCTCCCCTGCCGCTCTGGCTGCCCTGCTGGCCTCTGCGCCGCAGCTCGCCTGCCTGGAGAGGCCCCGCCGGCTTCCTCCGGAGTCCCCCCCGGGGCCTGGGGGTGGCTCAGGCATGTCCTCCTTCTCAGGCCCGTGTACCCGGCGTGACAGCGCTGGAGCGGCCGGGCAGGCCCCCGGTCTGTGCCAAGAGGTCAGGCCCGTGGCCACGGTGCCTCTGCCTCCCGCCAGCCGGGCTCCTGGCCCGAGGACTGCGCTGGACACGTGGGGGTGGCCGTGCCTGTGCCATCTGCTGCTGGGCCTCGCGTGTGCCCGCTGCAGGCTGGAGTGGTGGTAAAGGTCACGGCCTTGGAGCCAGAGTGCGTGGTTATGAGCTTGGCCAGCTGCCCGCTGTAGAGAGGTTAGCTGTCGCCCCCCTTCAGAGCTGGGGGCGTGAAGAAGGACTTAGAGCAGCGCTTAGCTCAGAGTGACCAGTGTCCCCCGGGGCGGCCCTAACAAAGTACTCCAGACAGGGACCATCGATGCACCAGAAACTTATTGTCTCAGTTCTGGCAGCCAGAAGTTCAAAGCCAAGGTATGGGCAGGGCCGCGCTCCCTCCAAAGGCTCCAGGGGAGGATCCTCTTGCCTCTTCCAGCTGCTGGGGCTCCAGATGTTGCTTGGCTTGTAGAGGCGTCACTCTGACCCGTGCACCGTGCCCCACAGCCTCTCCCGGTGTCTCTGTGTCCAAATTCTCCTCTTATGGGGATACCAGTCATACTGGATTTAGGGCCCCCCACGCCAGTGTGACCTCATCTTAACTAGCTGCATCTGTAGTGACCCGACTGGCAAATAGGGTTACATTCTGAGGCACTGGGGGTGAGGACTTTAACATCATTTGTGGAGGTCACAGTTCAACCTGTGAGAGTCTACTCTCTGGCCCCCCAAATTCACGTTCTTCTCACGTGCAAGATACATTTAGCCACGTCTGCCGTCCCCAAAGTCTTAACCATTCTGGCACCAACTCAAAGTCCCAGATCTCTAAGTCAGGTCAGGGTGAGAGCTGGGGCACGATCCTCCTTCAGCTGTAAACCTGTGAATAAATATCTCTCTGCTTCCAAAGTCCAGTGGTGGGACAGGCGTTGGGCAGACACCTGCCCTCCAAAAGGGAGATACTGGAAGGAAGGGAGGGTTCCCAGACCCTAAGCAAGTCTGAAATCCACTGGAGGAAGTTCTCCTCCATTTGGCTGGATGCCAGTCTTCTCTGCCCTGGGGGGCAGCCCCACCCTGCCAGGCCAGGCCTCTGCATCACGGCCCTGCCCTCAAGAGTCATGCTCTCCTTTGGCCGTCCCTCCCTTTCCACCCAGGCTGGCCTTGGTTCCACTGCTATTAAATTCTCAGGAACCTTGATGGCCTGCATGCAGTTCTCGGCGTCCAGTCCGTGGGCCTGGGGGCTCTCACACCTCTCCTGGACCCTCTCTGTCCTGGCTCCTGGGCACTGCTGGTTGGTGCCATCTTGACACAGGTCACCTCTAGGGCCATACGGGCTCTGTCTGCAGAGCCCACGGCCAGGTGTGCAAACCCCCGAGTGCTGCTGGCTCCTTTCTGCTCACCAGGTCCTTCCTCGGTTTTCCCTCTCAAGTCACTACAAGCGGTGAGGAGAAAGCAGGCTGCACCTTCCATACTTTGCTTGGAAATCTCAACCTAACGTCTAGGTTCCTCTCTCGCGAGTTCTGCTTTCCACCCAGCAGAGCACGTCTCTGCCGCCGTGTGACGGGTCGCCTTTCCTCCCATCTCCGGTGATGTGTTCCTTGCTTCAGCAGGCCTCACTGGAATGGCCTTTCCTGTCTGTGTTTCTGCCAATAGTCTCTCCAGGGCAACCCAGGATTTTATGAGCATGCAGCTCAAAACTTTCCCAGCCCCCCCCCCCCATCCCCCAACACCACAGCCACATCCACGTGTTCTAAAAAGGTATTTGCTACGGCAGCACCTTCCCCTCTGGCTGAAGTCTGTATCGCTGTCCCACGGTGGCTGTAGCAAAGTACCGCACGCCAGGTGCTGAAACAGGAACTTCTCTTGGCTCTGGAGGCCGGGGTGTGAGATGGAGGTGTGGGCCTTCTGGAGGCTGCGGGCGAGTCCTTCCTGCCTCTTCCAGCCTCCAGGGGGGCCTGTGTCGCTGAAGCCTCGAACACCGTCTGCCCTCCCGTGAGGACCCTGATTGAGTTAGATTAGGGTTCACGGGGCTCCAGCACGACCTCTTCTTCCCTAACGACATCTGCAAAGGCCTGGTTTCCAAGTCAGGTCACTTTCTGAGGTCCTGAGGCCAGGACGTGGACGTTTCTCTCAGAGGCACAGGGGCCCTCGCTGTTAGGGGGTGCCGGTTGAGGGGGAGGGGACTGGAGTCCCGCCGTGTGCTGGTCCCGTCGCTGCCCGCCAGGGTGGGGGCAGGTCAGGGAGCCCTTCCTCACCCGGTCCCAGGTAGCAAAGCCTTGTCCAGCCGGACCCGCCGGGCGGCCTGTGCTGACCCCAGCCCTCCCCAGGCCATGCGGACGCTCAGCTGGAAGCACACCTTGGGCCTGGTGACCATGGATGTGGAGCTGGCCGACCGTACCCTGTCTGTGGCGGTGACCCCTGTGCAGGCGGTGGTCCTGCTGTACTTCCAGGACCAAGGTGAGCCCCCAGCTGCCCTGCTCTGGCCACGCCTCCCGGGAGGGCACCATTCTGTCCCCGGTGGAGGGTGGGTGGAGGGTGGGCAGGACCCCGGCGGCCCAGAGCCATGCGGGCAGTAGGCCCTTCCCACCTGCCCGCCCCAGCCCCGTCCCCCCGCTGGGGCCTGGCTGTGCCGTGAGGGTCCTGCCGGTCCTGCTGAGCTGGGCCGACGAGCTGCGGGGGCACGGCCCCGCCCAGCATGCCGTGTGCTCGGCCGCCCTGCCCGCAGCCAGCTGGACCCTGGAGGAGCTGAGCAAGGTGGTGAAGATGCCCGTGGCGCTGCTGCGGCGGCGCGTGTCCGTGTGGCTGCAGCAGGGCGTGCTGCGAGAGGAGCCGGCCGGCACCTTCTCGGTGGTGGAGGAGGAGCGGCCCCAGGACCGGGACAGCATGGTGCTCGTCGACAGCGACGACGAGAGCGACTCGGGCATGGCCTCGCAGGCCGACCAGAAGGAGGAGGAGCTGCTGGTGCGCCCGGGGCCTGGCAGGTGGGGCGGGGGGGGCCGCCCAGAGCGGGGCCTGACCGCCGGCCCCCGGCCGCTGTGCCCCCAGCTCTTCTGGACGTACATCCAGGCCATGCTGACCAACCTGGAGAGCCTGTCGCTGGAGCGCATCTACAGCATGCTGCGCATGTTCGTGGTCACCGGCCCCGCGCTGGCCGAGATCGACCTGCAGGAGCTCCAGGGCTTCCTGCAGAGGAAGGTGCGCGACCAGCAGCTCGTCTACTCCGCTGGCGTCTACCGCCTGCCCAAGAGCTGCGGCTGAGCCGCTGCCAGGCCCCGCCCCCGCCCCGCCCCCGCCCAATGAGAGTAAAGCAGACGGTTCTCCCTCCCTCCCTGTCCTGCTGGCTCTGTGGGCTTCGTGGACACGCGGTCAGGCTCTCCCTCCAGACCGGCCTCCAACAGAGCCTGGCAGAGCCCGGCTCCCGGGAGTCGGCGGGGAGCTGCACACCTGGGTTCGGGCTCCAGGCCGGGAGTCCTGGCACGTGGTGTCTCTGGGCCACCGTGGCTGACAGAGGCCCCCGTCACTCGTGGCTTGGGCAGGAGCTCACTGGGGGTGGGCTGTCTGGGAGATGGGCCCTCCTGGGCCGCCCTCCTGAGGGACCTCCAGCTCCAGCCTCACCCCTCTGGCCTTTGAAAGAAGCCCTCGGGTCCCCCTCTCTCTGCTGGCGTGAGGGTCTGGCGCCCAAATGCTGGGCTGAGAGCCCCAGGGCTGCTGCTGGGGCCCGGGGGGCTCCATCAGAATGCGTGAGGTGGGCGGGTGGCCAGGCAGCCCCTGTGAAGCCAAGAACTTCTTGCGTCTCCAGCGTGACGTGCTGCCTGGGACACGCCTAGGCTCGGGCAGCTGCTGTGCTGGGGGCTTCCAAGGAAGAGTGCTTTCAGAAAGGCCAGTTCTTTCCGTGCCCCGAGGCGTGTGGTCAGGAGCGCCTGGGGGTCTCGATGTTCCTAGCACAAGATGCCGGGCCCAGTGAGTCCAGCCATCCCCAGAGCTGCGGCACAGGGCTGTTGTGTCCGGAGCACAGGGTCCTGTCCGAGGCCAGCTCTGGGGGCCCCGCACTGCCCTTGCTCCCAGGTCCCAGGAGGCGGGGAGGCTGTTAGCTCTGCCAGGCCCGAGGCCTTCAAAGCTGCACTCGGTGCCGCAGCCTCCGTGGCCCAGACCTTCACTTGTCCAGCGGGAACTGATCGAGCCCGGTGGCGCCGTCCCCACGGCAACAAAGGCCCTTTGGAACGAACGTCTCCACTGCCCTGCCCCTCCCTGCGGTGCATTCCCAGGCCTGGAGCCGTGCCCGCTGCCCCCACACACGCTGCGGCTCCTCACCAGTCTGCACCCAGTGCCCCCGCTCCTCTCTTTGGCCTGTTCTGCTCGAGGGCCCTAGTGTCCGTCCTGCTCTGGGGCTTTGCTTTTTTTTGTTTCTTGGCTGTGCCGTGCAGTTTCTGGGGTCTCAGTTCCCCACCCAGGGACTGAACCCAGGCCACAGTAGTGAAAGCCCGCAATCCTAACCCCTAGACTGCCCGGGAACTCCCTCTAGGGCTTTTCCTTCTTGCTCCACGGAGTGGTGTTTGCTGTGGGGTTTGGAGAGATGAGCTGCATAGCCTTAGCAGTTTGAGGAGTGACAGGCCAGTGGGTCCCCGCCTTGGGCTCCACCTGCTTGGCCCCTCCAAGGCGGGCTGCACTGTGGTCACAAGAGGGGCTTGGGACTTCCCTGGTGGCGCAGTGGTTAAGAATCCGCCTGCCAATGCGGGGGACACGGGTTCAAGCCCTGGTCTGGGAAGATCCTACATGCCACGCAGCAACTAAGCCCGTGCGCCACAACTACTGAGCCTGTGCTCTAGGGCCCACAAGCCACAACTACTGAAGCCCGCGCGCCTAGAGCCTGTGCGCCACAACAAGAGAAGCCGCCGAAATGAGAAGGCCCCGCACTGTGACGAAGAGTGGCCCCGGCTCACTGGAACTAGGGAAAGCCTGCGCACGGCGGCAAAGACCCAACGCAGCCAGAAATAAATAAAATAAATAAGTAATAAAGACACTTAAAGAAAAAAAGAAGAGGGACTTCCTGCCTGGCACTGGGCTGGGCATGCCTTCGTCATCCTAACCAGGATGCAGACCTGCTGGACTGGCCTGGCAGGGTGGCAGTGCCAGCCGCTGGGCCTGGACACACCTGCTCTGAGTCCCTTTGGACTCAGTTTGTGGATGAGTGTGGTAAAACCCAGCGTCTCAGGTCATAGGATCACTCAACAGGTGTAGGTGTGTGCCAGGAGCTGCCACCAGGAGGGGGCACCTGTGTGAGGGTCAGGGAGGTCCCCAGTGACCAGGGGTTAACTGCGGCCCAGCGGGGCGCTCCCCACCCCCAGTGCCCTGTGGGGTTAGCTGTGGCTGGGGGCAGGTATTTGCTCCTGCTGCCTGGGTTTGCTCGGCAGGTCCTTAGGGGAGGAGGCTGAGGTTAACCCCAGCCGCGCCAGCCTCCTGTGGACAGCGCTCGCCTGGTCTGCGAGAGGCTGCACAGGGGACAGGCTGCGGCGGTGGCCGTGCGCCAACTGTGATGACACACTTACGCCAGAGCCCCGGGCGCCGCCTGCAGCCTCTTCACAGCCACCTGGGCCTCGAGGGTGTCCTGCGAGACACTGCCGGGGCCCGTGTGCGGCGGGTGCGTGTGCACCCCCGGGCCTCCCTTGGTCCCTGCTTGTTCCAGTCCTGGGGGGAGGGTGGTGACATGAGTCAGCTGGAGCCCAGGCCCCACCTAAGCTGCAGCAGCCCTTATCCTAACAGAGAAACTGAGGCCCGGGCTTGCCCACTGTGGACCTCTCTGGGTTTCCAGGCCGCTGCCTCTGCGACCCCAGGGGCCCAAGTGCAGCCGCTGCCCCTTTGCCGTGAAGCGCTCTCCTTCCAAGACCGCGGCAGCCCCACCGCTGCCCCTGCCTCAGATCTGGCCAGGGCACTCTGGAGTGACTCCCAGGCCCCGGCCACCCTACCTGCCCTACCCTGGGGCTGCCTGCCCAGGGCTCCTCAAAGCCCAGCGCCCGAGGGTGGTGAAGCCCAAGGTGAGGCCCTGCCCCCACCCGCCCTGCCTCACAGCTCCATTGTGATGTCAGCACCTTCCGATGGGTTCTGTCCAGAGGCGTGGACATGGCCCCCTGTCCCCAGCCTGACTCCTGCCTGGTTGGCAGCCCCCTCGGCCTGATCTGTTTGTCCCTTTTGCTCATCCCTGCTGCAGGTGCCGCCTCCTGTTCCCCAACCCTGTCCCCAGCCAGGGCCCCTCCCTGGTCCAGGCAGGCCAGGCACACTCGTGTCCTTCTGGTGGCTGCTGGGGGTGAGAGGGTGGGCTTGGGGGTCACCCACGGGGAGGTGACGACAGCCCCTTGGCCCTGTGTCTGCAGCTGGAACCTACTGCGAGTGTAGCCTTGGCCTCAGCCGCGAGGCCCTCATTGCCCTGCTGGTGGTGCTGGCGGGCATTGGCGCCAGCTGCTTCTGCGCTCTCATCATCGTGGCAGTTGGCATCATTCGAGCCAAGGGGTGCGTGAGCCCCAGGGCCAGGGCGGGCGGGTGAGGGCTGCGGGGCCAGGCCGTCCCCCTGGGCCCTTGGCCTCGATGGGCGAGGTCACTAGGGACTTGGGAATGGAGTCTCCCAGGATGGGATGGAGAGAGGTGTGGGGAGCACCGCTGGGCTCCTGGAGGCCAGACTCACGCCTTACCTTTGTTCCCCCCCGCCCCTCAGTGAAACATGCCCTGGACACATGGACAACAGGTGAGTGACCCCAGGGGAGGACCCCAGGGCGAGCTGTGCCCCTGCTCCCCGAGCCCCCCGGGAGGTGTGGTTCACAGACACGGCAGGAGCCCTGACTGGTTGAGGCCTCATGAGCCCGTGCTGATGGCCGCCTGCAGCTGGCCTGACCTGGACCACGCTGTGCAGGTTGGTGGGGCACTTCGGAGCTCAGGAAGATCACATGGACCTGCACGCGGTGCACGTGGAGTCCCACCTCATGGCCCCTGAAATGGAGATCTCCATGACGCCGCCCCTGGAAGATCATGGCCTCACGACCATCACTGTGGACTCGACCCTAGCGGAGCTGCCCCCCCAACCCCCGCCGCCTGAGTAGGGCTTCGGGCAGCTGGGGGAAGGAGAATTAAACAGTAGTTAGCGGGTCTGCGTTGTCCTCCCTGCTGGCCCCCCTCGAGCCCTTCTGCAGATGCATCTTGGGGTGGGGGAGGGGTCTGTACCTACCTGCGTCGCCTCCTGTCTCTTCAGTGGGGTGCCCAGTGCCCATGCTGGGCTCCCGCTGTCCACCCTGCAGGGCAGGGGGCACACCCCTGGGGTTTCCACTTCCTGCCATCGTGGCCCCAGCCCAGCTCCTCCCTGCATCTTCCTGCCGCTCTGTCCCATGAAGCAGGCAGCCACCCCCCGCCCCCCGTGAGCCCCTGCCCATCCCACCCCCACCCCCACCCCCGGAAAATGCCGGGACAGGACCTGCAACTCTGGTGAGTCCAGAGGGAGCAGCACGTGACAGGAGGACTTGGGCTGGTGCCCCTGCTCCACCCACACTGTGTCCTTGAAGTTCCGGCAGAGTCCTTGGTGGGCAGGGTGGGGCAGATGTGGTGGCCTCCCCTTCCTCAGGTGTGCAGCCCTCCCTCTACCTCACTGCCTGTCCCCTGGGTTCAGGCCCCCATCATGTGCGTGTGCCCCATGGGGATGGGACCATCCCTAGGTGGGGGCTCCTGTATATGTGCACTAGGGTCACTCTGCTGAGAGGAGGCGGGTGGAGACTCGGGGGAGGAGCAGGGCTCACTGGGTCCTGTTCCGTGTGTCGCAGCCATGAGTTCAGTGGGGGTGAGGCTGCGGGGGCGACGGTGTGGTCCAGTTGCCCAGGCCGCACCCGGGTGCGGGGCGGTGGACCACGCAGGTGAGGAGGGGGTAGCGTCTTGTCAGTGCTGCTGCTGGCGCGGAGCCAAGAGGAGCTCAGGGCTTCAGGACAGGTGGCTGGCAGTGGCGGGCGCTGGCTATGTGCCCAGCCTCCGCCCTAGGCGCGGGACCAGCCGTGGGACGGACGGGCTCCCGGGACGCCTGGGCAGCTGGCCTCCTACCGTTGCCCCCATGCGGAGCCCCTCCTTTCTCTCGCGGCGGCTGCCGCCGCTGTTCCTACTGCTGCTGTCGCCGTGGCCAGTCTGGATCCAGGCGCCCCCCGCAGCCGCCCCCTCGGCAACCCCCGCCTCAGCAACCGCGGGCGCCCCGGACTGCCCCGAGGCGTGCGCGTGCGCGCCAGAGGGCCAGGCCAACTGCTCCGGGCGCGCGCTGCCCGCCGTGCCAGGGGGCCTGAGCCAGCGCGTGCGCGCGCTGCTGCTGGACCACAACCGCGTGCGTGCGCTGCCGCCCGGCGCCTTCGTGGGCGCTGGGGCGCTGCTACGCCTGGACCTGCGCGAGAACGGACTGCGCTGGGTGCACGCGCGGGCCTTCTGGGGCCTGGACGCGCTGAAGCTGCTCGACCTCAGCGCCAACCAGCTGGAGGCGCTGGTGCCCGGCACCTTCGCTCCACTGCGCGCGCTTTGCGTCCTCTCGCTGGCCGGCAACCGGCTGGCGCGTCTAGAGCCCGCGGTGCTGGGCCCGCTCCCGCTGCTGCGCACGCTCAGCCTGCAGGACAACGAGCTGCCCGCCCTCGCGCCCGCGCTCCTGGCGGGCCTGCCCGCTCTCAACACGCTGCGGCTGCGCGGCAACCCCTGGGCCTGCGGCTGCGCGCTGCGCCCACTCTGCACCTGGCTGCGCAGGCACCCGCTGCCCGCGCCAGGTGAGCCCTCGGGGGCGCGGGCGGGGCGGACCACTGCCGCCGCCGTCGCCTGACGCCGCTCCCGTGTCCCGCAGAGGCCGAGACGCTGATCTGCGTGTCGCCGGGGCGCCTGACGCTCAGCCCCTTGACCGCCTTCCCCGACGCCGCCTTCAGCCACTGCGCGCGGCCCCTTGCCGCGCGGGAACTGTTCGTGGTCTACGCGCTCGGGCCCGTCTCCTTCCTCGCTAGCCTGGCCGCCTGCCTGGCGCTGGGCTCCGTGCTCACCGCCTGCCGCACGCGCCGCCGCCGCGCCGCCGCCCGCCGCCCGCCGAGGAGTCTGCCGGATCCCGGTGCCGGCATGGCCTCGCCTGCGGCAGTCGCCGCCGCCCAAGCCTGAGCGGGCCGCGGCCGCCCTCGAACCTTCCCCCTATCCCCTGCCCTCCTTCACACTCCCTGCAGGCGTCAACAAGCGACACAGATCGAAGTTTTCTTGACATTCCTTTCGGCATCACCACTGCACATACCGGGTGGGTGGGGTGGCGGGGGGAGGGCGGTGCGCGCCGGGCCCCTGGGGCGGAGGGGCAGCGCTCGGCGGCGCTCGGGCCGCAGCGGGGGAAGGCACACGCCTGGACGCGGGAAGGGCTGGGCCTGTACAAGGTGGCGCGCGGGGCTGAGGACAGTCCCGAGCCAGCGTCCGGGGAAGGGTATCCTGGGCTGCGGGCCAGAGGAGGCGAAGAGAAGGCTCAGCCCTCACGGAGTCCGGAGAAGGGGGAGGCAGTGGGGAGCCCGAGCGCGCCCCTGGGAGGCAGCTGCCAGCTGGGGGGTCAGGGTCTGCAGTCCGGGAAGGGCAGGGCCAGCTCAGAGGATGGGGTCAAGCGGAGAAGGGATGTGGGCAAGAAGGGAGAGGTGGGACAAGGCTGTGAGGTGCCGGCGCTGCGGGAGCGGGGGACCCAGCCAGCCAGGGCCAAGGGCCCCCATGATGGCTCTGGTGGTGGCTGGGGAAGGATGGGGCTTCAGTCTCTGCTCCAAGCCCCTCTGCCCGGGGCCAAGTCAGCCCCTCTCCCCACTGCTCAGAGACCCCAGGGCCCTGCCTCTGCCGGAGCGCCCTGCGGCCCTGCCCAGCCAGCTCAGCTCTGACCCGTCCTCAGCAGCTCTGGCCCAAGCCTCAGTCCAGCAGGGGCTGCCCGCCAGGCAGCAGGGCAGACGGACGGACGGGAGGCCCAGGGTGGGCAGTCTCTGGCAGGTGGGCTTCCCTCAGGCCTTCCCGAGCAGCAGGACCCCTCAGTGTCCTTGGCCGGGCTAACTGGGCAGGTGGGCGCCTCCGGGGGCCTCACACCACGGTGCTGACCGAGGGATCTGAGAGGTTGAGCGGGCCCGTGATATCAGTGGGATGGTACTGCTGCAAAATAGAAATACACAGACAAGGTGCCCGTTAGCCCGACACTCGGGGGCACGCGCGGGGCCGGGACGGGGGGACCGGCCGGCCGGCCGACCGGCAGGCAGGCGGGCGCGGCCTGGGGGAGGCTGGGGGGTGCTCCTCCCCCTGACCCCGTCGTGCTCCGGGACTCTGCGTGGGCCGGGCCGCTGTCCCGTCCGTCTGTCTGTCTGTCTGCGGGGGAGGGGGGCAGAGGAGGGCGGGCAGGGCGTCTCAGCTCTCCCTATGACGGGCACACATCTGCAGCTGGCCCTCCTCCCTCTCAATAGCGCGTCGCGGCAGCACTGTGTCTTTTTGGTTTTGCAAAGCGCCGCGTCCACCCCCGGTGCTCTATAAATAAGAACCAACAATCAATACCCGCTGGCCCCGCCGGCCGCCAGGGACCCCAGCCCTGAGCGCCCAGTGCCGCCCTGGCCCAGACCAGCCACGGGACAGGGGCAGAGGATCTCAGCAGCCGGACTGACCCCACCCCTCCCGACAGAGCCCCCCACCCAGGCCTCCCTCCGAGCAGGCGCCCAGCCTGAAACGGTGGGAGCTAGGCTGCCCTCCCCCGCCCAGTCCCCAGCTTGCAGTGTCCCCAGTCACCCCTGCAGGGCAGGCCAGCCCCAGATGCCACGTGGCACCAGAGCTGGCCTGGAGGATGGTCCCTGGGGAGGCTCGGGCAAGGAGTCTGCTGGGAGCGTGTCCCTGGAAAGGCACCGTGAGGGTCTCTGAGCTGCACCTGGACCAGCTAAGGGGCCTGCATTTCTGCTCCAGGCCGGGACGGGGGGTGGGACTCAGTGATGCCCTCAGAAAATGGCCCATTGCCTGCGTGACTCTCGTGCTCCTCCTTTCAGCTGCGGGCCCCCAAAGCGCTGTCTGCTGGGTACCTTCTACCCCCACCCCCCGACTGCCCCACCCCTGCTCCTGTCTGATCCTCCTCTTCCTGCACCCCCTGGTGGGTCCCCTGGCTCCAGCTCCACCCACTTCCCAGGCCTGACAGCCCCAGGCCTGTGCTCCCAGCCCCACAGACCCTCCCTGCCGCCCCCACCCTGTCTGTGCTGAGCTCTGGGGAGTGGAGCAGCCAGGCCTCACAGGCCCCTCTTGGGGCGTGCTGGTGGCTTCACCCGGGGCTCAGATGGCTCTGTGCTGAGCCCTGTGTCCTGTGTCTGCCCCTCTTCCCATGCACTGGGGGTGACGGCTGCAAATCCTGCTTCCTTCCACCCTGGAGCGGAAGACTCTGTGGGTGACGCTGCCCAGGTGTTAGGGGCTTCCTGCGGACTGGAGGCCAAGCCAGCCCTGGCTGCAGGGAGGCCGCTGGGCTGAGGGCTGCGCTGGCTCTGCGCGGCCCCCTCCTCACCTGGGGATGCCCCTAGCAAGGCTGGGTCAGCCTGGGGGGGCCTTTGGTTTGAGCGCGCACATCTGGGCCAGTGACAGGCTGCCCAAGGCAGAAGGGCAGGGAATCCCTGGCTCAGGTGCAAGGCCTGGCTCTGAAGGGGTGGGGGGTCAGGCGCTGAGGCACTGGTCTCCATAGAGGCCTCCCCTTCCTGAGCCTCTGTCTAGGAGCCTCAGTGCCCACGGCTTGGAGGCCACGGCTTTCAGGGCCACCTCCATCCGTTCTCAGATCCCTGGGTGCTGCCGGCACGCCTCCTGCAGGGCCCCTGCTCGGCCTGGGGTGGGAGCCGCCTCCTTTGGTCCCACCCATTCCCCACCTGACGTCCCCTGTGGCCAGGGGCCTGTACCAACTCCAGGCCCCAGCCGTCCACCCAGATGGAGCCAGGCCCGGCCCCCAGCCCCGGCCCACACAGAGACCACATGGAGGGAATGCAACAGGCATGGCTCTGGTGAGACACGTGAGACAGGTGTCTGGGTGGCAGGGCTGGCGGCCAGACAGATGGGCGGATGGGACATCACAGCCATCCCTCCACGGACGTCGCAGGGAGGGAGAGAGGGCGGTGGGCCTCTGTGGGAGAGGCTGGAGAAGCGGACGTAACAGAGAGGTGGTGCGGCCTCCTGACAGGTGAGGAGCCTGGGACAGGGTGATCCGGGCTCCCGGGGCCCTGGGCACAGCCCCGAGGCAGTGAGGCTGACTGACTGACCGACAACATGACACGGCTTCAAGATGGCGCATGGCGTCATGGCATGGGTGGGGGGCAGACTAACGCAGAGACACAGGGGGACGAGGACCCGGTGAGGGCCAGCGGGAGAAAGGACCAAGAGAGAAAGATCTAGAGAGTCAGAGAGAGAAGACCTAGTGTGCTGGGCGAGTAGAGGTGAGGGCAGAAAGGCCACGGCAGTCAGAGGTGGGAGCGGGTGGGATGGCGAGGGAGGGGGGAGGGCACGCCTGATGCACGGGACACAGACACGGAGGGGCGAGATAAGAGTCGGAGACGTGGAACTGGGCGCTCTTCCCCTTACCGTGTCTTTGGAGGACCTACGTCTCTTGAAGCTGGAAGCCAGGGTGGAGGTGATAGCCCTAAATGTGGCTTTCTTTTTAGGGTCAGGCTCTGCTCTACCACTCTTTCTATCCTAAAATGAATATGTATAAGTGATTAGACGGCTAAGGGTGGCGGCCACACCTGCCCTCGCCTGCTCCTTGGGGGCTGCTGCCCGGCCTGGCTGGCCACTCGGGCCCTCACTCCGGCCTGCCTCCCTGTGCTGGATGGACCGACCGATGGTCGGACACTCGCAGGCGGCCTCTGCTCCTGCCCGGCTCTTGGGCCTGACCTCGCTCATGCTGGGGCTGGGCTCGGGGGGTCCCATCTGGCTCTCTTCCTGGGAGGTCCGCCTGGCTCCCTGGCTCCGAGGTGCCCCTGGTTTAGGGGCGTCCCGAGGAGGAGGAGCCCTCCGAGCACGGGGGGAGTAGCCCCACAGGCCCCACCGGCCACTCTGACCCCCGAGGAAGCGCGCCAAGATTCAGGAAGGGGCTGAGGGGCCGAAGGCAGGTGGCGAGATGCACCGGAGTGACAGAGAGACGGAGGCAGCTCCTGGGACCCTGGCCTCGGGTCTGATGGTCAGGATGGGCCCTGTGCCCGCCAGTGGGAGCAGCGGCCAGGTCCCAAGAGCAAGAGTGGGCAGATGAGAGGTGTGGGGTCCCAGCAACCCCATCGCCCCGGCCCTCCCTCCCTGCAACACCAGCTTCCTCCCAGGGCACAGGCTCCGGGGAGGTACCCAGAGAAAGAGAAGAGATGGGGCAGACTGGGGCTGGACTGTGGGGCACGAGCCCGTCCCAGGTGGGCTGTGGCCACCCCACGCGCAGCCTGTCCTCTGCTGGCGGCAACTTCCCAGACACGGCCTGGGGTGCCAGGCAGGAGGAGCCGGCCAGTTAAGACTGGAGTTATATGGAGCACAGGACACACCAGGGCAGCGGGGAAGGGGGTCCCCACAGGGTGCCAAGGAGGGCGCGGGGCGGCGAGGGCAGGATGCGTCTTGGACTCACATGCTACACCCAGGTGGGTCCCTGTCTTACCCTGCCTCAGTTTGCCTTCCTATGGAATGGGCGCCGGTGGGCGACTCTGGAGACAGAGGGGCCAGGCGGACGCTTGAAGCCCGGCTTTGCAGAGGCGGCCCCCTGCGGGTGGCCCCCAGCAGCGCGGCCTTGGCTGTGGCTCCCAGCTCCAGTCCTTGCCACGCGGGCTCCTGGGAGCCAGAGCCAGCGCTTCGGCCTGCGGGGATGGAGGAGGGCCGGGGCCAGGCCGGGCCGTGGGCACCAGGCCTCGGAGGGTGGCCTGCCCTACCTGCAGGTTCTTTCTCCACACATTCACCGCTGCGAAGGCCAGCTGCATCTGCTTCCGGCGGGCATCCTTGTGCCGCTTGTAGGCGATCTCGATGAAGATCAGGAAGATCCCAGCCACGATGCCCCCGGCCACCAGCATGAAGACCCCTGTGGGCCAAGAGCCAGTGCCTCAGCTGTGGGCGGGCCAGGCAGCCGGCCCCCTGGGGAGTCTACGCAGTGTCAGCAGTGGTGTCGAGGGGCCATGGGGGCCCACCTGCCATGTTCTCGAAGGTGAGGGTAGCAGGGGCGTTGCTGCGCGAATCACACTCCTGGTACCGCACCCACGTCTTGTCCAGGTCTTCCATGAAGCCGTTCTCGTGGGACCTGGGCGGGCGGGGCATGTGAGCCGACGCTGGGCCGGCACAGGCGGGGCGGGGCGGGGCCGGCACAGGCGGGGCGGGGTGGGGCGGGGCACGGCAGAGGGGGCGGGGCAGGGCACGGCAGAGGGGGCGGGGCACGGCAGGCGGGGTGCGTCTGGGGGCTGCGCTGGTGGGGGGAGGTGGTGTGCCTCGGGTGGGGCTCTTGGAGGGGGGCGGAGTGGGGCCGACTCACTTGAGGATGGACAGGGAGACGTTCTGCTTCCAGGGACTGTCCTTGCGCATGCCGATGCCAAAGCCTGAGCGGAAGAACAGCTCGCCGGTGGTCACCAGGTCGCACTTCTGCGAGGCCTCGAACTCCAGCACCGCCGAGTCCCAGATGAAGGCATGCAGCTTGCTGCGGGCAGGGGCAGGGTCACAGGGGCCCACACATTCGGGCCGCCCTGGCTCCCTTGCGATCCCTCCCGCCAGCCTGGCAACCTCCTTCTATCCCCTTCCTGTAGCTCCCATCCAGCCTGGACACTCTGCCTTTGACTGGAAAGATGGACGCCCCCACTTGTCCCGCCAGCCTCTCACTCCTCCCGCCCAGTCCGCCGCCCCGCCCCGCCCCCTCACTTGTCCCGCACGGCCTGGATGGCCTCGGCCGCGCTCTCGTAGTTGTGCTTCTCCATGTGCCGGTACATGGTGCTCAGCTCCACCTGCCGCCGGAAGTAGATGTCCACGGAGCTCTGCTTCACCGTCGCGTAGATGAACTTGTCCGAAGGATTCCTCAGCTGCAGGGTCAGAGGGTCAGAGGGCCCGGCTCGCGGCTGCTCCCCGGCCCCACCCCAGGCAGCCGCTGACCTCACGCCCCCTCCCCCAGCCGGGCCGGGCCTCACTCGGGGGTCGTTGATGCCGGTGATGCGCTCCTCGGGCCGGTCCAGCACCAGGAAGGCCGCCAGGTTGGCAGTGTAGGAGGCCACGATGATCATGGCGAAGCCGGCCCACACCATGCCCAGGATGCGCGCCGAGAAGCTCCTGGGGGCGCCTGCGGGCAGAGGACGGTCAGCTCCCGGCGTGGGGGGGGTGAGGGCTGCGGAGCAGGGTGGGGCCCGGGCCGGGCGTGGCCTCACCTTCCCCGATGCCCGAGTTGAGCAGGACGCCCCAGGAGAACCACATGGCGGAGGACAGGGTCAGCGCGTCCTCCTCCTCCTCCTCGCTGTTCACTTTGAACCGGCCAAAGGGGCTGCGGGGGCGCAGAGGGCGGGCGGGAGAGGGCGGGAGAGGCAGCCCTGCCCCGCCCCTCGCCCGCCCCGCCCACCCCGCCCGCCCCGCAGGTGGAGGTGTCCGGCCCCCGGGCCGCGCTCACCTGAAGCGGTCCAGCAGGTACAGCATCACGGCCACCACGTGCACTGACAGCCCCACCAGCAGCCAGAGCGTGCTCTGGAAGGGCTGCATGAACGAGTCCAGCGTGCTCCGGGGGATCTCCTGCGGGAGGACGGGCCGTCAGCGCCGCCCAGGCCCTCCCAGGACCCCACCCCGCCCTGCTGGGCCCCTGCCCACCTTCTTGACCAGAATGGTCAGGCCCTGGTACTTGAAGGGCTTGGAGAACTCGATGTACTGTGCGCGCTCGTTGTTGATGGTCAGCGGCGCCACGATCATGTCCGCCTGCCCGCTGAGCAGCTCGCCCATCATCCCGTTCCACTCCTTCTTATTGCTGTTGTTCACCTGTGGGGCGACACAGCCGCTGGGGACGCGGCCACCGCGGGCGGGCCTTGCTCCCCGGACAGGACAGGCTCCCGCCCTGACCCATCTCGGCGTCTCCCACTCCAGACCCCGCCCTGGCTCGAAGGCCCCGCCCACCCAGGCTCCACCCAGCCTGCAGACCCCGCCCACCCGAGACCCTGGCCCTAGCCAGACCGGGTCCACCTGGACTGGGTCCCGCGCCCGCTCCCAGAGACCCACGCGTACCCGCTCCTGCGTGCCGAACTTGCCGTCCGCCACTAGGTGCACCTCGTAAGTGAAGTTCATGGTCCGCGCCAGTTTGATGAGTAGGTCGATGCAGAAGCCGTAGCAGCACTGAGGCACGGTGTGGCGTGCTGGGCGGAGGGGAGGGGCGGTAAGTGAGGGGCTCGCAGGTGCGCCGTCCCGCCCCCTCCGCGGCCCACGCCCGCCCCAGCCCCGCACTCACGGCTGCCCGGCGACGTGTCGTTGGGCCCGGTGCAGATCACCTTCTTCACCGGATCCCCGTTCACGGTGAACTCCTCCTTGCACGTGCCGTCGCTCAGCGTGGGCTTGACATACACGAAGGGCTCCTGGTGGATCGTCACGATCTGGAGGGGAGGGGGACACCCAGCCTGGACCACCAGCCCTGGGCTGCCCTGGGGTGCTGTCCTCTTCTCAGCATCCAGACTCCCCTGGACACCGCCCCCCCGCCCCGCCCCCTGCAAATGCCCCACACTGCCCCCTCTGGAGCTTGAGGAAGTAGGTCGGCCTGCCGCCTGCAGGAAGGGCCCCAGACTCCCCAGTCGTGCCCAGGCCACCTCAGCGTTCAGAAGGCGCCTGGCCTCCTGAAACACCGTGCCTGCTCTTGGCCACTTTCCTTTGGGTCTTGGCTTGCACATCACTAAAGTCTGCCCTGGGCCCCTTCTCTGACTTCTCAGGGCTGAGAAAACACCTGTCCCAGCCCAGAGCCTGCCCCCTGCCCCTACCCCTGCCATGAGGACAGGGGGCATGTGCACTCAGAGCCTGCACAGGTCCGGGGACCCGCAGGGATTGCCCTTGTCTGGTGTTCCGGGCTCTCCTGGCCTCAGCCTCCCCTGCGGCAGGTCTTTGTCTGATCATCTATCCTTCCTCCCTTCCTCTTCCCCGCTGATGCCGCCCTCTCTGCCGAGGCCTCTTCAATCCAGGGGCTCCTTGGGGCTCATGCTGGGGAGCTCTCTCCTCCCTGTCCTTCAGGGGCCTGAAGCCTGGGGTTGCGGAGGACAGATACAGGCAAAGGGGGCTGAACCGAGCACGGCATGTGACGAGGGGTCCCAGGGGACGTGGGGTTGGTGTGAGAGGACCCTTCTCCTCCAGGGTGGGCAGCCCCTGGCCTCAGCCTAGAGGGCAGGAGATTTGGAACCCCTGAAGGAGCTTATTTGCCTTTAAAACTTTCCTCATGGTTTTCTATTATGCAAGTAACATGCTCATGCTTTTAAAAAATCAGTGAGGGGACTTCCCTGGTGGTCCAGTGGCTAAGACTCCACACTCCCAATGCAGGGGGCCCGGGTTCGATCCCTGGTCAGGGAACTAGATCCCACATGCTGCAACTAAGAGTTTGCATGCCGCAACTAAAGATTCCGCACACCACAACGAAGATCCTGCATGCTGCAACTAAAAAGAAAAAAAAAATCCCACATGCTGCAACTAAAGATTCCGCATGCTGCAATGAAGATCCCTCGTGCCGCAACTAAGACCTGGCGCAGCCAAATAAATAAATAAATATTAAAAAAAAAATCAGTGAGATGGGAGGGTTAAATTGGGAGACTGGGATTGACATATACACACTACTATATATAAAATAGATAACTAATAAGAACCTACTGTATAGCACAGGGAAATCTACTCAATAACCTGTAATGACCTGTATATGGGAATAGAATCTAAAAAAGAGTGGATATATGTATATGTATAACTGATTCACTTTGCTGTACAGAAGAAACTAACACAACATTGTAAATCAACTATCCTCCAATATAAATTAATTAAAAAATAATGTAGTGTCAAAAAAATCAGTGAGACAAAAAAAAAAGTTGTAAAAAGCCATCTGGGGCTTCCCTGGTGGCTCAGCGGTTGAGAATCTGCCTGCCAATGCAGGGCACATGGGTTCGAGCCCTGGTCTGTGAAGATCCCACGTGCCGCGGAGCAACTAGGCCCGTGAGCCACAACTACTGAGCCTGCGCGTCTGGAGCCTGTGCTCCGCAATAAGAGAGCCCGTGATAGTGAGAGGCCCGCGCACCGCGATGAAGAGTGGCCCCTGCTTGCCGCAACTAGAGAAAGCCCTCGCACAGAAACGAAGACCCAACACAGCCAAAAATAAATAAATAAATAAATAAATAAATATTTAAAAAAAAAAAAAAAAAAGCCATCTGGCTCTCGAAGCCTGTGTGGGACCATCTGGCTGACTGTTTTGGCTGTTTTACACTCAGACTTTTCAATACCAGGTGTCTTTCCTGAGCGTTGGCTTTGGGAAAGTCCACTCTGCCCCTTGAGGGGGTGGTGACCTGTGGGCAGGTGCGGACAAAGGGGTCCAGGTGAGAGGCCATGGGGGAGCTAGCTCAGAAAGCAGACAAAGTTGAAAGACACTTGAGGACCTTGTGGGGGACACTGGGAGAAGCACAGTGCTTGAGGGTCCTTGCCTTTGGTGAGCTCAGGTACCAGCCCGGTGCTGGTGTGGGTCAGTGTGGGAGGGGCTCTGGGGAGGGCACCCTGGGATGAGCCCAGAGGAGCATGGAAGAGTCAGGCCAAGGAAGAGAAGCTGTGAAGGATGAGGCCAACCGGGGAAGGGAGCTCCCAGAGGCCCAGGGAATCACGGAGGGGACGGCCGGCCACAGGGAATGCTGTAGGGAGGCCGGGCTCAGAAGGACAGTGAGACCGAGTCACGGCAGGAGGCCAGGAAGGCTAAGCGTGGGGGGTTGGCTAGGACCACTTGGAGGTGTGATGAAGAGCATGGGGCGATCATCTCCAGGACTCAGGGCAGAGAGCACTGGAGCTGAAGTCCACCCATCTGCTCCCCTGTCCCCGATCAGCTCATCCCCAGGGGAGTCCTGGCCCACATGACTTCCGCAGATTTAGGTGGAGTTGGGTCAGAAGGGGTGCTGGGGAGAGCCCATGAGACGGGGGGCCGGCGGCTTCCTCTCCTCCCTCCACCCACTCTCCCTGCTGCCTCTGCAGTGCCAGGTGTGTGCAATGGCAGCGGGGGCTGGTCCCGTCCCCGCTTCCTTTAGTCACTTTCATCGGCCTCACTGTCCCCTCCTCTGCACCGGAGGGGCAGGATGGAGTATACCGGGCGTGGAGGCTAGGGCAGGGTGGCGGGTCCCCCACCTTCAGCCTGGTGGACATCTGGTAACCTCGGGGCTTCTCTGTCTCTCCACCTGGCCAGATGATTTTCCTGTCGTTGGGAATGACCTGGGGGTGGGAGTATGAGATGGAGGGTGGCCACGCAGGGGTCTTGGCCCCAGGACCCTAAGGCCCCAGCCCCCACCCCCTCATGACCCCCACCTACATGGGTGCCATTGTAGATGCCCACTTGTACCAGCTTGCGGTTCTGCAGGTTCATGATGCTGTAGTTGGCAAACTTCCGGTCCCCATCCTCGTTGAATTCCACGCGGCCGGTCACGCCGTCTGCGTACTTGGAAGACATGAGCACTCTGGAGGGGGGCAGTGTGGGTTAGAATGATCAGGGATGCAGTTAGCCCCGCCCACTGTGAGTCAGGTGCACAGCACAGCTACGTCAGCCGAGCAACTCCTGGCCTCTAGACCCTGTTTTGAGGGCTTTCTGTGGGTTGGTGGGCTGTTCACCAGCCAGTGGGGAAGAAGGGTTGGGGTCTTGTCTTCCTGAGTGTGCACGCCTGTGTGTGTGTGTGTGTGTGTGTGTGTGTGTGTGTGTGTGCGGTGCGTCTACTGGGCCATATATGTGTGCACACAAGATCTTTGTGTGGGGTGCAACCCTGTGCATGTACTTGTGCCACATGTGTGATGTGCCATGTGCCTCTCTGAACCTGTGTACACACGCATGTGCACGTGTGCACATATGCTGCCTGTATCTGCAGTTGTGTGTGTGCTCCTGTCGTGGGCCCCATGGACCATGGCTCTGCACATGCTACTTGGGGGTGGCGGTGTTGGTGATGGGCTGGGCCTCCCCACACTAGTGCTATGGTGTCCAGGGTTCTCTGAGTTAACTCCTGCCCTGCTGTGGCCATCCGCTTGGGTCACCGGCCAACCTTGGCTCTCTACAGGCTTGGGTGCCATACCTGGATTCCTTGTCTGACCTCCTGGGCCCATGGACTCTCCCAGTCCCCACCTGAAGCAAGATCCTCCTCCCCAGGGCTGTTAGCCATCCTGGGGAGTGGGGTGGGGTCTCAGGGTGGGCAGCAGTGTTAAAAGGCGGGGGCAGGAGAAATGGAAGCAGCCGTGACTTCAGTGACATCCGAGTGTTGGAAATGGGGCAGATGATTATCATCGTGGAGATGGAGGTGAGGGTGGAGGGGGGGGGAATAGAGGACAAAACTGGGGAAGATGGCGGTATCTATAGGATACAGCAGGCTGGGCTGGACCACCCTGTGAAGAGCGACTGTTCCCAACGCCGGAACGGTGGTCCGCCCACTTTAGGAGATCAGCCCGCCCACCTCAGACGAGTGGCCACGCCCATCTTAGACGAGCGGCCCCGCCCACCTCTTGAAGAGCGGCCCGGTCTTCCAGATGTTGGTGTTGCCCACGCAGCCCCGCGGCGGGTCGGTGATGTTCTCCTTCTCGAGAAGCTCGTGCACGGCCTGGGCCACCACCCCGACGGCATCGCTGATGTGGGCCGACTCGTTCTTGCCGTTGATGAGCTGCAGCCCGATGATGCCTGGGGCAAGCGTTGGCTTAGAGCCCGTGGGGGACCCCTGCCCACCGGGACCCTGGAGCCCAGCACTCACCGTCTGGGGCGTAGCGCAGGGCGTTCCCCGAGATCTCGCGCTCCCCCACCAGCCACACGTACCCCGAGCCGGTCATGTTCAGCATTGCGGCTGCGCGGTACACGGTGGCAGCGTCGTCCTCGCTGTGGGGCAGAGCGGGGTGACGGGCCAGGATTCCAGCCCTCCCCACCCGCGGCCGGCAGCGGCTGCTCCACATTCCCAGGTCCTCCTCCGCAGCGTGGCCTACCCACGTGGCCTCTTCCCCAACCCTGCCCCCCCCCAAGGGAGGTCTGGAGACACGGCAGAGATGGGGTGCGGCCGCCACCCCAAGCCTGCACTGCACCTGGGCCAGGAGATCCCCACAGAAGCGAGCGGTGGGCCCAGACCCCCTGAGCTTCCCAGACATCTCTTGCTGGCCTGCTGCCCTTGGTGGGCAGGGTTTGGGTGACATGGGATGGTGATGGATCCTTACTGGTTGATAAGTCGCTCACCAGGTACCAAGCACTATTCTGAATGCTTTTCATGGACCATCTTATTTCTCACAACCTCCCTGTGAGACGGGCAGAAGTACTACCCCTGTGTCAGGAGGGGAAACTGTGGCACCCCGGGCACACAAGTGGTAAGTGACAGAGTCGGGTCTGTGCCGGGACTGTCCACCCCTGAGCCCGTACTCCTGCAACTTCCCGGACAAGCCATACCCCTCTGGTGCTCCATGCCTGAACTTGTGACCTGAGGGGCTGGGGGCTTTCTGGTTGGTCAGATGCTTCCGGGACTGAGAGCCAGGGAGCTGCCCTGAGCAACACAGCAGAAGCCACCGGAGAGAGATGAGGGCACCTGCTCTCCCTTTTGGAGTCTGCACAAGCAGCTGTGTTCTCTCTGCCACCCAGGGCTGGGGCCACTGGCAGGACACAGCCCAGGCCTCGCCTCGCAGGCACACGTGGTCCTGAGTTTTTGGCGTGTCCTTACAAGTGAGCCTCTGTGGACCTGGTCCCCTAGGGCTGGGCTCTCTCTGGTCAGGACAAGGACCCTGGGCCTGGTGGCACTCCCACCTTCTGTCCCCTGTTGGGCCGAACTTGGTCCCAGATGGGCCTGGACCACGACAGGCACTTTGCTTCTCTAATGCATGGGCATTGGGGTACAAGGAGGTTGGGGAGATTGTCCGAGTGCTGGGTTATTTTCCCAATGGCTGAGCCTGAAAACTAAGATGGCCCTAGGTTCCCTAAGGGGTCTGCCCCCAATTTTCTCAAGGAAGAAATGCAAATCTTCAGTGTTTGCTCTAAATGAGAACGCTACTGTTGGATGAAAGCAACACAAAATAGAGGTGCTCCAGGCAACATCCAGCCAAAATCGCCAGCAACACCAATTCGTGCGTGTCAGGGCACGCTGTGCCCCTGTCAGGGGTGCCCACAAAGCCTGGCGGAGAGGCCTGTCGGCTTGACACCATCCAGGTCTGTGACGTTGGATTTGGTGGGATTGAGCACACACCTATGCTCGTGTCCGTGTAAATTGATATCTTCAGTAAAGCAGTTGCAGACAAAAGCCTGATCGGCCCGTCAAACTGTTTTATGGAAATAACTGATCCCAGTAAAGATGACTTCAGGAGGATTATTTAAAAAACAAAAGTTTTGGAAATAAATTAGAAACTCTGAAGCACTCTGTAGAAAACTGGTCAAAAATTAAGATTGGCTTAATGGGGTCTCTCCGCAAAACGCTCTCAACAGCCCTCGTGAGGGGGGCCAGCATGTGTCAGGTTGGGGGGCCAGGGTGAAGAAGACCTGCGTCTGCCCTGCCCAGGGGACCGCCGGCTTCCCCAGGCTCTGGGAGCTGGGCACGCTGGGCAGGCGGGTCTCCCGCTGTGGTGGGACTCTGGCCTCTTTTGTCCGAGGAGCCCCGGGTGTGAGGGGAGGGGTCCCTTCCCGCCTGACAATCCGGAGGCCTTGCGTGGATTCAAGAGGTGGGCATGTGGCTGACAAGTGCTGTGCCTTTGTGAACAGTAAGTATTGCTACATGTGTGGGGTTTGTGCATGTGTGTAGTACGTGGTGTGTATGTGGCGTATGTACCTATGCACGAGAGCAGTGTGCACGATGTGTGTCGGTGCGGAGCATGTACATGTGTGGTGTGTCTGCACACGTATCTAGGTGAGCATATGTCTGTGTGTGTTATATGTAGCAGCGTGCCCATGTATGCATATGAATGGCCTGTGTGCACATGTGTATGGCGTGTATATGGCACATGCATGTGTGCTGGAGGGCATGGAAGCATGTTGCGTGCACATGTGTGTATATGGCATGTGCACGTGTAGACAGTATGCAGGTGATGCGTGTTCGTGTGTATGCGTGTGAGTGCCTGTGCTGTGTGTGCATGAGTGGAGGGCGGTGGGTGTCAGTGCCTGCTAACTGCCTTCCAGCCCGAGGAGCCCTAGCTGGTCCCACCCTGCCCTCTGCTCAAGGACGGGGTGCACCTGGCTCTGTGCCAAAGGTTTGTTGCCTGAATGTGCAAACGGACACCTGCCCTGCCACTCAGGGTATTGCTGGCTCCCGCTGGCCGGCTGCAGGGTGACCCCTGCTGTTTTTCTCCACTCTGCTGGAGCCTGCAGAGCTTCTGGGACAGGCAGACAGTGGGGCGGGTCTCCCCAGGCTCTCCCATGTATGTCCCATGAGGCAGGGCTCTTCCTTTTCCTATTCCTGGTGGCCTGGCCTTTCCCTTCCCAGGAGGACACAGCCATTTGCAAAAAGGGAGATTTTTACTGGGGGCTCAGCCCCAAGGTTATGGTGGGGACCAGGCCCATCCAGCAGCGCCTGATTTTCGGGTCACCCTAAGTGGTTCCCCTCTCGTGCTGCTCAGTCCAACTGCTCCAACCCTTCAGCCCTAGGACTCCGGCCCTCTCCCTGCTGTGGTCCTCCCCCCGCAGGCTCACACGCAGACCCCACGTCACTTCCCCAGGCCCTCTCCCTGACCCAGCTCCCAGAGCCCCGTGTCACCCCATCTATCACCTGGGCCGCGTTTGCCTCCCTAAGGGCAGGGCCTTATCCCTCTCCCATCCCCGAGGCCCAGTGTACATGTGCCAGGGGACCGTCCTTGGCAAGGACGCCAAAGCCCAAGACCAGCCTGGCCGCACCTGGCAGAGAGGACGATGACCCGAGCCTCCAGTTCCCGCGCCTCCATCAGCAGGGCCGTCACGTTCTTGGTCCCCGGGTCGAACTGCAGCACTTTCTCGGCCTGCGGTGTGAGCGGGAGGGTTAGCAGGTGGCCGGGGCGGGGGATGCAGCGCCTCAGGGGCCAGAGTCGAGCCGCAGCCGCTAGGAACCCCGAGGCAGCTCCGCTAGGGCCGCCTCGGCCTGCGCCGGCCACCTGCACTGCCACCTGCCTTCCAGGCTCCTCGCCCGGCCGGCCGGGCTGGCCTCGCTCGTCCTTTCTTCAGCCTGCTCGCTCTCCTGTGCTCGCTCTCTGCTCTCCGCGTCTCTCTCCACCTCTCACTCCTGGCCTCACTTTTGCACTGAGCATGCAAGCTGAAGTGGACCGAGACTCAGAAAGAGGCGTGCAGCGGACAGGAAACAGAAAAGAGTTTTGGAATGCAATCGGGAGCGGAGACTGGGCCGCCTTTTCCAAAACCGCGGGAGGTCCTCTGGGGCCTGGTCCGCAGGCCCTGCAGGAGCAGCCCGGACCGCAGGCAGGGCAGGCGGGCAGGCGGGCTCCCTCCTGGGTTCCACGAGGAAGCCCTGGGGCGCCCGGAGATTCGCATGCACTTCCCAGAGAGCAGCTTCTCCTGCGGCCGTGCCTGCCCCTTGGCCCGGCGGGCGGGCTGCGGGGACCCGGCGGCCGGCACCTGCCCTCTCCTGCCTACGCTGCCTGCTCTCGACCTCGCTCTCCTCATTGCTCGGGCCTGCGGCGCGGCGCGGCTGGGCCCACAGTAGCCCTCGCGGCCGAGGCGCCGGAGGCCGGGGCTCCCTAGTCGGTGGGTGGCGTGCACGTCCATGCATATATACCTTGGGTCCGCGCTTGTTGTCATAGGACAGTTGGTCGAGGTTTTCATAGTTCCTTTTTTTACTCTGATGAATAATGTGCACAGAGAAAATATGCAGACACAGAAGAAGATTATAAACGGTTGAAAATGACGGCGCTAAAGCAATCACACCACCTCCTCGGCACGTCTGCAGACGGGCACGTACCTGGAGCTCGCAAACACCTAGGCCCGGGGTGGGGCTGGGGGCCGGGGAGGTGCTGGGGGATGAGGGGGCGTGGGGGCCACCGAGGCTCCCTGCCACGGAGCTGCGCTCTTGGAAGCGGTCACGTTCGGGAGAAAGGGAGGCCCTGTCTGCGTCCAAGCCAAACGCGTCCCTTTGGGGTCCCATCCGCCCGCCCCCCGCCAGGCACCTGCTATGTGGTGTGCCAGCAGCACCCACCCCAGCCCCGTCAGTCCTGAATGGGGTGATGTCCCCTCCCCCAGCCCTGCCCCCTATCCCCCACCCCTCCCAGCGCCCCCTCTGCCTCTCTTAGAGGGCCAGCTGCTCTGCCCTCACTGACTGGTGTGTGATGGGCGCGCCTGTCAGCCCACGTGTGCGCTGGAGAGCAGGTGTGACAGGGGCTCGTGAGCACGTGTGCGCTGGAGAGCAGCTGTGACAGGGGTTCGTGAGCACGTGTGCGCTGGAGAGCAGGTGTGACAGGGGCTCGTGAGCACGTGTGCGTCTGTGGGCGTCTGCACGGCAGCATCAGCCCACGTTGGTCTGTGGTGGGTGGGAGTGAGGGCCAGTGCCGTCTGAGCGTACGTGTGTGCGCGTGCGCGTGTGCGAGCCCCCGGGCCGCGGAGGTGTGGAGGGTCCCTGCGAGTCTGTGGCAGGAGGAGCAGCGTGTGGGTGGATTGTCGTGGGAACAGCCGCGTGTGCCTGTGAGAGGGAGCATGTGTGGCTGGGCGTGCAGGGGTGTGCGTGAGTGTGCACTGGGCGTGCGTGCAGCCGCAGGTGGGCACGCCAGGAGGTGACCTGCTTGCCTGGCGCTGGGTGCTGTCTCAGGAGGGGTGGGGCCTGCGGTCCTGGTAGCCAGCCCTCCCTCCCAGACTCAGCCCGTCCCCCGCAGCAGGACCCCAGGACCCTCTGGGTCTGCCCTCTGGTTCACCCCCAGCTGGTGCCCTCTCTTCCCTTCGGGGCCTATGGCACCCTGGGGGACCCGGGTTGGCCCTCAGCTTATTGAAGCCAACTCTGACTTCGCAGACAGCACATGCTCCCCGCCGCCCCTTGGTCTGGCCTCCCGGGGCCCTCCCCAGCCTGGGCCTCCCTCCCTCTCTGCCCAGTTTGGCCTCCACCCAACCCCGGGGGCCTTGGCCTGGGTGCTGCGCACCCAGGGCTCCAGGCTGGGTGAAGGGGGGACCCCGGGCCTCCTCTGCTGAGCACCAGCTCCTCAGGCTGGCAGTGGGGATGGGTGGCGGGGGGTGGGGGTCGCCTGGACCCCCAGAAACGCCACTCTGGTCCCTCCACAGCCCACATATGGGCGCCGGGCTTGGGTAGAATGGTCAGTTGGAGCCAGGTGTCTACTTGATCCCCAGGAGTCCAGAGCCCAGCCCCCATGGTGGTGGGGTGAGGAGGGGAAGGGCGCGGGGTTCCGTGGGGAGAGCGGGGGACACGAAGAGGGGCAGGGCCCAGGCTGGGCTTTGGGGCGGCAGATGTCCGTGGGTGGGGCTTTGGGGAGGGTGATGGGCAGCTGTGAGGTGAAGGGCTGCGGCGGAGGTGAGGCCGGCACGAGGACAGGGCACGGGTCACAGCAGAGAAGGAACCGGGTCCTTTGTGGGGGGGACACGGTGAGTGGTGCCACCGCACTGAGGGGGCACCCTAGGGGAGGCCGCTGGGAGGGGGCGGTGTGGGGGGCAGAGGCAGCGCCCTAGGGAGTTTTGAGCCTAGGGCCTGTGTGGGCTGGGAAGCGCGCTGCGGACCGGGAGGG
Source organism: Balaenoptera ricei (assembly GCF_028023285.1). Lineage (NCBI taxonomy): Eukaryota > Metazoa > Chordata > Mammalia > Artiodactyla > Balaenopteridae > Balaenoptera > Balaenoptera ricei. The sequence goes on along the minus strand of NC_082644.1, from coordinate 122,480,076 downwards.
GAGGGGGGGAGGGGAGGGGGGAGGGGAGCGGGGGCGGGGCGGGGTGTTTGCGGAGCTCCAGGTGGTCCTGCCCTCGCCCCGCAGGGACTGACACGAAGGAGATTTCGACTAATGGCAAAAGCGAGTGAAATGAGCCGAGGACAGGCTGGGGCGGGCGCTCGCCAGACGTGGTGGTGCTGACCATGCACGATGGAAAGAGAAGGGTGTTCACACGGGCCACAGACACAGCGGCGGCTCGCCGGCTCCTGCTCTGCTCGAGACGCCCCGGCCCGGGCCTCACCTTGGACTCGCGCTCCTCCAGCAGTGTCTCCAGGCGCTTCTGCGCCGCCCGGCCCTCGTGGTCGTCGCTGACCAGGAGGATGATGTGGTTCCAGCTGTAGACGCGCATCATCTCGAACCAGACGCTCGACTGGTGGGAGTAGGGCGGCACGGTGCGCAGGAAGCTCAGGTGGATGCTCTGCGGGGCGCGGGGTGGCTGAGGACGCGGGCGGGGCCTCCGCCAGGGGGCGCGCGCGCGCGCGGGCCGGACGCTCCCCTCGCGGCTTCCAGACCCCGGACCCCGGGGGCCCCGCTTCCCTCACTCCTCCCGTCCCACCGCTGGCTTCTCTCCCCACCCCACATCATCTAATCTGAGAACCGGAGGCTCGGTTTGCCCAGCAGCACCCTGACTGAGACGGGCTGGGGGGGGAGCGGTCTGTGGAATTGTTCCTGGGGTGGTTCCCCTCCTCCCCTGCAGCCACCCGCTGCTGAGCTACTTGAGATCAGAAACTTCTCGCTGGCGTGCAGCATCTCAAAGATCCCCACTGGGTCCTTCCCAAATTTACATAACTAGTGTTTAGAGGAGGTCTTCACTCTTGGGGTGAAATACTTCATCTCTTCACCAAGTCCAGGGGTTGTTGCTTGCTGACCCCGCCTTGCTTCTCTGAGTGCACTAACTGCCAGGGAGGGGATGGAGAAGGATCCTCCCGCCTCAGCACAGGGCCTTTGGGTCTGCCCAGGGAGCAGTGTTCCTGGGGACCCACACTGATCCTGGGGTCCTCTGAGCCCTCCAGATCCTTCTTTCACCTGCTCCCTCTTTGTGCCTTGGAATCAGAGTGCAAGAATGCCCCTTTGCCGCTGTCATCCAGCAGGTGACATGGCTGCAAGGGAGTTGTGGTCGGGGTCCTGGACTGGCTCTGACCCAGGCCCTTCTGGTCCACGTGTTGGGCACAGATGGTCTGTGGGTTGTACCAGGAGTGGGGTCAAGGTGGAGCTCTAAGATTTGGTCGCAGGTTTGCCCTCATGCTGGGCTTCAATCTGGATCTGGGGCGGGGGCACGTGATGGGCTGGCGTCCTGTTCTGGGAGAGGGCTCCCCCCACCCCAGCCCCTCCTGTGCTCCACCGCCTGCTCTCCTCTGTAGAGGCATTGTGCTCCCATTTGCATGTGAGGGGCCTGGTGCCCAGAGAGGTGAAGGAGGCTGGAAGGCCTAGGAGGAGCCCTCCACTTCTCACGGCTGAGGGTTAAGTGCCTCTGAGCAGCTTGGGTGCCTCTGCTGTGTGCTGGGGTTTCCAGAGCCTCAGGAACAGGTGGCCGTCCTGGCCTCCACTGGCCTCCTCCCTTGTGGGCCGTCCCAGAGGACCCCTCACTCTGGCCTCGCTTTCCTATCGCCTCCAGGAGGACCCCTTCCTGACCTCCCCAGACACCCTGGGCCCGGCTGAGATGACCTCCGTGCCTTAGGCAGCGTTATCCAGGACTCGGGGCTCCCGGCAGGATGGATTTGGAGAAGACGGGGAGAGCTGGGAAGCCCCCAACAGCCCAGCCCTCTGGCCCCTCAGCTAAGGCACCAAGCTGGAGTCCCCTGCCGAGCAACCCCTCCGGGCCTGTCTGCAGGTGGCACCAGGCCTGCAGGGAGATGTGGAGCAGGCTGCCCCCCCAGCTGACCAGTCCTCCCAGAGCCGTGGGCAGACACTGCGGGAGGGCTGGGCAAACTAGTGCAAGGTCCCCGCTGCTATGGGGGTGAGTTTCCTGCCAAACCGACTTGGTGACCTCTCGACTCTCCCAGCTGATGCTCCACGACTGGGCGACTCCAACCAGACCCCCAGCCCATGGGCCATGATACAGCCCTGAGGCCCGAAACCCCCTGGCCAGCCCCCCCCCCAGCCACGAGCTGCCTCCTCTGTTCACCTGGAATCCTCTTCCAGCTGTGCCCTCTAGCGGGAGGTGCCGGTAACTACACCCTCACTGCCACCTGGTGTCCCAGCCACTTCTAGGCTTTTCCTCCTCCTGGCGCCCCTTCCTCCAAAGTGCCCCGTCCCGCTGTCCAGGAAGCTGCCCTGTCTGTCCCTTCTTCTGGTCCACGACGGCCTCTGCTGCTTCCCGGGGCTTGCTATTGGCACCTGTCACCTGTCAGTGGGCCGTGTGCCCGAGTGTGCGTGGGCATGTGTGTCAGTGTGTGAGTGTGGGCCTGTCTGAATGTGATGGAGCGTGAGTGTGGGGGAGTGAACATGTTAGTTATGTGAGCGTGCACATGAGCGTGAATGTTTGAGTGGGTGATGGTGTGAGTATGCGTGTGAACGTCAGTGTGTACGTAAGAGCATGTGAGTGTCCCTGTGAATGTGTGTGACTGTGTGTGTGTAGGTGTGAGTGTATGGATTTGTTAGCATCTGTGAGTCTGTGTGACTGTGAGTTTGTGTGCTGTGAGTGTGTACTGGTGTGCCTGTGTGTGGGCGAGTTTGTGTGTCTCTGTGAGACTGTGAGTGTGTACCGGCGTGAGTTGTGAGCGTGCCTCAGTGTATCACCCTGTTGCACCTGGAGCCCAGAGCCCATGGTCTGAGCCCCTCTGCCTGTGCCCCCCCATCCTGGCAAAGCACCTGCCCCCCAGTCTCTCCCCCAGCAGCTGCTGGCGGCCCTGGGCTGCCGGAGCGAGCCACCGGGTCTGAACACGGGAGCAGAGCCAGCTGGGTCCCCGTCCAGCGGTCAGGCTTACCTTGTCTGAGTAGATGGACATGCGGGTGGTCAGCCCCAGGACGGGGATGCGGTAGAAGCCGGCTGTGTAGGAGACGGGGGTGGGAGTGAAGTGGTCGTTGGGGGTAGGCGGGTGGCTAACCAGGATGGCGTAGACCTGTGGACACAGGGGACAGGGTCAGCTCGAGTGGGGAGCGGGGACACCGCCCTGGAGCTGGCTGTCCAGCAGCAGCAGAGGCTAAACACAGAAGGCGGGGGGCGGGTAGTGTCGGGGGGACACCGCCTGTGCTCACACAGCCCCAGGAGTGCAGGCCACCCAGCAGGGGGACCAGACCCCAGCCCCACCTTCTGAGTGTAAGTGAGTCATAGGGATGAGGCAGAGGCAGAGCAAGACTCCTGGGACCAAGAAGACACACAGGGAGATGACAGACCCCTCCCCCCCACCCCCTGTCCAGGGCCTCCCCTCTCGCCCCTCACCCTGGGGGGCTGCCCTGAGCTGTGTGGGGAGACCCTGAGAAGGCAGGGTGAAGGCCAGTCCTTGGCATGTCCTGGGACCATACATGCTGCCCCAGCGTGGGCTGGGGAGAACCACACCAAGCCCCCCACTGACCCTCATCCTGGGTCAGAGATGGACGGAGGCCAACACTCCAGAGATGGAGGGCAGCTCCAGAAGGTCTGCATCGAACATCGCAGACTGAGCATTAGAGGGAGAAGCTGGGCAAGGAGCCGCCTAGAGGCCCGGGGCCCCTTGCTGGTGTCTTCCAGGCGCAGGCTGAGCCCCGCTCGGTTTGAACAAGACCCAGTTCTGACTTGGGCACTGACCACATCCTCAAGGAAACCTGGCCTTCCTGCCTGGACCAGTGGCTCAGCCCCCGAGGCAGGAAGACGAGGCAGATGGCTAGGCAGTTCCGTGCTACCCTCACATTAGAAGGACCTGTCAGTCCCAATTCTGCCTGCCCATCTCTGAGCTACAGGACCACCTGCTTTTGCAAATGGGGCAGGGGGTGCGCTGGCCCATGTGGTGGGGGCGATGGCTGCCGTGCCGGCACCTGGCCCACGGCGTGTGACAGTGAGTGACAGCTGCTGCTGTCACCTTTGCTCCTGGCACTGGCTATTCCCTGGGAGAACAGTGCCCAAGACAGCAAAACTGTAAGTTGGAGGAGGGATCCCCAGAAAGGGCCATACCTGTTCTCCCTCCTTTGCCCCCCACCGTCTGCACCCAGAGGGGCCTGGTCAGTGTTTGCCTGAGCATGTGTGTGCAAGCGTGTGACCGTACAGGTGCTCACAAGTGTGTGCTGGGTATGTGTGCGTATGCTGCATGTCCCAACATGTCTGTATGTGTATGTATGACTGAGCTTGTGTGAGCACGCGTGTTTGCATGTGTGGCACAGGAATGTGTGTGCTCATGGATATGCATGGGGGGTCGGCCTGTGTGTGAATGCGCGTGTGCAATTGACTGTGCAATGATGACGTGCATGAAGGGGTGCTAGTTTAAGTCTATGCATCTCTGTGCACAAACATGGACGAATGTGTGTGCACACGTGAGCGTGTGTGTCCATGGGTGTGGCGTGCCTGTCAGGTGAGTGTGTGTGAGCAGCACTTGGACCGGTGTCGGTCCCGCCCGTTACATAAAAGGCTGCATTGCAGTGATCCCGAGGCCTCATCGGCATTCAGCAGGCAGCGCAGCCCGGGGGCGGGCAGCTCGGACAGGCGAAACCCGGGAGTCGTGTCCTCCCCCCGCAGCGCTGGCTGCCAGTGGCTGCCACGCTCTGCCCTGATACCTCTCACATACGCAGTCCCCGTTCCCACCCTGGAGAACAGCCTGCTTCAACACCTGGGCCATTTGCCATCTCAGGCAGACCTGTGGATGGGGGAAGGGGAGGGAGGAAGGGAAGGAGACCTGCAAGCAGGAACAAAGATGGCCCCAGGCCCCATCCAGTTCAAAGCCCTGCAGTCCCGCCTGTGGCTGGGACAGGCACCTCTCAGGCAGGCCCGGAATGCCCGCCCCCACCCTGACACACAGTGACCAGACAAACGGCCACACGTCTGCACACACCAGTCTGGACCTCGAGACCTGGAAACCCTGTGAGGACAAGCCCCGCTGGCGGGTGACTGATCTGGGGCTAAGATGGGGAACCGGCCAACACTGGTGTTTAGCTGCTAGTGAGACCAGCCCCCTGGGTCCTCTCTCAAGGGGAGGGAGAGGGCTAGGAAAGGATGGAATGAAACTGGGACAGGGGGAGGGACGGCGGGTGAAGGAGGGAGGATGGTGGGGAGGCGGTGGGGGAGGGGCAGGAGCTGGCACAGCCTGAGCCCTGGGGGTGCTGGCACCTGGCTGGAGATGAGGTCTTCGCACACCGACAAGGCCATCTGGATGGCGTTGGGCTTGTGGGTGACGGAGGTGGCATTGAGCTGGATCTTCCAGGAGCCATGCCGCTTGTTGGCCTGGTTCACAGCCTCGCGGAACATCTGCTCGTGCTTCCGCGTGCTCAGCACCGCGCCGATGTTGACGATCTTGGGGTCGCAGGCGGCACGGGCGAAGGAGCAGGAGAAAAGCAGGGCGAGTGTCAGCAGGCGCATGGTGCTCATGGGCTCCGGGCGGCGCCCTGGCTCTGGGCAGCGCGAACGCGGGGCCCTCGGCGCATCCCCAGAGGGACGCCCCGGCCGTCCTGCGCGCGCCCGATCCCGCGGGCTGAGGGCGCCACGTCTTCCCCGGGAGCCTTAGTCCTGGGATGTCTGCACCGAGCCTTCGGCCGGCCGGGCGGTCCCGGGTGCGCGTGGGTTCCGGGCGCTCTGTTCCAGGCGGCTGGCGCCGTCCGCGGTGCTGAAGCGGGTCTCGGCGCCGCTCCGGGTGCCCCGCGCCGAAAGGACCCGGCGGCGGCAGCTCCTCTGCGGGCTTCGCTTGTCCCGGTCCCGACGCTGCGGCGGCTGCGGAGCGCCGAGCGGGACCAACGTCTCCTACCCCTCCCGCCGCCCCCGCTTCCCAACACGGAGCCGGAGCGGGGGCGCCTCCCGCGCCAGAGTGTGCGCCTGCGTTCGTGCCAGCATTTTTCAGAGCGCGCGCGAGCGGGGGACGCCTGTGTGCGCGTGTGTGCGGGCGTGTGTGCGCGCGTGTGTGCAGGGGTCGCTGAGACAGTGACCCGGGCTGTCTCGAACCTGCAGGGAGCCGAGTTTGGAGAGGTTAGAGGGGTTCGCGTCACTGCGTGCAGCCTTGCGTGTCCTTTAACGTGACCGAATGTGTCGTGCCAGTTTGTGTGTGTGCGCACACGCGCATGCACGAGTCCTCACCCACAGTCAGTGATATTTCGGGGCCTGACTCTGCTGGCTGGAAACCAAGGCGTGTGGAGAAGCCCTAAACCATGCCTCTGGGAGAGGGACGGTGGCGACCTCTTCTCCAGAACGCTCAAGAACGGGGGAGAGACCTCATCTGCCTGGCCATGTGGCTTGGACTCCCCCCAGAGGGTTAAGAAGAATAGAAGGGGTGACAGTGGCCGCCCCTTGTTGAGCTGGATCTTCCAGGAGAGTCTGAGGGTCTGGGCCAAACCAGCTGTGGAGAGACCACGGCCAGAGGGAGTCGTCTCTGCAGCAGATGGGACTAAGGTTAGACATCAGGAAGCACTCGCTGATGCCAGGATAGACATCCCATACATATCCTCTGTTTCCACTCTCCTCCCCTTGGCAGCGCCTCTCCTAATTCACTCCCAGCACCCCCTCCTGCCCCTTTCCAGAAGCTCCTTACCCTTCTGGTCCTTGTGATCCCAATTCTTTGTCCTCACCGTCCCCCCCCCCCCCACCCAGTGTGCTTCCTTCTCCCTAATTCAAAGGATGGCTGAAGCTCCGCCTGCTGCCAGTGACATCACCGTTTCCAATAGCAACTGAGGATTCTGCAGACCCAACAGCAAAAGCCCCCAATGGGGACAAAGCAGGGTCGTCCCCACACCTAAGTGATGTCCGAAGCAGTGGAGAGGGGAGGAGCCATGTCCCTCCCAACAGGGTCACACCTCCTGTAGCTCTCACCACTAGGCTTACCTCCCCACACTCAGCCCAAAACAGACCCTGCGGGACCCCCTGGCTCTGAGGCAGGGGCTGCAGTGCTTGGCCTGCTCCCTTTCTTGTCCCCTTCTCTCCCGATGCAAGAAAATCGTTGCTTGGAGGCTAGTCTGCCTGCATCCGGCTGCAGCCCCACAACTCTCTCTGTTCTGGGATTGAGGTCTATAGTGGAAGGAGCACCAGTCCTGGGGACACAATTCCTCCTGTGGAGTCTCAGGAGGGCATATGGGGTGTGCTCACGGGCCCAGAGTGGGCCCTGTCTCCACAGGGTCTGCGGCCTCTCGTAGCTCAGAGCTTGGAGGCTGCACGCGTGCCTGGGAAAGGGGAGCCACCAGCTGCCAGCTCTGGTGTGGCCCAGACAGCTCCAGGACATTGCAGGGAGGGAGGGATTCAGCAGGGGGCTGCCGCCAGAGGTTCAGGCCCCTTCCATCCACCCCAATCCCCCAGTCGGGGGTGCTGGAGAAGCTCCTACTGGTCCTGGAAAAAGAACTTCCAAATAGTCAGAAACCTGAGGGCTGGCTATTACACAGCTGGGAGCTTGAACTTGGCCACGGTCGGAGTACTTATACCACGGAAACTGCCAAACCCTGCAAATCAGGCCTCTTTTTTCCCTTTAGAGGCCAGTTTACCAGCACACCACCGCCTTCCCCAGGCTGGAGGTGCTCAAGCTTCTGTCCAGAGGCCCTTGCGTGTCCCAGGCCTCAGCCCCTCCCGTGCTTGAATCTCTCCTGGACTCTGCACTCCCTTTCACCTTGTAGGCTTCTTCCACGCCCCCAGCAAAGGGGGTGCGGTTGCAGAAGGCCTCGACCTTGCTTTGTCTTGCTGTGAAAGATACTGCCGTGGGTTGGGGCTGCCTGAGGCCCCGGTCCGGCGTTGAGATTCTTGAAACCTTAATAAGAACGTTTGGATCCCCATGAAGCCTTACTATACCCAAGAATACCAGGAGATTTGGGTAGGAATGCGGTTGATGGGCTTCATCGTTTATAAAATCAGGAGTGCTGATAAAAGAAGTAAAGCCTTGAAAGCCTCCAGTCCTGCACCTTCTCATGGTCATCATTAACCAGATGGGACGTCAGTCTGGCTGTGTTGTGGGAACGTGGGACATCGTGTTGACTTGCAGCAGTGCCGCTGCCCTCATGCATGAATAAACGTACCTGTGAGACACACACACACAAAAAGATACCACCGGGACTTGGACCCCTCTGAATCCTTGTGTATCAAACTCTGTGGTGAGGACCAAGGAGACCTGGGTTGCTGCATCTGGCCTCAGTGGGAGCGAGGCCCTGTCTGCCCCATGGGGAGGGGGCTGCCTCAGTGCTCACTCATTCTTCCCAACCCGTTCCTTCCTCTGGGAACTGCAGCCCCATGTGGAGGGAACTGCTTCACCTCCTCCCCGACTGCAACCCAGGGGCTCTAGCAAGGGCTGTCAATCATAGATACAGCCCCTCCTTGGCCTTGGTCTGTTGGCCGAGAGGTAGTCACATGACCCAAGCAGACCACTCAGGGTTTTTCCCTAAGATTTTGGCTAGATCAGAAACTGCGACACGAACCCATCTCTGCATCTTCTCTGGAAGTGCATCTCTGAGAATTGAGCCACCTGTGGACACATTTCTCTCAGGAGGAAGCTGACAGACAGAGAGGAGCCATTACGCAGGCTCTATGTGCAGACACCTTGCCTGTGGCCGGCCAAGTGGGCAGAGGATGGGCCTTTGCCTGGTGTCCACCCACTGCAAGGGCCCGCCTCCAGCCCAGGACTGGGGAGATGGGGCTGGCTGTCAGCAGGCCTGGCCACCAGGACTCTATCCTTGATCTGGGGGAGCCCAAGGACCCTCACAGACCACAGCTGCAGACACCTGTGGTGCCATCTTGCTTGCCCTCAAGTTGATTTCCACTCGCACACCTTCATGCACATGGTTCTACTACCTGCCTCCCCACACAATTCCTCCTCTCCCGTCCCCACCCTCTCTGACTTTCCAAATCCCACCTTTCCTGGAAGCCCATCTTCCCAACATCACAAACTCCCCACGGATCCCACCATATGCAAGGCTGGACTTTGACATTTAATTCACTCATAGACATTTACCAAGCTCCCACTGTGTGGCAGGCACTCCTCTAAATGATTGGGGTACAGCAGTGGAAAAGTTAGATCCCCGACTGAGCATGTGGCAGAAATAAGCACCTTAGACCATTTCATGCCGCGTTATGTACTCCAAGGAAAAAGAAAGCAGAATACGAGGGTAGAGCTTGATGGGACTGTGTGGTGATTTCAACATGTCTGCAATTTCTTTAACATGCATCCCTTCAAAGGGGAGCCCAGTTCCTCTCTCCTTGAATGTGGATGGACCGAATGACTCTTCTACTGAGTGGAACGTGGCGGAAGTGGCAGTGTGTGACTTCTGAGGTGAGGTCTAGAAGGAACAGCTTCCCTCTGGCACTGTCCTTCCTGAGTCACCTGCTCTGGGGGAGGCCAGTGTGGAGAGGAACTCTTTGTCAATGGCCCCCTGCCAGTGGCCAGCACCAACTTGCCAGCTATGGGAGTGAACCACCCTGGAAACTCCAGGGGCCCTCCGGCCCCCTTCGAGCCTTCAAGGGATGACAGCCCTGGCTGATGTCTTGACTGTCACCTCATGAGAGACCCCAAGCCTGAGCCACCCTGTCAAGCTGCTCCAAATTCCTGACCGTGGAAACTGTGAGAGATACTGAATGTTTATGGTTATGTGAATCAATAGATGACTAAGTAATCAATTCAGGTTGCTTTTTTTCTGAATGAAATGAGAGAGCAAGCCATGCAAATATCTGAGGAAAGGGTGTTCCAGGGAGGGGGGTGCAAGGGCATGGAGCAGAGGGAGGGAGGGGGAGGCAGGAAGGAGGCCAGAGGGGTCATGGGCCAGGTCCTGTGGGACGGGGCTGACTGTGTAGAGGGGCCCCAGCTTTATTCTAATGAGATTGGAGGGATTAGACCGGGAGAGTGACACTATTCAATTGACCTTTTAGAAAGGACCACCCAACTGCTATGTGGGTAACAAGGGAGGAGGAGTGTGACCAACCAGGAAGTTACTGGGATAATTCGTGTGCCAGGCAGGAGGTGTAGAGGTGACAAGACGTGGGACGAGAAAGTGAGGAGTCACGAATAACTCCAGAGCAACTGAGGGAATGGCAGTACCACCACTGAGAATGGGAAGGTGGGGTCCAGGAGGAATCAAGGAATCAAAACTTTTATTTTCTTATAAAGTTCCCACTAAGCTTTTAACCCTGCAAATTTTGATACGTTGTGTTTTTGTTTTTGTTCAGTTACATATTTTTTCTAATTTTCCTTGTAATTTCTTCTCTGATTTATGGGTTATTTAGAAGTCTGTTGTTTAATTTTCAAATATTTGGAGATTTTCTGCTTGTATTTCTGCTATTGATTTTTACTTTAACTTCAATATGGTCAGAGAACATATGTTGTATGATCTTAAATACACTGAGACTTATTTTATGGTCCATAATATGGTTTTTCTTGGTGAATAGTCTATGAGCACTAGAGGAAATTGTGTATTTTTCTGTTTTGGGTGTCGTGTTTTAATAAATGTAAATGTTTCTCATTGTGGTTTTTTAAAATTAATTAATTATTTTATACATTTTTGGCTGCGTTGGGTTTTCGTTGCTGTGCGGGGGCTTTCTCTAGTTGCGGCGAGCGGGGGCTACTCTTCGTTGCGGTGCGCAGGCTTCTCATTGCTGTGGCTTCTCTTGTTGCGGAGCACGGGCTCTAGGCGTGTGGGCTTCGGTAGTTGTGGCTCGCGGGCTCTAGGGCGCAGGCTCAGTAGTTGTGGCGCACGGGCTTAGTTGCTTCACGGCATGTGGGATCTTCCTGGACCAGGGCTCGAACCCGTGTCCCCTGCGGATTCTTAACCACTGAGCCACCAGAGAAGCTCCCCTCATTGTGGTTTTAATGAGCATTTCCCTTAATGACTGATTAGGTTTAACATCTTTTCACGTGCTTATTGGCCTTTTGTATACTTTCTTTGGAGAAATGTCTATTCAAATCTGTTGCCCATATTAACCATATTATCAGATATATGTTTTGTAAATATTTTCTCCAAGTCTGTGACATGTTTTTTCATTTTCTTAATGTTGTCTTTAAAGTGCAAGAGTTTTAAATTTTGATGAAGTCCAATTACCAGATTTTTTGTTGTTGATCGTGCTCTGGTATATCTAAAACATCTTTGCCTAACCTAAAGCCGCAAAGATTTTATTTTATGTTCTCTTCCAAGAGTTTTGTAGTTTTGGTTCTCGCATTTAGGTCTATGATCCATTTTGAGTTAATCTTTTATATGGTATGAGGCAAGGTGTAAATTCATTCATTTGTATCTAGGTATCCAATTGATCCAGCACCATTTGTTGAAAAAAAAGCTATCCTTTCCCATTGAATTTTCTTTCTACCTTTGTAGAACATCAGTTGACCATAAGCATAAGCGTTTGTTTTTAGAATCTGAATTCTGTTCCATTGATCTATATGTCTGTTGTTATGCCAGGACCACACCATCCTGGTTCCTGTAGCTTTGCATTAAGTTTTGAAATCAACTAGTGTTACTCCTCCAACTTCGTTCTTTTTCAAGATTGTTTTGGCTCTTCTGGGTCCTTTGTAATTACATATACATTTTAGGATCAACTTGTCAATTTCTGCTAAGATTTGATAGAGATTGCAATGAATTCATAGATCAATTATTAAGACAACTGCAGTCTTGGGACTTTCCTGGTGGCGCAGTGGCTAAGAATCTGCCTGCCAACACAGGGGATGCGGGTTTGATCTCCGGTCCGGGAAGATCCCACATGCCACAGAGCAACTAAGCCCGTGTGCCACAGCTACTGAGCCTGCGCTCTAGAGCCCATGAGCCACAACTACTGAGCCCGCGAGCCACAGCTACTGAGCCCGCGCACCTAGAGCCCATGCTCCACAACAAGAGAAGCCACCGCGATGAGAAGTCTGCACACTGCAGCAAAGAGTAGCCCCTGCTCGCCACAACTAGAGAAAACCCGTGCGCAGCAACGAAGACCCAACACAGCCAAAAATCAAATCAATCAATCAATCAATTTATTTAAAAAAAAGACAACTTCAGTCTTAACAAAATTGAGTCTTTCAATCCATTTATTTAGATCATCTTTACCATCAGCAATGTTTCGTGGATTTTAATGTACATAAGCTTGCACTTATTTCGTTAAATTTATTCCCAAGTATTTTATTCTTTTGTCTGCAATTTTGAATGAAATTGCTTTCTTAATTTTATTTTTGGCCTGTTCGTCAGTAATATGTAGAAATAAATTTGACTTTTGAGTATTGATCTTGTACCTTATTAGTTCTAGTAGGTTTTTTGCTTGTTGTTGACTCCTGAGCATTTTGTAGAAGATCATGTTGTCTGTTAGTAGACAGTTTCCCTTCTTTCCCAGTCTGGATGCCTTTGGTTTCTTTTCTTGGGTGAGTGAACTAGATAGAACCTCTAGTCCCAAGATTGAAATGGTAAGAGCAGCCATCTGTGCCTCGTTCCCAACCTCAGAGGGAAAGCATTTGGTCTTCACTACCAAGTACGATGATAGCTATAGGGTTTCATAGGTACCCTTAGCAGGCTGAGGAAATTCTCTTCTATCCCTAATTTGTTGAGAATATTTATTGTGAATAGGTACTGGATTTTTTCAAATGCTTTTTTTCTACATTTATTGAAATAATCATGTGGTTTGGGTGCTTTTTAAAAATTATTTATTTATTTATTTGTCTGTGCCGGGTCTTAGCTGCTGCGTGCGGGATCTTTGTTGCAGCATGCGAACTCTTAGTTGCGGCATGTGGGATCTAGTTCCCTGACCAGGGATCGAACCTGGGCCCCCCGCATTGGAAGTGTGGAGTCTTAGCCACTGGACCTCCAGGGAAGTCCCTTGGTTCTTTATTATGTTAATATGGTGTATAACACTAACAAATTTTTGGATGTTAAACTCATATTTCTGAAATAAATGATCATAATGTACAGTCCTTTCCATATGTTGCTGAATTTTGTTTGCTAATATTTTGTAGAGAATTTTTGCATTTATATTAATGGAGGATATTGGTCTGTAGTTTTCTTGTGATGCCTCTGTCTAGTTTTGGTTTTAGGTTAATATTGGCCTCATAGAATGAGGTGGGAAGTGTTTACTCCTCTCCTATTTTCAGGAAGAGTTTGTGAAGGATTGGTGTTAATTCTTCTTTAAATGTTTGGTAGAATTCACCAGCAAAACCACCTGGGCTTGGGCTTCTTTTTGGAGGGGGGGAGGGTTTAAAATTACTAGTCCAATTTCCTTATGGTATATTCATATTTCCTATTTCTTCTTGCATCAGTTTTGGTAACCTGTATCTTTTTAGGAATTTTTCCATTTTTTCTAAACTTTGAGTTATTGACATAAAGTCGTTCATAATATTCCCTGATAATCTCTTTGATTTCTGTAAGGTCAGTTGTGATGTCCCTTCTTTTACTCCTGATTTTATTTTTTCTTGATCAGTCTAGCTAAATGTTTGTTGATCTTCCCAAAGAAACAACTTGCTGTTTCATTGATTTTCTCTGTTAAATTTCTGCTTTCTATTTCACTGATTTCGCTAAGTTTTATTTTTTGCTTGCTTTCGATTTAGTTTGATCCTTTTTTCCCTAGCTCCTTAAGGTAGAAATTTAGGGTTTTTTAAAAAAATATTTATTTATTTATTTGGCTGCGTTGGGTCTTCGTTGTGGCACATGTGGTCTCTAGTTGAGGTGCGCTGGCTTAGTTGCCCCGCAGCACATGGGATCTTAGTTCCCTGACCAGGGATCAAACCCGCGTCCCCTGAATTGGAAGGTGGATTCTTAACCACTGGACCACAAGGGAAGTCCCAACTTAGGTTTTAAATGCTGAGATCTGTTATCTATTCTAATATAAATGTTTACAGTTATACATTTCCCCCTAAGCTCTGCTTTAACTACATCCTATAAATTTTTATTTTTTGTTTTCATTCAGTTCAAAATATTTTCCAATTTTCTTTTTGATTTCTTCTTTGAACCTTGGTTTATTTAGAAGTGTGCTGTTTTAATTTCTCTAGTATTTTTGGATTTCCAAAATCTTTCTTCTTTTTATTTCTAATTTAGCTCAATTGTGGTTAAAAAAAATACGTTGCATGACTTCAAACATTTTAAATTTATGTAGACTTGTTTTATGGCACAGCATACAGTCTCAACTGGGACCCCCTCCCCTCTCCCTCAGGCCAGTCCCTTCACTGGTTCCTCATGGAGAGAGAGGGGCTCCAGGGGTGCCAGTACCAGAGGACAGAAGGGCCACCTTTTCCCCAGTGTACACTCCAGGGCATGGTGAGGGGCCAGAGCAGCAGAGCCAGCGCCCACCGCAGGCAACAGGGGGAAGGGGAGTCACCCACTGCACTCCGAAGACTGTCCCTTGGGACTTCCCTGGTGGCCTAGTGGTTGAGAATCTGCCTGTCAATGCAGGGAACGCCAGTTCGAGCCCTGGTCCGGGAAGATGCCACATGCTGTGGAGCAACTAAGCTCGTGCACCACAACTACTGAGCCTGCGTTCTAGAGCCCGCGAGCCACAACTACTGAGCCCAAGCACCTAGAGCCTGTGCTCCGCAACAAGAGAAGCCACCGCAATTAGAAGCCCGCGCACCACAACAAAGAGTAGCCCCCGCTCACCGCACCTAGAGAAAGCCCGCACGCAGCAACAAAGACCCAACACAGCAAAAAATAAATAAACAAATTCATTTAAAAAACAACAAAAAAAACAAAACCTAGTCCTGGCTTTAAAAAAAAAAAAAGACTGTCCCTTGTGAGCATGACCCTCAGTGTCTGCCCAGGCCTGGCCTGTCTGGTGCTGGGATGGCCCAGGCTGGGCTGGGGTCCTGGAATCTGGCTGCAGCCAGGAAACCCAAGGTCCCAGGCCAGGCTAGGGTTGAGTGGGGAAGGCTAACCATTTTGGAAGCCCTCTGGAGGCCCTCACACTGTCCCAGGGCTGTCACTGTGGCAATCAGCATAGTAACAATGACTGTCCACCAGGTCACACTACTCCATGGGCACTGGCGTGGCTGCCACCAGAGGGCAAGAGTTCGGGTCCCCGCTCATCCTGGACGTGGACACGGCCAGGACACTGCAGGCCTGACTCCCTCCTAGACCTGCCAGCTCCGGGGTCCCCAAGGCTGAGGACGCAGCCCCGGCCTGGGCTCCAAGGAGGAAAGCAGGCTGCTCTGAGTTTCTGGCTGCAGAACATGGACCACAGAAGTAAGCATGCTGGTTCACTCCACGAGGGTGGGAACTGTCCCGCCACCCGGTCCCCTGGACCCAAGTGACCCCAGGCCTGCTGTGGGCCCACTCGGCCTCTCTGGCTTTGCTCCTGCTGTGGGGTCCGGACCGCAGGCAGAGGGACTCAGGACCTTGCGCAGCGGGGCTCAGAGGAGGCTGATGGGGGGCCCGAGGGAGGTGTGGCGGCATCGGCTGAGAGCCGCACCGGCCTGTCTGAGCTGAGACCTGACGGGGCAGGACGGGGCAGGACGGCGTGGTGGCTCCTCGGCCCCAGGCGAACCCGCGTGGTGAGGAGGAGCAGCAGCCGCCCCGCGCTCTTCTGCGGAGATGAGGACGGTGTCCTCCCCTCACAGGGCGGCAGGTGTGCAGCAGCTGCCCCTCCCTCCCTGGCAGCTGAACCTGGGGGCCGCAGCCCAGCCCCCTTCCGCGCCCGGCTGAGACCGACAGCGGGTCGGGATGGCTCTCCGGAAGCTTGGCCTGCACGCCTCGCACTGAGTGCTCTGGAGTTCCGCCCGAGGCCTCAGCCCCCAGGAGCCAGTGGGACCGGTGCCGATGCTGGAGGCTCCCGTGGTGGTCGATTAGTCTGGAGTTTAACCAGGAGGGGCGCGCCGTCCCCGCCCAGCCTGCCGGTGGCTTCTGACAGATCCCGGGGCTCACGCTCCGCCCCTGCTCTCTGGGGAGGGGTGGGGGGCGCAGCCTCCGTATTTGGGGCCATGGCCCCCTTGCTGCACCCCCGCAGCCTGGCCGAGGCAGGGAGAAACCAGCTGGCTCTGGTCTCTTGCCCCTGGCGTGGCTGCTCGGGGTCCCAGTGCCCACTTCCCCGTCTGGAGGGCAGCACAGCGGCACCTGCCTCTTCCTGCTGCTGTGAAGAGCATCCTGAAACGCGGCCCGCTGCTTAGCCGAGGCCGCCTGCCCCCTTGCCGCCCCGCAGTCCGCGCGCAGCCATGCTTTCCCCGGGAAGGCTGCTGTCCGGCGGTGGGTCCGGAGGCGGTGATCCCTCCAGCGACTTGGAGTGGACGGGGGCTGCGTCCACGCCTCCCGGCCTGGGTGTGATGGCGGGGTCAGGGCCACGCCCAAGGCCCGCAGGACGACTTTGCATCCATCCAGGCTCTGCCGCGCTTTTCAAGCCTCAGAATCGAACCTTGTGCCTTAGTTTCCTTCTCCCCGCTGCTCCACAGGCAAGCAGAGGGCCTGGGGCAGAGGAGGGTCGCCAAGGGGGAGGCCGAGGTTGAGGCTCCCGCCACGGCCCAGGGGCTCCTCACTGCCACACCAGGACACCCAGCAACCTTTTTTGTACGCACGTAGAGTTAGTTGGGTAAACTGTTGAAGCAGCTCGCTTTCGAAAAACCTTTTTATTTTCACGTGAAGTTTCACACATGGCACAGAGGGGTCCGGGGTACCCTGCACCGAGTTTCCTGCAATGCTCGCATCTTCCGTGATGCTAGGACACTGTGACCAGGAGACCCTGCTTGTGCCGAGTCCTTTCTCACAGGTGAGGCTCCCTGTGCCCGCTTTGCACTCAGGGAGCAGCCCGGTCGGTGGGTCCCTTCGCCACAAGGGCCTCCCTCCTGCTCCCTTGAGGGCCACACGCCCCCACCATCTCTAACCCAGACGGCCGCTAGTGAAGCAATTGAGTTGAAAGACGGCAAACCCTCGATTTTCCACAGAATGTGGGGATTTCCAATAAACACGAGGTGCTGTGATGCAGCCCGGCCTGGTGACCGCAGTTTCTGACCAACACGTGTGGGAGCAGCACCGGCTGTTCCGAGGGCTGCGTCCATCCAGGGGCTGCAGCCTGCTGGGCCCTGTGGGAACAAGAGCCCACAGGCTGTGCTGACCCCGCTCTGGACTACCCAGGAATCTCCCCCATGCTCCGTCTAGCTCTTTCCCAGGGTCTCAGGGGAGCCCGAGGTGACCTAGTGGGTCTGGCACCCTGGGGGCGGGCCCAGAACATGCCCTTTGAACCAGGTCTCGGGGGTGGGGGGCTCCTGCGCCCTCAGGTTTGACAGCCTGTGACTCACCTTCCTGCACATGCATCCTCCAGATGCCACCGTTTCCCTGGTAACTCATTGAGCAGGGAGGGGTGCATGAGGACATCACTGGAACTGCCAGCAGAGCTGTGTGTGGGAGAAGACCCGAAGAGACCCCAGGGATGACCCCTAGAAGGGAAGGGGCAGGATGGGAGGAAGATCTTTCTGGAGCAGGTTCAGACAAGCCTAGGTGCTGAGCAGTAGGTGCGCGTGTGGGGGAGCCTCCTGAGGCCCAGAACTGTCACAGCTGAGAAGGCAGGAAGCAGTGGGCTCCCCACGGAGGGAGTGGGCAGTTGGGGCCTGGAAAGCCCTAGGGAGGGGCCATGTTTGAGGTTCGCCAGCAGAGAACACTGGGTAGGGCCGTGAGCTGAGCAATCCTGGGCAGTACAGAACTGCTTTGCTTTGTTTATTGAGGGGAAATATGCTCACAGCAAAGTGCAGTGATCTTTATTTTTCTTAAGTCTTTTCTTCTTATTTAAAAAATATATTTATTTATTTGGCTGTGCCAGCTCTTAGTTGCTGCACATGGGATCTTCTTTGCAGCTTGCAGGATCTTTTAGTTGTGGCATGCAGGCTGTTAGTTGCAGCATGCATGCAGGATCTAGTTCCCTGACCAGGGATCGAACCCGGCCCCCTGCATTGGGAGTGAGGAGTCTTAACCACTGGACCACCAGGGAAGTCCCAGTGCAGTGATCTTTAGTACATCCTGAAGACTATTGAGTCTGTTGACCTTAAGAATGAGCAAAAGTGGATTTATTTGGGAACATCAAAGGAATTGCGATTTGGGACAATCAGGCTATAGCAAAAGCCATAGGTAAGTCCAACAAACAAAGGAGAGGAATGGTTATTTTACAGAGAAAAATGAGGAAGTTGAGAGGTTTGTGTGGGTTTTGTTTTTTCTTGCTGTTGTTGTTTTTTGGTTTGTTTTTTATGAAAGCCCTTTGGAAAAAAGTGAGAGTTCAGGGTGAGGATGGTTTCTCATTGGCTAAGTTGCTGAGGTAGTTGATTTCTTGTACAAGATGCAATGTACATCTTTTCCTGTTGGGGCCTGTGATAGACGATTCTTCCCTGTTATGATTCTTCTGTTGTAGTTCATAATTGACTGTTGACCTGGAGCAAGATAACAGTCAATTATTTTACCAGCAACATGGGTTTATTCAGGAACAGTAAAGAATTGGGAAACAGAACAAGCAATCTAAGGTGAAGCACAAGCACGTGCAGAGAACAAAGGAGAGGAGACTCTTTTATAGAGGAGAAGTGGGAGTTGCGAGGGGCTGTTCTAAACAAAGAATCCATTGGAAGAAACTGGGAGTTGGAAGTGTGGTGGCTTTTCATTGGCTGCACTGTGATGGTGTCTCATTGGCTGGGCTGTTGCTGGGGGCAAAATCTTCCTTCCTCCTACTGGGTAGTAAGTAGTAACCTTCCTGTTGGGTCTGCAATTAAGGCTGCGCGGTAGGGTGTGAGAGCTCCCCCTTCTGGCCTCCTGACTGCAGTTTAGTGAGGGTTCCCTTTATTACTTTTCACAGGTCCAATGGATGAAGACCCCAAGAGCCCGCCTGCCGCTGACCCTACGGCGGGCCCTCCGTCCTCGCTGAGCCCGGCCCCCCAGGCCCCAGCTCCTCCAGGCCCCCGGGTCGAGACCTGGGGTTCAGGGCACAGGAGCTCCCCGCCGACGTGGCGGAGCGGTGGGACACCTGCTCAGGGTTAGAGCCAACCGAGAAGGCGTGGCCGACCCCCACCGCACACAGGCCCTGGGGTAGCCGGACCGGGGCGCAACTGGACGCAAAGCCGCGGATCCCAGCGAGACCTGCTCGACCGGAAGCCAGCTCCTCCTGTTGCCTTGGCCACCGCCCAGCTAGGAAACGGCCGGCGCATGCGCAGAAGGGCGCCGCCGCCAGGCGCCGCAGGTCCCGTTTCTGCGCACGCGCGCTGCGCCCGCGAAGGTTGGTCGTTGACTGCTGCGCGATAGACGCGTGGGGGCATCAGGCCCGCCGAGCGCTTTGCATTTGCGGGAGCCCGGCCTCCTGACGCCGCCAGCGCCCGCTCGCATTCACGTGTCCGCGGCCCGCCCCGCCTGGGGGCGCCTTGGCGCTGACTCTGAGCCCGGGCCGGAGCCCGGACGGCGGCGGCTGGCGGCAATGCTGGTGCTGGCGGGTGAGCGTCCGGCGGCGCCGGGCCCGAGTCTTGGCGTGTGACAGCCGGGCCGCGACAGCCTCCCCGGGACGGGACGCCCGGGACCCAGCCTCGGACACGGGCATCTGAGACCGTGAGGAGAGGAGACGAGGCGGGGCGCTCCCACTCCCGCTGAGCGCAGAGGCCGCTCTGGCACCGCGCAGGACCCCAGTCAGGCTCGCCGCCACCCTCCGCCGGCGTCCGGTCTAGAGCAAGACCCTCCCCAGACCCCCGACCAGAGCTCCGCTCCCCTAACGGTTTCTTCTTGGCATCCTCCTCCCGAGCGCCCCCCCCCCAAGTCCCCGCAGTGCCTGGAGTAATGACCCCACCTTGTTAACCACAGTTGTCTGTGTTTGGCACAAGGACCTTGGACTGGGACCCTGGGCTCGGTAACGGTGGGCCCATCCGAGACCCGCTGTGCCTCTGTCTGTCCGAGGGGCCACCTGCCCTTGAATGGGAAGTAAGTTCACGCTGAACTGAACTCTGGTATTTCATTGACATCCTCAGCATTGAGTGTGTGTGTGGGTTTCTAGGAATAACTCCCTCAGTGGGGTTTTGGTTATCTGATTAGATCTGTATTTTCATTAGGTGGAATTTTTTTTTCTGGCCACTGACATCAGCTACGTAATGCTTTGTCTGCCTGTCTGCTTTCTCATGTCTTCAGTCGTCTGTCCTTCCTCAAGCTGGCCTCTTGAGCTAAGACATTCAGAAGGTTTCTTCTCAAACCCATTTCCTTTGGATAAACTTTGCCCCCGTCACCATTTAAAACTTTATAAGGACTTCTTCCTCTGATTCGGGTGTATGTCCCAAATGCTGCTTTTCTTTTACTTCTGCCTAGAATCAGGAGGTTTTTGTCCAGCTACTGATAGGAGACCAAAGGAGGGGAAAAAAACCCCAAAACAATTAATATGATCTTCCTTACCTTCATTCTGTAATTTCTGACTCTCATGGTCTCATAAAAATTAAGGAAAAACAAAACTCTTATGCCTTTTCCCCAGACAGACCCTGCAACAGGTCCCTTCTTGTTCTTAAGTTTCTTTCACATCACTGATGCCGAACTTAAGTTGTGAACATTGAACTTGACCTCACTTCAATAAATGTGCCTGCTGGGGGCTTCCCTGGTGGCTCAGTGGTTAAGAATCTGCCTGCCAGTGCAGGGGACACGGGTTCGAGCCCTGGTCCAGGAAGATCCCACATGCCGCGAAGCAACTAAGCCCGTGTACCACAACTACTGAGTCTGTGCTCTAGAGCCCGCGAGCCACAACTACTGAAGCCCGCGTGCCACAACTACTGAAATCTGCGCGCCTAGAGCCTGTGCTCCGCAACAAGAGAAGCCACCGCAATGAGAAGCCCGCGCACCACAACGAAGAGTAACCCCCACTCGCCACAACTAGAGAAAGACCGCGCGCAGCAACGAACACCCAACGCAGCCAAAAATAAATAAATGAAATAAATTTTAAAAAAAGAAAAAATTCTAAATGTGCCTGCTGCGGTCACTGTGGTCATATTACAAGGCCTGGTGGGTCAGGAGTATCCCGGGGCAACTACCACAGTCAGTTTGTCCTCTTCAGTTTATTGTGAACCTGCCTTTCAGGAGCTCTTTTTTTTTTTTTTTTTTTTGGCCGAACCAGGCAGCATGCAGGATCTTACTTCCATGACCAGGGATCGAACCTATGCCCCCTGCACTGGAAGCGTGGAGTCCTAACCACTGGACTGCCAGGAAATTCTCAGTTGGACATTTTTTTTTTTTTCAGGAGTTCTTTAATGCCACCCAAGGAACTTGTACATATGGAGGGGCGGAAGGCATGAGCGCAGCTGGCCCCACGGCTCCCGGGGTCCCGGGCTGCACGGCCGAGGCGAGGCCGGCGGAGCCTGAGCCAGCACACGCGGGCTGCCGGTCTTTCCCCGCTGCCCACCTGTGAGCCAGAGACGGTCTCCGCGTGGGTTTGCATTCTCCTCGATCGCGGGCCCGTGCGGTGTGTCGTCTGCAGCAGTATCATCCCAGCCTGCGGCCCCTGCCGAGAGGCAACTTCCTCCAGTTCAAAAGCAGCAGATCCCAGGCTGGGCCTCCGGAATTCCTCGTCGTCCCCACGGAGTGTGTCACAGTGGGAGAGATTTCCAGCTGTGCTCTTTTCAGTAAACAGTGTCACTGTCTGTCTGTCTGTCTCAGAAATGGAAGCAGCTGTCGAGGTTACAGCGGAACGTGGTCCTCTTCCTGCTGGCGTTCCTGATGCTCTGCGGCCTCCTGCCCTACATCAGCGTGGCCGACGAGTGGAAAGGTACCAGCTCCACGATTCCGCAGTGATCCGTGGGGGTCCCTGAGGGCGGGCTAAGTGGCAGCAGCGCGATCTCGCAGCTGCAGGAGGCATAGACGTCAACACATTGGCAGGAAGTGGAAATACAGGGAAGCCTAGAGTGTTCCCACGCCCCGGCTGGGAGGTGGCTGTTGATTTGAGGTTGTGTGACTGTTTCCCAAATGTCTGCTGTGAGGACCGGCATCTCACCCTCTCTGTCTCACAGTGAGATTCAGGTCCTGAGACTGAATGCTGAGTCTGAACGCATTGCGTGAATTTCCTAGTACGCGCTACCGGGGGCTGGGCAGGGCCGGGCAGGGTGCCAGTGAGGAGGTGCAGGGTCCCTTCTGAATTGCTCTAGGATGGCTTCTTTGAGGAGGAAAGTTAAAGAGTCGCTGTAGGTTTGCTCCAGTAAATGGCCCGTGTGCCACCTTGTGCCCTTCCCGAAACGGAAAACATAAAGGCAGAGTAACGGGCACGTGGGTGGGGATAAGGGCAGAAACTGCCAGGTGCTTTGGAAAAGGTATGATTCCCTGTGGCCGTTCTGGAACTGCTTGAACTGCCCTCTTTGGATGTCCCACCGCGTCCTTTTACACGGAGTCAAAGCTGTGTGCATGCTGTCTCGAGTGCACGTTGAATGTCCTCCAGGCCTTGTGGCGAATTTGAGATAAAGTAGATCCTCCTGTTTAGCCGTGGGCAGCAGGTCGGCAGAAGGGCCGAAGATGAGACCCGCAAATCCACCCGTCTTGCCAGCTCCTCGGAGAGCAGCTGAGAACCCGGAAACCTTCGCGGGGGTGTCCCCTCAGGTACTTTGAATAAACTCTCCGTGGAGTTGTAACCCGGGCCCGTGCCAGAAGCACTTCGGAACAGTACGTGCTGTTTCAGACAGACTGGGAAGGGTCCTGTTTCTTCCCATTTGTTTGAGGTTCTAACCTCACACTCCTTACTCTGGGCTGGTTGGATGAAGGAGACGGGGGAAAGGAGGAGGGCCATTCTGTTCTTCATCTTCTTTGCGCATCTGCTGTGCCGGATCCTTGGTAGGTGTGAACGAGACCCATCCCTTTCCTGTGGGAGCTACTGACGGGGGACGCTCAGGCGGGCGCTCCGCTCTGGACCTGCCCAGACCGAGTTGCTGGGGGCCCGAGCGTCAGTCGGGGCCTGGGGGAGAGGGTTGGGAGTACGCAGAGGGGGAGGGAGGGGCGAGGCCTCGTGCTGGGGCGCTTCCGGGGACGGGGGGAGGACGTGGAGACTAGAGGGCAGTCTGGGCAGCCAGAGAGCCAGGGAAAGTCCCCTGCAAAGGGCGGTGGCTCCAGGGGGCACGGCCTTGGAGAACCCGGGGCGCTCTGCACCTGGGGACACCCTCCACTGCGGGTTGGGGTGTCCG
The DNA here is from genome assembly GCF_028023285.1 of Balaenoptera ricei. Taxonomy (NCBI): domain Eukaryota; kingdom Metazoa; phylum Chordata; class Mammalia; order Artiodactyla; family Balaenopteridae; genus Balaenoptera; species Balaenoptera ricei. The sequence goes on along the minus strand of NC_082644.1, from coordinate 122,456,923 downwards.
TCCATATGCGCCGAGGGCCCCCCAGGGAGAGGATCCTGGGACAGGTGCCGGCCTCACACCCCTGCAGGGCTGCCCCGGGGAGAGACAGGCGGCCGTTCTCCCCGTGTCCTCCTGGAGGGTCTGTGGGTAAAAGAGGGAATTTCTCCCTTTGGAGCCGTGAGCATCCTTTCTTCCACTTCCGTGGCTGCTCTTTTGCCTGTTGACCTTCAGAGTCCTGTGAAAGCAGAACGCGGCACATTCCCCACTGAGAGACACCTTCCCACACCTCAGCGTCCAGGACCCCGTCTCTGGTGTCTAGGAGGGGCTGGAGGTGAGGGGCTGAACACCCGTGTCTCCTCTGGCACAAGTCCTGGGGCCGCTGTGCACCTGAAGGCCGCTCGGACATTCTCTTTCGCTCAGACGCCAGCACTCGTCCCCAGGACCTGTTTGAGCGATGCAGCTTTGTTTCGGCCAGACCTGCGCTCTTGACCCGGGGGGCGCAGCTTGGTGGGGTTTGAATCCTTGGAAGGAGAATGTCTTCCGGGATCCTCCAGCAAGGTTTCCACGGATGCTGAAAAGCAGAGACTTTTCCATTCACAAGTCAGCGTCCTCACGTCCTGGAGGAGTTGCCAGCCACGCGCACTGTTGAGGGCTGGCTGGGAGCCAGGAGGGGCGCCGCCCTGCCCGCAGCGCTCTGTCACTGACCGGCCACCTCTGCCACACCCTTCCGAGGAGGGAGCTGGGGAGTCCGGGCGCGGGCCTGCGACAGTGCCGTCTGCGGCTCCGTCCGTGGGGCCGTGCTGGCTCTGCCCCTGCCGGCCCTGCTACCCTTAGGGTCTGACAGCCGGAAACGTCCCTGCCAGGGGCTTAACCCGCTGTCCAGGGTGACACTCGCCCGTTGGCAGAGCCTCCATCCGGGTGGTCAGGGCCAGGAGCTGGCGAGTAAGGGGCTCCTCCCAGAGCTGCCTGTCGTAGGAAAAATGAAAATAAGTTCCTGTGGGAATTGCAGCCGCTGCGCGAGTCCACAGCGCTCCCTGCGCGGGGCCGCGTCAGACGGGGGGCAGCGTCCCAGATGGACGATGGAATCATTTCACGAGTGACTCTTGTCTCTTCTTGTCTCTGCCCAGAAGCCTCCAAGGCATTTCCGACGGGGACCCCCCAACCTGCAGATTAGAGCCCCCGATGGAGACGCCAAGGACAGGAGGCAGGAAGAGGCCCAGAGGAGGGCAGAGGCGGTGGGCCAGGGTCCCCGGGAAGACGAGGCGCAGGGAAGCCGCGTCAGGTACCGGCAGCAGCCGAGGCGGGCTGAATGGGGGCGCAGAGGCCGTCGGGGTCTCTGTGGTGTCTCTTTCCCTGAACGACAGAGAACCAGCCTGACGCGTAATGGCCTTCTCGTTCCTGTTCCTCGCAGACAGCGTGTGCCCCGTGGGGGGTGGGAGGGCGGGGCAGGGCCCCCCGCGTGGAGGCCGAGTCTGAGCCCAGCTCGGCCGTGACCTCGACCTCGACCTCGGGGCGTCAGCACCTCTGCCCGGGGTCTGAGCGCTCTCCCTCCTCCCGCTCCAGCCGGAGGGGCACAGGGCCCGAACCGGAGCAGGGCACCCAGCTGCCTCTGAGAAAGGCAGAGGCCCCCGCCAGGCCTTCCCTGCAGGCCCTCAGGACGAGGAACAGTCCAGGTGAGGTCCCGCCTGCGCCCTCTCGGGCCTGCCCCGGGCACTCTGAGGGAGGGGGCGTGTGGACACGCACAGGAGCGGTGGGGCGGTGGGGGGCTCCTGCCGTCCCTCCGAGCGCTGCTCAGCCTTGGACACCCAGGTGCAGGGACGCGCGGGTCTCGGGGTCAGGCACCCCTTGGAGCTCTGGTGACGACGTGGGGCTCCTTGGCGGCTGTCGTCCCGTGTCCGGCGCTGCAGCCGCACAGGAACGTGTGTGCGGGAGGCTCGTTTCCCGCCTGTGTCCGGGCAGCCAGGGGCCTGGGGGCTGCGGTCCTCATGTTGCCCCTTGAGGGGTCAGTCTGTCCTGTTCCCATTCCACGGACAGGAGAACTGAGTCTGGGTCACCGCCGGGACCCTCTGCTCTCGGTGCTGGAGCCCCCAGGGAGGACAGGAGAGCCCGGAGTGGGGACACGGGGCGACCGTGTGGGGTTAGAAATGGACGGCAGAGCCGTGGGTGTCGACGCTGACGGGACGTGTGCTGAAGCTGTGGACACACGTGTTCCCCTGCGCGGTAGCCCCGTGTGTGCGCATGGTCCCCCCGCGTGTGGCGGGAAGCTGTCTCTGGACGCGCCCCGAGGGCGCCCTGGGGAGTGTCTGAGCGGCCTTGGCGGTGTCTGCTCCCCGTTTTGTCCCCTTTGGAAGTGCCCGCAGCTGATCGGGCAGGACGCGGCACCGCCAGACGAGGTATTCTTGTCCGGGTCACCAGCGCCTGTCACGTTTGATGTCCCCAAACCAGACTGCACGTCGCAGCTGTAGTGGTCCTGCAGCCTCTGATCTTTTGCGAGTGGCCACTGCCCCCCGGAGGGTGGTCCCCGCTGGGCCCTGGTGGAGGCGGATGGGCCCGGGCCAGGCAGCGGGTCCTGCGCAGACCTTCACTACAACCCACGGTACCCCACGTCAGCCTCACTCGCCGTGGGGCCGCAGGACGGCTCTGTCCGGGCGCCCACGCCCCGCTTCCCTCCTCGCAGCCTCGCAGAACGAGCGCCAGAAGGCCGTGGTCGCCGCCTTCCGCCACGCGTGGGCCGGATACCGCAAGTTCGCCTGGGGCCACGACGAGCTGAAGCCCGTGTCCAAGTCCTTCAGCGAGTGGTTCGGCCTCGGCCTCACGCTGATCGACGCCCTGGACACCATGTGGATTTTGGGTCTGAAGAAAGGTATCTGCTCGTCCCTAGCACGGGGGCCGAGCTCTCGTGCGTGACCCTCGGGCCCGAGTGGGCCTGGCCCGGGAGGTGTCCACGCGCCGTGTCCCGCTGGGCTGCGCCTCCCCTCGTCCTGGGTGCCAGGGTGGCCGTGCTGGCCGTGGGCAGTTCCTTTGTCCCCTCGTCCAGGCGCCCAGGGGATGCTCAGGACAGGCGTCCCCTGCGCCCCCTGCCGAGAGCTGAGTGAGGCTGTAGGTGGGCTTCCAGGGGCGTTCCCAGCCCGTGTTTCTGTTGCAGTCAGGCGGGGCCCGGTGGTGGGAGGTGACACGTGATCCGACGGAGCCGCCAGCGCCCCGAATCTCTCCCTAATGTCCTCCTGTGCCGCGCAGATGGGGCTAAGTTGGGATGGTGTGTCTCTAGGTGTTTCTAAACTGGCATTTTAAACATCTGCTTTAAGTCTTCTGATTGGGCTGAAGACCGCCTGCCACTCACTCACCCTCGTGGTCCTCTGTAGCGCGGCTGTGATTGTCGAGCACTTGACCTCGTGCTGCATGGCCTTCCCCCAGCTGCACACTGGCTCGATTTTTTTTGCGGGATTGGAAGCCTTCAGGGTCCCCTCTTGCACTGGGAAGTGACGTTGAAACCCTGCAGGGGATGCATGTGGCCCCAGAGGGAGCAGTCAGGGAAATGCTTGGACTGTTCATTTGTTCCTGTATCGCTGCTGTTTCACGTGATAGAATTTGAAGAAGCCAGGAAGTGGGTGTCCCAGAGGTTATTGTTTCAGAAAAACGTGGACGTCAACCTGTTTGAGAGCACCATCCGGATCCTGGGGGGTCTTCTGAGCGCCTTCCACTTGTCCGGGGATGTCCTCTTTCTGAAAAAGGCTGTGAGTGTCCCGGCACCAGGTCGGCTCACGTCCTGGGGGCACTGGGGTCTCGAGTGCTGCACGGTCGGTCCTTTTCTCGTGGGATCGGGGTGGGGAGGCGTTTGTTTGCAGTCTGCTCTCCCCTCCACGCACTCGAGTCTGTTTCCGTGCACGTGCGTGGCTGAAGCGGCCCTGCCGCCTGCAGGCATGGTCATTCGGAGCTGGTTGAGTCCAGCTCGGCTTTTGCAGCTCCTCAGGGGTGGGGCCGCGTGAAGCCGGCAGACTCATCTCTCCGCTGGATTAGATGGAAACGGGCGGCGGGTCAGTGTCGTGCCATGGAGACAGGCCGCTCTGGGACAGGAATCACTGACTCATCGCTGTGTTGTGTGTCAGGAGGATTTTGGAAATCGGTTAATGCCTGCGTTCCAAACACCCTCTAAGATTCCGTACTCCGACGTAAACATCGGCACTGGAGTTGCCCACCCACCGCGTTGGACCTCTGACAGCACGGTGGCCGAGGTGACAAGCATTCAGCTGGAGTTCCGAGAGCTCTCTCGTCTCACGGGAGTTAAGAAATTTCAGGTACGGGGGGGCTGTGCTTCCAGCTGGAGCGGGTGTGCAGCGGGCTGTCTCTGGTTCAGTGGGGCAGGTGCAGGTCTGTGCGGTCATTGATCCTGGGCCATGAGACCAGTGTCGTTTTCGGTTTTGTCCCACGTTTTTCCTGGTGAATCCCGTTATCTCGTGATACCAGAGGTGCAGGCATGAAAGGCATTGACTGGAGGGTGAGTCCTCTGCCCGGCCCCACCCCCGTGCAGTCCCGTGTCCTTAGGGTCCTGGCAGTGGACGTCTTGTCGTGCGGCGCTCTGTGTGGCCCCGGTCCACCTGCTGTTGTCCGCGGCTCTCCTGAGCCAGTGGGGGCGGCCGGCTCCGTCGTGGCTGCTGCCGTGGGATGTGTGGAGTCACCGGGTTGCGTAGCCAGTTCAGTGCAGATGACATTGGGGTCACCCCAGCTGTGGCACCTGGACTGTGCCCACGCACGTGTCTGTCCTGGGTGGGCGGCTGGAGCGGTGTTGCTGGCGTGGCTGCTGCTGTGTGGCGGGACCAGCTGGTGCACGTGGAACGGAGGGCTGACGCTGACGCGTGTTTTTTGTTCTTGGCTCTCCATACGTTATTGCCTCCAGCAGTGTCTGCTCGCCCGCCTTAGGCAGGGCCCCGCCTGTGCACGATGTCTCTGCTTGTGGGCCTTCCTCTCAGGTTGATTCTATTTCTTCAGCTTTTTTTCTCCCTCTCCTTTTTTTTTTTTTTTTTTTATAAGATTTATTTATTGATTGATTGCTATGTTGGGTCTTCGTTTCTGTGCGAGGGCTTTCTCCAGTTGCGGCGAGTGGGGGCCACTCTTCATCGCGGTGCGCGGGCCTCTCACTATCGTGGCCTCTCTTGTTGCGGAGCACAGGCTCCAGACGTGCAGGCTCAGTAGTTGTGGCTCACGGGCCTAGTTGCTCCGCGGCATGTGGGATCTTCCCAGACCAGGGCTCGAACCCGTGTCCCCTGCATTAGCAGGCAGATTCTCAACCACTGCGCCACCAGGGAAGCCCCCTTTTTTTTTAAAGATGGCATTTTATTTTTATTTTTAAATTAATTAATTAATTATTTTTGGCTGCATTGGGTCTTCGTAGCAGTGCGTGGGCTTCTTACTGTGGGGGCTTCTCTTGTTGCAGAGCATGGGTTCTAGGTGTGCAGGCTTCAGTAGTTGTGGTTCCAGGGCTCAGTAGTTGTGGCTCACGGGCTCTAGAGCACAGACTCAGTAGGTGTGGCGCACGGGCTTAGTTGCTCCGCGGCATGTGGGATCTTCCCGGACCAGGGCTCAAACCCGTGTCCCCTGCACTGGTAGGCGGATTCTTAACCACTGTGCCACCAGAGATGCCCTCCCTTTTGTTTTTAATTGAGACTTAGTTTATATATCGAGAAATCCTGTCTTCTTCTGTGTACATTGCGTGTACTCACATGTTTGTGACCGTCATCATTATGTAATTCCAGAACAATTCCCTCACCCAGATTGAACCCAGCACTGTTTGCCGACCCCCCTTGGCAGCCTCACAGGGCTGGGCTCTGGCACGGGCCCCATTCTGGACAGTTCTTGTCCTTCCTGCAGTGGCTGCAGTCTGGGCGTTGAGTGAGCGTGCAGTCCTCAAGGTTGCAGGACTGGTCAGAATCCTTCCTTTCCGAGTGCAGACAGGCTTTATCGTGTGGGTTGACCGCGTGTCTAGACGGTCACCTGCTGAGCTTTGGCCTGTGTCCCACTGGAGATCTTGACAACACGTCTCCTGTCGGGTCCCATCCTGCACAGACGTCCTCGTGTGTTGTCCAGCCATACTTGTACCTCTTAGTGGGTGTGTGATTGTGTCTTGCTGGATTGATTTTTCTGACAGTCAGTGGTTCGTCTTCTGAGTTTGCGTGTTGGGGTGCTGTGTATCTTCTGTGTATAAGTGCGTCGTCAGGTCCTTTGTCCATCAGTGGACTGAAGGGGTTGTGTGCACGTTGTCAGGACGCATACATGCGCTATGGTGGCCACTTGCTCCTAAGATGTCCCCCAAGGGTGGGGGCTGAGAACCGTGGCGAGGGCGGGTTCAGCCCTGTGGTCGGGCCCGTCGGGGCGGCAGCGTCCAAGGAGCGCAGCCCGCCCTGCTCACTGCCCTGCCCTCCTCTGCCCCAGGAGGCCGTGGAGGAGGTGACCAGGCGCGTGCACTCCCTGCGCGGGAAGAAGGACGGGCTGGTGCCCATGTTCATCAACACCAACAGCGGGCTCTTCACCCACCTGGGCGTGTTCACCCTGGGCGCCAGGGCCGACAGCTACTACGAGTACCTGCTGAAGCAGTGGATCCAGGGTGGGAAGAAGGAGACGCAGTGAGGCCCGTTTCTCTGCCCTCGGGGCGGGCCCCAGCTCTCGGGGTGGGGGGAACAGGCAGCCGCGCCAGCCAGGGCCGGGCCCCTCCGCGGGGCGGGTGTCTCCTCACAGCCTGTGTGCAGAGCCAGGGCCCGGCCGGCCGCCGGGGTCCACGGCTCGCCAGTGCCGGGCAGCCGGGGTCTTCCTCGGGCCTGTGGCCGCCCCTCTGCCCGTCCGCTCCCGCAGCCGGCAGCCAGGGCCACCTGGGCCTCCTCGAGCTCAGTGCCCTGACCCTGAAAACGCACGCTTTCCCGGGGAGCGGCGCTAGCTCCTCGTCCAGCTTAGAAAATAGAGATGAACCCTCACGAGGGTGCTGGGATCGCCTCAAGTCTCAGGCCAGGGGTGACAGTGACCCAGAGTCAGGGGCAGGGGCAGCTCCAGGCCATCACCCACGGGTGAGACGAGGGTGTCACCAACTGGGGAGCCCGCGGGCTGGTTCAGAGAACCGGGGTGGGCGCGTCGGGGCCAGGGGCTCGGCAGAGACTGGTCTCTGGTGGCCCCTTGGGGCTGGTGGGGAGGCACGGGCCCTGGTGAGGGGCGGGGGCAGAAGCCCACGGGGCTGGCACGGGCCTCCACGCGGAGACTGGCGGGGCGCCACCCCAGACAGGGCAGCCGCGAGAATGGGGACGGGAGCTCAGGGTCGTGCCCTTTGCCGGAACACGGGGGCTGTGCGCCCGCCTGGCCCGAGCACACGGGCCCCGCTGGTCTGCACAGGCTGCTGGAAGACTACCTCGAAGCCGTGGAGGGAATCAAAAAGCACCTGCTGCACAGATCTGAACCCGGCAAGCTGACCTTCGTGGGGGAACTCGCCCACGGCCGCTTCAGCGCCAAGATGGTGAGCACGAGCGTGGTCTGACGTGGCCTAGCGGGGTCTTGGGGCTCCACCCTTTGTCCTTGACATCTGATGGCTCGTGACAGGGGGAGCTGAGGTCTGTGTGGTGCCAGGGCCCCTCCCCTGCTCCAAGCCCCGCCTTCCATGCTCGGGGAGCCCCGCCCCCAGCTCCCCCTCCCCCTGTCCTCCTGCAGCTGGTGCTCCGTCGGCCGTCTGGGGCAGGAGGTGAGGGAGACCCGGGTCAGCATGTGCTCCCCGGGAGGTGCCGGTCCTTCTAGCAGCTTCTGCCCTGCGCGCGTGGGGCCCCCGGTGTGTGGCCTGCAGTTCAGTCCCCTGTTGGAGCCCTGCCGGCACTCAGGCCTGTTGGCTCCTGGGAACATGGGAGGCCTGATAACGCTGGACCCGTGTGGAACCCGTGAGGCCGCAGGTCCACGGTGGTGAGGTGACCCTCTGATTCCAGGACCACCTGGTGTGCTTCCTGCCAGGGACGCTAGCTCTGGGCGCCCACCACGGCCTGCCTGCCGACCACATGGAGCTGGCCCGGGCGCTCATGGACACCTGCTACCAGATGAACCGTCAGATGGAGACGGGGCTGAGCCCCGAAATCGTGCACTTCAACCTGCACCCCCAGAAGTCCCGTAAGGACGTGCAGGTCAAGGTGAGCCATGCTGGGGCCTTGGGGCCCGGCGGCGCCAGGGCAGGGGCGTGGCAAGGCTAATCCTGAGCCCGCGTTCCTCCCCAGGCGGCCGACAGACACAACCTGCTGCGGCCCGAGACGGTGGAGAGCTTGTTCTACCTGTACCGCCTCATGGGCGACCGCAAGTACCAGGACTGGGGCTGGGAGCTCCTGCGAAGCTTCAACAACGTACACGAGGGTGAGGGCCCGCCCGCCACCTGGTCCTCGTCCCCAGCTCCTCACCGTCACCTGCCAAGTGGCTGGATGGGGGAGGCCCCACCCTGGCCGCGAGCGCCCAGCTGCCCAGCACTGCCCTCGAGGTGTATATGACCCGGGGGCCAGGGCATCCCTCCTTCCTCTCTCGGGGGGGCCAGCCTGTGTGGGGAGGGTCCCTGCCGTGGCCCGAGGTGCACAGAGCATGTCCCTCCTGGGTTGTCTGTGTGGCCTGGGCAGCACTTTCCCACCCGGAGGTGACTTCTGGGCCGCTGCTCCCCAGGACGGGTGCCATGACCACCACCACCCCCGCTGTGCTCAGGCCCAGCCGCCCATCGTACAGCCGGGGCCATGGCTCAGAGAAGGTCCTGCCCTGCCCAGGGCCCACTGCCCACCCCAGCAGAGCGGAGACTTGATCTTTGCCCTGTGGCACGTGAGGTGCTGGGTTGTACACCCCTCGGGTGACCTCAGGGCTTTTGCAAGACCTGTACAGGTTCTGGAGGTCTCACTTTCCATCTGGTCACTTGCAGGTTGCTGGCATCGCCCAGGGGGTCCCTGGAGGAACCAGGGCGGCCAGTCCCCTTGTGGGCCTTGGGGTCCTCACCGCCCCAGACCCTGCCCTGGGGAGCCGTGTGTGCTGCGGTGGGGCAGGGTCTCGGGAGGGTGCCTCTAGCCTGCAGCCCTTGAAAGGGCTGAGCCTGCATCGTGACGCTGTGGCCTTGGCTCTCGTGCAGGTCCCCTCCGGCGGCTATTCTTCCATCAGCAACGTCCAGGACCCCCGTAATCCCCAGCCCAGGGACAAGATGGAGAGCTTCTTTCTGGGGGAGACGCTCAAGTACCTGTATCTGCTCTTCTCCGACCACCCAGACCTGCTCAGCCTGGGAACACGTAAGCCTTAACTTATGTGTTCAACACGGAGGCTCACCCCCTGCCCATCTGGGCCCCCTCCTAGGTCGGGACGGCTCCCAAGTGGGTGCTGCCCGGGGGACTGATGAGTCCTGTCATCGAGGGTGCCTGTCGGCAAGACCCTGGCCCTGACCTTGGCTGTGTGGTGTCCACCCAGCCGGCTGGACGTGCTCCAGGCCGGGCTGATGACAGAGGCCAGCGGCAACTGGGCCAGGACGTTTCAGGGCCTCATAGCTGCTTGGGGTGGCCGCTGGGCTTCTGGTGCTCTGCCACTGGTTCTGGGCTCCTTGCCTGGTTCTCATCGGGGCACCGTTAGGAACAAGTAGGAATAAATCAGCGCTGTGATTCAGGGAGGTCCCGTCCACCCGGGGAGCCTCTTCCTTCTTCCTGAGAAAATCAAATCGTGACTACATTCCTGAAACCTAAATGCCCTCCTGCTGGCCGTGCAGGGCTTCCTAGGGGTCCTGGGCCCTCTGGTCACCCTGGGCCACACTGGGTCCCCAGAGCCCATGATGAGATCAGAGACAGGTGCTGCGGGGACAGCCTGGGTACAGCTCAGCCTCGGGGCCTCACAACCTGTGAACACGCCCCAACCTGGGCTCTCAGGGGGCGTCCGTGACCTCATGGGGATCCGGGCCCCTGGCTGGCTGTGGTGTTTACACGTTGGACTCAGGGATCCTCCCCTTGCCCTTGCAGGGGCTGGGCGGGCAAGTTCACCGGCTCCCAGGCCAGCTCTGATTGATGGACTTTTCAGTCGGGATAGAAGCACGTTTGCTCTAACTGTGAGGTTTCCCCTGTGGGTAAGCAGATCTCTGTTACTGTGAAACATCTGGGTGTAGATTGAGAGACCCCAGTTTTCTGGGTCCCACCTCCACATCCATCCACTGATAGTCATGTTTCCACCCAGGACAATCCTGCTGTCCTCAGTCCTTGAGTTTATTACACCTGCAACTTTTCTGGTATCATGTCAGGTACATATTCTGTTTTGGGAATAAGTAGTTGCCATCTTAGCTTACCACAAAAACTAACAGCAAAGGGGTGTAGCAATTGATGATGGGAACAAAAGTTAATGAAACACAGAACTTAGGTGTAATGGAAAAGATCAGTGAAGCCAAAGAAGAGGGTAGGTTGTCAGCCACATGGCAGAGTCGGCAGCGCCATGCTCTCATTCCCCCAACAGAAACATCCACACACACACACACAGAGAATCAGAACCATCACAGCCAGCTTTCAACAACAGCAACAACAAAATCACAAGGAAAATTTTAAAAGCAGGAAAGTATGGTCCACTCAAAGGAACAAAATTAGTTGATAGAAACCATCCCTGAAGAACTTCAGACATCAGAATTATTAAAAAAAGACTTTAAGAGAATTGTCTTTAAAATGCTAAAAGAGCTCAAGGAAAACATGCACATGGAAGTAAAGGAAATCCAAAAAATAATGTATGAACAAAATGAGAATATCAATAAGGAGAAACTATTAAAAGCAAGCCAAGTCTCATACTGAAAAGTACATTAAAATGAAAAATTCATTAGAGGGTTCAATAGCAGGTTTGAGCAGGGAAGAGAAAGAAAGTGAAGTTGGGGTAGGATTATTGAAACTAGTGTGACGAGCAGAAAGAGAATAGAATGAAGAACAGTGAACAGAGACCAAGGGACCTCTGGGATCCCATCCTAAGTGGGCCCCACGTGTGCATTATAGTAGTCTCGAAGAGAGGGAAGGGCAAAATGAATATTTGAAAAACTATTGTTAAAAACTTACCAAATTTGATGAAACATATGAACCTACAACTCCAAGAAGTTCAATGAACTCCAAGGATCAAGTCATAGAGACTCACACCAAGACACTTTAATAATCAAATTGTTGAACGACAAAGAGAAAATCTTGAAAATAGCATGAAATGCCTTGTTATGTACAAGCAGTCTTCAGTAAGATTAACAGATACTTTCTCATCAGAAAACCATAGAGACCAGAAGGCAGTGGTATATTTAAAGTGGTGGGGGGACTTCCCTGGTGGTGCAGTGGTTAAGAATCCGCATGCCAGCGCAGGGGACACGGGTTCAAGCCCTGCTCTGGGAGAATCCCACATGCCGCGGAGCATCTAAGCCTGTGCGCCTAGAGCCCTGCTCCACAACAAGAGAAGCCTGCAGACCGCAACGAAGAGTAGCTCCCGCTCACCGCAACTAGAGAAAGCCCGCGCGCAGCAACGAAGACCCAACGCGGCCAAAAGTAAATAAAATAAATAAATTTTAAAAATAAAGTGATGGGGGAAAAACTGTCAACCAAGAATTCTATATCCAGCAAAACTGACCTTCAAAAATGTGGGAGAATTTAAGGCATTCCCAGATAAACAGTAGCTGAGGGAGTTTGTTGCCACCAGACCTGGCCTACGAGAAATGCTCAAGGTAGTCCTTCAGGTTTAAATGGAAGGACATTAGTACCTCAAAGCCATAGGGAGAAATAAAGATCTGTGGTAAAGGCAAAACCATGGGCACGTATAAAAACCAGTATTACTGTATTTTCGGTTATGACTCCACTTTTTATTTACTACATGATTTGGAAGACAAATGCATAAACAATAATTACAAATTCATGTAATTGTGCACACAGTGTACAAACATGTAATTTGCAATGACAACATAAAACAGATGGAACTGTTTAGAAGCATAGTTTATGTGATTGAGTGAAGTTGTCCACCTGAAGTACGCTGTTATAAATTTAGGATGTTAAGTGTAATCTCCCTGGTAAGCAAAGGAAATATCTAGAAGATATACACAAAAAAATCCACAAGAAAGCTACTAGAGATAATAAATTCAGGAAAGTTGCAGGGTACTAGATCAAACAAAATCAGTTATGTTTCTACGCACCTGCAATGAACAATTCAAAAAGAAATTAAGAAAGCAATTCCATTTAAAATAGCATCTAAAATAATAAAATAATTAGAAATAAACTTAACCAAGGGGGTGATTTAATTGTACACTGGAAACCATAAAACATTGTTGACATAAAGAAAACCTAAATTAAGTGGAAAGATGTCCTTTGTTCATGGGTAGAAAGATTTTTTATTTTTTTGGCTGTACCACGCGGCTTCTATGATCTTAGTTCCCTGACCAGGGATTGAACTACAGCCCCAGCAGTGAAAGCACCGAGTCCTGACCACTGGACCACCAGGAAAGTCCCAGGAAGACTTAATTTTAAGATGTCAGTACTACCCAAAGTGATGTACAGGTTCAATGCAATCCCTATCAAAATTCCAACAGTGTTTCTTTTTTCTTTTTTTTTTTGCAGAAATTAAAATGTCAATCCTCAAATTCATATGGAATTGCAAGGGGGTCCCTGAATAGCCAAAATAATCTTGGAAAAGAACAACGTTAGATGACGCACATTTCCCAATTTCAAAACTTCCTACGCACAGTGTTCAAAACAGTGTGGTGTTGTCATAAGGATAGACATATAGACCAATGGAACACAAGTAAGGCTCTAGAAATAAACTCATATATCTATGGCCAATTGATTTTTGCAAGGGTAGTAAGTCTATTTAATGGGGGAAATAATTTGCCTTCAGCAAATGAGTCTGAGAAAATTAGATTTCCACATGAAGTTGGACCCCTACCTCACACCATACACAAAAAGTTAACTCACAATGAATCAATGACCTAAATATAAGAGCTAAAACCACAAAACCCCTATAAAAAAACATACAGGTTAATCTTCATAACCTTGGGTTTGACAATGGATTCTTAGATAAAACTCCAAAAGCACAAACAACAAAAGACACATGTTGGACATCATCAAAGTAAAAATTTTTGTGCACCAAAGGACACTATCAAGAGTACAAAGGCAACCCACAGAATGGGAGAAAATATTTTCAAACTACAAATCTGATAAGGGTTTAATAACCAGAATATACTTTTTAAAACTTCTACAACTCAACAACAAAAACAAAAACTCTTGAAACTCAACAACAAACAACAAAACCTCAAAAACAAAAACCCAAATTAACAAAAAACTAAAACTCAACAAAATGAAGAATGAAAACAACTTTTATAATGTCAAAAGGGTACATTATATGTTATGTGTAATTTAACACACACACACACACACACACACACGAATGTGGGCATAACTGCAGGTGCCGCGTGGGTCAGAGCTGAGAGCACTGGGACCTGCTTGGGGACACCCCTTGCCCATTCAAGACATTTCTCCAAAGAAGATTTATAAATGTTCAGTAAGTACATGAAAAGATACTCAATGTCACTAATCAGGAAAATGCAAATCAAAATCTCAATGAGAGACCACTCACACTCATGGGATGCTACTATTAAACAGAAAACAAGTGCTGGCAAGGATGTGGAGAAATCGGAACCTTTGTGCACTGCTGGTTGAAATGTAAAACGATGCAGATGCTGTGGAAAACAGTACGGAGGTTCCTCAAAAATGAAACATAGAATTACCATATGATCCTGCAATCCCACTTCTGGGTATACCCCCCCAAAATTGAAAGCAAGGTCTTGAAGAGATATTTGTATACCCAGGTTCACAGCAGCATTTTAAACAACAGTCAAGAGTTGGAAACAACCCAGGTGTCCCCTGATGGATGAATGGATATGCATAATGTGGTCCATCCATACAATGAAATATTATTTACCTTCAAAAAGGAAGGAAATCCTGACACATGCTGTGACGCAGATAAGCCTTGAAGACATTATGCTCAGTGAAATAAGCCAGACGCAAAAACAAATTCTGTATGATTCCACTTACATGAGGTATCTAGAATAGGCAAATTCATAGAGACCAGACAATAGAGGTCACCCCCGGCTGGGGGAGGGGGAATTGGGAGTTGTTGTTTAATGAGTGAATGGTTTCTGTTTGGGAAAATGAACTAGTTTTAGAAATAATGATGGTGCATTAAAGCCAATGCATTTAGTGACTTTGCCTAGTGGTCCAGTGGTTAAGACCCTGCGCTCCCAATGCAGGGGGCCCAGGTTCTATCCCTAGTCAGAGAACTAGATCCCGCATGCCGCAACTAAAAATCTCATAGGCTGCACCTAAGACCCAGCGCAGCCAAATAAATAAGTAAGTAAGTAAGTAAAAGAATATTTGTGTTTGGGGGGAAAAGAAAGCCAATGCATTTAAACGTGGTTGAAAGTGTATAACACACACACACACACACACACACACACACACACACACACACGAATATGGCCATAACTGCAGGTGCTGCATGGGCCAGAGCTGAGAGCCCTGGGACCTACTTTGGTACCTCCCATCCATCCCCCCTCCCCACCCTTGGTTCCCGGCAGCTTTGAGGTCTGAAAAGGGCAGAGTAGGTTGTGATGAGGGACTGGGCCTGGCTCCCCAAATCTGTGGGCTGTGGAGGGGGAATCAGGCCCCAGCTTTGTCCCCAAAGTCAGTGGCCCCGGGCAGTTGGGGGAAGGGCCCTGGACCCCCAGACATTCCCGAGTGTTCAGGGTCACCAGGTGTGGCAGGACAGTCTCAGAGGGAATCAGAATGCACCTCTCTGGGCCTTTTCAGTGCCACCCCAGGCCTGGAGGAGCTGCCTAGAGGGTTGGGAGGGGGGAACGTGGTGGGTCTGTGGTGGGGGTGTTGGGATCAGGCCCCTGAGCTGATAGAGGAAGAGATGCAAGTGGGAGCAGCCTGGGGAGGGGCTGCCATCCAGGGGAAGGGGCTGTGAGTCCTTGTGTCTTGTCCTGGCCCCCACCCTGAAGAGGCCGTGGGGGGCCTTCAAGTGTAGCTCTCTCAACACAGGACAGGCATCCCTAGGTGCGGGGATGGGGACCCAGGAACAGGGACACGGGAACATGGGAACCTGGGCACACAGAGACATGAGGATGGGGAAACCGGGACACAGGGATGGGGAAAAGGGGGCACGGGGACACAAGGACGGGGGCACGGGGGTGGGCACACAGGGATGGGGACATGGGGCCATGGGGGACATGGAGTCACAGGGATGGTGCCACAGGGACGGGGACATAGGGACATGGGAACACGGGGACACGGGAACGTGAGGAACACAGGGACACAGGGATAGGGACATGGGGACGGGGACACAGGGAGGTGGGGACATGGGGACACGGAGACATGAGGGACACGAGGACATGGGGATGGGGACAGGGACTGTGGGATGATTGTGGTGTGGCACTGGGTGACCTCAGGGTGACTACACCCATAGGGTGGTGTCACGTGATGGACAGTCATTGTCACCATGCTGACTGCCACGGCGACAGTCCTGGGACTGTGTGAGGGGAAGCCAAAGGGCCAGGTGGCCCGGTTTCCTGGTTTCCTGGCTGTGGCCAGAGCCCAGGACTCCAGCCCAGCCTGGGCCGTCCCAGCACCAGACAGTCCAGGCCTGGGCAGAGCCTGAGGGTCGAGCTGGCCGGGGACAGTCTTGGGAGTGGGAATGGGTGGCTCCCCTCCCCGCTGCTGCCCGGGGCGGGGCCGCCTTCCCCACCTGCTCTGGGCCTGGCTCACTGCCCACGCCCCCAGCAGGACTGTAGTCAGCGCGGCCCCACCTGTGCTGAGCGGGCCGCCCAGCTTGGCCTGTCTGGCCGCTCACCAGGCCCTGGACTGGCACAGGGGAGAGGTGGCCCTTCCGTCCTCTGGGTACTGCGGAGCCAGTGAGGGGGCTGGCCTGAGCGGGAGGGGAGAGGGTCCCAGATCCCAGGCTTGGCCTCCTAGCCTTCTCCACCCCCACGAGCTGCCCAATCTCCTGCCGGGGCTCCGAGGCCCCCGCTCGCCCGCCCCCTGCCCAGCCACACGGGCCCTCACTGTTGCTCGGACAGAACAGGCTCTTTTCTCAGGGCGGCCGACCCTCTTCGACGGAGCCCCCACCCCATCCTCCTAAGGCTCCCTCCCTCTCAGGGGTCGTTCTGAGCAGCTGCTCAGGAGGCGGCCTTCCCCAGCCCTGCCCTTGAGAGTGCCCCTCCCCTGGGCCTGCCCGCTGGGGGCCCGACCAGGACAACGCCGTGTGGCCAGCAGGGGGCTGGGCAGGGGGGCAGTCACTTCCCGCCCGGTGCGTGTGTGGCACGGCGCCCGGCCCTCAGCAGTGGCCGCTAGAGGACGGGTGACTGGGCAGGCACGTCCCCCGCCCCAGCACCGGGCCCTCGAGCCCTCAGCCCACTTCCTGTGCCCCCATAGCGACCATCTTCACGGTGACACACGAGTGCCGGAAGCTTGAGGACCCGGAAGCTGGCCGCTGGGGGAGCGGGCGGAGCTGCTCACAGCCCCGCCCGGGCCGTCACGTGAGGGCTTCCTGCTGGTCACGTGACCCCGCCCACCTGACCCGAAGCTGGCGGGCAAAGTGAACATGAGCTTCCCGCCCCAGCCGGCGCTGTGCTGGGCCCTGGCCCTGCTGCTGGCCCTGCAGCTGCGCAGCCTGGAGGCCGGGGGTGAGTGCCGGCCCGCGGGCCCCCCACCCGGCACCCCCAGGTCCGCCCCGCTGAGCGCTGTGCCCTCCAGCCCACAGAGCCACGGACCCTGACTTTCAGGAGGCCTACTTCGAGCAGCTCCTGGACCATTTCAACTTCGAGAGGTTTGGGAACAAGACCTTCCGCCAGCGGTTCTTGCTGTCAGGTGAGGTCGCCCTGGGGACAGTTCCTGCTGTCCGGATGAGGACGGGCACCCCACGCCTCACCCGCCCCCTCGCCTCCACCCGACAGAGAAGTTCTGGAAGAGGGGCGAGGGGCCAATATTCTTCTACACGGGCAACGAGGGGGACGTGTGGTCCTTCGCCAACAACTCAGGGTTCATCCTGGAGCTGGCGGCGCAGCAGGGGGCCCTGGTCGTCTTTGCCGAGCACGTGGGTACCGGCTGGGGCTGGGGGTGGGAGTGGGGGCCAGACCGGGGCGCGGGGTCAGTGACCCCTGTTCGCCTGCCCACAGCGGTACTACGGAAAGTCTCTCCCGTTCGGTGAGCAGTCCAGATGCCGCGGGTACACGGAGCTGCTGACGGTGGAGCAGGCCCTGGCCGACTACGCGGGGCTGCTCCGGGCGCTTCGGCAGGAACTTGGGGCCCGGGACGCCCCCGCCATCGCCTTTGGCGGGAGGTGCGTCCTTGTTTCCTTTCTCTCCCGGAACAAATGCAAGCCTGGCCCCGGCCAGAATTTCTTTGGGTCTTAGAAGTTTGGGGTCCTTTGGGGGCATAGGGTGGGGTCTCTGAGAAAGGAGAGAGGAGGCAGGTGTCGTCGCGGAGGCGCACCGGGGCCGGCGGGGGCGGGGTGCTGCAGGGGTGGCGTGCGGAGCCACCCAGCTAACCCTGCGCCCCTGCCCAGCTATGGGGGGCTGCTCAGCGCCTACATGAGGATAAAGTACCCGCACCTCGTGGCGGGGGCACTGGCGGCCAGCGCACCTGTCGTCGCGGTGGCAGGCCTCGGTGACCCCTACCAGTTCTTCCGGGACGTCTCGGCAGTAAGTGAAGCCTCCGGCCCCGGACCCTCCCCCAGGCAGGCCAGGCGGTGGGTGCAGCCACACCCTTCTTTCCTCCAGGACTTTGAGGGCCAGAGTCCCGAGTGTGCCCAGGCCGTGCGGGACGCCTTCCGGCAGATCAAAGACTTGTTCCTACAGGGAGGTGAGGAGGCCGCCCCCTGCCTCCCTGCCCCCCATTCCCCCTCCCCCACCTGTGCTTGAAGACTCCAAAGGCCCTTGTCCCGCTCCTCCTGGCAGCCTATGATGCGGTCAGCCAGGAGTTCGGCACCTGCTGGCCACTCTCTGGCCCGGGGGACCTGACCCAACTCTTCGGGTTTGCCCGGAATGCCTTCACCCTGCTGGCCATGATGGACTACCCGTACCCTGTCGACTTCGTGGGACACCTTCCTGCCAACCCCGTCAAGGCGAGGCACCCACCCCTGGCTGGCGGGAACCCGGGGAGGGCAGTGTCCTGTGGACAGGGAAGGGCCCGGCTGCCCTGGGGTGGTCAGAGCTGGCCAGCCCCAGGACCTTGCACCCACTCTGGGACCTGGGACTAGGGAAGGTCTCGAGGGGGGTGGCCGGCTGAGGGGCTCTGCTGGCACCCACAGGTTGGCTGCGACCGGCTGCTGAGTGAGAGCCAGAGGATCAAGGGGCTCCGATCGTTGGCCGGTGCGTCTGCCCACCTGCCTGGGCTGGTGTCGAGCGTGAGGGGCCCAGTGTTGGCATGGGAGCAGGTGGGCTGAGGAGCGGGCGGGCAGCACAGAAGCTTCCACTTGGCCCCTGGGGCAGGAGGTGGCCATCCCCGTTGTGGCCCAGCCTGGAGAGCGCGGACCCAAGGGCCTTCTGGGAGGTCCCCAGTGCAAAGGGCAGCACACCCCACCTCAGCCCACCCTGCTGGGAGGGGGAACAGCAAGGTGGGCTGGCCAGCTGCCCTCAGCAGCCAGGACAGGAGCTGACAGTACAGACCCCAACCACTCCACTCCTCACTGGGCTCACAGCACCCCAGAGCCCCTGACACCTGCTGGACCCGTCTAAGGGGGCAGGGTGGGTGTCCAGGCACCCAGCCCCAGCACCCCTCTCCCCCAGGCCTGGTGTACAACTCCTCGGGCACGGAGCCCTGCTATGACATCTACCTGCAGTACCAGGTCTGTGCCGACCCCACAGGCTGCGGCTTGGGCCCTGATGCCAAGGCCTGGGACTACCAGGTATGGGGGAGCTGGGGGCCTGGGACTGCCAAGTATGGGGTGCTACACGTGGTGTCCTGGCCCCCTGGCCTGATGGTGGTGCGGGTGTCCCGCAGGCCTGCACTGAGATCAACCTGACGTTTTCCAGCAACAACGTGTCGGACATCTTCCCTGACCTGCCCTTCACTGAAGCCCTGCGCCAGCAGTACTGCCTGGACACGTGGGGCGTGTGGCCCCGGCAGGACTGGCTGCAGACCAGCTTTGGGGGAGGCGGTGAGGCTCAAGGCAGGGGTGGGGGCGGCATCCTTCCCCCTGCACTGAGCTGCCTCTGTTTCCCACACTCCCTGGATATAGCTGGAGTTTGATCCAGCCCCTGGGTCACAAATTTGGGGGGCCCCACCCCGTCCCCACCACTGCTTGCTCTGTCCTTTTCAGACCTCACAGCTGCCAGCAACATCATCTTCTCCAACGGTGACCTGGACCCCTGGGCAGGGGGAGGGGTGAGTCACTGCCAGGAAGTCCCTGCCCCTGTGTGGGTCCCAGCGCTCTTGGCTCTGTACCTCCTTGATTTTTGTTGCAGTCTTCATTGTTCCCTCCTCTCCCTTTGTTGGTTCTATTCCTGACTTTTACGGTGACCTGACTTTTGGCTCATTAATCTTCACCTTTCATTTGTAATGGGACGGTTCAGGTCTGTGCAGTCACCTCAAACTACTGCTTTAACTGCACCCCACAAGCTGGGACATGCAGCCTCCCAGCAGGTTGTGCTGCGAGGCTGAGGCCCAGAGCACAGTCTGCAGCCCTGACACGGAGGCTCCTTCAATGATCCAGATTCAGAGCAACCTGAGCACGTCAGTCCTCGCCATCACCATCCACGGGGCAGCGCATCACCTGGACCTCAGGTGCAGTCCCGCCTGGGGAGGGCGTGCAATACCTGGCCTGGGCCGATGGGTGGACGTGGGCTAGGGTGGTGTGAGGCCCGGGGCCTGCCAGCCCTGCTGAGTCCCCCCCACGCCCGCTCCTCAGAGCGTCCCACCCAGAAGACCCCGCATCTGTCGTGGAGGCGCGCAGGCTAGAGGCCACCCTCATCAGCAAGTGGGTCGAGGCAGCCAGGCATGAGCGACGGCTGCGGCTGGCACAGCACGGGGGCCCAGAGGCTGAGGGGTGCACCCCTAGCAGGACCAGAGAGGACTTGCTGGGAGCCTGAGGCGAGTCAGGGGGGAGGAGCCCCGGCCCAACCTCCTGAACCTGGAGCTCGGCCAGGGTGGGCAGGGCCTTGCCCGAGGGAGAGGCCGGACAAACACTGGTGTCCTGTCCCATGTCCTGTCCTGTCTTGAGGCCCTGGACGCAGTGAACACGCTTACACCACCTTCTAAACTCCGCTGATAAATAAAGCAGTCCTCAGTTCCCATCTGTGTCTTGGGTGACGGGGGATGCCGGCCTTGCCTGCGGCTGGCCAGTCCACACCCACCACGAGAGGCCACCCCAGTGAGTCTCCCCCTCCCTTCTCAGCTGTCCTCTTCATCCTCTTCGTCCCCAACCACTGCAGTGTCTGTCTGGGGAGCCCTGCGGCCCCCAAGTCCCCCTGCTTGGGGCCAGGCCTGGGCGGGGGCGGGGGGACAGTCTGCGTCACTCAGCGGACTCAGGCCCCACCGTTTGGGAACCCTGCCGCCCAAGAGGCTCCTGCGCTGGGGTGTGGGGGGCGGGGGGCGGGGCAGCGACGGAGCACAGCGCGCCCTCCAGCCGGGGAGGTCCTGCCAGGCAGGCAGACCGACCGTGAGAGGCAGGGCAAGAGGCCGGCTGAGACACAGGCCCCGCACACCTGCTGGGCACCTGCCGGGCACAGAACCTGCGGGGCCCGTGGGCAAGTGGAGGGCGGCAGCCCTGAGGGTGAGCACAGAAGGTGCGAGTGGAGGCGGGGCCACAGCAGCAGGCCAGGCCCTGCCTGACCCCGGGTCCGGCGCCTGTGTAGAGGCTTCTAGGAATACCGATGTCTCCTCACATTTAACACGGAGAAAGGGCTGGCCTGTTCTACAAGGTCACCAGGGCCTGGGAGCTAGGGCCAGCTGAGGCCCAGGATCCTGGCTCCTCTCTGGAAAACCACCCTGGGGGTCAGCCCTAAGGCATGGGCGCTGCCGGCTAAAGACAAGGAATGAGGGCTTCCCTGGTGGTGCGGTGGTTAGGAATTCGCCTGCCAAGGCAGGGGACATGGGTTCGAGCCCTGGTCCGGGAAGATCCCACATGCTGCGGAGCAGCTAAGCCCGTGCGCCACAACTACTGAGCCTGTGCTCTAGAGCCCGTGAGCCACAACTACTGAGCCCGTGCACCTAGAGCCCCTGCTCCGCAACAAGAGAAACCACCGCGGTGAGAAGCCCGTGCACCGCAACGAAGACCCAATGCAGCCAAAATTAAATAAAATAAATTTATTTTTTAAAAAAGGAATGAGATAGGGTGACCAGGCACCCTGAGAAGGAACCCCAGGTGCGGACACCCCACACACCAGAGAAGCGGGCAGAGCAGGTGGGGCCCACCATGCTCACTGGCACCGGCAACCGTCACAGGCATACTCTCACCCTGGGCTCCACTGTGGCCAGCACCTGCCCCGTGGAGCTGACACTCCCAAATCTCCCCCCCAGGGGCAGGGGCAAAGCTGACCTCTGGACACATGTCAAACCTGACCCAAACAAACACTGCCCCCGCCGACCCTCCCCGTTTCACAGTTGCGACTCCGGAAACAAAGACACAGCGGGTGCCAGTTAGAACAAATGTACTTTTATCGCCACTGAAAAGTCCATCAATCAGGGCTGGCCTGGGAGCCGGTGAACTTGCCCATCCAGCCCCGGCAAGGGCAAGGGGAGGATCCCTGAATCCAACGTGTAACCACCACAGCCAGCCAGGGGCCCGGATCCCCATGAGGCCACAGATGCCGAGACCCCCGGGTTGGGGCGTGTTCACAGGCTGTGAGGCCCCGAGGCTGAGCTGTACCCAGGCTGTCCCCGCAGCACCTGTCTCTGATCTCATCATGGGCTCTGGGGACCCAGTGTGGCCCAGGGTGACCAGAGGGCCCAGGACCCCTAGGAAGCCCTGCACGGCCAGCAGGAGGGCATTTAGGTTTCAGGAATGTAGTCACGATTTGATTTTCTCAGGAAGAAGGAAGAGGCTCCCCGGGTGGACGGGACCTCCCTGAATCACAGCGCTGATTTATTCCTACTTGTTCCTAACGGTGCCCCGATGAGAACCAGGCAAGGAGCCCAGAACCAGTGGCAGAGCACCGGAAGCCCAGCGGCCACCCCAAGCAGCTATGAGGCCCTGAAACGTCCTGGCCCAGTTGCCGCTGGCCTCTGTCATCAGCCCGGCCTGGAGCACGTCCAGCCGGCTGGGTGGACACCACACAGCCAAGGTCAGGGCCAGGGTCTTGCCGACAGGCACCCTCGATGACAGGACTCATCAGTCCCCCGGGCAGCACCCACTTGGGAGCCGTCCCGCCCTAGGAGGGGGCCCAGATGGGCAGGGGGTGAGCCTCCGTGTTGAACACGTAAGTGTCCAAGCTGAGCAGGTCTGGGTCATCGGAGAAGAGCAGATACAGGTACTTGAGCGTCTCCCCCAGAAAGAAGCTCTCCATCTTGTCCCTGGGCTGGGGATTACGGGGGTCCTGGACGTTGCTGATGGAAGAATAGCCGCCAGAGGGGACCTGCACGAGAGCCAAGGCCACAGCGTCACGATGCAGGCTCAGCCCTTTCAAGGGCTGCAGGCTAGAGGCACCCTCCCGAGACCCTGCCCCACCGCAGCACACACGGCTCCCCAGGGCAGGGTCTGGGGCGGTGAGGACCCCAAGGCCCACAAGGGGACTGGCCGCCCTGGAGGTCAGCCGTGGTTCCTCCAGGGACCCCCTGGGCGATGCCAGCAGCCTGCAAGTGACCAGATGGAAAGTGCGACCTCCAGAACCTGTACAGGTCTTGCAAAAGCCCTGAGGTCACCCGAGGGGTGTACAACCCAGCACCTCACGTGCCACAGGGCAAAGATCAAGTCTCCGCTCTGCTGGGGTGGGCAGTGGGCCCTGGGCAGGGCAGGACCTTCTCTGAGCCATGGCCCCGGCTGTACGATGGGCGGCTGGGCCTGAGCACAGCGGGGGTGGTGGTGGTCATGGCACCCGTCCTGGGGAGCAGCGGCCCAGAAGTCACCTCCGGGTGGGAAAGTGCTGCCCAGGCCACACAGACAACCCAGGAGGGACACGCTCTGTGCACCTCGGGCCACGGCAGGGACCCTCCCCACACAGGCTGGCCCCCCCGAGAGAGGAAGGAGGGATGCCCTGGCCCCCGGGTCATATACACCTCGAGGGCAGTGCTGGGCAGCTGGGCGCTCGCGGCCAGGGTGGGGCCTCCCCCATCCAGCCACTTGGCAGGTGACAGTGAGGAGCTGGGGACAAGGACCAGGCGGCGGGCGGGCCCTCACCCTCGTGTACGTGTTGAAGCTTCGCAGGAGCTCCCAGCCCCAGTCCTGGTACTTGCGGTCGCCCGTGAAGCGGTACAGATAGAACAAGCTCTCCACTGTCTCGGGCCGCAGCAGGTTGTGTCTGTCGGCCGCCTGGGGAGGAACGCGGGCTCAGGATTAGCCTTGCCACGCCCCTGCCCTGGCGCCGCCGGGCCCCAAGGCCCCAGCATGGCTCACCTTGACCTGCACGTCCTTACGGGACTTCTGGGGGTGCAGGTTGAAGTGCACGATTTCGGGGCTCAGCCCCGTCTCCATCTGACGGTTCATCTGGTAGCAGGTGTCCATGAGCGCCCGGGCCAGCTCCATGTGGTCGGCAGGCAGGCCGTGGTGGGCGCCCAGAGCTAGCGTCCCTGGCAGGAAGCACACCAGGTGGTCCTGGAATCAGAGGGTCACCTCACCACCGTGGACCTGCGGCCTCACGGGTTCCACACGGGTCCAGCGTTATCAGGCCTCCCATGTTCCCAGGAGCCAACAGGCCTGAGTGCCGGCAGGGCTCCAACAGGGGACTGAACTGCAGGCCACACACCGGGGGCCCCACGCGCGCAGGGCAGAAGCTGCTAGAAGGACCGGCACCTCCCGGGGAGCACATGCTGACCCGGGTCTCCCTCACCTCCTGCCCCAGACGGCCGACGGAGCACCAGCTGCAGGAGGACAGGGGGAGGGGGAGCTGGGGGCGGGGCTCCCCGAGCATGGAAGGCGGGGCTTGGAGCAGGGGAGGGGCCCTGGCACCACACAGACCTCAGCTCCCCCTGTCACGAGCCATCAGATGTCAAGGACAAAGGGTGGAGCCCCAAGACCCCGCTAGGCCACGTCAGACCACGCTCGTGCTCACCATCTTGGCGCTGAAGCGGCCGTGCGCGAGTTCCCCCACGAAGGTCAGCTTGCCGGGTTCAGATCTGTGCAGCAGGTGCTTTTTGATTCCCTCCACGGCTTCGAGGTAGTCTTCCAGCAGCCTGTGCAGACCAGCGGGGCCCGTGTGCTCGGGCCAGGCGGGCGCACAGCCCCCGTGTTCCGGCAAAGGGCACGACCCTGAGCTCCCGTCCCCATTCTCGCGGCTGCCCTGTCTGGGGTGGCGCCCCGCCAGTCTCCGCGTGGAGGCCCGTGCCAGCCCCGTGGGCTTCTGCCCCCGCCCCTCACCAGGGCCCGTGCCTCCCCACCAGCCCCAAGGGGCCACCAGAGACCAGTCTCTGCCGAGCCCCTGGCCCCGACGCGCCCACCCCGGTTCTCTGAACCAGCCCGCGAGCTCCCCAGTTGGTGACACCCTCGTCTCACCCGTGGGTGATGGCCTGGAGCTGCCCCTGCCCCTGATTCTGGGTCACTGTCACCCCTGGCCTGAGACTTGAGGTGATCCCAGCACCCTCGTGAGGGTTCATCTCTATTTTCTAAGCTGGACGAGGAGCTAGCGCCGCTCCCCGGGAAAGCGTGCGTTTTCAGGGTCAGGGCACTGAGCTCGAGGAGGCCCAGGTGGCCCTGGCTGCCGGCTGTGGGAGCGGACGGGCAGAGGGGCGGCCACAGGCCCGAGGAAGACCCCGGCTGCCCGGCACTGGCGAGCCGTGGACCCCGGCGGCCGGCCGGGCCCTGGCTCTGCACACAGGCTGTGAGGAGACACCCGCCCCGCGGAGGGGCCCGGCCCTGGCTGGCGCGGCTGCCTGTTCCCCCCACCCCGAGAGCTGGGGCCCGCCCCGAGGGCAGAGAAACGGGCCTCACTGCGTCTCCTTCTTCCCACCCTGGATCCACTGCTTCAGCAGGTACTCGTAGTAGCTGTCGGCCCTGGCGCCCAGGGTGAACACGCCCAGGTGGGTGAAGAGCCCGCTGTTGGTGTTGATGAACATGGGCACCAGCCCGTCCTTCTTCCCGCGCAGGGAGTGCACGCGCCTGGTCACCTCCTCCACGGCCTCCTGGGGCAGAGGAGGGCAGGGCAGTGAGCAGGGCGGGCTGCGCTCCTTGGACGCTGCCGCCCCGACGGGCCCGACCACAGGGCTGAACCCGCCCTCGCCACGGTTCTCAGCCCCCACCCTTGGGGGACATCTTAGGAGCAAGTGGCCACCATAGCGCATGTATGCGTCCTGACAACGTGCACACAACCCCTTCAGTCCACTGATGGACAAAGGACCTGACGACGCACTTATACACAGAAGATACACAGCACCCCAACACGCAAACTCAGAAGACGAACCACTGACTGTCAGAAAAATCAATCCAGCAAGACACAATCACACACCAAGAGGTACAAGTATGGCTGGACAACACACGAGGACGTCTGTGCAGGATGGGACCCGACAGGAGACGTGTTGTCAAGATCTCCAGTGGGACACAGGCCAAAGCTCAGCAGGTGACCGTCTAGACACGCGGTCAACCCACACGATAAAGCCTGTCTGCACTCGGAAAGGAAGGATTCTGACCAGTCCTGCAACCTTGAGGACTGCACGCTCACTCAACGCCCAGACTGCAGCCACTGCAGGAAGGACAAGAACTGTCCAGAATGGGGCCCGTGCCAGAGCCCAGCCCTGTGAGGCTGCCAAGGGGGGTCGGCAAACAGTGCTGGGTTCAATCTGGGTGAGGGAATTGTTCTGGAATTACATAATGATGACGGTCACAAACATGTGAGTACACGCAATGTACACAGAAGAAGACAGGATTTCTCGATATATAAACTAAGTCTCAATTAAAAACAAAAGGGAGGGCATCTCTGGTGGCACAGTGGTTAAGAATCCGCCTACCAGTGCAGGGGACACGGGTTTGAGCCCTGGTCCGGGAAGATCCCACATGCCGCGGAGCAACTAAGCCCGTGCGCCACACCTACTGAGTCTGTGCTCTAGAGCCCGTGAGCCACAACTACTGAGCCCTGGAACCACAACTACTGAAGCCTGCACACCTAGAACCCATGCTCTGCAACAAGAGAAGCCCCCACAGTAAGAAGCCCACGCACTGCTACGAAGACCCAATGCAGCCAAAAATAATTAATTAATTAATTTAAAAATAAAAATAAAATGCCATCTTTAAAAAAAAAGGGGGCTTCCCTGGTGGCGCAGTGGTTGAGAATCTGCCTGCTAATGCAGGGGACACGGGTTCGAGCCCTGGTCTGGGAAGATCCCACATGCCGCGGAGCAACTGGACCCGTGAGCCACAACTACTGAGCCTGCACGTCTGGAGCCTGTGCTCCGCAACAAGAGAGGCCGCGATAGTGAGAGGCCCGCGCACCGCGATGAAGAGTGGCCCCCACTCGCCGCAACTGGAGAAAGCCCTCGCACAGAAACGAAGACCCAACATAGCAATCAATCAATAAATAAATCTTATAAAAAAAAAAAAAAAAAAAGGAGAGGGAGAAAAAAAGCTGAAGAAATAGAATCAACCTGAGAGGAAGGCCCACAAGCAGAGACATCGTGCACAGGCGGGGCCCTGCCTAAGGCGGGCGAGCAGACACTGCTGGAGGCAATAACGTATGGAGAGCCAAGAACAAAAAACACGCGTCAGCGTCAGCCCTCCGTTCCACGTGCACCAGCTGGTCCCGCCACACAGCAGCAGCCACGCCAGCAACACCGCTCCAGCCGCCCACCCAGGACAGACACGTGCGTGGGCACAGTCCAGGTGCCACAGCTGGGGTGACCCCAATGTCATCTGCACTGAACTGGCTACACAACCCGGTGACTCCACACATCCCACGGCAGCAGCCACGACGGAGCCGGCCGCCCCCACTGGCTCAGGAGAGCCGCGGACAACAGCAGGTGGACCCGGGGCCACACAGAGCGCCGCACGACAAGACGTCCACTGCCAGGACCCTAAGGACACGGGACTGCACGGGGGTGGGGCCGGGCAGAGGACTCACCCTCCAGTCAATGCCTTTCATGCCTGCACCTCTGGTATCACGAGATAACGGGATTCACCAGGAAAAACGTGGGACAAAACCGAAAACGACACTGGTCTCATGGCCCAGGATCAATGACCGCACAGACCTGCACCTGCCCCACTGAACCAGAGACAGCCCGCTGCACACCCGCTCCAGCTGGAAGCACAGCGCCCCCGTACCTGAAATTTCTTAACTCCCGTGAGACGAGAGAGCTCTCGGAACTCCAGCTGAATGCTTGTCACCTCGGCCACCGTGCTGTCAGAGGTCCAACGCGGTGGGTGGGCAACTCCAGTGCCGATGTTTACGTCGGAGTACGGAATCTTAGAGGGTGTTTGGAACGCAGGCATTAACCGATTTCCAAAATCCTCCTGACACACAACACAGCGATGAGTCAGTGATTCCTGTCCCAGAGCGGCCTGTCTCCATGGCACGACACTGACCCGCCGCCCGTTTCCATCTAATCCAGCGGAGAGATGAGTCTGCCGGCTTCACGCGGCCCCACCCCTGAGGAGCTGCAAAAGCCGAGCTGGACTCAACCAGCTCCGAATGACCATGCCTGCAGGCGGCAGGGCCGCTTCAGCCACGCACGTGCACGGAAACAGACTCGAGTGCGTGGAGGGGAGAGCAGACTGCAAACAAACGCCTCCCCACCCCGATCCCACGAGAAAAGGACCGACCGTGCAGCACTCGAGACCCCAGTGCCCCCAGGACGTGAGCCGACCTGGTGCCGGGACACTCACAGCCTTTTTCAGAAAGAGGACATCCCCGGACAAGTGGAAGGCGCTCAGAAGACCCCCCAGGATCCGGATGGTGCTCTCAAACAGGTTGACGTCCACGTTTTTCTGAAACAATAACCTCTGGGACACCCACTTCCTGGCTTCTTCAAATTCTATCACGTGAAACAGCAGCGATACAGGAACAAATGAACAGTCCAAGCATTTCCCTGACTGCTCCCTCTGGGGCCACATGCATCCCCTGCAGGGTTTCAACGTCACTTCCCAGTGCAAGAGGGGACCCTGAAGGCTTCCAATCCCGCAAAAAAAATCGAGCCAGTGTGCAGCTGGGGGAAGGCCATGCAGCACGAGGTCAAGTGCTCGACAATCACAGCCGCGCTACAGAGGACCACGAGGGTGAGTGAGTGGCAGGCGGTCTTCAGCCCAATCAGAAGACTTAAAGCAGATGTTTAAAATGCCAGTTTAGAAACACCTAGAGACACACCATCCCAACTTAGCCCCATCTGCGCGGCACAGGAGGACATTAGGGAGAGATTCGGGGCGCTGGCGACTCCGTCGGATCACGTGTCACCTCCCACCACCGGGCCCCGCCTGACTGCAACAGAAACACGGGCTGGGAACGCCCCTGGAAGCCCACCTACAGCCTCACTCAGCTCTCGGCA
The DNA here is from genome assembly GCF_028023285.1 of Balaenoptera ricei. Lineage (NCBI taxonomy): Eukaryota > Metazoa > Chordata > Mammalia > Artiodactyla > Balaenopteridae > Balaenoptera > Balaenoptera ricei. Next base: position 122,428,319 of record NC_082644.1, on the reverse strand, counting down.
GGGGGCGCAGGGGACGCCTGTCCTGAGCATCCCCTGGGCGCCTGGACGAGGGGACAAAGGAACTGCCCACGGCCAGCACGGCCACCCTGGCACCCAGGACGAGGGGAGGCGCAGCCCAGCGGGACACGGCGCGTGGACACCTCCCGGGCCAGGCCCACTCGGGCCCGAGGGTCACGCACGAGAGCTCGGCCCCCGTGCTAGGGACGAGCAGATACCTTTCTTCAGACCCAAAATCCACATGGTGTCCAGGGCGTCGATCAGCGTGAGGCCGAGGCCGAACCACTCGCTGAAGGACTTGGACACGGGCTTCAGCTCGTCGTGGCCCCAGGCGAACTTGCGGTATCCGGCCCACGCGTGGCGGAAGGCGGCGACCACGGCCTTCTGGCGCTCGTTCTGCGAGGCTGCGAGGAGGGAAGCGGGGCGTGGGCGCCCGGACAGAGCCGTCCTGCGGCCCCACGGCGAGTGAGGCTGACGTGGGGTACCGTGGGCTGTAGTGAAGGTCTGCGCAGGACCCGCTGCCTGGCCCGGGCCCATCCGCCTCCACCAGGGCCCAGCGGGGACCACCCTCCGGGGGGCAGTGGCCACTCGCAAAAGATCAGAGGCCGCAGGACCACTACGGCTGCGACGTGCAGTCTGGTTTGGGGACATCAAACGTGACAGGCGCTGGTGACCCGGAGAAGAATACCTCGTCTGGCGGTGCCGCGTCCTGCCCGATCAGCTGCGGGCACTTCCAAAGGGGACAAAACGGGGAGCAGACACCGCCAAGGCCGCTCAGACACTCCCCAGGGCGCCCTCGGGGCGCGTCCAGAGACAGCTTCCCGCCACACGCGGGGGGACCATGCGCACACACGGGGCTACCGCGCAGGGGAACACGTGTGTCCACAGCTTCAGCACATGTCCCGTCAGCGTCGACACCCACGGCTCTGCCGTCCATTTCTAACCCCACACGGTCGCCCCGTGTCCCCACTCCGGGCTCTCCTGTCCTCCCTGGGGGCTCCAGCACCGAGAGCAGAGGGTCCCGGCGGTGACCCAGACTCAGTTCTCCTGTCCGTGGAATGGGAACAGGACAGACTGACCCCTCAAGGGGCAACATGAGGACCGCAGCCCCCAGGCCCCTGGCTGCCCGGACACAGGCGGGAAACGAGCCTCCCGCACACACGTTCCTGTGCGGCTGCAGCGCCGGACACGGGACGACAGCCGCCAAGGAGCCCCACGTCGTCACCAGAGCTCCAAGGGGTGCCTGACCACGAGACCCGCGCGTCCCTGCACCTGGGTGTCCAAGGCTAAGCGGTGCTCGGAGGGACGGCAGGAGCCCCCCACCGCCCCACCGCTCCTGTGCGTGTCCACACGCCCCCTCCCTCAGAGTGCCCGGGGCAGGCCCGAGAGGGCGCAGGCGGGACCTCACCTGGACTGTTCCTCGTCCTGAGGGCCTGCGGGGAAGGTCTGGTGGGGGCCTCTGCCTTTCTCAGAGGCAGCTGGGTGCCCTGCTCCGGTTCGGGCCCTGTGCCCCTCCGGCTGGAGCGGGAGGAGGGAGAGCGCTCAGACCCCGGGCAGAGGTGCTGACGCCCCAAGGTCGAGGTCGAGGTCACGGCCGAGCTGGGCTCAGACTCGGCCTCCACGCGGGGGGCCCTGCCCCGCCCTCCCACCCCCCACGGGGCACACGCTGTCTGCGAGGAACAGGAACGAGAAGGCCATTACGCGTCAGGCTGGTTCTCTGTCGTTCAGGGAAAGAGACACCACAGAGACCCCGACGGCCTCTGCGCCCCCATTCAGCCCGCCTCGGCTGCTGCCGGTACCTGACGCGGCTTCCCTGCGCCTCGTCTTCCCGGGGACCCTGGCCCACCGCCTCTGCCCTCCTCTGGGCCTCTTCCTGCCTCCTGTCCTTGGCGTCTCCATCGGGGGCTCTAATCTGCAGGTTGGGGGGTCCCCGTCGGAAATGCCTTGGAGGCTTCTGGGCAGAGACAAGAAGAGACAAGAGTCACTCGTGAAATGATTCCATCGTCCATCTGGGACGCTGCCCCCCGTCTGACGCGGCCCCGCGCAGGGAGCGCTGTGGACTCGCGGAGCGGCTGCAATTCCCACAGGAACTTATTTTCATTTTTCCTACGACAGGCAGCTCTGGGAGGAGCCCCTTACTCGCCAGCTCCTGGCCCTGACCACCCGGATGGAGGCTCTGCCAACGGGCGAGTGTCACCCTGGACAGCGGGTTAAGCCCCTGGCAGGGACGTTTCCGGCTGTCAGACCCTAAGGGTAGCAGGGCCGGCAGGGGCAGAGCCAGCACGGCCCCACGGACGGAGCCGCAGACGGCACTGTCGCAGGCCCGCGCCCGGACTCCCCAGCTCCCTCCTCGGAAGGGTGTGGCAGAGGTGGCCGGTCAGTGACAGAGCGCTGCGGGCAGGGCGGCGCCCCTCCTGGCTCCCAGCCAGCCCTCAACAGTGCGCGTGGCTGGCAACTCCTCCAGGACGTGAGGACGCTGACTTGTGAATGGAAAAGTCTCTGCTTTTCAGCATCCGTGGAAACCTTGCTGGAGGATCCCGGAAGACATTCTCCTTCCAAGGATTCAAACCCCACCAAGCTGCGCCCCCCGGGTCAAGAGCGCAGGTCTGGCCGAAACAAAGCTGCATCGCTCAAACAGGTCCTGGGGACGAGTGCTGGCGTCTGAGCGGAAGAGAATGTCCGAGCGGCCTTCAGGTGCACAGCGGCCCCAGGACTTGTGCCAGAGGAGACACGGGTGTTCAGCCCCTCACCTCCAGCCCCTCCTAGACACCAGAGACGGGGTCCTGGACGCTGAGGTGTGGGAAGGTGTCTCTCAGTGGGGAATGTGCCGCGTTCTGCTTTCACAGGACTCTGAAGGTCAACAGGCAAAAGAGCAGCCACGGAAGTGGAAGAAAGGATGCTCACGGCTCCAAAGGGAGAAATTCCCTCTTTTACCCACAGACCCTCCAGGAGGACACGGGGAGAACGGCCGCCTGTCTCTCCCCGGGGCAGCCCTGCAGGGGTGTGAGGCCGGCACCTGTCCCAGGATCCTCTCCCTGGGGGGCCCTCGGCGCACGTGGACGGACACCCCAACCCGCAGTGGAGGGTGTCCCCAGGTGCAGAGCGCCCCGGGTTCTCCAAGGCCGTGCCCCCTGGAGCCACCGCCCTTTGCAGGGGACTTTCCCTGGCTCTCTGGCTGCCCAGACTGCCCTCTAGTCTCCACGTCCTCCCCCCGTCCCCGGAAGCGCCCCAGCACGAGGCCTCGCCCCTCCCTCCCCCTCTCTGCGTACTCCCAACCCTCTCCCCCAGGCCCCGACTGATGCTCGGGCCCCCAGCAACTCGGTCTGGGCAGGTCCAGAGCGGAGCGCCCGCCTGAGCGTCCCCCGCCAGTAGCTCCCACAGGAAAGGGATGGGTCTCGTTCACACCTACCAAGGATCCGGCACAGCAGATGCGCAAAGAAGATGAAGGACAGAATGGCCCTCCTCCTTTCCCCCGTCTCCTTCATCCAACCAGCCCAGAGTAAGGAGTGTGAGGTTAGAACCTCAAACAAATGGGAAGAAACAGGACCCTTCCCAGTCTGTCTGAAACAGCACGTACTGTTCCGAAGTGCTTCTGGCACGGGCCCGGGTTACAACTCCACGGAGAGTTTATTCAAAGTACCTGAGGGGACACCCCCGCGAAGGTTTCCGGGTTCTCAGCTGCTCTCCGAGGAGCTGGCAAGACGGGTGGATTTGCGGGTCTCATCTTCGGCCCTTCTGCCGACCTGCTGCCCACGGCTAAACAGGAGGATCTACTTTATCTCAAATTCGCCACAAGGCCTGGAGGACATTCAACGTGCACTCGAGACAGCATGCACACAGCTTTGACTCCGTGTAAAAGGACGCGGTGGGACCTCCGAAGAGGGCAGTTCAAGCAGTTCCAGAACGGCCACAGGGAATCACACCTTTTCCGAAGCACCTGGCAGTTTCTGCCCTTATCCCCACCCACGTGCCCGTTACTCTGCCTTTATGTTTTCCGTTTCGGTAAGGGCACAAAGTGGCACACGGGCCATTTACTGGAGTAAACCTACAGTGGCTCTTTAACTTTCCTCCTCAAAGAAGCCATCCTAGAGCAATTCAGAAGGGACCCCGCACCTCCTCGCTGGCACCCTGCCTGGCCCTGCCCAGCTCCCGGTAGCGCGTGTTAGGAAATTCACGCAACGCGTTCAGACTCAGCATTCAGTCTCAGGACCTGAATCTCACTGTGAGACAGAGAGGGTGAGATGCCGGTCCTCACAGCAGACATTTGGGAAACAGTCACACAACCTCAAATCAACAGCCACCTCCCAGCCGGGGCGTGGGAACACTCTAGGCTTCCCTGTATTTCCACTTCCTGCCAATGTGTTGACGTCTACGCCTCCTGCAGCTGCGAGATCGCGCTGCTGCCGCTTAGCCCGCCCTCAGGGACCCCCACGGATCACTGCGGAATCGTGGAGCTGGTACCTTTCCACTCGTCGGCCACGCTGATGTAGGACAGGAGGCCGCAGAGCATCAGGAACGCCAGCAGGAAGAGGACCACGTTCCGCTGTAACCTCGACAGCTGCTTCCATTTCTGAGACAGACAGACAGACAGTGACACTTTTTACTGAAAAGAGCACAGCTGGAAATCTCCCCCACTGTGACACACTCCGTGGGGACGACGAGGAATTCCGGAGGCCCAGCCTGGGATCTGCTGCTTTTGAACTGGAGGAAGTTGCCTCTCGGCAGGGGCCGCAGGCTGGGATGATACTGCTGCAGACGACACACCGCACGGGCCCGCGATCGAGGAGAATGCAAACCCACGCGGAGGCCGTTTCTGGCTCACAGGTGGGCAGCGGGGAAAGACCGGCAGCCCGCGTGTGCTGGCTCAGGCTCCGCCGGCCTCGCCTCGGCCCTGCAGCCGGGGACCCCGGGAGCCGCGGGGCCGGCCCCGTTCGTGTGCTCGCCCTGGGGAGGCCCCCAGGCCGCCCCTCACCCGCCAGAACGAGCGCCGCCTCAGGCCCTGGACGCCGTCGTAGCTCCGGCCGGGGCTCAGCGTCACCGAGATGAAGTCCCGACGCGGCGGCAGCGGCGGCGGCGGATACATGACAGCGGCAGCGGCAGCGGGCCGGGGAGCCTCGCCCTCCGGCGTCGTCAGGAGGCCCGGCTCCGAGCTGGGCCGTGAGGCCGACAGGTCCGACGCCGGTAGGCGGCCATCGCGGGGCCGTCGACTCCCCGCCCATCGCTCTGAGCCAATGCGCCTTTGCCGCGCCCTCGGAGTCCCACTGCGCCTGCGCCCGCCGTCGCTGCTCCTGCGTGCGGACTTACGTCCCACGGCGCGCCTCCGTCCGTGCGCGTTGACGTCACGCCCACACTGCTCGCTCCTGCGCACATCCCGCTGGTGTGGCTGCGCAGCCGGAGGGGTTTTTGCTCGAGCCGGTTCCCCTGGGATTTCCCCGTCATTGCGGCCCCGCGCGGCTTCCGCAGGGCCTGTGGGCCGTGGGATGGGCCGGGCCTTCTCGGGCTGGCGCTGACACCGGGCAGGTGTGCCACCGCTCCGCCATGTCGGCGGGGTGCCTCTGCGCCCCGGACCCCAGGTCTCGACCCCGCCCTCCCCCACCAGGTGGATTTGACCCGGAGGGGCTGGGGCCTGGGGGGGGCCGGGGTCAGCGAGAGGACGGGGGGGCCCGTTGCAGAGTCAGAGGCTCTGGGAGTTTTCATCCATTGACCTATCAACCTTAAAAATAGCTGGCTATTTTATCAGCAAAATGAGTTTATCCAGGAATGGCAGAGGAATTGCAGTTAAGGGTGTGCAAATATGGCCTGTAATAGCCATGTCGAGACCAGGGAAAGGAATAGTCCTTTCAGAGAAAAAAGGGAAGTTGGGAAGGGCTGCTGTGTATGAAAGTCCATTTTAGGTGGGGCTTAGTGTTAGGTTTGGGGAAGTTCAGAATGCCATGAAGCCTACCTGGATCCTAATGCGTCCTTGTTCCGAGATCCGGTGCCCTAAATAGCGATCCTGAGTTTGAGCAACTGCAGTTTTTCCTTGGAGGCTTTAATGCTCCTTTGAAACCAACAGTTTTAGCAGGTGGATGATGTCTTCCTGTGAAGAGGTTTGAGGAGGCGAGCAGAGCAGCTAATCATCCACATGTTGTAATAAAGTAGAGCCTGCAGGAAACATATCATCCAAATCAGCCTTTTAGCCTTGTGAAAAGTAAGAAGGAATTTCAGTGAAACCTTGGGGCATTAATGTCCAGATGTATTGTCCTTCCCAAGTGAAGGCTGAAAAGGTCTCAGCTAGCCTTATCAGCTGGAATTCAGGCACACCTCGTTTTATTGTACTTTGGTTTATTGCACTTTGCAGATATTGTGTTTTTTTCAAATTTAAGGTTTGTGGCAACCCTACATCCAGCAAGTCTGTGGGCGCCATTTTTCCAACAGCATTTGTTCACTTCCTGTCTCTGTGTCACATTTTGGTAATTCTTGGAATTTTTCAAACATTTTCATTACTACTATATTTGTTATGGTGATCTGTGGTCAGTGATCTTTGATGTTACTATTGCAAAATATTAAAACTTGCTGAAGGCTCAGATGATGGTTAGCATTTTTTGGAATAAAGTATTTTTAGATTAAGGTATGTATATTGTTTTTTAGACACAATGCTATTGCACATTTAATAAACTGCAAAAGAGTATGAACATAACTTTTATATGCACTGGGACCAAAACATTCATGTGACTTGCTTTATTGTGATACTCGCTTTTTTGTAATGGTCTGGAACCAAACCCGCAATCTCTCTGAGGTGTGCCTGTCCAAAGCGTGCACAGCATAGATTAATTACAGCGAAAACATTTGCTTTCAGTAGGAATGGATGCTAGTAGAGTATGGGGGTTAAGAACAACAGGGTGTCGAGGGGCAGCAACGTTGATTATTGCCTGCAGGTCCTGGACAGACCTCCATCCTCGGCCATTGGGCTTTCTCACAGGTTATATTTAATAGTATTACAGAGACTAACGCAAGGGCTAATGAGGCTCTGAGCCTTGGAATCCTCTTATGGGCTTTATACCTTGAAGGGCTTCTTTACTCATAGGTTATTGATTAGTTCTGGGGAGAGGTTTCGAGGGGCCTATTTGAGTCTTAATGGGAAGAGTACTGTGGATTTTGCCAATATCAGTTGGAGATTTTGCCCATAAGGAGGATGGTAGCTGACTCAGTAGGGACAAATGATCAGCGTCTCCCGAATCAGCTCCAGGACCGTCAGAGACAAAGCAAAGACAGCGAAGTGTCACTTAATTCACCTGGTTGGCTATTTTGACTGTTACTGTGAAATTCTAGAATTATTTCCCATTTTGGGAGAAAGAAATTCCAGCATATTTGCTGAGCCGTCTTGGCCCAATAAATGAATAGGGGCGGAGAGACTAAGGAGGGAAGTGTGGGTATCTCTCAGGGGCCTAAACGAAAAGGAACAGGTTCAGAGACAGGACCCTGTTGAGGTTCCTCAGAGACCCCCACTATTTGGATCACTTTCGTGCTCTGAGGCAGGGGCTGCTTTACCGCAGTTGAACTGAGAGTGTGGCTCTGGTGCCAAAAGAGATTCATTCCCAATCTGGAGAGTTGTTTTTCTGAGCTGATGAAGAGGGAGGGTTGGGAAGAACCCCTGTGGTTCCTCAGAGGCCCGTTGGTGGTGGTCAGGAGGGCGTTGGAAAGGCTGGTTAGAGGGCTGAAGGCACTTGAGGCACTTACACTTGTGACAATCTTTTTCCCAAAGTCCTGGCTTTTTGCAATAATAGCAGGAATTAGGAGGATTTGGGTTTTACTTAGGGACCTTCATTTGCTGGAGTTGAAGGTTAAGGGTTTGAGTGGACTTCCTTTCAGTTGAATAGAGTGCAGATGAGTTGGTGGCTAAATTAGCTAAATCTGGAGTGGACGTGGTTTCCGGTTCAACCCAGGTCCTTTCATCTAGAAGGGAAGGATCCCAGTTACGCCTGCTAATGAACACAGAGTTAAAGGCTACCTGAGTGGATTTGTTACCAAAGCAAACTTGGGTCTGATCATCCATGGAGTAAAGCCGATCTCCTGACACCAGTGTGTGATGAAGGAAATGGCGGCGTTTATTGCAGGCGCCAAGCAAGGAGTCCACGCAGCTGGTGCTCAAAAGGCCCGAACTCCCTTAAGTCTTTCAGGTAAAGGTTTTTAAAGACAGGGTGAGGGAGGAGGGTTGTGGGGTGTGTGACCAGCTCGTGGACATTTTTTTTTAAATAACTTTACTGATTTAAAAAAAAATGTTTTTGGCCACATTGGGTCTTCATTGCTGCGTGCGGTCTTTCTCTAGTTGCGGCAAGCGGGGGCTACTCTTCGATGCAGTGCTCGGGCTTCTCATTGCAGTGGCTCATCTTTGTTGCGGAGCATGGGCTCTAGGCACGCGGGCTCAGTAGTTGTGGCACGCAGGCTTAGTTGCTCCGTGGCACATGGGATCTTCCCGGACCAGGGCTCAAACCTATGTCCGCTGCATCAGCAGGCGGATTCTTAACCACTGCGCCACGAGGGAGGTTTGGACATTCTTCTGATCGGTTGGTGGGAAGTTTGGACATTCTTCTGATTGGTTGGTGGTGAGGTTATTGGGAGTCAGCATCATCAACCTTCTGGTTCCAACCAGTCTGGGGTCTACATGCTGGAGCGACAGCATACAGTTAACTTCTTCCACCTGGTGGGCTTTTTAGTATCTTCAACACAGCTCACGAACATGGCTCAGAATATTATCTGTAGCCCTTGAGGAGGAACTAAAGGTCCTTGGCTTTGTTTAATGGCTAAACTATTGTTTTTTGGTATTGCTTGTTTTCCTTTCTTCTGCATTTTCTCACTTCTCTGATTAAATGTACTCTTGGAACTCGGGGAAGGCCTGGGAGACTAAAGGTTTTCTACAGACAAGAGGCAGGTGGAGGACATGGTGGGGGAGAGGGGCTGTTCTGGGAAGGCCCCATAGAGTCCTGCTCGGTTACAGATTCAGTCTCCAGAGGAAGACCAGAATTTTCTTTAAGGACAACCTGAAGTCAACTATAATAGTTGTGAACACGTTTATCAGGTCGTTGCCTGCCAGCTTGAATTTTGTTCCCATCAACAAGCTTAGGAAAAGCTTTTGAAATGTTCAGTAAAGATCTCCAGCAAGTCCTCAGGCCTGTCAACAGTCAGGGTCTGTTTTTCCAAATCCCTTCCAGATTCCCATTTGGTTTCATTCAGTATGGGGCCTGACCTTCACTAATAAGCCTGTGGACTAATTGATACATATCTGAGAAGCCAGGTTGACAAGTTTGAATCACTAATGTCAAATTCTTCAGCAAACCTATGGGTGTTCTCAGTTACTTTCAGAAAATCTTTGACTATGGATGGCTAACAATTCAACTTTACTTAGTTCAGGGAACATAAAAAACTAGGGCTTTAGCATTTGGACCCCCAGAAGGTTTAACTTTAATAAAGTTCAGGGGAGGGGGAAGTGGGGAGAGGTTTTGAGGAAAAGGGGAGTTCAGCAGAAGGGTTAAGAGGAGGGGGTGGGAGGCCCAGAGGAGGCGAGGATGGCAGAGGGTGAAGTGAAGGCGGGGCTGGGGGCACAAGGAGGGGAGGGGAAAGGCCTCAGAAACCATTTCGTGTTCTTTCAAGTGTTTGCTAGCCTCCATTAGTTAGTTTAGAAGTGCTATTTTGTAAAGAGGCAATTTTAGAGTCCTGGATATGTTTGGAAGCCTCAAGGTACAAATTAAAATAAGCATCCCAGAAATTCCCTGGCAATCCAGTGGTCAGGGCTCTGTGCTTCCACTGCAGGGAGCATGGGTTCAATCCCTGGGCTGAGGAACTAAGATCCCACAGGCTGGGGAAAAAAAAAACAACAACAAACCATCCCACTCAGTCTGTTTAGTTTCAGAGCCATGGCTTTCTGAGTTGATTTCTGAGACAAACAAGTTTGGGGAAAACCAAAGTTCCCCACAATGGCCACTAGTGTTCTGAATTATTTCTGGTTAAGGGGCCATAGTTTTTAAACATGAAACCAGCGGAGGTTCCTGAAGAGGGACCGCACTTACAGCATTGAGATGACTGGGACCGCATTTCTCAGAGGTTTTCTCGAGAGCAAAAGAGAAGATCCTAAATAACACGACCCCAAAGGAGTTTTAGGAAAATTCCAGCACATTTCCAATAAGGAGAACGAACAAGTATTCAGCAAAAGGACAGAGCCTTCCCCACATGCAAAAAAACAGAACAGATAGATCCCAAATAAAGCCAGAGAGCTCAACCAGAAGGAGGGCCTTAATACCAGAGGAGACTGGCCAAGGGCATGTGGCGGCAGGGCTGTCAGCCCCCAGGGTTTGCCTCCTTCAGACCCCACCTCTGGACACCAAGTAATGTCCACTTTACAAGTAAAGCAGCTAGTTATTTTACCAGCAAAATGAGTTTATCTGGGAATAGCAGAGGAATTAGAATTCAGGACGTGCAAACTATGGCTAACCACAGCCAAGTGCAGAGAAGCACAGGACCATTACTTTGCGGAAGAAAAGGGGACGTTTCACTTGTGGGGAAGTCCATGGGAGGAAACAGAGTTCAGGGTGGTGACAAGTCTCCTTGGCTGGGCTGTCGCCTTCCTCCTGTTCAGGGATGAGTGGGGGACCCAGGGGCAAGCAAGGTCCCCCTTCAGGCCTCCCTCAGCTCAGGGCCCCTCCCTGGTGCTTTGCAGGCCTGGCTGCCCACTCCCTCCGTGGGGAGCCCACTGCTTCCTGCCTTCTCAGCTGTGGCATTTCTGGGCCTCAGGAGGCTCCCCCACACGCGCACCTACTGCTCAGCACCTAGGCTTGTCTGAACCCGCTCCAGAAAGATCTTCCTCCCTTCCTGCCCCTTCCCTTCTAGGGGTCATCCCTGGGGTCTCTTCGGGTCTTCTCCCACACACAGCTCTGCTGGCAGTTCCAGCGATGCCCTCATGCACCCCACCCTGCGCAATGAGTTACCAGGGAAACGGTGGCATCTGGAGAATGCATGTGCAGGAAGGTGAGTCACAGCCTGTCAAAGTTGAGGGCGCAGGAGCTGGTTCAAATGGCATGTTCTGGGCCCACCCCCAGGGTGCCAGACCCACTAGGTCACCTCGGGCTCCCCTGAGACCCTGGGAAAGAGCTAGACGGAGCATGGGGGAGATTCCTGGGTAGTCCAGAGCGGGGTCAGCACAGCCTGTGGGCTCTTGTTCCCACAGGGCCCAGCAGGCTGCAGCCCCTGGATGGATGCAGCCCTCGGAACAGCCGGTGCTGCTCCCACACGTGTTGGTCAGAAACTGCGGTCACCAGGCCGGGCTGCATCACAGCACCTCGTGTTTATTGGAAATCCCCACATTCTGTGGAAAATCGAGGGTTTGCCGTCTTTCAACTCAATTGCTTCGCTAGCGGCCGTCTGGGTTAGAGATGGTGGGGGCGTGTGGCCCTCAAGGGAGCAGGAGGGAGGCCCTTGTGGCGAAGGGACCCACCGACCGGGCTGCTCCCTGAGTGCAAAGCGGGCACAGGGAGCCTCACCTGTGAGAAAGGACTCGGCACAAGCAGGGTCTCCTGGTCACAGTGTCCTAGCATCACGGAAGATGCGAGCATTGCAGGAAACTCGGTGCAGGGTACCCCGGACCCCTCTGTGCCATGTGTGAAACTTCACGTGAAAATAAAAAGGTTTTTCGAAAGCGAGCTGCTTCAACAGTTTACCCAACTAACTCTACGTGCGTACAAAAAAGGTTGCTGGGTGTCCTGGTGTGGCAGTGAGGAGCCCCTGGGCCGTGGCGGGAGCCTCAACCTCGGCCTCCCCCTTGGCGACCCTCCTCTGCCCCAGGCCCTCTGCTTGCCTGTGGAGCAGCGGGGAGAAGGAAACTAAGGCACAAGGTTCGATTCTGAGGCTTGAAAAGCGCGGCAGAGCCTGGATGGATGCAAAGTCGTCCTGCGGGCCTTGGGCGTGGCCCTGACCCCGCCATCACACCCAGGCCGGGAGGCGTGGACGCAGCCCCCGTCCACTCCAAGTCGCTGGAGGGATCACCGCCTCCGGACCCACCGCCGGACAGCAGCCTTCCCGGGGAAAGCATGGCCGCGCGCGGACTGCGGGGCGGCAAGGGGGCAGGCGGCCTCGGCTAAGCAGCGGGCCGCGTTTCAGGATGCTCTTCACAGCAGCAGGAAGAGGCAGGTGCCGCTGTGCTGCCCTCCAGACGGGGAAGTGGGCACTGGGACCCCGAGCAGCCACGCCAGGGGCAAGAGACCAGAGCCAGCTGGTTTCTCCCTGCCTCGGCCAGGCTGCGGGGGTGCAGCAAGGGGGCCATGGCCCCAAATACGGAGGCTGCGCCCCCCACCCCTCCCCAGAGAGCAGGGGCGGAGCGTGAGCCCCGGGATCTGTCAGAAGCCACCGGCAGGCTGGGCGGGGACGGCGCGCCCCTCCTGGTTAAACTCCAGACTAATCGACCACCACGGGAGCCTCCAGCATCGGCACCGGTCCCACTGGCTCCTGGGGGCTGAGGCCTCGGGCGGAACTCCAGAGCACTCAGTGCGAGGCGTGCAGGCCAAGCTTCCGGAGAGCCATCCCGACCCGCTGTCGGTCTCAGCCGGGCGCGGAAGGGGGCTGGGCTGCGGCCCCCAGGTTCAGCTGCCAGGGAGGGAGGGGCAGCTGCTGCACACCTGCCGCCCTGTGAGGGGAGGACACCGTCCTCATCTCCGCAGAAGAGCGCGGGGCGGCTGCTGCTCCTCCTCACCACGCGGGTTCGCCTGGGGCCGAGGAGCCACCACGCCGTCCTGCCCCGTCCTGCCCCGTCAGGTCTCAGCTCAGACAGGCCGGTGCGGCTCTCAGCCGATGCCGCCACACCTCCCTCGGGCCCCCCATCAGCCTCCTCTGAGCCCCGCTGCGCAAGGTCCTGAGTCCCTCTGCCTGCGGTCCGGACCCCACAGCAGGAGCAAAGCCAGAGAGGCCGAGTGGGCCCACAGCAGGCCTGGGGTCACTTGGGTCCAGGGGACCGGGTGGCGGGACAGTTCCCACCCTCGTGGAGTGAACCAGCATGCTTACTTCTGTGGTCCATGTTCTGCAGCCAGAAACTCAGAGCAGCCTGCTTTCCTCCTTGGAGCCCAGGCCGGGGCTGCGTCCTCAGCCTTGGGGACCCCGGAGCTGGCAGGTCTAGGAGGGAGTCAGGCCTGCAGTGTCCTGGCCGTGTCCACGTCCAGGATGAGCGGGGACTCGAACTCCCGGCCTTGCAGGTACACCTCCAGTCCCTGGAAACAAGCAGGTCATGATGATCAGGTATCCAGCCCCTGGGCTCCGGGTGAGATGCCAAGTCAGCCTGGAATCAGCGAGGGGCGGGATAGAGAGGCTTCTAGGAACAAGGCTTGGATGTCCTGAGATCTCAGGTCAGGGCAAGCCCTCCCACAGTGCAGGCCAGAACTCTCCAGAGAAAGGGGAGCCAGGTCTCCTGCCCCAGCGAAGCTCCCACTGGCCCAAACCCCAGGCTCCGATGAACCTGGCTTGTCCTCCCTGACCCCCCGAGGCCTCTCGACACCTCACCGCAGCCCACATCTCGGAAAGTCCTCTGCAACTAAGGGACCATTTACCCCGCTGGTCGACTGAGGCAGAGCTGTGACCTCCCACGAAGCTCCCACCTCACCCCCGTCCTCCAACCACACAAGCCCGACCCCAGAAGAGCCCCAGATGGGCCTGGCGGCTCTCACCTCTCCGGAGTATGACACCAAGGGCGAGATCTCGCAGATGGCCGGAGGCTCTCCACTGCCGGGTGGGCTGGGGGGTGCACTTGTCACCATCTGCTCGGGGGGTGCGTACCCCGGGGCCCTCCCCTGCACCACCCACCACGCTGGCTGGCCCAGTCCCCGCCCGGCCAGGCTGTCCACCACACCCGCCGCCCTCCTCGCGGACAGCTAGGCCCCGGGCACCGCCCCACCCGAGCGGCAGGCTCTGACTTGGGCTGGAAAACCCTCCTCGCCCCTCGCAGGCATCTCACACAGAGCCCAGGCAACCAGGCTTAGGGGGCGGCCGTTGACAATCACAGAAGGAGACACCTAAAGTCTTATTCTTTCCACACCCCGAAAAATGACCTGCCTGCCGCTTTCTGGATGTCACGCCTGGATCTTGGCTTCAGAGCTTCTGATGAGCAGGGAAGGTGTGACCCCCATGTCCCGTGGGGCTCTAAGCAGAGCTTGAGGGCTGGGCACACAGCCACCTGCCTTCGGTGTGGGGCCAGGGCGGAAGCGCCCACCCCAGCTCAGACCACAGCACAGCCAGCAGGGCCCTGGGGCTGGCACTTGGGCCGCGACACCCTGACATCCTGTCCTTCGGGTCGCACCCTGCAGCCCACACTCACCTGGGCTGCTCGGGGAGCCGGGCCCCGTGTGCGTCCAGGAAGTGGGCTCCCGCCTGCAGGGCCCACCGGTGGTGCTGAGCGAGCAGGGCCCGCCGCGCCGTGGAGGGGTTGTCTCTCTCAGCCGAGTCAGCGTTCTTTAGAGGGGAGAACTCCTCCCCCCGCAGCACTTGGAAGGCCACGAAGTTCCTGGGGAGGCGGGGACGACAGCTGGGGACCCAACCTCCCAGCCCAGACACCCTGGTCCTGGGCAGGTGAAGGCCAGGCCGGGTGACAGGACTACGTGGGGGTCTGGTCTGCAGGCAGCAGGCTGCGGAGGGCCCCCCGGGCACCACGTGAGTCTTTGTTTCTGATTGTTTCTGAGATCCCGGAGCTGCCCTTAGTCCTCCCTTCCCTCCCCTCCCCACCAACCCCACCCCCCAGGGTGAGGGCCACATACCCTGGGAGTCCCCAGCAACCTCGCCTGGAAACAGCTTCCTAGCTCCCAGCCAGGGGCAGATGGAGGGCTCAGGAGAGAACATGGGTGTCCCCCAAAGTCCACAACCCCAAGGGCTCCAACTGCCCCAGACGCTCCCTGTGCTCCCACCCCAGGGGCTGCTTCCTCTAGCCTTCTTGCCCTGAGACCCACCTGCAGCCCCCCAGCTCCCCCCTGCGAAAGGGCACTCCCACTGTGAAGCCCCCAGCCTCCACTTCCCTGCCTGGCTGGGCCTCAGAACCACCACCAAATCAGGGAAGGGAAAGAGGAAAAAACGAATGATTTCTCCACTAACTTGGCAAACGGGAGCACATCAAACACGAACTTCTCCATCTTTATCCCGTTGGGCTCGAGTGGCTTTACTGGATTCCCCTCCTCGTCCACGTAGGGGACCTTCTTCACAGCCACGTGTGGCTTCAGCAAGGGCTCGAACTCCCTAGAGGACAGGAGGCCAAAGGGAGGAAAGACACAGTTCAGACAGGACATCTTGGAGCCCCAGCCCACCTCCCCCATGCCCGGCCAGCCGGGGCAGGTGGGCAGATGGACAAATGGACACAGCAGGCACAGGGCGGTGGGGGCTGAGCCCTGTCTCTGGAGGGCCAGGCATCCTCATGCACCCCAGCCTGAGAGCTGGGCCCCATCGGCCACATCCCTGCCCAAGCCCAGTGGCGACTGGCAAGCCACGGGGTGGACGTGGTGCCTGCGGGCAACGCCCCCCCCCCGCCCCCGGAGCAGGGCCACGCCCACTCGGCCGCAGAGCCTTGTACCAGATACTGGAGCGCTCCGCTGCTTCCAGCTTGTTTAAGCGCAAGACCCTTTCCGTACCGCACCCCACAGTCCCACCCAGCTCAGGTCTGCCCCCAGTCCCTGTGGCCCGGCTGGTCGCCCTGCACACCTGGTGACCATCTGGAGAAAGTCTCGCGTGAAGAAGTGGTTGCAGATGTTGCCCGCGTTGTAGAGCAGGCCCCCTCCGGGCGCACGCAGCCGGGCCGTCTCGGGGCTGATCTCGCTGTACTCCACCACCTGCGGTACGCCGTCTACCTGGCACACCACGCCCACCGGCTCTTCGGGGGACGCCTTTTCCACCACCTGCGGCCACGACCGGACGGGCGGGGACGGCTGACTGGGGCGGGGCCCAGCGTGCGGGAAGGAGGAGGCGGGGCCAGGGGCTGGGAGGAGGGCGGGGCGTGGAGGGCAGGCCGAAAGGAGAGGCGAGGGCGACGCGAGGGGCGGGGCGGGGCGATGCGAGGGAGCGGGGGCGACGCGAGGGGCGGGGTGACGCGAGGGGGCGGCAGGCTCACCTTGGCTCCACAGTCGGCACCCCGCAGCACGCAGAATCCGATGAAGACCGGGTCGGCCAGTCGCACCAGGATGTTGTCCACACAGTACACGTGCACAAACTCTACTCCGCGCCGCTCCATGTCCTCTAATACCTGGTGGTCCGCCAGCGCGCAGTACAGGCCCCCGTTGCCATCTGCAGAGAGAGAAAGCAAAGGGTCTTGGAAGGGCTCCTGCCGGCCTCAGCCAGCTAGTTGAGGGCGCGCCAGAGGCAGGCGAGATACCCCGGGGCTGGACCTTGTGCCTGAGGCCGCTCTCTGTCGCCATCCAAATAGCCCTGTGGCTGTTCCACATGACACATGGGAATCAAGGCCCAGAGAGGGAAGGCCACTGGCTCAGGACCATGCGGCCTCTGGGCAGCATATTTTGGCGTCTGTCCCAGGCATCCTGACCCCTAGCTAGCTCCACATTCTAGGCCAGGCGGACCCTCCCTGCCTCAGGGATGGGGTGTACCTGGCGCCATGGCAACCTTGTCTTTCCGCTCCAGGATGGCCCTGCCATCGAAGGTCACAGCAGGCAGCAT